>NC_064576.1:37637306-38331306 GCF_937001465.1 Orcinus orca
CCGGTCTGGGAAGATCCCACATGCCACGGAGAGGCTGGGCCCATGAGCCATGGCCGCTGAGCCTGCACATCCAGAGCTGTGCTCCACAACGGGAGAGGCCACAACAGTGAGAGGCCGGTGTACTGCAAAAAAAAAAAAAAACCTGCAGATAAATGAAAATGAAAATACAATGATCCCAAATCTATGGGGCACAACAAAAGTACTTCTAAGAAGGGAGTTGATAGTAATACAGGTCAACTCCAAGAAACAACAAAAGCCTCAAATAAACAATGTAAACTTACATCAAATGGAACTAGAAAAAGAATAACAATCAAAGCCCAAAATTGATAGAACGAAGGAAATGATAAAGATTAGGGAAGAAATAAATGAAATAGACATACAAAGCATAGGACATATGAATGAAACTAGGAGTTGGTTTTTTGAAAAGATAAACATAATGACTAATCTTTGGCCAGACTTACAAGAAAAATAGAGAACCCAGATAAATAAAATAGAGAAAAATAGAGAACCCAGATAAATAAAATAAAAAATAAAATAAAATATTAAAGAGAAGAAATTGTAACCAACACAACAGAAATAAAAATATTTGGGCTTCCCTGGTGGCGCAGTGGTTGGGAGTCCACCTGCCAATGCAGGGGATGCGGGTTCCTGCCCCGGTCTGGGAATATCCCACATGCCGCGGAGTGGCTGGGCCCGTGAGCCATGGCTGCTGAGCCTGTGCATCCAGAGCCTGTGCGCTGCAACGGGAGAGGCCACAACAGTGAGTGGCCCGCGTACCACACACAAAAAAAAAAGTTCATAAAAGAATAATATGAAAAATTATATGCCAAAATTAAACAACATAGAAGGAATGCATTTATTCCTAGAAACATAAAATTTCCTAAGAGTCCAGGTCCTGATGGCTTCACAGGTGAATTCCACAAAATATTTAAAGGAGAGTTAACACCTATCCTTCTCAAATTGTTCCAAAAAATTGAAAAGAAAAGAACACTTTCAAACTCATTTTACAAGGCCAGCATCACCCTATACCAAAGCCAGGCAAAGATACCACAAAAAAGGAATTCCCTGGCAGTCCAGTGGTTAGGACTCGGTGCTTTCACTGCTGGGGCCCAGGTTCAATACCTGGTAAGGGAACTAAGATCCTGCAAGCCATGTGGTATAGCCAAAAAAAAAAAAAGACACTACAGAGGAAAAGGAAATTACAGGCCAGTTACAATTTCTAACACCTAGCTAATTTTAACTACTTCTATTAGACATCATTAGATAGCAACATGCTTTTCTTCTGAAAGTTGTCTGCATATTCATTGTTCATATCATCTTATATGTGAAAATAATGTAGGATGATATTTCTATGACTCTATAATGAATAGTCCTTATTTTACAGCCCTGATTTTCCTACTGTCTTTCTTAGATCTCTTTGACAAAATGAAACCACGTGTAATTACACACAAATTATGAAAAAATCCAAATTAAATATCTTAAGTGGTATTCTTAAAAGGAAATTTCAAAATTAAAACTCCTACAGTTAGTTCACTGGAACAACCTAAAGAGTAGCTACCAAAACACAAGATAAAATAGCAAATAATTAAATAATCTAACTGAAGAATTATACATAAATATTTCTTGACGCCTACAGCACCTAGGATTTTATTGATTTTAAAATGTATCAACAATTCTATTTGTAATTTCTTTGTTTTATGTAAAGTAATTGGTTCAGAAAATTATGTTAATGATTAAGAAATTTTTTCTTAATAACTACTTTTTTATTCATCATAATCTCATTCTCACATCATTCTCATTTCACTCTTTAAATTTTTCATAACGTGATTTATTCTATGACTTCTCTTTGGGTGTTATCCATATGTGTTTCCTAGACTGTGAGCATTTTCTTTATAGAGAAAAAGAGAACAATACCCCAGCTGTGGTTTAATTCTGCTTTATGATTTATGTTCATGCTCCTGGTTGTATATACCATTCTTGAATTTTTTATCACTTTATGATAAAATATGCCTTTGGTCCATAGTTCTTTTTTGGCAATGATTCTGACATTGTTTTAGATCTGAATGCATAGTGCATCTTTTTGGGTACTGGTATGTACATGCCATCTTAAATAATAATGTGCATAATTACATAGTTTAATTATATTCCTATCGAATATTGTTCAGCTAAAACATCTAATTGCAAATTTATCTAACACAAAAATGGAGGTCTCTTAAAGTCCCAGTTTAAAGTGTTTGCTTGTCCCTTTGTTAATGCATATGCTAAAGCTGACTTTGTACCCTTTGCTCATTCTTTTAATCTCCCCAGATATTATTGAATATTAAATCTTCAAGCATGTTATTTTCTTCTCCTCTAAATTTTAATCATCTGCTTCTCAGCACTCTATCCAGATTGTTAATAAATATGTTAAATATCTATGGGCCTGAAACTAATCCTAGAGGAACTTACTAGATGCTAGTTTTTGAAAAACAATATGGTTCTATTAATAATAATACCTATGCATTTTAATATGGTTCTCCTTTTAATTTCCACCATATTATGTTGTACTGGAAAAAATGTTAATAAAATATGTTTGATAATAGACTTCACAAATTCTGTATTTTGAAGTTAAGTTGAATTGAAAGAATAGTATTCTTCATACACATACCAAATATAACATGTGTATATAATTCTATCTAAATCCATTTTAAGCAAGCATAATGAATAAAAACATTAAGGCTATACAGAATTACCCAGGAAAAAACCTTTGGTCTATGTACAGTTAATTATCTAATTTTCTGAACCTTCCTTGGGGTTACCCAGTTAAACAGCAAGAGCTCTGAGCATTTGAATTGATTGTTTTGAGATTTCCTCTTTGGTAATCTACAAGTGTTATACCAATATCAAAAGTGACTTCCTGGGTTTCCCTGGTGGCGCAGTGGCTGAGAGTCCGCCTGCCGATACAGGGGACACGGGTTCGTGCCCCAGTTCGGGAAGATCCCACATGCTGTGGAGTCGCTAGGCCCGTGAGCCATGTCCAGAGCCTTTGCTCTGCAATGGGAGAGGCCACAACAGTGAGAGGCCCACATACCGCAAAAAAAAAAAAAAAAGTGACTTCCCCTTTCAAAACCCAAAGAGATTAATAAAAGCAGTGCCAGAAAGGACACTTTCAGTAGACCGTCCCCTTGACACTAAGCCTGCATGTTGCTGAAGATGTTGGCAGTCTTGGAGACCTTAATTGTCAGAAGCAATTAGGTACACATTAAAGGACTTGGGGCTCACTGGAATTAAAGTCAACTGTAGCTGCAATTAGCTATCTATAAAAATCTTATCTGGACCTTTAGAAATTTGTTACTCCTACCTCTTTCTTAGAATATTCTCTCATGAGTATGTTTTTAACATAAATATACTTTATTTTTTCTAATTAACCTTTTCTTGTACATTTGATGTGAGTCAAATATATGACTATTTCTTAATTATGTATTCTTTCAGGGAAGAAACATAGATAAATAATCTGTAAGGATAGAAATCTAAGACATTTATTTTGGATATTAAAAGTGATTTCTTATTTGTGTTTGTAATTAAATATATTTACACTAAATAATCAGGACTATATGTATTTCAAACCAAAATATGTAGTCAAAGCCAAGGTTAAAATTAAGATGAGCCACAGGGTTTCTTTATCTTTATGTCCTGATATTTAACTCTTTGCCATTGTCTACCAACCACAAATAAAACACCATTTTTATAATTCTTATTTACTTTAACTTTAGAGAGAGGTATACTGAGGTATTTCCAAAAAAACCAGTCCCCCTCCCCCCAAAAAGGAAGAGATAACAACAGATAAACAGAAAACTGGATTAATCAAATTACAAAATATTAGATGAGTTTATATATGCAAAACAACCTCAGACACAAAGTGCTTCCAGAGTGAGAGGACAAGAAATAAGAGCTGATTTTAACCTGAAAGAAAACTGCTAAAGAAACAAAATATAGGATGGGAGAATGAGTGTTGTTGATTTTTTCCTAGAGCAAGGAAAAGCATTTTTAATTCTGGTGGTTACATTTGTCCTATCAATAGAGAAAGAGGCCTTATTATAAGGCAGAGAATGCATTAGTTCAGAATAAATACATTTGAAAGACACCTACTTGCTCTCTTTGCTCCTCACAACGTTCTGAATGTAATTTGAACCTCCTTGACAGTTCAATATAAAGCAGACCCTTATATGAGAGAGTGTATTAATATATTTGGCTTGAGCACATATTTTATTTATATTTATATTCTATTATATTTAATTTAGCATTCAAATACTATTTCATCCTCAGAAAGTATATCATGATTCTGTCCATTTTCAAGTGAGTGGGAAAAGAAAATGAACATCTTGGACAGTAATGCTCAAATACTCTGAAAACTTTTGTCTAGTGGATAAACATTACAAGGAATTTCATGATTAACTATGAAAGTAAGTAGTTTGCAAAATGTACTTATTCTATGATCATATGTGGGTTAAGTATTACAGGGCACAAAGGAAGAAGATATGGTTCACTTTTATAAGTAAAAGCATATAGAAATTTGGAGGAAAAAGTAAAGGGCTGAACTACTTAGAACATGTTTTATGGAATATATGAGATTTAAGTTGGACCTTGAAGGATGTAACCATTTTCATATTACCAGTATAAGAAATGACAGAAAAATCTGTCAAGAGTTTAGCATAACATAACATGGCATGGTACTACTACCTTCATTCACCATTATGAATTATTATACATTCTTTTATGTTTTCATTATGGTTGTTTGTTATGCAGTTAATTAGGATTAAGAATGAGTGCTGAATATAACTTACAACGTTGTAATTTAATAAACTGACATGTCACCAAGAATATATTATTGGACTTTGATATGCTAAAGTTAATGTATTCTTAAAAGTACTCCAGTAAAAGAGCTACATTTTTTTTTTGTGGTGGGGAGAGGGGGCAGACACTGGAAATAAATTCATTTTAGTATAGAAAGAAAATAAAATAATGTTGAAATGGCTTTTTCCCAGGGAATCCATGCTATTTTGTGTAATCATACATATAAAATTTATGTATTAGCAGTTTTTGTTAGAATTGATTGTTGAGAGTTAAAAGCATTTATGACTCATTTAAAATCTTTGAGAAAAGCTTACCAAGGACAACAGATTTTAAATAATTCAATTTACCCAGATATTGTATAGCATTACCTTTTCAATATAATGTTTGCACTTCTCTAAAAAGTTTATATACTAGTGGGGGACTTTAACACCCCACTTTCATCAATGCATAAATCAGCCAGACAGAAAATCAATAAGGAAATACAGGCTCTAAATGACATATTAGGTCAGATGGATTTAACTGATATTTATAGGGCATTCTATCTAAAATCAGCAGAATATACGTTCTTCTCAAGTGTACATGGAACATTCTCCAGGATAGATTAGATCTTGGGTCACAAATCAAGCCTCAGTAAATTTAAGAAAATGGAAATCATATCAAACACTTTTTTTTTTTTTTTTTGTGGTACGTGGGCCTCTCACTGTTGTGGCCTCTCCCATTGTGGAGCACAGGCTCCGGACACACAGGCTCAGCAGCCATGGCTCACAGGCCCAGCCACTCTGTGGCATTGGGATCTTCCCCGACCGGAGCACAAACCCGTGTCCCATCCCCTGCATCAGCAGGTGGACTCTCAACCACTGCGCCACCAGGGAAGCCCTGAACACTTTTTTGACCACAATGTTATGAGATTAGAAATCAACTACAAGAAAAAATAATGTAAATAAAAAATACATGTGGAATCTAAACAATATGCTACTGAACAACTAATGGATCACTAAAGAAATCAGAGGAAATAAAAAAAAAAATATCTGGAGACAAATGAAAGCAAAGGCATGGCAATCCAAAGATCTGAGCAGAAATAAATGAAATAGAGATGAAGAAAACAATAGAAAAGATCAATGAAACAAAAACCTGGTTCTTAAAAGATAAAAAAAAGAAAATATAAACCTTAAACTCACCAATAAGAAAAGGGAGAAGGCTCAAATCAGTAAGATTAGTCTTCTGAAACTATTCTAAAACATTACAGAGAAAGGAACACTCCCAAATTCATTGGATGTTGCTACCATTACCCTGATACCAAAACCAGACAAAGCTACCACAGAAAAAGAAAATTACAGGCCAATATCTTTGATGAACATAGACACAAAAAAGGACTGGGGAAGTCCATCAAATACCTTGACTACCAGTCTATCCTTCAGTGACTCTTATGATAAAAGTACACCGTTATCAGAATGAAATTGTTCTGGAAAGTTGAAAATATGACACATTACTTTCAAATAACACAATTATGTAACTGGAGTAAACTGACAAGACTGAAGCAGTAAAACTTACATCTAAAACATACGTCCCTCTACAAAATACTAGCAAACAAAATCCAACAACACATTAAAAGGATCATACACCATGATCAAGTGGGATTTATCCTGGGGACACATGGATTCTTTAATATATACAAATGAATCAATGCGGTAACCATATTAACAAATTGAATAATAAAAAACATATTTTCATCTCAATAGGTGCAGAAAAAGCTTTTGACAAAATTCAACACTGACTTATGATAAAACTCTCCAGAAAGTGGGCATAGAGAGAACCTACCTCAACATAATAAAGGCCATATATGACAAACCCACAGCTAACAACATACTCAATAGTGAAAAGCTGAAAGCATCTCCTATAAGGTCAGGAACAAGATAAGGATGTCTACTCTTGCCAGTTTTATTCAACATAGTTTTGGAAGTCCAGCCACACAAAGGAGAAAAAGAAATAAAAGAAATCTATATTGGAAAAGAAGAAGATAAACTGTCACTTTTTGCTGATGACATGATACTATACATAGAAAATCCTAAAGAGGCTACCAGAAAACTAATAGAGCTCATCAATGAATTTGGTAAAGCAAAGTTAATACACAGAAATCTCCTTCATTTCTATACTGTAACAATAAAAGATCAGAAACAGAAATTAATGAAACAATCTCATTTACCATCACATCAAAAAGAATGAAGTATCTAGGAATAAACTTACCTAAGGAAGCAAAAGACCTGTATTCAGAACACTATAAGATGTTGATGAAAGAAATTGAAAATGACATAAACAGATGGAGAAATATACCATGTTCTTGGATTGGAACAATCAATATTTTCAAAATGACTATACTACCCAAGGCAATCTACAGATTCAATGTAATCCCTATCAAATTACCAATGGCATTTTTTACAGAACAAGAACAAGAAATCTTAAAATTCTTATGGATATACAAAAGACCCTGAATAGTCAAAGCAATCTTGAGTAAGAAAAATGGAGCTAGAGGAATCAGACTCCATGACTTTAGACTATACTACAAAACTACAGTCATCAAAACAGTACAGTACTGGCACAAAAACAGAAATATTGATCAAGGGAATAGGATATAAAGACTAGAATTAAACCCTTGCACCTATGGTCACTTAATCTATGACAAAGGAAGAAAGACTATAAATGGAGAAGCCAGTCTCTTCAATAAATTGTTCTGGGAAAACTGGACAGTTACATGTAAAAGACTGAAGTTAGAACATTCTTTAACACCATACACAAAAATAAACTAAAAATGCATTAAAGACCTAAATGTAAGACCAGATACTATAAAAATCTTAATGGAAAAAAACATAATCAGAACACTCTTTCACATAAATCACAGCAAAATCTTTTTTTGATCCATCTCCTAGAGTAATGGAAATTAAGAAAAATGAACAAATGAGACTTAATCAAACTTAAAAGCCTTTGCACAGCAAAGGAAACCATAAACAAAATGAAAAGACAACCCACAAAATGGGAGAACATTTTTGCAAATGATGCAATCAACAAAAGATTTATCTCCAACTTTACAAATAACTCATGCAGCTCAATATAAAAACAAACAAACAAACAAATAACCCAATCAAAAAAATGTGTAGAAGATCTAAATAGACATTCTCCAAAGAAGACAAACAGATGGCCAGGAGGCACATGAAAAGTTGCTCAACCTCACTAATTATTACAGAAATGAAAATCAAAACTATCATGAGATACTACCTCACACCAGTCAGAATGGCCATCATCAAAAAAAATCTACAAACAATAAATGCTGGATAGTGTGTGGAGAATAGGGAACCCTCCTACACTGTTGGTGGGAATGTAAATTGGTACAGTCACTATGGAGAAAAGTACAGAGGTTCCTTAAAAACTAAGAATAGAGCTACCATATTATCCAACAAACCCACTCCTGGATATATGTCCAGAGAAAACCATGGTTCTAAAGTATACATGCATTCCAATGTTCATCGCAATGCTGTTTACAATAGCCAGGACATTAAAGCAACCTAAATGTCCATCGGCAGAAGAATGGATAAAGAAGATGTAGTACATATATACAATGAATATTACTCAGCCACAAAAAAAGAAAGAATGTCATTTGAAACAACATGGATAGACCAGCAGATTATCGTACTAATTAAAATAAGTCAGGAAGAGAAAGACAAATATATGAAATCTCAAAAAAAAACAAAAAACAGATACCAGTGAACTTATTTATAGAACAGAAACACTCACAGACTTAGAGAAGGAACTTCTGGTTATCAGGGGAAAGGGTTTGGGGGGATAGATTGGGAGTTTGGGATTGACATGTACACATGCCTATATTTAAAATAAATAACCAACAAGGACCTATTGTATAGCACAGGGAACTCGGCTCTATATTCTGTCATAACCTAAATGGGAAAATAATTTGAAAAACAATGGATACTTTTATGGGTATAACTAAATCACTTTTCTGTAAGTAACACATCATTGTTAATCAACTACACTCCAATATCAAATAAAAATTAACAAAATATAAAATATTTTAGTGTTATTAAATACCACTAAATTAAACTTTATAATGTTAAAAAGAATTAATTTTTTTTAAATATATGTATTTACATATGTGTATATAATTTTGTTAAACAACTATCATATTTAGCATTCTATAAAGATACTTAGCTCTACTTCTAACTACTTTGTTCAGGAGAAATTCAGATTTTACACATTCTTTAAATGTACACAAATTATTTAACTTTGTAACTGTTCATTTAAGGTTGGCTTAACTATATCCAGTATAATATTAATATATTTTAAAAATATTAATTTTAAATTCTATATTCAGGTAATTTATCTTTATCTGATTATTATTCCTTGTTCTATCTTAGTGCCCATGCCTACTTAACCTAAATTTTAGCAGCAGTACAATTTAATTGTAAAACACATAGGCAACCCAAGTTTGAATTTCTGCTCTAACATTTCATCTTATAATTCCTAAAAAAATACTTATTTCTCTGTCTTTATTCTTTTGTAAAATTGGGTACAAGTTTCAACTCTCTCCTGGGGATTTTGTAAGTTTGAATAAGATAATTTATGAAATAAGCTTGGCAACCAATGAGTATTTAATGAATGTTGGTTACTACTTTTATGTCAATTGTACTTCAAATTCTTCCCTTTCTGCCAATATATTTAAATTCAGAACCTCATCATCACTTTGTCAGTAATTTTTAATATGTGGGTTATAGGCCATTAATTGGCTGTTAAATCAATTTATTTGGTTATAATTGCATTGTCTATTAAAAATAGAATGAATACAAAAATATCAGATGTCATTAAATATAGCAAGATTAAGAATTTTTTCATGAGACATTTATATGCGTGTGGGTGTATGAATATTTTTATACTATAAGTCTCATTAAAAGTTTTAAAAAACACTACCTTATTTAGGGAGTATTTGACCTATCTCTATAAATAAGAAGCCTACTACTCCCAATTTCTATTTTTCTTAAGCCTGTGAGACTTAGTGTTCTGATAGTCGAGCCCTCATAACGTAGCAATCTATGTTCATTTAAAAATGAAAACAAAATTAAAATCAGCAAATTTTGGAGCTCCAAATTTAGTATATCATTCAGGACTCTTATGAGTGAATTCTAATCTGTCTCTCCTAAGAAGTAACACTGATTAGCTTATAATTTCCTAAATTCCATGTACTTTCAAAAACCTGAAAAACCTTCATATTCAATATTTTCCTTCACTTTGTCATCTGTAAAGATTCAGGGAAGTCTCAGAGGACTATAAAGGCACTTGCTGCATTCCACCCTCATTTTCTGTCAATAGTTTCTCTTTGTTGTTATTCCTGTTATATGTTTTTGTCTATTTAAAAGAAACAATAAAATTAATAGCAATGAAGTATATATCATCGTTGTTTTATTTTTCATTTAAAATATTAAGCACCTCAAATTTGATAGTTGTCAGTAGTGACTTTATTTTAAGCTAGAAAATGATGTTATATTTATGACAAAATGTTATGTTTTCCTCTCTTGCAAGTCAAATAATTTACACAAATAGACCTCTAGGAAACCTGAATTACTAAAAGCCAATGTCACATTGGTCATATTACACACATATCAATATAATATTATAGAGATATGGTTACTCTGGCACATCTGTACATTTGAGAATTCAGTATCCTCAAAAGCACACTTAACTAACTCTTCTACTTTGGCCATCTTTCAACTTCTTTCTCTAAATTCAACTGAGTAATATTTATCTGATTCTCTGTAGTATTTTATTTTTTCTACAATTTTTCATAAAAATTATTTGAGAACACACATGGTCTTATTCTTCTTAATTTCTCTAATTTGTATATGCAGTATCAAGCTTGTCTTTTCAGCTGTGCATGTAGGTTTTTAGGTTTTTGTTTATTTTGTTTTGTTTTTGTTATAGTAACTGTTAAAGCATGTTGTTAAGAGGAAAATGGTAAAAAAAGAAAAGAAAAACACATAAGAGGGTAAAAATAGATTCTTCTTCTTCCAGGAACAAGTAAAGCTGAAATAAAATAATACTGACCCTTAGGACAGCACTACATTCACATCTGAGAGGAGGGAAGCAGGCCGATAGGATTTGAATAAAAGGGGTACCTTCTTATGCTTGACATAAAATCTTTAAATGCCCATATTTTTGTGAGAGGATCTGAGAAATACCTTTTTCACTGAGTTGCACAAAGCTTCTAAGTTATTTTGTATTTGGACCTTGGGGGTCCCCAGTTAATAAAAAATCAACAACTCAGAATCATACAGCCAAAATGGCATTTCTTGTACGTGTATGCATGATCAGAACTGTGGGAAAATGTGTTTCTTAGCTCATATAATATATAAAAAAAAGAAAATTTCACTGCAGCAATAGAGGGAATATCATTAACAAATGAGATGCAGTATCCATTATTACCAAAAAAAAAAATTCATTCATAGTCTACATGCTATCTTTATCATTTAACATATTTATAAGACTTGTGAATGCACTTCCAATCTCAGTATAGCAATTCTAATTTTCAGAGAGATTTTTAATTTCTCAATTTTATTATGTCGTGGGTATTTCAGAAAATAATCTTTGTACAAATTGGAGAATGAGGAAATAGGGTATGCAAAATATACAACATGTTTTTACACTCAAAGAACTCACAATCAAGTTGGAAATAATAACATTTATAAAAATGCAAACATTAGGTAAACATAGAGACAACAAAAAATATGTGAAAAAGATGATCATTCATAGGAGTAGAATATTTAAGCTTTTGATGTATATTTCAAAGATAGTAAAGTTCAGAACATTTCAAAACTGATGATTTGAATAAGTAGACATGAATATAAAGTACATATATAATGTAAAAATTCAAATGGCATTAATAAATTCAATATTTAAAGTGTTTCACCTTTATTTTTTTAATATTAGTTATTATTATCATTTTTTTAAAATTTTAGTTGCACCGGGTCTTAGTTGTGGCAGGCAGGCTCCTCTTAGCTGCAGCTCACCAGTTCCTTAGTTGTGGCATGTGAACTCTTAGTTGTGGCATACATGTGGCATATAGTTCCCTGACTAGGGATTGAACTTAACCCCCCCTGCATTGGGAGTACAGGGTCTTAACCACTGTGCCACCAGGGAAGTCCCTAAAGTGTTTCACCTTTAAAATGAAAAGCAACAGATTAAAAAATGGCAATTTATTAAAATGCCTTGAGATATTGAATGTAATGATTTAACAACATAGATACAATGTTATAAGAAATTAAATAATGAGACCAAATGTGTTACTCATAAGATTTGTTCATTTGAGAGAGGTATAATTTGGGGTGGGACATGGTAGCCAGTGGTATCTTCATGGTGTTATTGAATATAATTAATTGAGGCAGTTAAGATTTACTTAGGTACACTGTGATTTGAGATTGTTCCATGCAAAGAAAATAACCTAATTCAAATAATTTTAATAATGATTCATTTACAGGCAGCCACAAGACTGGATTTATTCATAAGATACTTTTTTCGACCAATAACAAAATATAAAGTTAGGTATACTGGATAGAGCCAGATTGTTGAGGAATGCAAACACCAGTAAAACCAAATATAGTGATTCATGTTACCTGTTGGGTTTATTATTGTTACTAGTCCTCAAGTGTGTGCAACTTTGCAATGCCAAAATACACTCATATATTTTATGTCAGTTAGTTGCCAAAATAATATTTTTGTACAAACTAACCCTTTAAAAGGTTAAATTATTTTTAAGTAAAGTCATATATCTAGTAAGTTGAGAACCCAGAACCACAGTGCAAGTATTTTTATAGCTAAGTCCAATGCATTATTAGTCATATCCTTTGACTGTGAGTAAGAGGAATCAGAATTCAACATAGCTTAAATAAGAAGTTATTAACTAAGAAAAAGTTCAAAAGTGAAGCAACATACAGGGTTCGTTTTTCATTACCATAATTATTAAATCCAGGTATTTTCTTCATGTCTTGTCATCTATTATTGTCCTTAAATTCATCCTCAGAATATTAGCATATCCAGACATCTTATGAAACTATGATAATAATCAAAAGAGGAAAAGAGGAAGTCTATTCATATAGCTTTCTTAAGAACTCAAAGGAATATTTAACAGAAGCACATTTCCCTGAGCCCCATTGGGTAACATTCATATTGTTGATATAATAACTAGAATTGAAATGTAATTACTTTTAGACCAATAATAAGTATTTCTGGAGTTAATGGAAGGGAGTTTTTTGTGTCACATGTCTGCATGAGAGAGAGGTGGATATCTGAATAAAAATAAAGTTATTTTCAAAAGGAAGAAGGAAGTATCTGTGCTGGATAGAAAACTTAAAATGTCAAACTGAGTTTTTCTCTGCAACCATAACAAAATGTGATTACTAAATGAACACGTAACAAGGGAATCAAACAGATACAATGTGTCAGATCCTCTTTAAATTGAATGGCATTTGATAATTTCCTACTGATATGGTAAAAAATTACCACAAATTTAGCAGCTTGAAAAAATACTAATTTATTAATTTTACACTTTGTTTCATTATTTGTAAATTATATTAAAATAATTGCTTTAAATGATCTGAAACTTCTTTCGCTACATTGGCTATTTGATGTGTTATTATAAAAATGTTGAATAGCCATAATTGCATTTACTGATGTAGTTAGAAAACATTAATCTTGATTTTGAGGGCATATGGATTTTAATTCAGGTTATGCCATGAAAAAGCTTTTTAACATTTTGCAAACCAATTGATTCCTGTAAGATTGAGTTATCTCATGTGGTGGCCAGATAACATTATCGCTTTAGGGCCCTTTCAGTTATCCCCTTTCTAAACAGCAATCTAAAATTTTTGAAAATGATCAGGTCTATAGGTAATCACATTATAGTGATTAAACTATATGGGTTGATTTGTTTTATTAAAAGATGAATTCAGAGCTGCACAGAATAATAGTTTCATTTGGGTTCCATTTTGAGATATATTATTAGCTGTGAAATAGTCAACCTATCTTAAGTTTGCTAATTCAGCCAATTTTGTCTTGAGAATCAATTTTCCTAAATATCTACTCTTGCTTAAAATCACAGTGGCCCTGTGGAAAACAACTCTAGTAGGTACCATCACCATACCTTCTTATTCTGTCTTAGATCAGATTTAAATGTTAAGAAACAAGTTGGAAATGGGAGAAACATTTTTTTAGGCAAGAGAATTTATTATCTAAACTCACAAAATGACAATGGTATAACATACGTAGAGAACAGATTTGAGAATGTAAAGGAGATTATTTACAAAAGCAGTTTTTCACATAAACACACAGAGACATACGTGGTTACATGAACTTTTTCTTTTTTCTCCCTGTCACACTAGTCCTGCAATTTCAAAGTTTTACTTAGTATGTTTCTTTTGCTAAATAGAATTTAATTAAGATGTAGTATAAAATTACATTTTATTGAATAATTGTATAGTCGTATGTTGAATATGTTTGTAGAATTACAAAAAGCTATCAGTACCCTAATAACTCTGATCATAAATAAGAGGAAACTGCATTGTTTTTGATCAAAATTGGTTGGAAACCAATTTTAGATACGTTGGAATCTTTGCAATAAATTATAAAGATAAAAAAAGAATGAAGTTTGAGTAAGTTGATTTCTGGGGTAAGGTAACATAATATTTTAGATTTGACTGCATAAAAAAAAATGCAACGGAACAATAAGTTACCATGTTATTTTCTTGCGGTGTGTAAGGTTTTTTTGTTTTTTTTGTGGTACACAGGCCTCTCACTGTTGTGGCCTCTCCCGTTGCGGAGCACAGGCTCCAGACGCTCAGGCTCAGCGGCCATGGCTCACAGGCCCAGCCGCTCCGCGGCATGTGAGATCTTCCCGGACCGGGGCACAAACCCGTGTCCCCTGCATTGGAAGGCGGACACTCAACCACTGCGCCACCAGGGAAGCCCATGTAAGGTATTTTTAACTTTTATTTTTGAAGTATCCAGTACACACAAAACAAAACAAAACGTAGCAAACAAAACAAAACTAAAACCTTTTTCTAAATAGAGATGTATATATCTACGGCAGACAATATCAAATGTGCCTTTTCTGTTACTGTTCTAGCTTAAAACATCTCCATGTCTTTCTGGGTTGCTTGATACTTGATGTTGATTAAACACTAATATGAAAAGTTCCATTTCAAACTGTCCTGTACCTGTAACCCAGACCAGGTGATACCTTATCTTTGTTTGATTAGTTGGCAGGTTCTTTTGGAAGCAGAATGCCATAAAAGTCTTTTCTGAGGTAGAAAACTATTTTAGATGAACAATTTTGATCCCTTGTGATGGCTTTTATTGGTTGCACACATTTTTATTGGAGAAACTATCTTCAAAAAAAATAACATTGGTAAATTTTAATGTACAGGTGAAAATCTATTATTTGTGATCAAAATTCAGTAGAAGACTTAGCAAAAGCTTTATATCTTTAGACTTTATTTCTCAAAGGACTTGCCTACTGTTATAGCCCTTCACATTTTCTGTGACACAAAAAATTCCTCCTGTCCTTCAAGGCCTCAGTCTAATTGTGATTAAGATTATTAAAAAAATAAGAAATACCTCTTTTTATGTGATGGTCTCTCCAATAGGCATTTTATATTTATTTCAAACATTTCCCTTCTCTGTGAGAACTTTCTCAGAACCTCAGATAGAGTGGTCCTCTTCCTCTGAGAAATCACAGCTATTAATGCTCACTTTCACTACAACATCACACTATCTTTCAGTTATTAGATCTTTCAATTATTAGATCATATGTCATGGTAAAATCTTTGAGATCTAAATAAGTAAACTATTTCTATTAAATAAAATTATCATGATTAAAGCAAAAGCATTTTGTGAGAGGTTGAGGAGTAGTTAATAATATTGTTACATTTTCATTACAATAAGACAGATGTGTTTTAAGCCATTTTAATTGTTCCAGACTGAGCAGCCATTGCAAATATATACTTGTCATTCTGTATGTTTCTCTGTATGTCAACATGTACCTTATCTTTTCCAGTATTGTTTTTGAATTGTTCTTAAAATTACCCTTTAAATTATCTGTATTTAAATTATCTGCATTATCTGTTTTAAGAGATGTAAAGGGGTCTTTTGTATCTTTGCATTTTAGAGTTATACGTTCAGATGGAGGACTTAAGGGTCCATTTTCAATCATGCTTTAAAAGAAAATTTTCACAGAAGCTTCTGAAATTTGAAAAAATTACAGTAGACAGAGAGAATGGTATAACTATTGTGATCATTTTTCTGTATTTTGTGCTGCCTAAGAAAACTGTGTCCAAAATTACTATTCTGTCAGGCATTAAGCTTTAGGAGAAAATAGTTATCCAGATTTGAGGCCGCTTAAACATGGTTTCTGAGCACAAAAAGTGGAATAGATCTGAAACACTATATAGAAGAATAAATCTAGTCATTGTTTTATATCTAGTATTTGAGTAACTTTAAAACATTTGTCAGCAGAAAATGTCAGAATTTAAGATATTTTATGGCGGTCAGCTGTGAGTATTTGTTGAAATGATTACAGTCTTTGTTTATAATAGAAAAACATTTAAATATCATTTTGGAAAATTTTATGTATGTTCTCTAGAATTTGTGTATTACTCTAATCATTTAGATCTACTTCAGTAAAAACTGAATTATTGTTGCTGTATGGGAAGGTTTTAAATGGATCAATTGAGTCGGCTGCATTATGAGGATAGGAGTTCAGTAAAGCACAGTGAATTGAACTGTTTTGAACTGTGATTTCACTTAAAGCAATTCTTAAAAATAATCATCTACACGTACAAGTAGGAAGCAATGATTGGTAGACCAAAAGTAAGTGGATTATTTTGGGAATCATTATTTTTTTAATTATTTAATATTTATCTTATAAAACATGTCATTGGGACAGCAGATTTACAGGGTCCACATAATTATTGTAGCAGAGGTAGAAAAATTGTAAGCAAACTCAAATTTAAAATGCTATGTGGGCTTCTGGTTCAATAAATAGTCATTTAATTAGAGCGATCACATTGAAAAGAAGTGGATGAAAAGACATCCTCATTTTAATCAATATGGTGAACGATACACAAATTTTTACAAAATAAAATCAGAGTATTCTAACATTTTAAAGATTTTCTTTCAAAAGTAGAAATCCCTTTTCCATAAAACTCTCTAAAACCAGAAACCAGCTCTTCCTTCTGACCTCCAATTTCTATGTTTCATCCAGTGACCAAAAATAATCTTAGAGTCATTTTAAACTCCTCTTGCTCCTACTCTTCCATGTCCATTTATTCCTTATATCTCAGTAGTATCCAAGAAGGTTGTGAAACAGCAACATAAAGCATGGTAGCTCTGACAGAAAGGCAGCCAGCAAATATCCCGGAAGTGGATATTAAACACACTAGGTACACTGGGAAAATTTAGTTGTAAGAGATGAGAGGAACCCAGCCATCTGTACAGCTTATAGTGGCAGTCGGAAGGGTGCAGGATGTATTTGACAGTCCACGTGAGTTTCAGCAGGCAGTTGCATTCCATCAGGCAGCTTCAGAGCAGGGAGTACTGAGACCCAAACCAGAACAAGAACTTAGAGAGAGTAGACATCAAAAGAGATAAGGCCGCAGGTATCAGAGCCCAGATTTGGGACAGAGAAACAAGGGCATGTGCCCAGAATCTAATAGGGCTGATGGCAATTATCTTAGTACTGACAATAAAGTACCCAGTACTGATGCTGTTGCTCTGAGCAAAATCTGACTTAATGTGGGATTACTCAAGTATATGCTCTAAAGATATTAGCTTGTCTCTAAGGATGAGATCTGAATCATTTCTTCTTGCAATGAGAAAATGTTCAGGATCTTTTAGACTTTTCTTCCTGCATGTCTTCTCAGTTCCACTCCTGCTGCAACTGTCTTAATAAAAGATCTGTTTATCCTACAACCTACATTAATATTTTTTTAGAGACTACTCTACTTTTACTCCCTTTCTTCTTTAATCCAAACCAGATAAAGTTGCTTGATTAATCTGCCAAATAAAGCTAAATTCAGTATATTCAATGGCTCACATTTGTGTACCAAATTAGGTGCAAATTCTTCTTTGTGATACTCAAGATTCTTTACAATACAAACTAGATTTACTGCTCAGGTCTTATATCTTATTATTCTAGTACCATGCCATACTCAACCTTTGCATGCAAGATTGCTTCACCTATTCTGAAGAATTAGCATCTACTGGCTTTTTAATCATAGAGTTTCCAAACATTTTTGAGTTTGTTTTTTCTGCTGAAAATATAGTCATAAACCTTTGTTTAAATTTCCTTTCAATAAAAGTTTAATTCTCCCATAAACAATGACCTTCCAGAGTAACTTCTCTATGTGTTCTTTCCGTATCACCTTTTTTCAGTAAAACTTTACTTTTTGAACGTTGGTTGTGTGGGGATGGGGAATTACTTACAGATTTTTCTCATACTTGCATAAGAAAAATATGACCTTGCTGGGCTTGTGGGGAATGCAATAGAACAAATTCAATCTACATGTCTTCTCCTTAACACAAATTGCTGAGGTTATTTTAATGATCCAGAGATCCAGGTCAACCAGTGTGACCATCAATAAAAATCTCTATTGACTAGTTTTGCTAAGTATGCTTTTGCTTGAAAATATACATATATTTCATATGTATATTCATATATTCACATATACATTAAGTTGGAGCTGCCTATTGCTGATTCCTATAGCTTTGGGCTGAATGTGTTTCTAGAATGACATCTGTAGTCAGATTTCTGAAGTTCAGTTACTTGTCCAGCACTACTTGTTTATTTAATTTCAAATTTATACTCATAATGCTTTATAGATTTCCATATGTTGTGGCATTCTGTCACTGAGTACAGTATGATCAGTATAAGGTCTCATATATTTATCTCATTTCCATATTTTTTATTATATTTATTAGTCTAGATGCCTACAATTTAGGATTTCATATATTAAAAACTGCAAGGCTTCCCTGGTGGTGCAGTGGTTGAGAGTCTGCCTGCCGATGCAGGGGACACGGGTTCATGCCCCGGTCTGGGAGGAACACACATGCTACGGAGCAGCTGGGCCCGTGAGCCATGGCCGCTGAGCCTGCTTGTCCAGAGCCTGTGCTCCGCCACGGGAGAGGCCACAGCAGTGAGAGGTCCACGTGCCGCAAAAAAAAAAAAAAAACTGCAATAATTTTTTCAAATTAGGAAATAAGATTAATGATGCTGAAAAAGTTCATCTACTTCTAATTTTTACATATGTTTAAATATTTTAAAGGAAAGGTTGGTCACAAAAGTTAGAGTCTATCACATCTCAGTAGGGTGGCTTATACAGTGAATATTTTAATTCCCACTGAAAAAATATTACCTGAACATAAGTTTCTTTATGGAGAAGAAAGACATGAATTTTAATGCATTAATATGTAGATTTTAGTCAGCATCAAGGAAGCACAAGAAAAAAAGGGTAGTAAACATTAAAAGGCACAGAAATAAAATATTAACTTTATTAATATTAATTGTCATGAATACATTTTGATCATGTTGTTTTTTATTCCTACCTTTGTGCCATAACATGTGCTCTGGTTATAATTGTGTCTGAACTCAGGTTTAAATTTTAATTCAAATCTTTGCTGTGCAAATATTTCCAAGAAATTCTAAAACACAAATTCAGAAATAAATTATGTTTAGACTTAAGCAAATATTTTAAGGTAAGCAAATATTTTAAGGAATATATATGTTTTAAATATACATATTGTCCTATTATGAAAATATGCAAGATATTTTTTCATACACAGGCAAAGTATTTTAAAACAAGGAAAGCTAACTACAGGGAGTCAACACAGAAAGATGTAAAAAACCAAGATGAATGAACATTTCTATCAGTCAATTAAAATCCACCAGGAGGCATATTTTTTGAAGTTTTGGATTTTATTTTTTATTTTTTTTTATACAGCAGTTTCTTATTAGTCATCCATTTTATACACATCAGTGTATACATGTCAATCACAATCTCCCAGCTCATCACACCACCACCCTAACCCCCTGCTGCCACTTTCCCCCCTTGGTGTCCATACTTTTGTTCTCTACATCTGTGTCTCAATTTCTACCATGCAAACCTGTTCATCTGCACCATTTTTCGAGGTTCCACATACATGAGTTAATACACAATATTTGCTTTTCTCTTTCTGACTTACTTCAGTCTGTAGGACAGTCTCTAGATCCATCCATGTCTCTACAAATGACTCAATTTTGCTCCTTTTTATGGTTGAGTAATATTCCATTGTATATATGTACCACATCTTCTTTATCCATTTATCTGTCGATGGGCATTTAGGTTGCTTCCATGAACTGGCTATTGTAAATAGTGCTGCAATGAATATTGGAGTGCATGTGCCTTTTGCAGTTATGGTTTTCTCTGGGTATATGGCCAATAGTAGGATTTCTGGGTCATATGGTAATTTTATTTTTAGTTTTTGAAGGAACCTCCATACTGTTCTCCATCGTGGCTGTATCAATTTACATTCCCACCAACAGTGCAAGAGGGTTCCCTTTTCTCCACACCCTCTCCAGCATTTGTTGTTTGTAGATTTTCTGATGATGCCCATTCTAAATGGTGTCAGGTGATACCTCATTGTAGTTTTGATTTGCATTTCTCTAATAATTAGTGATGTTGACCAGCTTTTCATGTGCCTCTTGGCCATCTGTATGTCTTCTTTGGAGAAATGTTTATTTAGGATTTCTACCCATTTTTGGATTGGGTTGTTTGTTTCTTTAATATTGAGCTGCATGAGCTGTTTATATATTTTGGAGATTAATCATTTGCCTGTTGATTTGTTGGCAAATATTTTCTCCCATTTTGAGGGTTGTCTTTTCAACTTGTTTATGGTTTCCTTTGCTTTACAAAAGCTTTTAAGTTTCATTACATTCCATTTGTTTATTTTTGTTTTTATTTCCATTACTGTAGGAGGTGGATCAAAAAATACCTTGCAGTGATTTATGTCAAAGAGTGTTCTTCCTATGTTTTCCTCTAAGAGTTTTACAGTTCCCAGTCTTACATTTAGGTCTCCAAATCATTTTGAGTTTATTTTTGTGTATGGGGTTAGGGAGTGTTCTAATTTCATTCTTTTATATGTAGCTGTCCAGTTTTCCCAGCACAACTTATTGAAGAGACTGTCTTTTCTCCATTGTGTATCCTTGCCTCCTTTGTCATATATTAGTTGACCAAAGATTTGTGGGTTTATCTCTGGGCTTTATATCTTGTTCCATAGATCTATATTTCTGTTTTTGTGCCAGTACCACACTATTTTGATACTGTAGCTTTGTAGTATAGTCTGAAGTCAAGGAGTCTGATTCCTCCAGCTCCATTTTTTCCCCTCAAGACTGCTTTGGTTATTTGGTGTCTTTTGTGTCTCCATACAAATTTTTAAGATTGTTTGTTCTAGTTCCATAAAAAATGTCATTGATAATTTGATGGGGATTGCATTGAATCTGTAGATTGCTTTGGGTAGTATAGGCATTTTCACAATGTTGATACTTCCAATGCCAGAACATGATCTATCTCTCCATCTGTTGGTAACGTCTTTAATTTCTTTCATCAGTGTCTTATTGTTTCCTACATACAGGCCTTTTGTCTCCCTAGGTAGTTTTATTCCCAGGTATTTTATTCTTTTTGTTGCAATGGTAAATGGGAGTGTTTCCTTAATTTCTCTTTCAGATTTTTCATCATTAGTATATAGGAATGCAAGATATTTCTGTGCCTTAATTTTGTATCCTGCAACTTTACCAAATTCATTGATTAGCTCTAGTAGTTTTCTGGTAGCATCTTTAGGATTTTCTATGTATAGTATCATGTCATCTGCAAACAGTGACAGTTTTACTTCTTTTTGAATTTGTATTCCTATTATTTTCTTTTTCTTCTCTGATACCTGTGGCCAGCACTTCCAAAACTATGTTGAATAATAGTGGTGAGAGTGGACATCCTTGTCTTGTTCCTGATCTTAAAGGAAATGGTTTCAGTTTTTCCCTATTGAGAATGATATTTGCTGTGGGTTTGTTGTATACCACCTTTATTATGTTGAAGGAGGTTCCCTCTATGCCCAACTTCTGGAGAGTTTTATCATAACTTGGTGTTGAATTGTGTCAAAAGGTTTTTCTGCATTTATTGAGATGATCATATAGTTTTTATTCTTCAATTTGTTAATATGGTGTACCACATTGATAGATTTGCGTATATTGAAGAATCCTTGCGTCCCTGGGATAAATCCCATTTGATTATGTTGTATGATCCTTTTAATATGTTGTTGGATTGTGTTTGCTAGTATTTTTTTGAGGATTGTTGCATCTATATTCATCAGTGATATTCTGTAATTTTCTTTTTTTTTGTAATATCTTTGTCTGGTTTTGGTATCAGGGTGATTGTGGCCTCATAGAATGTGTTTGGCAGTGTTCCTTACTTTGCAAATTTTGAGAGAGTATGAGAAGGATGGGCGTTAGCTCTTCTCCAAATGTTTGATAGAGTTCACCTGTGAAGTCATCTGGTCCTGGAGTTTTGTTTGTTGGAAGATTTTAAATCACAGTTTCAATTTCATTACTTGTGATTGGTCTGTTCATATTTTTTATTTCTTCCTGGTTCAGTGTTGGAAGGTTACACCTTTCTAAGAACTTGTCAGTTTCTTCCAGATTGTCCATTTTCTTGGCATAGAATTGCTTGTAGTAGTCTCTTAGGATGCTTTGTATTTCTGCAGTGTCCATTGTAACTTCTCCTTTTTCATTTCTAATTTTACTGATTTGAGTCCTCTCCCTCTTTTTCTGGATGAGTCTGGCTAATAGTTTATTAATTTTGTTTATCTTCTCAAAGAACCAGTTTTTAGTTTTATTGTTCCTTTCTATTGTTTTCTTTGTTTATATTTCATTTACTTCTTCTCTGATTTTTACGATTTCTTTTTGTCTGTTAACTTTGGGTTTTGTTTGTTCTTTTCTCTAGTTCCTTTAGGTGTGAGGTTAGATTTTTCATTTGAGATTTTTCTTGTTTCTTGAGATAGGCTTGTATCGCTATAAATTTCTCTCTTAGAACTGCTTTTCCTTCATCTCCTAGTTTTTGAGTCATCATGTTTTCATTGTCATTTGTCACTAGGCATTATTTTATTTCCTCTTTGATTTCTTCAGTGATCTCTTGGTTATTTAGTAACATATTGTTTAGCTTCCATGTGTTTGTGTATTTTACTGTTTTTTCCCCCGTTATTAATTTCTAATCTCATAGCATTGTGGTCAGAAAGGATGCTTGATATGATTTCAATTTTCTCAAATTTACTGAGGCTTGATTTGTGAACCAAGATATGATCTCTCCTGGAGAATGTTCCATGCATAAGAAGAAAGTGTAATCTGCTGTTTTTGGATGGAATGTCCTATATATATCAATTAAATCTGCCTCGTCTTTTATGTCTTTTAAAGCTTGTGTTTCCTTATTGATTTTCTGTTTGGATGATCTGTCCATTGGTGTAAGTGAGGTGTTAAAGTCTCCCACTATTATTGTGTTACTGTCTGTTTCCTCTTTTATAGCTGCTGGCTGTTGCCTTATGTATTGAGGTGCTCCTATGTTGGGTGCATATATATTTATAACTGTTATATCTTCTGGGATTGATCCCTTGATCATTATGTAGTGTCCATCCTTGTCTCTTGTAACATTCTTTATTTTAAAGTCTATTTTATTTTATATGAGCATTGCTACTCCAGCTTTCTTTTGATTTTGATCTGCATGGAATATCTTTTTCCAACCCCACACTTTCAGTCTGTCTTGTCCCTCGGTCTGAATTGACTCTCTTGTAGACAGCGTATATATGGGTCTCGTTTTTGTATCCATTCAACAAGCCTGTGTCTTTTGGTTGGAGCATTTTATCCATTCACATTTAAGGTAATTTTCCATATGTATGTTCATATTATAATTTTCTTAATTGTTTTGGGTTTGATTTTGCAGGTCCTTTTCTTGTCTTGTGTTTCCCACTTAGAGAAGCGCCTTTAGCATTTGTTGTAGAGCTGGTTTGGTGGTGCTGAATTCTCTTAGCTTTTGCTTGTCTGTAAAGCTTTTGATTTCTCCATCAAATCTGAATGAGATCCTTGCTGGGTAGAGGAATCTTGGTTGTAGGTTCTTCCCTTTCATCACTTTAATTATATCATGCCATTCCCTTCTGGCTTGTAAAGTTTCTGTTGAGAAATCAGCTGTTAACCTTATGGGAGTTCCCTTGTATATTATTTGTCATTTTTCCCTTGCTGCCCTCAATAATTTTTCTTTTTCTTTAATTTTTGCCAATTCGATTACTATGTGTCTGAGCATGTTTCTCCTTGGGTTTATCCTGTATGGCCTCTCTGTGCTTCCTGGACTTCGGTGACTATTTCCTTTCCCATGTTAGGGAAGTTTATAACTATAATCTCTTCAAATGTTTTCTTGGTTCCTTTCTCTCTCTCTTCTACTTCTGCAACCCCTATAATGTGAATGTTGTTATGTTTAACGTTGTCCCAGAGGTCTCTTAGGCTGTCTTCATTTATTTTCATTCTTTTCTCTTTAGTCTGTTCTGCAGCATTGAATTCCACCATTCTGTCTTCCAGGTCACTTATTCATTTTTCTGCCTCAGTTATTCTGGTACTGGTTCCTTCTAGTGTGTTTTTCATTTCAGTTATTATATCATTCATCTCTGTTTGTTTGTTCTTTAATTCTTCTAATTCTTTGTTAAATTTTCTTGCATCTTCTCAATCATTGCCTCCATTATTTTTCCGAAGTCCTGGATCAACTTCAGTATCATTATTCTGAATTATTTTTCTGGAAGGGTGCCTATCTCCATTTCATTTAGTTGTTTTTCTAGGGTTTTATCTTGTTCCTTCATCTGGTACATAACCCTCTGCCTTTTTATCTTCTCTATCTTTCTCTATCTTCATTTTTCCCACAGGCTGCAGGATTGTAGTTCTTCTACCACCAGGATGCTTTTAAACCATGAAGCAATTTTTTAAAAATTGTTTATCCAATTACACATTTAAAAATTTATTTATATTACTTTTTAAAAAAAGCTTATTTCTCAAATGTAAAATAATGTCTTTGAATTGCCACTGTTCATTAGAATTTGGTTTGCTTGTATGTCATGGAAAAAGACTCATCAGTTTTTTCACTGTTCAACTCAACAGAGGCTGGAGAATGACTTGAGCAAAGAAGAGACTGCTTTTACAATAATAAATAAATCAGTACCAGAATACCTGATCCGAGGCTGTAAAATAATGTATGCATAATGTGTGAAAGAAACCTCGGTACAGCTGAGATTGCTAACAGTAATTCCTGACCTCAGTGGAATTCTTTAGCACTTATAAAACAATGCTTACTTAATCCTGACTGTAGCAGAATGTCAGAACAAGTACCTCAAATGAAAAAAAGTGGACAACTTAGATCAACAACTTGATGCCCAGGGTCAAGAAGTGATCAAGACTGAGAATAAAAATAAAACCAAGATTTCTGGTTGGCAATAATGATGTTATTTCCATTGCCTGTACCATTTCCCTAAGTGATAGAATTAACATCTTTCTAAATCTATTTCAGAGGTTTAGGTATTCAAAGCATTTCTAAAAATAAAAGAAAGGGCTTTGTATTTCAAATCTATTTAAGAAATATTAGTTATACTTTAATCTTTTAATTTCAAGTTTATATTATTTTCTTCAGAAAAACATTCCCTTACCCTTTCTTGCAAACTTTGGTCAACTTGTCTCTACTTTGATCATAGCATAATGGATATGTGTATACTACTGTATTTTTGTGATTGATGGACTGTGAAAATTCCTTTTTTTATGCTCCACTTGTTTTTACTTTCACTATTTCAATTTCCTAAATTGTATTTAGTTTAGTAATATAGCATATTGTTTACTGTTCCTATGCCTTCTATTAGTTTTTCAACATTGTAACATTTGATTATTTCCTCAGCTCTCATTTGGCTGGTTTCATCCTTGAAAAAGGAATTGCAGTTTCTGCAAATACTATATTAGAAACATAAAAAGATCGAAATTTTCACATAAATAACACATTTAGAGGCAATATTTAAGAAAATAATAAAACAGTATAACAGTCTTATGGAGATTAAATTTACAGTCCACAATTATATTTGTATTAACTGTATGTATATTACTAAGTTCTACAAAACATAAGGATTGTTATTTAGTAATTTTTGCCATAGATGTTTAGTGACTACTTAACCAGTTGTAGGAAGCAAGAAAGGAGTTCTCTTAGAAGGTTTCCAGATATTCAAACTGAACTTCAAAAGATAAGGGGATATTAGACAGTAGAAGGCAGGAGATATTACAAGTAGAGAAGACGGCTTGAACAAAATATAGATATGGAAATTACAAGCCTCAATCTTTAAAAAAAAAATTATTTAAAATATCTTTTTAAAAAGTAAAGTAATATCTTTGTACCTCAGTTTCTTCATCTATGAAATAAGAATTATGATAGTTTGTACTATGATTGTCATGAATACTAAATAAGGCATTACATATAAACAACACAGAACAATGTTGGGTACATGAAAATTACTAAATAATTGTTGGCTTTTATGTTATCAGATCAAATGTATACAGATATTGCTATAATATCTCATATCAATTCCTGAAAAGAATTGTATACAATCAAGTGCCAAAAATAACAGTGTTGATAGGAAAAATAGGGTTAGCATAGAACCACTCTATACTTATGGACTTAGTAACAAAACAACACTATGCTAATAAAACAGAAGCGGAAGTTAAAATCTCCACTGACACTTGCATCCAGCATCCCAATCAGTAGGCCTTTGAATCCTTGATAAAAAGAGAGCTCTTGATTCTTTCTTTTAAAATGGTCAGCAAATACACTTGTTTCTTATATAAAGAAAAATAAAATTTTAAATAAAATTAAAAATTTATTCTATCAACTTAAACTTGGACATGCATACAGGAAAAATAATACATATTCACTTTCATAGAGCTGAGAGTTAATGTAGTGGAAACTGTAGTTGATCTTAAAGCCACTAAAGCAAACTTATACTATAAAATAACAGTACTATGAGATTTTATTCTTTTTTTCAAAATGTTATGTATTTGTAAAATTCATAACAAATTTAATTGTGAGGGAAAAAATCACCCCTAATCACTACAAAATAGTACACTGTAGGAAAATTGCATATGAATCAACATAAGTTATGTATTACACACATATTATTCCATTTCTTATGAATAGGATGATAGTCAATGTGCATTGAAGAAACATATCTTGTAGGAAAATAGACTGTACTTCCAAACTTAGACCTGTACTACCAGCAGATTTTTATTACCTTAAATATTCAAAAGAGTTGACTATAATTATTTCTCCTATTCACTCTTCAACCCTGTGCAAACTGAAATACAAGCCTGATCATACTAAAGTCATAATTAACCTCCATGCTCTTTAATCCAATGGATATATTTCACTCCTGCTCTTAAGAACTGTAGTAGCATTGGATATTGCTTACCTCTTCTTCTTTTATGGTGCTTTGTCTTTTCAAGGCATCCATGATACAGTACTTAATTTATTTTATTTCTACATGATTAATTGCTCCTTCTTCATCTCCTTTGAAATTTTGTATTATTTTATAAATTTTTCAAGTTTTAGAGTTCTTCAAAGACTTTCTTCTGTTGACCCCCTTTTCTTTCAATAAGATATTTCATAGGAAATTAGGCTTCAAAGTAGCAACTGTACAAAGATTTCCCAAAAAAAGTGTGTGTGTGCATGCATATTTCAGACTTGCACCATGAAAATTAGACAATTAATTGTGCCTTAAAGCCTATTAATGGTTGGTCACTAGACCTCTGCTCAGCCTTACAGCATCTCATCTTCCCTCTCTCACTCCACAGTGGCAATCTTTGTACAGTCTATATACACTTTCTCAAGTCAAAGCATATTTATATTAGTTTTTCTCCATCTCTATAAGTTATATTTTAAGGAAAAATTACACAAAGGCAAACATATAGTAAAGTTAGTAGAGCAACCACTTATTAGCTTTAGAAGAAATGATAAAATAGACAAAAGTAGTAAAATAATTTATATTCACAGTGAGAAGATAAAAAAATATGGGAAACAAAGTGATGTAAAATATGATGTAAAAAACATTATACATTGGAAAAGACTAAAATGCAGAATTTTTAGAATGCCTTAGAAGTTAAGGGTACATCCACTTTAAATAATCATATTTATGGCTATATATAAACTTCATGGAAACCACAAACCAAAAGTCTATAATAGACACACACACACAAAAGAAAAATAAATCCAAACACATCACTAAGGATAATCATCAAATTACAAGGGAAGACAGGAAAAGAAGAAGAAAAGAACAAAGAATGACTACATAAGCAACCAGAAAATCAAATTTTTAAATGGCAATAAATACATACTTCTCAATAATTATTTTAAATGTAAGTGGACTAAATTTTTGATCAAAAAACACAATGTAGCTGAGTGGATAAAAATAATAGACCCATATATATGCTGCCTACAAAGGACACATTTCAGATCTCAAGTCACACAGAGACTGAAAGTGAGGGATAGAGAAAGGTGTTTCATGCAAATGGAAATGAAAAGAAAGCTGAGGTGGCAATACTTATGTCAGACAAAACAGACTTTAAAACAAAGACTGTAACAAGAGACAAAAAAGGACATTACATAAGGATTAAGGGATCAATACAACAAGAAGGTATAACAATTGTAAATATATGTGAACCCAAAGTAGAAGCAGTTAAGTATGTAAAGCAAAGAATAACAAGCATAAATGGAGAAATGTACAGTAACACAATAATAGTAGGGGAATTTAATCCCCCACTTAAACCAACGAACAAATTATTCAGAGAGAAAGTCAGTAAGGAAATGCTGGTCTTACATAACACATTAGATCAGTTGAATGATCCATCCAAAAGCAGTAGAATAGACATTCTTGTCAAGTACATACAGAACATTCTCCAGGATAGGTCACAAGCTAGGCCACAAAATAACTCTCAATAAATTTTAGAAGGCTGAAATCATATCAAGCATATTTTCTGACCACAAAAGTATGAGACTATAATTTAACTACAAGAAAAAAAGCTGCAAAAAGTACAAACATTTGCAAGCTAAACAACAAAACTAAATCAGATACATAGATCAATGGAACAGAACAGGGAGTCCAAAAATAAACACACAATTACATGGTTAATTAATCTATGACAAAGGAAGAAAGACTACATAATGGGGAAATGACAGACTCTTCAAAAATACTGTTGGGAAAACAGGACAGCTACATAAAAAAGAACCAAACTGGACTACTTTCTCACACCATATGCACAAATAAACTAAAAATGAATTTAAGACTTAACTGTAATACCTGAAACCATAAAACTCCCAGAAGAAAACAGGCAGTTTTCTTTGACATTAATCTTAGTAATTTTTTTTGGATCTGTCTCCTCAGGCAAGGGGAAAAAAAGCAAAAATAAACAAATGGGAGTAAATCAACCTAAAAAAAACCTTACACAGCAAAGGAAATTATCAACAAAATGAAAAGTTCACCCAATGAATTGCAGAATATATCTGCAAATGATATATCTGATAAGGGGTTAAAATTTAAAACATACAAAGAACTCCTACAACTAAACATCAAAAAAAAAAGAAAAGAAAAGAAACGAAAAAATGAAGAACTTAATAGACATTTTTCCAAGGAAGATACACAGATGGCCACCAGACACATTAAGGGATGCTCTACTTCCCTAATCATGAGGAAAATTCAAATCAAAACCACAATGAGACATCACCTGACACCTCTCAGAATGACTATCATTAAAATGACAAGAGAAAAAAAAAGTGTTGGCAAGGATGTGGGAAAAATCTCTCTTGCACTGTTGATGGGAATATAAATTACTGTAATCACTATGGAAAATAATATGAGGGTTCCTCATAAAGTGAAAAATAGAATTTCTACATGATCCAGCAATTCTATTTCTGTGTAGTTTTTTTCAAAGAAAACAAAAAATATAATTTGAAAAGATATATGTATCCTTACGTTCATTCAACATTATTTACAATAGCCAAGATATGGAAGCAACCTATATGTCCATTGACAGATGAATGGTATGCGCACACACACACACACACACACACACACACACACATACACACAATGGTATATTATTCAACCATTAAAAAAAATGAACTCTTGCTATTAGTGAAAATATGGATGAACCTAGAGGGTATTATGTTAAGTGAAATAAGTCATACAAAGAAAACTACTCTATAATTTCACTTATATGTGGACTTTTAAAACAGAAGCAGACTCATTGATACAGAGAACAATTGTGATTGAATAGGGAAGAGGGGTGGAGGAATGCAAAGGGAAAAAGGCAAGTATGTAAGGTAATGAACGCTAATTACCTTGATTGTGGTGATCACTTCACAATGTATATTCATATGAAATGATTGTGTTGTGTGACTAAAATATATACAATTTTTGTCAATTATATCTCAATAAAACCCACAAAGTCTTGTGCTGCTACACAACTTAAAGTCCTCACCAGCAATATATATGAGGGTTTTAATTTCTTCACAACCTGGGCAACAGTTGTTTTTTTTTTTTTTTTTTTTTTTAATCTTCTAGATGGGTGTGAAGTGTTATCACATTATGGTTCTGATTTGCTTCTCTAAGTGAGGAGCTCTGCAAATGGGAATGCTTGTGGAGGAAGCCTGGAAGTGAAGTGCCATTGTTGAGTGACATGCAAAGGGTGGGGTTGCCATTGCAGTCCCTCCCCTCATTTGCTGGCCCTTACCACCACAGGCACTAGGGAGGGCTCCTATTGTAGCAAGCACACACACCACTGTCATCACCTCCTCTGCCCCTCTCAAGCCTGGGTGACATGCTCACCCTGATCACTGCCTGATGGGCTTATGCATTCCAATTGCTACCCTGGCAACCTCCTGCCTGGGTGCCTTGCTTGCAATGATTGCTGCCTTGGCTTCTTCCTACATGACTGGCTTGTGTACTCTGGAAAATTCTGGAGCAGACTCAAGTGAGAGAAACACATGGAGAGGTGGGACTGAAACCACTGTTGAGCCCCAGGGCCCATGTTACTAAGGAAGTATAGCTAATATCTCTCCTTGTGGCTGTGCAAATTGTGGAGTTACACCATCATTGATATCTTACTAAATCCAGCACCTGAAAAACATCTGAAAGGAAAACAGGTGCTCCTGCAGCTGGGACATGTCTGGCTTTAGCAGCTGTGAGTTTTGTGGGCACATACACATGGGGGTTGGGCCAGGCCAGAGTCTGAGCTGCATCCATAACTTCTACAGCAGATCCAAGTGCACAACTACTGCAGTCCTGGGACCTGACCCCAGTGGATCTGCACCAGTGGCCTGGTGAAAACAATGCCTGAGAGTCACCAAGGCCAACTGCCAGCATACACACAGTTAAGGAAGGAATGAGAGCAGTGCCAACAAGAATGTACTTTGTCAGCCCACAAAATGGGTGAAAGGGGACACAACAGAGCACATTCACAGGTGAACACCTCCAGAGAAGGAATACTCAGTGACTTCTCTCTCAGTGAGAGTGCTCCAATCCTGTCTACCTTAACTGTAGATCAGAAACACAGTTAAGAAACAGATCTGGGAGCCTCTACTACAACAAATAGGGAGCCAACCCCACCCCTGACAGTGCAGTGAAAACCCCAGAGCAAAGGGGAGACCCCAGTCAATATCCAGGGCAGAAATGAGAACACGAACACAGTAAGTTAGAAAAAAAGGAGATGATAAAGAAATATGTGGCAGACAACAGAGCAAGATAAAAAAATATAAGAACCAATTAATGGAGGGGAGATAGGCAATCTACCTAAAAATAATTCAGAATAATAATAACAAAGATGATCCAAGATCTTGGAAAAAGAATGGAGACATGGATCAAAAATATAAAAGAAATATTTAAAAAGGAAGTAGAAGACCTAAAGAACAAACAGTGATGAACAATAAAATAACTGAAACGAAAAATACACAAGAATGAAGCAGTAGCAGAATAACTGAGGTGAAGAACAGATAAGTGACCTGGAAGACAGAATGTTGGAAATCACTGCCACAGAACAGAATAAAGAAAATAGAATGAAAAGAAATGAGAACAGTCTCAGAGACCTCTGGGACAGCATTAAATGCATCAACATTTGAATGATAAGTGTCCTAGAAGAAGAAGAAAAAAAGAAAGTGTCTGAGAGATTATTTGAAGAGATTATAGTCAAAATCTTCCCTAACATGGAAAAGGAAACAGTCACCCAAGTCTAGGAAACACAGAGAATCCCATACAGGATGAACCCAAAGAGGAATGTGTGAAGACACATGTTAATGAAACTAACAAAAATAAATACAAAGAAAAAATGTTAGGAGACTCCCTGGTGGTGCAGTGGTTAAGAATCCTGCCAATGCAGGGGACACAGGTTCAATCCCTGGTCCAGAATATCCCACAGGCCGTGGAGCAACTAAGCCTGTGTGCCACAGCTACTGAAGCTGTGCTCTATAACCCACGTGCCTAGAGCCTGTGCTCCACAACAAGAGAAGCCACCCCAATGAGAAGTCCGTGCACCACAATGGAGAGTAGCCTCAACTCGCCACACCTAACCCAAAAGCAGCAATGAAGACCTACTGCAGCAAAAAATAGATAAGTAAATAAAAAGATAGATAAATATATAAATAAATGTTAAAAACAGCAAGGGGAAAGCAATAAATAATATAAAAGGGAATCCCCATAAGGTTATCAGCTGATTTTTCAGCAGAAACTCTGCAGGCCAAAATGGAGTGGCATGATATTTTTAAAGAGATGAAAAGGGAAAATCTACAACCAGGAATGTTCTACCCAGCAAGGCTCTCTTTCAGATTTGATGGAGAAATCAAAAGATTTACAGAGAAGCAAAGACTAAGAGAATTCAGCACTGCCAAACCAGCTTTACAACAAATGATTAAGGAACTTACCTAGGCAGGAAACACAAGAAAAATGAATAAAAGAGGAAGGGAAGAAAAAAGACCTACAAAAACAAACCCAAAACAATTAAGAAAATGGCAATAGGAACATACCTATTGAGAATTTACCTTAAGCATAAATGTATTAAATGTTCCCAAGAAAAGACATAGACTGGCAGAATGGATACAAAAACAAGAACCATATATAGGCCGTCTACAAGAGACCCACTTCAGACCTAGGGACACATACAGATTGAAAGTGAGTGGATGGAAAAAGATATTCCATGCAAATGGAAATCAAAAGAAAGCTAGAGTAGTAATACTCATATGAGGCAAAATAGACTTTAAAATAAAGACTGCTACAAGAGGCAAAGAAGGACATTACATAATGATAAAGTGATCAATCCAAGAAGATATAATAATTTTAAATATATATGCACCCAACATAGGAGCAATGCAATACATAAGGCAACTGCTAACAATGATAAAAGAGGAAATTGACAGTAACACAATAATAGTGGGAGACTTTAACACACTTACACCAATGGACAGATCATCCAGACAGAAAATTAATAAGGAAACACAAGCTTAAAAGCTTCATTAGGCCAGATAGATGTAATTTACATTTATAGGACATTCCATCTGAAAACAGCAGAACACACTTTCTTCTCAAGTACACATGGAACATTCTCCAGGATAGATCACATCTTGGGTCACAATCAAGTCTCAGTAAATTTAAGAAAATTGAAATCATATCAAGCATCTTTTCTGAACCCAACACTATGAGATTAGAAACCAATTACAGGAAAAAAAAACTGTAAAAAGCACAAATACATGGAGGCTAAACAACATGTCACTAAATAACCAGTGGATAACTGAAGAAATTAAAGAGGAAATCAAAAAGTACCTAGAGAGAAATGAAAACCAAAACATGATGATTCAAAACCTATGGGATGCAGCAATAGCAGCTCTAAGAGGGAAGTTCATAGGAATATAATCCTACTTCAAAAGCAAGAAAACTTTCAAATAAACAACCTAACTTTACATGTAGAGCAGCTAGAGAAAGAAGAACAAACCAAACCCAAAGTTAGTAGAAGGAAAGAAATCATAAAGATCACAGCAGAAATAAATGAAATCAAGACAAAGAAAACATAGCAAAGATCAATGAAACTAAAAGCTGGTTCTTTAAGAAGATAAACAAAACTGATAAACCTTTTTGGCCGGACTTATTTAAAAAAAAGGGAGAGGAATCAAATCAATAAAATTTGAAAGGAAAAAGAAGTTACCATAGACACCACAGAAATACAAAGGATCATAAGCGATTACTACAAACAACTGTACTCGAATAAATGGACAACGTGGAAGAAATGGAAAAATACTTAGAAAGGTACAACCTTCCAAGACTGAACTAGAAAGAAATAGAAAATATGAACAGACCAACCACAAGTACTGAAAGTGAAACTGTGATTAAAAATCTTCCAACAGACAAAAAGTCCAAGATCAGATGTCTTCAGAGGTGAATTCTATGAAACATTTAGAGAAGAGCTAATACCTATCCTTCTCAAACTTTTCCAAAATATTGCAAAAGGAGGAGAAATCCAAAGCTCATTCTATAAGGTCACCATCACCCTGATACCAAAACCAGACAAAGACATCACAAGAAAAGAATATTAGAGGCCAATATCACTGATGAACATAGATGCAGAAATCCTCAACAAAATATTAACAAACTAAATCTAACAACACATTAAAAGGATCATACACTATGATCAAACAGGATTTACCCCAGGGATGCAAGGATTCTTCAATATATGCAAATCACTCAACATGGTATATCACATACACCAATTGAAGAATAAAAACAATATGATCATCTCAATAGGTGAAAAAAAAATCCTTTGACAAAATTCAACACCTGTTTATGATAAAAACTGTCCAGAAATTTGGCATAGAGGGAACCTACCTCAACATAAAGCCATAACAAATATCATTCTCAATGGTGAAAACCTGAAAGCATTTCCTCAAAAAACAGGAATAAGACAAGGACGTCCACTCTAGCTGCTTTTATTCTAAATAATTTTGAAAGTCCTGGCCACGAAAATCAGAGAAGAAATAAAAAGGATCCAAATTGCAAAAGAAGTAGTAAAACTGTCACCTTTTGCAGGTGACATGACACTATACATAGAAAATGCTAAAGATACCACCAGAAAACACCTAGAGATGATCAGTGAATTTGGTAAAGTTGCAGATTACAAAATTAATGCACAGAAATCTCTTGCATTCTTATACACTAGCAACAAAAGATAAGAAAGAGAGATTAATGCAATCCCTATCAAACTACCAATGATATTTTTCACAGAATTAGAACAAAAAATTGTACACTTTGTATGGAAACACAAAGAAAGAGTCAAATGCAATCTTGAGAAAGAAAAACAGAGCTGGAGGAATCAGGGTCCCAGACTTCAGACTATATTACAAAGCTACAGTCATCAAGACAGTATGGTAGTTATATTTTTAGTTTTTTAAGGAACCTCAATACTGTTCTCCATAGTGGCTGTATCAATTTACATTCCCACCAACACTGCAAGAGTGTTCCCTTTTCTCCACACCCTCTCCAGCATTTATTGTTTCTAGATTTTTTGATGATGGCCATTCTGACCGGTGTGAGATGATATCTTATTGTAGTTTCGATTTGCATTTCTCTAATGATTAATGATGTTGAGCATTCTTTCATGTGTTTGTTGGCAATCTGTATATCTTCTTTGGAGAAGAACTACCATATGACCCAGCAATCCCACTACTGGGCATATACCCTGAGAAAAACATAATTCAAAAAGAGTCATGTACCAAAATGTTCATTGCATCTCTATTTACAGTAGCCAGGACATGGAAACAACCTAAGTGTCCATCAACAGATGAATGGATAAAGAAGATGTGGCACATATATACAATGGAATATTACTCAGCCATAAAAGGAAACAAAATTGAGTTATTTGCAGTGAGGTGGATTGACCTAGAGTGTGTCATACAGAGTGAAGTAAGTCAGAAAGAGAAAATGAAATACTGTATGCTAACACATATATATGAAATCTAAGAAAAAGAAAAAAAGGCCATGAAGAACCTAGGGGCAAGATGGGAATGAAGACACAGACCTACTAGAGAATGGATATGGGGAGGGGGAAGGGTAAGCTGTGACAAACTGAGAGAGTAGCATGGACATAAATGTACTACCAAACGTAAAATAGATAGCTAGTGGGAAGCAGCCGTATAGCACAGGGAGATCAGCTCAGTGCTTTGTGACCACCTGGAGAGGTGGGATAGGGAGGGATGAGAGGGAGGGAGATGCAAGAGGGAAGAGATATGGGAACATATGTATATGTATAACTGATACACTTTGTTACAAAGCAGAAACTAACACACCACTGTAAAGCAATTATACTCCTAAAGATGTTAAAATAAAAAAGACTGTATAGTACTGGCACAAAGACAGAAATATAGATCAATGGAACAGGATAGAAAATCCAGAGACAAACTCATACACCCATGATCCTCTAATCTTTGACAAATGAGGCAAGAATATACAATGGAGAAAAGACAGTCTCTTCAATAAGTGGTGCTGGGAAAATTGGACAGCTACATGTAAAAGAATGAAATTAGAATACTCCCTAACACCATACAAAAGCGTAAACTCAAAGTGGATTAAAGACCTAAATGTAAGATGGGACAGTGTAAAACTCTTAGGGGAAAACATAAGAAAAACAGACTCTGACATAAACCACAGCAAGATCTTTTTTGACCCACATCCTAGAGTAATGAAAATACAAACAAAAATAAACATATGGGACCTAATGAAACTTAAAAGCTTTTGGACAGCAAAGGAAACCATAAGCAAATGAAAATACAACCCTTAGAATGGGAGGAAGTACTTGAAAATAAAGCAACGGACAAAGGATTAATCTCCAAAATATACAAACACCTCATGCAGCTTGATATCAAAAAAATAAACAACCAAATCAAAAAATGGGCAGAAGATGTAAATAGACATTTCTCCAAAGAATAAATACAGATGACCAACAAACAAATGAAAAGATGCTCAACATCACTAATTATTAGAGAAACACAGTTCAAAACTGCAATGAGGTATCACCTCACACCAGTCAGAATGGCCATGATCAAAATATCTACAAACAATACATGCTGGAGAGGGTGTGGAGAAAAGAGAACCCTCTTACACTGTTGGTGGGAATGTATATTGACACAGCCACTATGGAAAACAGTAAGGAGGTCCCTTTCAAATCTAAAAGTCAAACCACAATATGACCCAATAATACTACTCCTGGGCATATACCCAGAGAAAACCATAATTCAACAACATACATGAACCCCAATGTTCATTGCAGCACTATTTACAATAACCATGACATGGAAGCAACATAAATTTCCATCAACAGAGGAATGGATAAAGAAGATGTGCTACATATATACAATGGATTATTACTCAGTCTTAAAAAAGAATGAAATTGTGCCACTTGCAGAGGTGTGGATGAACCTACATACTGTCATACAGATTGAAGTTAGAAAGAGAAAAACAAATATCGTATGTTAACACATATATGTGGAATCTAGAAAAATGGTATAGATGAACTTATTTTCAAAGCAGAAATAGAGACAAAGACATAGAGAACAAACGTATGGATACCAAGGTGGAAAGGGTGGGGTGGGATGGGTTGGGGGACTGGGATTGACATATATACATTACTATGTATAAAATAGACAACTAATGAGAACAGACTGTATTTGACAGGGAACTCTACTCAATGCTCTGTGGTGACCTAAATGTGAAGTAAATCCAAGGAAGATGGGATATATGTATACTTGTGGCTGATTCACTTTGCTGTACAGCAGAAACTAACACAACATTGTAAAGCAACTATACTCCAATTTAAAAAAATAGTAATGAATCTGCACATAACACATTTGTTTTTCTTGTTTTTGCTGCAAGAATATCAGGTAAGTATGTTGATACCAGAGATAAAGAGAAAAAGATACAGAAAGAGATATGAGAGATGTATAAACAAATTAATAATGCATTATTAAATATAGTAATAATAAATCAATTTTCAAGCAGCAGAAACAAAATCAATAAAATGATTGCTGGCAATTTTGAAATCACTACAAATTAAAAATTTTTTTTCCAATAATTAGATTTCTGATAATTAGATTATAGACTCAGAAACTTTTTGGCTGGTCCACTTATTAAAATTCCAAAATAACTCTAAAATATTTTTTAAGTAAGTAATTAATCTGGCAACAGTGATAACACAAAGGTTGAAACCAGGCACAAAAAAAGTAACATTCTTAAGTTGTCAGACATCTTTTGGTGTTGAATATTTGTCATGTTCACTTCCCATTCTGAAGTAGTTATTTCTGGAGATTCTCCATGTTAGAAAAAAATAAATAAATAAATAAGGATCTATTTCCTATTTATCTTTGACTAGGTGATTGTGAACGGAACTCAGATGACCTATTATAGTTCAAACAAAGCTTACTTTTGAAATAAAGAGAACATTTCAGAGAATCCTGGCTGGTCTCCCAGAGTACTGCATCACCTTGTTCAGTACAACACAGTCTAAAATCGGCCCTTAGTTTAAAGGCTAAGAAACCTGCTTTGCCATCAATTGGCCCTGGATTGTGAATCTGTCTGTGAGGGATGGATTCATGTTAGCTAAACTTACATGAAGGGGAATATTTCCTCAAGGGTGAGAAATACAGCTGACATCAGGAGTAGAGGAATGTGCTGTGACTAAGCTCCTTTCCCTATCGCTTCTATGTGGAATCTAAAAAAAAAATATATATATATATATACAAATAAATAACTTATTTACATAACAGAGACAGACTCACAGACTTAGGAGACTAACTTACGGTTACCAAAGGGGAAAGGTGGGGGGAATGGATAAATTGGGAGTTGGGATTGACATATATTATATGCACTACTATATTTAAAATGGATAATCAATAAGGACCTACAGTATAGCATACGGAACTCTGCTCAGTAGTCAGCAATAACCTAAATGGGAAAATAATTTGAAAAAGAATAGACATATGTATAACTGAAGCAGTTTGCTGTACACCTGAAATTAACACAACACTATAAATCAACTATAGTCCAATATAAAATAAAAATTAAAAAAAAATTATATAGAAAAGTCAAATTACACCTAATATGTAAGCACATTTACATGTAAAACACTATTTTAAATGCTTTACATGAATTCCCTAATTTGACCTTCCCAGTGAGGAAGCTATTGCTGGTAACCTCATTTCCCAGGTGAGGAAGCTAAAAGTCAGAGAGATTAAGTGATTCTTAGAAAAATAGCTGGTAACTTGGAGGAGCCAGAGTTTGAATTCAAGTAATCAGGTTCAGGAATCAGTGCTTTTATACAACATACTATATTGATATTCTTGAAAGAAAGCATGATTTGACCATTTTATTTTCAACTGCCTAATCTAGCTTGATATTCATTTCTCTGTAAAAGAGATATATTTGGAATTAGCAGGATCCAAGCTTTGGATAAGAACCCTGTATCGTTAAACAATTGTTAGTAGACATTACAAAAATGTGTGACTGTGATTCTCCATTTTCTAAATATCCATCACAGGTATATTATTTTTAGATATTTAAATATAGATATATAAAATCAAGTTGTATTCCAATTTCAATTTTAAAGACTAAAGAGTCAATTTCTGGTGGTCTTGTGTATCTTTTGTTTGATTCATTGGACACTGGTTTATATTTTAACTTAGTTGTAAATCATTAGGAGAAAAACCTTTGTGGAATTCTCCTGGTAACTGCTAAGTCAAGATGCCTTTAACAGTTTGTATTTGCAAGGAAAGATGGCTAAGTCATTCTTTACTCTTTATCTGCATTAGGGAGATAGGAAGTTGAATAGGAGGACATTTCTTTCTTGCTCGTTTTCCCATTTCCATATTCTATAGTGATAATGAAACCAAAATAAACATATAAAATTTCAGCCTTATTCATTATTATAAACTCTAAGGAATATTCTGCTTGAGGTATTTTAATTTTGCAACTAACAAAGAAAAATTCCACTTTGTCTGATATTGTACCTTGTTGCTGAAATTCTAATTTAAAACACAATCTCTAAGGATTTGTACACCAGGTCCCTCCCTTCTGCTCACACATGATCTCCTACTGCTACTGCAACCTCAAAGTATGCTGAGAGAGATTCAAGGATAAATTATGAATCTATATTGATTCTCCCTTCACAGTATTATTTCACATCATTATTTCTCCTTTTTTCTATATCAGGAGGTGTTATTCTTAAATTCTTAAATTAAATGTGCAACAACTAAAGTATAGTGGAGTGAAAGGGTTTGGATAATAAATATACAGTTTCAGGCCTTAAAAATATTAAGTATATCTCATTTAATATTTAAATTGGCCTTCTAGTTTGACATTCGAAATTTAAATAAATGAGATGTTATATTCAAGGTATAAGTGTAAAAACTGAGATTCAGTTATATTGTGATTGACTTAAAACCATAAATTTCAAAAGTAAGAAATCAGGAGTTTAAAACAATGTCTTTCTGATTTCCTCACTTCTATTACCTCAACATCACATATCTATTCAATGGCATAGCCAGCAATAGACTTGTCAGAAAAAAAAAAATCCTGAAGTTTTCAACTCTGACACCTGATTAGCTCTTCATTCAATTTTTTCATGAGTCATTTATTTTGTGATTATGAAAAAGTTTTTTAAACTAATTTTATATATGATTCAGAAATTTCCTCCAAGGCTACAGAACACAAAACTATCATGATAAAATATGAAAATGTAAGAATAAAATTACACAGAAACCTTTTATTACTATTCATGTGATCTACATATTTAGGGAAACATCTACAAACCAAGAAGGCAATATCTACTTCTGGAAAGTGAAGATCCTCAGTCAGTTTTTATGTGAACTCTGGGCATTTAGTGACTGTGGAGGAAAGGCATAAAAGAGATTGTTTAAAATACTGGGTCAGATTTATTTATTTATTTTTAATTTAATTTTTTTTTTAAATGTAACCGACTCCTAATAATATATTAGTTTTAAGTGTACAACACAGAGATTTCATAATTGTATACATTACATAATGATCACTGTGATAACATCTGTTACCATACAAAGTTGTTATAATATTATTGACTATATTCTCTGTGCTGTAAATTTTATTATCTTGACTCATAACTTTATTTTATAAGTGGTAGTTTTACCTCTTAATCCCCTTTACCTATTGTATTCATCCCCTCCTCCCAAGTCCCCTCCACTCTGGTAAAACCAACTTGTCTCTGTATCTGTGCATCTGTTTCTATTACATTATCTTTGTTTGTTTTGTTTTGTTTTTTAGATTCTACATATAAGGGTAATCATATGTCATTTGTCTTTCTCTGTCTCAATTATTTCTCTTACCATAATAACCTCTATGTCCACCCATGTTATCACAAATGGCAAAATTTCATTATTTATGGCTGAGTAATATTCCATTTGTATATATATATATATATATATATATATCACATCTTCTTTATCCATTCATCTATTAATGGACACTTTTGTTTCCATATCTTGGCTATTGTAAATAAAGCTGTAATGAACATAGGGTGCATATATCTTTTCAAATTAGAGTGTTGTTTTTTTCTGAAAACTACCCAGGAGTGGAATTGCTGAATCATATGATAGTTCTAGTTTTAATCTTTTGAAGAAACTACAAACTGTTTTAGATAGTGGCTGCATCTTGGTGGGTGTACATCCCACCAAGAGTATACAAGTGTTCTCTTTTCTCCACTTCCTCACCAACACTTGTTATTCTTTGCATTTTTAATGATAGTCATTCTGAAACATGTTAGGTAATATCTCACTGTGTTTTTTTAATTGTAATAATGTATTTTATTTAATCCAGGATAAATGAACATGTAGTCAATATAGAAAATTATTAATAAGATATTTTACATTCTTGTTTTGTATTAAGCTTTTGAAATTTGGTCTGGATTTTATACTTATAGCACATCTCAATTTGGACTCGTCCCATACTAAGCACTCTATAGGCACATATGGCTAGCTCACTGTGGTTTTGATTTGCATTTCCCTGATGGTTAGTGATGTTGACAATTTTTCATGTGTATGTCAGCCAACTGCATGTCTTCTTGGGGAAAATTTCTATTCAGATCCTCTGAACACTTTTTAATCAGGGTGCTTGTGGATTTTTTGATGTTGAGTTATGAGTTCTTCACATATTTTGGATATTAACCCCTTATCATATATATTGTTTGCAAATATCTTCTCCCATTCAGCAGACAGCCTTTTAATTTTGTTGATAGTTTCCTTCACTGTGCAAAAGCTTTTGATTTTGGTGTAATCCCATTTGTTTATTTTTGCTTTTTTAAATTTCCTTTCTGAAGAGACATTTTCCCTCCCCCCTCCCCCCAAAAATATGTATATTGCTAAGATCAATGTCAAAGAAATTACTGCCTAAGTTTTCTTCTGGAAGTTTTATGGTTTCAGGTCTTACATTTAAGTTTTCAGCCCATTTCAAGTTTATTTTTGTATATGATGTGAGAAACTAGTCCAGGTTTATTCTTAGGTATGTAGCTGTCTTGTATCCAGCACCATTTATTGAGGAGGCTGTCTTTTCCCCAGTGTATATTCTTGCATTTTGTGTCAGAAAGCAATTCACCATATAACTGTGGGTTTATTTCCGGGCTCTCTAGTCTGTTCCTTTGATCTATGTGCCTGTTTTTTGTTACTAGTACCATACTGTTTTGATTACTGTAGCTTTGTAGTATACTTTAAATCAAGGAATGTGACAACTCCAGCTTTATTCTTCTTTCTCAAGCATGTTTTGACTACTCAAGTTCTTTGTGCTTCCATACAAATTTTAGAATTGTTTGTTTTAGCTCAGTGAAAAATGCCGTGGACATTTTGATAGTGATTGCATGGAATCTGTATATTACCTTGGGTAGTAAGGTCCTTTTAAAAATATCAACTCTTCCATTGAAGGAGCACTGGATATCTTTTCATTTGTTTTTTTTTCATCTTCACTTTCTTTCAACAATGTTACAGTTTTCACAGTACAGGCAGGTCTTTTACTTCCTGGTTAAATTTATTCCTAGCTATTTTATTCTTTTAGATACAATTGTAAATTGGATTGTTTTCTTCATTTCTTTTTTTCTGTTAGTTTGTTTTTAGTGTATAGAATTGTAACAGATTTCTGTATATTAATTTTGTATCCTGTAATTTTACTGTTCACTTATTAGTTCTAATAGATTTTTGGTGGCATCTTTAGTATATTCTATGTATAATATCCTGTCATCTGCAAATAGTGACAGTTTTACTTCTTCCTTTCCTATTCGGATTCTTTTTTTTTTTTTAGTAATTTATTTATTTATTTTTGCTGTGTTGGGTCTTCGTTTCTGTGTGAGAGCTTTCTCTAGTTGTGGAGAGCAGGGGTCACTCTTCATCGCAGTGCACAGGCCTCTCACTATCACGGCCTCTCTTGTTGCAGAGCACAAGCTCCAGATGTGCAGGCTCAGTAGTTGTGGCTCACGGACCTAGTTGCTCCGCGGCATGTGGGATCCTCCCAGACCAGGGCTCAAACCTGTGTCCCCTGCATTAGTAGGCAGATTCTCAACCACTGCACCATGAGGGAAGCCCCCCAATTTGGATTCTTTATGAACACTTTTGATCAATCCTACATTTTAACCCCCCCCCACAAACACTTAATTTTTTTATATCATATTTTACATCTTTTTGTTTTGTGTATCATTTAACTATTTTTTTGTGCATATAAATGATTTTACTACTTTTCTTTTAGCATTCTAATAGCTTTATAAGTGGTTGCTCTATTATCTTTACTGTTTGCCTTTACCAATGAGGCTTTTTTTTTCTTTTGTAATTCTTATATTTCTAGTTGTGGTCTTTTTTCTGTTTAAAGAAATCCCTTTAACATTTCTTGCAAAGTCATTTCAGTGGTGCTGAACTCTTTTACCTTTTGCTTGTCTGTTAACTTTTTGTCTCTCCTTCAAATCTGAATGGTAATCTTGTTGGGTAGATTATTCTCGATTGTAGGCTTTTTCCTTTCATCATTTTGAACATATTGTGCCACTCCCTCCAGATGGCAAATTTTCTGCTGAAAAGTCAGCTTAGAGTTATGGGAGTTCTTTATATGGTACTAATTGCATTTCCCTTGCTATTTTTAAGATTCTCTCTTTATCTTTATTTTTTACCATTTTAATTATGATACATCTTAGTGTGAACCTCTTTGGGTTTATCTTGTTTGGGACTCTCTATGTTTCCTGGATGTGTCTGTTTTCCTTCCCAGGTTAAGGTAGTTTTCAGCCATTATTTCTTCAAATGGATTCTCTTCCCTTTTCTCTCTCTCTACTTCTTTTGGGATTCCTATAACGTGAATGTTAGTACAATTGCTGTAGTCCCAGATTTCTCTTAATCTATCCTTACTTTCAAAAATTCTTTTTTTCTGTTCAGCTTGGGTGATTTTCACTACTTTTTGTTCCAATTTATTGGTCCATTTGTCTGTATCATCTAATCTATTGTTGATTTCTTATAATGTATTTTTTATTTCAATTATTATATTCTTCATTTCTGTTTGATTCTTCTTTATATTTTCTAACTCTTTGTTAAAATCTTCACTGTGTTCCTCCATTCTTCTCCTGAGTTCATTGAGCATCCTTATGATCATTATCTTGAACTCTTTATTCATTAGATTGCTTATCTCCATGACACATCTTCTGGGGTTTTATCTTATTCTTTATTTGGTACATATTCCTGCATCTCCTCATGTTACCTAATCCTCTGCTTTTTTTGTTATGTATTAGGTTTGTTGGTTATGTTTCCCAATCTTGGAGAAATGGCACTATGTAGGAAATGTCCTATAGGATGCAGAAGCTTACTCCCTCTGGTCACCTGAGCTATATACCCTCTTTGTGGTCTATGTGGGCCTTTATGTTATGGCAAGGCTGAATACAGTGGGCATGCTGGCAGGCAGGGCTGGCTTCTGGCCAAGCTGTCTGCCAGTCCCTGTCTTTTGCTGTGCCTGATGACTTGCTGGTATGTTGGGCCTTGTCCTAGCATGGCAGGCTCTGCAGCCTGGGGGACCTGGGCTGGTTCTTGTCCACTGGTGGTCCAGTAAGCTCTTGGAACTAATAGTCAAGAAGGAGGAATGCAAAATGGCTACCACTGGTGTTTAAGTACCTTTTGAATCCCAGTTGCCTCCTGCCTATCTAGGAGGCCCTCCTTGATCAGTAAGTGGATATGACTAAGCTTATTTCAAATTACTGCCTCTGTGCTAAGATCTTGTGAGATTTTGTCAGTGTCCTTTCATAGTGAAGTCTGTTTCCTAAAGCCTTGAACTTGCCTATCCACAAAGCTCTCTGTCCTTCAAAGCTGGATGTTCTGGGCTTATCATGCCAGTGCAGGACATCCAGGCTGGGAAGCCCAATGTTGGTTTGGACCCTGTGCTCCTTGGGGAGAACCTTTGCAATTATAATTATCTTCTTATTTGTGGGTTTCCACCCTGGGGCATTGGGTCTTGAATATACCTCATATTTGCCCTTCCTACCCATCTTGTAGTTCCTTCTTTATAGCTTTAGTTTTGGAAAATATTTTCTGCCAGTCTCATCTTGTTTTCATACACAGTTGCTCTGTAAATAGTTGTAATTTTGGTGTGCCCATGAATAAGTTGATCCCAGAGTCTTCCTACTCCACCATATTGGCCATATCTCACCCCTGGGTCAGATATTAAAAGTCTTCAAGGGATAACATACTTATAGTACATTTTTGATATGAAAACAAGTGAAAAATTTATTCTGGACTTTAAAAAAGTATATATTTTTGTCTGTGTTTACACTAAAACTTTTAAGTTAAGAAGAAGAGCATGGTGAAGATGAAGAAAACTTGGTGGTTTTTCAAATCAGAAACATCCAGATAGTTGCAAAGATTTTTAGAAAGTTTCCTCTTCACTTTAGATGTCAGTTTATCTTTTCCAATGGCAGGAATAGGTAATCTCAACAGTCTCTTCCTTCTCTGAATTAATTATTTCCCTCTTTTTAAAATCAACTATCATGAAATCAAATAAATCATGTTCACCAATGCTAGTCCTGGATTACTGCAAGCAGATAATTAAGTCACCCGTGCTCTACTTCATTTGCCACAGTAGTAGATAAAATTATTTTAATATTGTTCCAGTACCAGACATTATACTAAATATTTTACATATTTTTTCCTACTATTATTAAAAAATACATGACTGATGTATAATTGCTAAACCCCAATTTATGGAAGAGTAATGTATGTTTTAGAAAGTTTTAGCAACTAAACTTATTTTGCTGATGGTAAGAATCTCCTGGGCTTTCGTCCATAGAAATCTGACTCCCAATTTTTGTGGTGAATCTCCTAGAGTCAGCTTATTTTCTATGCATTCAATAGGACTCTGATCTTACCCCACAGAGCCAGAAATGAAAATGGCAAGAGAACTTGCTTCAGACTCACTTGGAAGATGGCGGAAGAGTAAGACACGGAGATCACCTTCCTCCCCACAGGTACTTCAAAAATACATCTACACGTGGAACAACTCCTACAGAACACCTACTGAACGCTGGCAGAAGATCTCAGACCACCCCAAAGGCAAGAAACTCCCCATGTATGTGGGTAGGGCAAAAGAAAAAACAGAGACAAAAGAATAAGGATGGGACCTGCACCAGTGGGAGGGAACTGTGAAGAAGGAAAGGATTCCACACATTAGGAAGCCATTTCCCAGGTGGAGACTGTGGGTGGTGGAGGGGAGAAGCTGTGGAGCCACAGAGGAGAGCACAGCAACAGGGGTGCAGAGGGAAAAGCGGAGAGATTCCCGCACAGAGGATCGGTGCCAACCAGCATTCACCAGCCAGAGAGGCTTGTCTGCTCACCCGACGGGATGGGCGGGGCTGGGAGCTGAGGCTCTCAGGTTTTGCTTGGAGCACAGGGAGAGGACTGGCGTTAGCAATGTGAACACAGACTGCAGAGGGTTAATGTCTCATGGCTAGCCAGGAGGGAGTCCAGGGAAAAGACTGGACCTGCCAAAGAGGCAAAAGACTATTTCTTCCCTCTTTGTTCCCTGATGCACAAGGAGAGGGTAATAAAAGCGCTGCTTAAAGGAGCTCCAGAGATGGGCGTGAGCCGAGACTAACAGCATTGTCCCCAGAGACGGGCATGAGACACTAAGGCTGCTGCTGCTGCCACCTAGAAACCTGTGTGCAAGCACAGGTCACTATCCACACCTCCCTCCCGAGGAGGCTGTGCAGCTCGCCACTGCCAGGGTCCCGAGATCCAGGGACAACTTCCCTGGGAGAATGCATGACACACCTCAGGTTGGTGCAGTGTTCTGCCAGCCTCTGCAGGCGCAGGCTCACTGCACATTGTGCCCCTCCCTCCCCCCAGCCTCAGTGAGCCAGAGCCACGAAATGAGCTGCTCCTTTAACACCATCTTGTCTGAGCGAAGAAAAGATGGTTTCTGGTGACCTACACACAGAGGCAGTGCCAAATCCAAAGCTGAGCCCCAGTAGCTGTGTGAACAAAGAAGAGAAAGAGAAATCTCTCCCGGCAGCCTCAAGAGCAGCGGATTAAATCTGCACAATCAACATGATGTACCCTGCGTCTGTGGAATACCTGAATAGAAAACAAATCACCCCAAATTGAAGAGGTGGACTTTGAAGGCAAGATTTATTATTTTTCCCCTTTCCCTCTTTTTGTGAGTGTGTATGTGTATGCTTCTGTTTGAGATTTTGCCTGTATAGCTTTGCTTTCACCATTTGTCCAAAGGTTCTATCCATTTTTTTTTTTTACTTTTAAAACAAATTTTACTTCTTAATAACTATTTATTATTTAAATAACTTTATTTTATCTTACTTTATTTTATTTTCTTTTATCCTCTTTCTTTCTTTCTTTCTTTCTTTCTTTCTTTCTTTCTACTTTTTCTCCCTTTATTCAGAGCCATGTGGATGAAAGGCGCTCGATCCTGCAGCCAGGAGTCAGTGCTGTGCCTCTGAGGTGGGAGAGACAACTTCAGAACACTGGTCCACAAGAGACCTCCCAGCTACACGTAATATCAAATGTAGAAAATCTCCCAGAGGTCTCCATCTCAACACCAACACCCAACTTCACTCAACGACCAGCAAGTTCCAGTGCTGGACGTACTATGCCAAACAACTAGCAAGACAGGAACAAAACCCCACCCATTAGCAGAGATGCTGCCTAAAATCATAATAAGTCCACAGACACCCCAAAACACACCACCAGACATGGACCTGCCCACCAGAAAGACAAGTCCAGCCTCATCCACCAGAACACAGGCAATAGTCCCCTCTACCAGGAATCCTACACAACACATTGAACCAATATTAGACACTGACGACAGACACCAAAAGCAACGGGAACCACGAACCTGCAGCCTGCAAAAAGGAGGCGCTAAACACAGAAAGATAAGCCAAATGAGAAGACAGAAAAACACACAGCAGATGAAGGAGCAAGATAAAAACCCACCAGACCTAACAAATGAAGAAGAAATAGGCAGTCTACCTGAAAAAGAATTCAGAATAATGATAGTAAAGATGATCCAAAATCTTGGAAATAGAATAGAGAAAATGCAAGAAACATTTAACAATGACATAGAAGAACTAAAGAGGAAACAAGCAATGATGAACAACACAATAAATGAAATTAAAAATACTCTAGAAGGGATCAATAGCAGAATAACTGAGGCAGAAGAATGGATAAGTGACCTGGAAGTTAAAATAGTGAAAATAACTACTGCAGAGCAGAATAAAGAAAAAAGAATGAAAAGAACTGAGGACAGCCTCAAAGACCTCTGGGACAACATTAAACGCACCAACATTTGAATTATAGGGGTTCCAGAAGAAGAAGAGAAAAAGAAAGGGACTGAGAAAATATTTGAAGAGAGTATAGTTGAAAACTTCCCTAATATGGGAAAGGAAAGAGTTAATCAAGTCCAGGAAGCACAGAGAGTTCCATACAGGATAAATCCAAGGAGAAACACGCCAAGACACATATTAATTAAACTGTAAAAAATTAAACACAAAGAACACATATTAAAGCAGCAAGGGAAAAATAACAAATAACACACAAGGAAATCCCCATAAGGCTAACAGCTGAGCTTTCAACAGAGCTCTGCAAGCCAGAAGGGACAGGCAGGACATATTTAAAGTGATGAAGGCATAAAAACTACAACCAAGATTACTCTACCCAGGAAGAATCTCGTTCAGATTTGATGGAGAAATTAAAACCTTTACAGAAAAGCAAAAGTTGAGAGAGTTCAGCACCACCAAAGAAGCTTTACAACAAATGCTAAAGGATCTTCTCTATGCAAGAAACACAAGAGAAGGAAAAGACCTATAATAACAAACCAAAACAATTAAGAAAATGGGAATAGGAGCATACCTATCAAAAATCACCTTAAATGTAAATGGATTAAATACTCCCACCAGAAGACACAGACTGGCTGAATGGATACAAGAACAAGACCCATATATATGCTGTCTACAAGAAACCCACTTCAGACCTAGAGACACATACAGACTGAAAGTGAGGGGATGGAAAAAGATATTCTACGCAAATGGAAAATAAAATAAAGCTGGATTAGCAATTCTCACACCAGACAAAATAGACTTTAAAATAAAGAGTATTACAAGAGACAAAGAAGGACACTATATAATGATCAAGGGATCAATCCAAGAAAAAGATATAACAATTGTAAATATTTATGCACCCAACAAAGAAGCACCTCAATACATAAGGCAAATGCTAACAGCCATAAAAAGGGTAATCAACAGTAACACATTTACAGTAGGGGACTTTAACATCCCACTTTCACCAATGGACATATCAACCAAAATGAAAATAAATAAGGAAACACAAGCTTTAAATAATACATTAAACAAGATGGCCTTAATTGATATTTATAGGACATTCTATCCAGAAACAACAGATTACACATTTTTCTCAAGTGCTCATGGAACATTCTCCAGGATAGATCATATCTTGGGTCACAAATCAAGCCTTGGTAAATTTAAGAAAATTAAAATTGTATCAAGTATCTTTTCTGACCACAACACTATGAGACTAGATATCAATTACAGGAAAAGATCTGTAAAAACTACAAACACATGGATGCTAAACAATACATTACTTATCATAAAGTGATCAATGAAGAAATCAAAGAGGAAATTTAAAAATACCTAGAAACAAATACAATGGAGACACGATGACCCAAATCCTATCGGATGCAGCAAAAACTGTTCAAAGAGGGAAGTTTATAGCAAGACAATCCTACTTTAAGAAGCAGGAAATATCTCAAATAAACAACCTAACCTTGCACCTAAAGAAGTTAGAGAAAGAAGAATTTTAAAAAAACCCAAAGTTAGCAGAAGGAAAGAAATCATTAAAATCAGATCAGAAATAAATGAAAAATAAATGAAGGAAACAACAGCAAAGATCATTAAAACTAAAAGCTGGTTCTTTGAGAAGATAAACAAAATTGATAAACCATTAGCCAGACTCATCAAGAAAAAAAGGGAGAAGACTCAAATCAATAGAATTAGAAATGAAAAATGAGAAGTAACAACTGACACTGCAGTAATAAAAAAGATCATGAGAGATTACTACAAACAACTCTATGCCAATAAAATGGACAATTGGAAGAAATGGGCAAATTCTTAGAAAAGCACAACCTGCAGACTGAATCAGGAAGAAATAGAAAATATGAAGAGACTAATCACAAGCATTTAAATTGAAACTGTGATTAAACATCTTCCAACAAAAAAAGGCCCAGGGCCAGATGGCTTCTCAGGAGAATTCTATCAAACATTTGGAGAAGAGCTAACACCTATCCTTCTTAAACTCTTCCAAAATATAGCAGAGGGAGGAACACTCCAAAACTCATTCTACGAGGCCAACATCATCCTGATACCAAAACCAGACAAGGATGTCACAAAGCATGAAAACTACAGGCCAATAACATTGACGAACATCGATGCAAAAATCCTCAACAAAATATGAGCAAACAGAATCCAACAGCACATTAAAAGGATCATACACCATGGTCAAATGGAGTTTATTGCAGGAATGCAAGTATTCTTCAAAGTACATAAATCGATCAACGTGATACACCATATTAACAGATTGAAGGAGAAAACCCATATGATCATCTCAGTAGATGCAGAGAGAGCTTTTGACAAAATTCAACACCCATTTAGGATAAAAACCCTGCAGAAAGTAGGCATAGAGGGAACTTTCTTCAACATAATAAAGGCCGTATATGACAAACCCACAGCCAACATCGTCCTCAATGGTGAAAAACTGAAAGCATTTCCACTAAGATCAAGAACAAGACAAGGTTACCCACTCTCACCATTCTTATTCTACATAGTTTTGGAAGTTTTGGTCACAGCAATCACAGAAGAAAAAGAAATAAAAGGAATCCAAATCAGAAAAGAAGTAAAGCTGTTACTGTTTGCAGATGACATGATACTATACATAGAGAATCCTAAAGATGCTACCAGAAAACTACTAGAGCTAATCAATGAATTTGGTAAAGTAGCAGGATACAAAATTAATGCACAGAAATCATTGGCATTCCTATACACTAATGATGAAAAATCTGAAAGTGAAATCAAGAAAACACTCCCATTTACCACTGCAACAAAAAGAACAAAATATCTAGGGATAAACCCACCTAAGGGGAAAAAAGACCTGTATGCAGAAAATTATGAGACACTGATGAAAGAAATTAAAGATGATGCAAATAGATGGAGAGATATACTATGTTCTTGGATTGGAAGAATCAGCATTGTGAAAATGACTCTACTACCCAAAACAATCTACAGATTCAATGCAATCCCTATCAAACTACCACTGGCATTTTTTGCAGAACTAGAACAAAAAATTTCACAATTTGTATAGAAACACAGAAGACCCCGAGTAGCCAAAGCAATCTTGAGAACAAAAAATGGAGCTGTAGGAATCAGGCTCCCTGACTTCAGACTATACTACAAAGCTACAGTAATCAAGACAGTATGGTACTGGCACAAAAACAGAAATATAGAACAATGGACAGGATAGAGAGACCAGAGATAAACCCACGCAAGTTTTGTCACCTAATCTTTGATAAAGGGGCAGGAATGTACAGTGGAGAAAGACAGCCTCCTCAATAAGTGGTGCTGGGCAAACTGGACAGGTACATGTAAAAGTATGAGATTAGATCTCTTGCTAACACCATACACAAAAATAAGCTCAAAATGTATTAAAGACCTAAATGTAAGGCCAGAAAGTATCAAACTCTCAGATGAAAACATAGGCAGAACACTCTATGACATAAATCACAGCAAGATTGTGTTTGACCCACCTCCTAGAGAAATGTAAATAGAAACATAAATAAACAAATGGGACATAATGAAAGTCAAAACTTTTGCACAGCAAAGGAAACCATAAACAAGACCAAAAGATAGCCCTGAGAATGGGAGAATATATTTGCAAATGAAGCAACTGACAAAGGATAAATCTCCAAAATTTACAAGCAGCTCATGCAGCTCAATAACAAAAAAACAAACAACCCAATCCAAAAATGGGCAGAAGACCTAAATAGACATTTCTCCAAAGAAGATATACAGATTACCAACAAACACATGAAAGAATGCTCAACATCATTAATCATTAGAGAAATGCAAGTCAAAACTACGAGATATCATCTCACACTGGTCAGAATGGTCATCATCAAAAAATCTACAAACAATAAATGCTGGAGAGTGTGTGGAGAAAAGGGAACACTCTTGCACTGCTGGTGGGAATGTGAATTGGTACAGCCACTATGGAGAACAGTATGGAGGTCCCTTATAAACTACAAATAGAACTACCATATGACCCATCAATCCCACTACTGGGCACATACCCTGAGAAAACCATAATTCAAAGAGTCATGTACCAAAATGTTCATTGCAGCTCTATTTACAAGAGCCAGGAGATGGAAACAACCTAAGTGTCCATCATCAGATGAATGGTTGAAGAAGATGTGGCACATATATACAGTGGAATATTACTCAGCCATATAAAGAAACGAAATTGAGTTATTTGTAGTGAGGTGCATGGATCTAGAGTCTGTCATACAGAATGAAGTAAGTCAGAAAGAGAAAGACAAATACTGTATGCTAACATGTATATATGGAATCTAAGAAAAAATAAATGTCATGAGGAACCTAGGGGTAAGACAGGAATAAAGACACAGACCTACTAGACAATGGACTTGAGTATTTGAGGAGGAGGAAGGGTAAGCTGTGGCAAAGTGAGAGAGTGTCATGGACATATATACACTACCAAACGTAAAATAGATAGCTAGTGGGAAGCAGTCGCATAGCACAGGGAGATCAGCTTGGTGCTTTGTGACCACCTAGAGGGGTGGTATAAGGAGGGTGGGTGGGAGGGAGATGCAAGAGGTAAGGGATATGGGAACATATGTATATGTATAACTGATTCACTTTGTTATAAAGCAGAAACTAACACACTATTGTAAAGCAATTATACTCCAATAAAGATGTAAAAAAAATTTTAAAAAAATTAAAAAAGAGAACTTTCTTCAAAGCTAGACACATCTGGGTTTCAATTACATGTCTGTTATTTAAATAACTTAAATAACATATTTTCACATGTATGAGATGGAAAATTACATTCTACTGTGTAAGGTTTCTTGGGGGCCAGTTGGGGAATTAATGACATAATATATAAAATATTAGTTACAGTAACTAAGGCAAAATAGATACACTGTATACTGGTAGCAAAAGGGAGTGAGTTCATGTTGTCACCTATGTTGCTTAAAATTACCTATTAGTACCTTAACAATTTTGTGGGACACAGATGCTTTTTCAAAGAAACATTGAATTTCAAATGTCAAAGTTAGAGAAGTATTAATTTGCCTGGCCCGCCATAGTGTGATACAGTATAAATATTATTTTAAAATGATAATTTTCATTTTGTTGTTAGCTGTTTAATTGAGAAAATATGCTCAGCTCCTTCACTCAATAGCATAATAGCTATATTACTGAATCATTATGGATCAAGATGTTTATATAATAAGAAAATTACACTAAACTCAAACTGATTGCAACCCTTTCATCATCTACCACAAACTGAGAGACAGAAGTGCTGTTTGAATTCATAAACCTAGAAAATCCTTCTAATTTTATGTAAAAAAAAAAAAATATATATATATATATGGGGTTAGTGAATAAATATACACACTGAAGATAATGAATAAATTGGTTTGAGCTTTAAGGGAAGAGACTCTTCAGGCCAATTTTGATTACGCTGTATTTTTATGTTTATATGCATGGTATTTAGGAGACATTTTTAACGTTTCTACTCAACATAAGAAGTTTTTATGAATATAATTAAATACACAATAATCTTAATTATTTGCATGGAATGCAAATTATAGTTTGAAGCAGTTCAAATCAATGTACTTTTGGAAAAGTCATAAAGAGAATCAACATTAAACTATATTTGCTTTCAATTAAGAATGAGTATCTTTCTTAGAGCTGATCATTTGAAAATATAATTTGCAAACTAACTGTAAATTGCAAAGTCATCCTCCAATTACACTGATTCTTAGTCCTTATTTTTTTGCGTTAATTTTAACGTTTCATCTCTAGATGGTGCTCTAGACCTGCATTGCAGCCAGGCATGTTACTGTCAGTATAAAAAACAAAAGCCAAAAAAAGTAAAAAGCAATCTTATAACCAAATCAATTAAGTTAGAAAAATTCTTGGAACTTTTGCTTTAGGCCAGAAAAGTATATGTTGCAAGGTGATTAAGTCCATGACAAAGATGTTGAGTGCTGTTCTTTTTAGGATTAGGAAAACAACATCTGTAGGGAAATACTTTAAATCTAGTTAGAAAATTTAGAATTGATATTTCTCCAACTAACTTATATTCCTTGTTTAACATCTATGTATTGTAGTTTTAAATCCTTGGTAGAAGAAGAAACAATTATACTCAAATAAATTATTTAACAAATTATTATTTAACTAACGATTATTTAACAAATCAACTTATTCAAGTCTTTTACAGTATCTTGGGAATAAAGCCATATTCAAATGAATAGATAAAAGCATTTAATTGAGGTTTTATTTAACTATCAGTAACTGGCAAAATATGGCCTGAAAGACAAATCCAGCTTTCTGCCGTTTTTTGTGTGTTCCATGAGCTAAGAATAGTTCTGAAATGTTTAATTTTGATTTTAAATTTTTTTAAAAAAAGTATATTTTGAGACACATGGAAATTCACAAGAAATTTGAATTATAATATTTATAAATCAATTTTTATTGGAACATAGCAATGCTCACTTAAGCATTGTCTACAGCTGTTATTGTCAGAGTCTAATACTGTGACAGAGACCATATGGCCCTCAAAGCCTAAAATATTTACTATCTGGCCTTTTACAGAAAATGATTGGTCAATTCTGGACTAAATGAAAGTTGCAGACTGTGGCATGATCTAGTTATCTGGTAACATTGTTATCAGGAATACAGTCAAATAAACAGATAAACTGAGCTACAACCTCCTACCTTAGATTAAAATAACACAGCCAAGTCAATAGAAAATATCTATAATTGTTAAATTTAGAGTTTAACAGAATCTCTCACTTAAGGAAATTCTGAATCTTATATCTACCCAGGAACAAAATACTATATTAAAAGATTAAAAATTCATCTAAAGTCATAATTTGGCATCATGTAGCCAAGACAACTCTAATGCAAACTTGATAGAATATTAATTAATTTAAATGAGTTATCAATCTACTATCTGGACTATATTCTATAGGTTTCCCCAATGTGACATTTGCATATTAACGAGAATTGTGACTCTCTTAAGTATGTTAATTTCCATGAGTTGTTCCAACCAAGTATTTCTTTTGAAAGAATCATGGGAATATGGTTTATGCTGTAACAATTCAGTGCCTTACCATCCCCCTCTTTTAAAATCCCTGTAGCCTTTGTAAATAAAAAGAATTTGTTGGAAGGACACTTAGTCATTTCATGTAATAGAAATGGAAATGAATGGAAAGATCAACATTATTCTCCCAATGCCATTATCTCTACTTCTCAGGTATGTGCTCTCTTATAGTGTAAATAAACAAAATTTAGGAGTGGTTAAAACATTAGAAACACTGAGTAGAAAAAGTAATATCAAAAGAAAACATACTCTATTCCCAGCCTATCCTTTGTAAAATGAGGTCTATGTAGTACAGTGAATGGTGAAGCAATTATAGGAATAACTAAGACATTCTAATTGTCATAGTCTCAATTCACCACTCCATTTTGTTAAAACAGGTCAGTATATTGGCATTTAAATTGTCTAAATTATAGAAGCACCAACTGGAAATTATGACAATAGACATTAAACTATTGAGACTCCTTTGATTTGTTCATCTCTTCAACATATAGTATTTTTTTGAAACAGATTTTGGAAGCTACATCTAGTGCCATTTGGTTTGTGGTAGAATTCTACTAGAAGTAGAAATTCTATTCCTATTACTAATATGATTTATATTAGAGTAATATATAGAAATATTTGTAATAAATAAAAATTATTAACTCAGCTCATTTCTAGATTATGTAAATAATCAGAACACAAGACTTCTATTCAGGATATTTTCTCTGGCTAAATGGCCAATTCAGGTTGCCACACATTCAGTGTGATTGACTAGGTAGTAATTAATTGGCAATTAACATAGACCATAACACAAACAACCATGAACTAATTTGATGAGTGAGTACAGAAATGACCACAAATCTGAACAACATGTTATCAAGTAGAAATGTATGACTATCCTATTGTAAGCATTCTATTAATCTATACTCATACAAAAATGTATCCTGTAATATTTTCATGAGTTTTTTTAATGCACTTTTTATTATGTAGTTCTGATTAAACTCCTTGACATTATGAAAAGGAAAGTCCAATTCCTTTTTCTTATAACAGCATTTCTAGTAGATGAACCTAAGGTAATACATTTTCCTGATTTTTCTCTTTCCTAGAGTAAAAACCTCAATTTCTAGGTCAATTTCTATCATATCATGATTTCTTTTACCATTCTCATTATCTACTGTACAAATTCTAGTTTGTCTATGTCTCTTTTAATATGTGGTGCCTAGGAATTAAAGTACAGAAGGGTTATCAACATCTCATTTTAGATACTATAATTCTATTAATACCATATCTTGGCAGCTACATTATACTTTGTCTTCCCTTTAGTGCCAACTAAATTCCCAAACTATGCTTCATGCTTGCTTCAACTAAATTCTTACTTTCATGTCCTCATTTCTGCATTATTTTCAGTATAAAAGCAAGTGAGAAAAGTGATCTCTAATAAAATATGTTGCAGATATTTTATGTACTCTTTGAACATGTTTCTAAGTGACTTTATTTTGTAATGCACTGGGCAAAATCACTCCTGAAAGCATTCTGTATTTTACTTAACTATAATAACCTCAAACTATGTAGCAACTATTGTGTTCATTTCAGGTACAAAACACAATTAACAATCCACATGCAAAGAGTGAAATTGGACCCTTATCTACATCATACTTAAAAATTAACTCAAATGGATTAAAGCCTTAAATATAACACCTGAAACTGTAAAACACCTAGAAAAAATTAGGAAGAAAGTTTCACAGCATTGGTTTTGTCAATAATTTCTTGAATATGACACCAAAAGCATGGGCCACAAAAGCAAAAATAGACAATTGGGACTCATGAAAGAGAAAGTCCTGTGCAACAAATGCAACACTCAACAGAGTGAAAAGGTAATCTACAGAATGAGAGAAAATCTTTTCAAGCCATAAATCTGATAAGGGGATAATATCAATAGTTTGATAAAATTATTTTTATCAATGATTTGAAATCATTTGATTTTTATCAGTTGATTTTTATAAATTTTATTAAATATCAATATTATGATTTTAATAAAATCAATAGTTTGATTTTCAAAAATGAAAAGAACTTAAAAAGACATTTCTCCAATGAAAGCAAACAAATGGCCAACAAGTATATAAAAAGATGCTCACCATCACTAATCATCACAGAAATGAGGTCAAAACCACAATGAGATATCACCTCACACCTTTTGGGATGGCCATGGTAAAACAAAAAATAATAAACAAACAAACAAAAAACAGAAAATAAGCATTGGTAAGGATGTGGAGAAATTGGAAATGTTGGTGAGAATGTAAAATGGTGCAGCTGCTACTAAAAACAGTGTAAGTTTCCTCAAATAATTAAAAATAGAGTTAACATATGGTACTGCAATCCCATTACTGGGTACTTATCCAGAAGAATTTAAAACAAGATCTCAAAAGATATTTGCACTTTCATGTTCATTCTGGCATTCTTCACATTAATCAAGAGGTTGAAACAACATAAATGGCCATGAACAGATGAATAAATAAAGGAGATGAGATATATACATACAATAGAATATGATCCAGCCTTTAATAAGAAGAAAATCTTGTCATATACTACAACATGGATGGAATTTGAGAACATGATAAAGAAATAATCCAGTCACAGAAGGACTAATACTGTATGATTCCATTTATGTTGAGATATCTAAATTAGGCAAACTCATAGAAAGAGTGGAAAGTAAAATGGCAGTTTCCAGGGGCTGGGGAGAAAGGGGAATAGGGAATAGTGAATGTTTAATGGGAATAAATTTGCAGTTATGAACATGAAATCTTTTTCGAGATCTGCTGTGCCATATGTGCATATAATTTATAATACTGTACAGTACACATACAAAATTGTGTTAAGAGGATAGATTTCACATTATGTGTTTTTACATAAATAAATAAATAAACAAATGAAACATTTGGAGAAACTAAGGGAAGTCGAGATTTTGCTTTACAAAATTTGACAAATAAGTCTTAATTTAAAAGGTAAATGAAATATGCCTAATTAGTCTCCGTAAAATTGTACTCAAATGATTTGATGCAACTTTCAATAGAGTAACTTAAAGTGTGAAATCTTTCAAATAGAATAGATAAGATATTAGGAAAACAAGCTTCAATCTTAACATGTCAAATTACTACCTGTGAAACAGTGGACAAATTATTTAACTTCTAGCTTTCTCCTGTCAAATGAGCCAGAAGGATACTGCCTTACTTGCCATTTCCCAGATAATCGTGTCCTTCTCTAGTCCCTAAAATTTGTCACACTACCCTTTCTCCCCGAACTCTTATTCCCAACTCTGCTTAAAATATTTTATCTTATCCTTCAAGTCCTCCCATGATAATTTTCACATGTGCCCTCTGTAACATATACAAGCATAATGATTCTATGATTCCTATGATGTTAATTTCAAAGACAAGTGAACTCTGAGTAAAAGAAAAAAGAAAATACGATATACATCTTGGTTGACAGATATTTGTATAGTGATCTTCTGTAGTCTTTATAGTTCAGCTCTCTAAGACAAACTTACACAAAATACTTTACTACTGCTCTGCACACAAAACTTTCCAAGTATTTATCATTTGCATAGTATTTATGCTTTGTTATACATCTTAAGAATTCTTAACCCTAAGTCAACTAGATATTAGATGTAGAATTATAAGATGAGTAACAAAATTCATTAGTCTTGCCTGGTTTTTAAATGTGCCTTTAATATCCCATTTTAGAGGTAATTTCACACACCCTAAGTGAATACATATAATATATGAGTTGTAGGGTTACTAATTCAGGTTAATTAAATACATGGCAATTTTGTTCTGGTTTTATTTTATTTTATTTTGATATTCAAAGTATTTTATGACTTTAGGTGTGTCAGCTGTGAAGTATTGGCTAAGAGAAAAAGCACTGTACTCATTGCCAGCAGTCTGGGTTCTGGACCTAAATCAGCTGATCACTAGCTGAAAAATCTTAATAAAGATTCCCCTGATAGCTTTATTCTGAATCAAGAACCCCATTCCACTTTTTGATAATTCTATACTTTAGTTTCCTTGTGTGAAAAATGAGTTTATTGAATTAGACCATTCCTAAAGTATAGTGAGTTTACGTAAGAATGATTATGTACTTTATTCAGAATTCCCCATGGGCAATTTTTATTTGATCACTTAAGATTAAATATCAAAATGTAAACAGAATAACTATTAACTAAAATGAAATCATTGAAATGTGTAACAAATGATGAAGGCTAAAAGCAAAAGTATCTTCTGTAGTAGAAAAACAGCTGTTTGTTTTCAATTTAATAAAAGTAATGGAATACTTTTTAATCCTATGCTAATAAATTGAAAATTAATTCTGTATATTTCATGGGTATAATAAGTTATTTAATGTACAAACTTGGGTTGAATGAAGTTTCCTCCATTTTTACAGCACCTGGTAGTATAAAGCACTCTTGCCTGGATGCAATTACATTAGTTCCCCATGATTACACTGAGGGGTATGGAGGGAGATGGAAGGGAGTCAAGGAGCTGGTTTAGACTGAGTGAGAACTGGTTCAGTGCCTGACACTTTAGCAATAGGTGTGTTTTTAGCTCTCTCCACCCAAGAGAAAACCACAGCTGTGAGAGCCTAACACTTTCCCAAGAGTGCAAATTAAAAAACTGGAGGAGTTTGCTTTGTTTAAAATTAGGCATTCAGACCCCATGTTCTGTTTCTTCCTCTAAAAGATATTGGATCTCACATGCACATGTAATTCTAATTCCATTCCTGTAGCTCAAATAATTTGAAATTATTTTTGGAACAAGAGGAAAAAATACATTCCTCATCAATAACTAATGTTCCAAGGTCTTAGTATTTAGCACAATTTAAATAATTTACAATATAGGAACAAACAGCAAATGTCTGCTTCCATTTAAAACATTGTTTTAAATGAGGTGATAGGGACATATCACATGTAAAACAATTACTTAATATAGCTCTTAAAATGTAATTCCTGATGCATTTTAGAACAGAATATGATTTAATTTGCTGAAAACACTGGGTCTGGGCTTCCCTGGTGGTGCAGTGGTTGAGAATCTGCCTGTCAATGCAGGGGACACTGGTTCGAACCCTGGTCTGGGAAGATCCCACATGCCGCGGAGCAACTGGGCCCGTGAGCCACAACTACTGAGCCTGCATGTCTGGAGCCTGTGCTCTGCAACAAGAGAGGTCACGATAGTGAGAGGCCCGTGCACCACGATGAAGAGTGGCCCCCGCTTGCCGCAACTAGAGAGAGCCCTTGCAGAGAAACGAGGTCTCAACACAACCAAAAATAAATAAATTAATTAATTAAAAAAATACCTATTAAATACACGTAGTTTATTGAGGACGTGTGTGAAAGTACTGAGAGGTATATCCTTAAAAACAAAACAAAAAAAACACTGGGTCTACCACTTGTTATTCTTACTAAAGAGAAATATAAATATATCTCTGAGGAGCATGACCAAAAATTTGACATACTGTCAGGGACTATCATTTTCACCCCAAATATGAGCAGTTTCTCCAGTGATTTTGATTGGCATTTTGAAATGTGCTTGTGAATAAAACAGAAAGAAAATGGCATTACTCACATTCAAATGCCCACACAAAGGTAATAATGGAAGCAATGTTTTATGGGTCATTGGGGAAGGCAATGCCATCTGAATGTTTGTTCCTGAAGATAAGAGTAGAGTTTTATTCTTCTGCATCATGTAACCCAGACTAGAGGAAGCTGATGGATAATGATTGATTTAATACAAAAAGGCTGAGCCACAGAGCGTGGAGGACATAGGAAAACAAACAAACAAACAAAAAAACAAAAACCCAACTGAACAAGAGTTAGTTATTCTAAATTCATGGGTATTATAATAAATTCAAAGTCCCAGAATCCTGAACTCAGTCCTGAGACTACATCTATAACTTTATCCCCTCTCATGACTGTAGGTGTAAAAAGATAATGGAATTATAGAGTCAAAGCAGACAAAATTTTAAGAGAGACAAGGTGTATTTTTATACCCCATGAGTAGAATAAGTATTTTCCCCTAAACTTTCTAAAACCAATAGTTGTCTGTTTACTAGTGAAGGGAATTCCTCAACCTTGCTCAAAATCACACAGTCTGTGTTGGCAAGCAGTAATCAGAAACAAAGTGCCCCTTTGAAGCAATGTTTTCAAGAAGGCTTAAATTTGAGAGGTGGCGTGGTAGATAGGATCATTCTGTTTCTTACTGTTCTCCCACCCTCTGAAAACTGCCTCCGAGCCCCCTCCCTTATCAGTAGTAAACCAAATTTACTTATAAATCCTTCTGTATCTCAGAGGTCACTTGGAAAAATTATTTCTTTCAATTTTCATGTACAGAGTGCAAAAACAAGATAAGCCAATATGTGTGCATAATATGTATGCATCACAGTCATTATATGATGGTCAACTATACATTTACTAAGAAATGGAGGAGGAATTATACATAATCTTATATAAGCATATAGTTAACAATAGTCTAAGTTTAGTAAATATTGTGTGTACATCACTGGGAGGAAAAGAGTATTTAGCACAATAATTATTTAGAGCATAAGAAGGAATTTGTTAGATGATACTTCCCCCATCAATAAACACGTGCACACACAAACGTACAGAAATGATTTTATGAGATAAAATACTTTTATGGGATTTTAAAATTTGATGATGTGGTATGTTCATTCCACTTAAGAGTTAAGGCCCACAATTGCATAATACTCTTGCTCAACCTTTGTATATGGGGCTTCCATTTGAACTATTAATGCATTAATTATCAGTCACTTTGAATTATACATTTCATGTTTTCAATAGACAAGTGTTTACAGTCCAATTTTTATGCCTTTGAGCAGAACTTCTGGAAACAGAGAAGATACCCAAATAAAACTATAAAACTAAGGAAGATGGACCAAGATATAAAAACTCGGTCAAATAAAAAAGCAGACAAAAATGATTTCTTGTACCAAGCTATAGTTAATTTTATATTCTCATATTTTTGTCTAATAAAGAAGTATCCACAATGGTAAGATGAATTTGGCTTAGCTTCATGCTGTATGGAAATTTAGAGTGGGCTGAATGGAACGCAGAAAAATAGGCTGTTTGAAAGGATAGCATAAAAGGCAGGATTGTATATTTCTTTGGCTGGAGAATATGTGGTTATCACTGTCACACCAGGGTGTACTTAAAATACCAATTTTTACAATATTGTGTAATCTGTGCCATTATGCTTATTTTATCTGTCTTGGTTTTTGTTTGTTTTGTTTTTGTTTTCAGAAAATTAGTATGATCATTCTAAGAGAATCAGCAGTATGACAATAAAAATGTGACCCATCTAAATGTGTCACTGTGGTTTTGAAATGACATATTTTACTTTTTTTCTCCTGAAGTAGTATTAACACTACATTCAGTTAAGTAAGTAAACTGGTAGTAACTTTACTAGCATTTTTGAAATACTGAATGATATTTTTATGAACCCTCACCCTGATCTTCTCTACTCTAGATTAAACAATTGAAAGCTGTGCTAGTCTTTGACAGACATTACATTTCCTGTTTTAAAGTTTGTTTCCAGTACTTTTACAATTTCACTACAACCTCCTTAAAGAAGTAAAAAGATTTTGTTCAAAGATATACTGTGCATGATTCTAAACCCTTTGTTTTACTTTATTAAGACGTCAGAAATTTGAGAAAACTTTGACCAGACTAGGGAGTTTTTGGCATTTATTTAGAGTAACTGCTTCATTAAATATTTTTCAATTCAAGAACAAAATATTTTCTTTCTTTTATTTTTTTGGGTTGAGTTAATCAGAGACAAGTATAACATCTTGATTATACCTATCTACACACTACTCTTTAGCATAGCTATAAAGAAAAAGCAAGAAACAATTACATTGAGAGAGACAAAATGAAATCAAAGACAGAATTCCAGAGATATCAAAGTTGAGAGGTCATGAAGACAATAGCACTAAGTGTACAAAACATAGAGGATTGGCAAAAGCCCATGCTTTTTTTTTTTTTTTAACTTGAAAACCCCCAAAACTGGAAAACTTGTTGGCTAGGCTTTTATTATTTTAATCTTCAATTTCTTCAGCTGTTCATTTATAGCTCTCATATGATACAAAAGGTGCAAATTTGTGCCAGGTTTACCTTGTACCTGCTCAAATGGAAATTACTGAACAAATGTAATTTCCTATTTTGCATGCTTAAGTGGCTTCCATTCTTCCTTAGCAAGACAGATGTAAACCGTTTCACTTATTTTATATAATATTCAACCAAACACAATGAATACAAATAAAGAGTCCTTACACTTTAAAGTTTCACATCCCAGGGAGGCATATAGATAAAGTAATAATAAGAACAGCAACAAAATAACAATAATAATACTGATACATAATGGGATAATAAAAATAAGCTGTAGAGGCATTATTTCTCATTGAACCTAGACCAAGACCAAAGAGCTCAGTAATTTTCCCTAAATTTTATCTATTTCTAAAAGCACTGTCTCACTTTCATAAAGAATGCCCATTTGTTGGACACACTGTGAGTGTGTTTTATAGAAAGTACCTGTGAGAATAACAAGGTTCATTGGAAGAAAACTTTGGGGTAATTTAGAAAGGAGGACTGGTAGATGATTAAGGAGAAAAGTTTATAATACATAGCCAGATATCGGTAATTGACTCAAATTTGTTTGTTTGTTTGCCTGTTTAATTGTTACTGTTCCTGAGCAACAGAGAGTTAAACATTTCTGGATTCCTGATGCCAGCAGATATTTTTGAAGGTTAATATTTCATTTTGTTCCTTCTTCATTATATCTATTTCACTATTATTTGTGAACAACAAAACCTCCCATTCCACCTGCTCTTCTAAAACTTGGCCTTGACACTGTTCCCATTGAGCATGTGTATTTGCAGTGATGGAGGAGAATGTTATAGGTCCCTCTTCTTGAATCTAGATAAGTCTGTGATTCATTCACGTGTAATTGAATGCTGCAGAAGTGACGCTGCATGACTTCTGAGGTGAGGCCATTCCAGGTGGTGCACATTCTCTCCAGTTAGTTGAACACCTATACTTGGAGCCTTGAGCAAAGGAGCTAGTGTCCTGAAGCGTCAATTCTCTAAGGAAGCTTCCACAAGCTCAAGCTGAGAGAACACATGTAGAGGCCTTGAAATTCCATAGAGAGATATTTTAGCTACTCACGAGCTGCTCCAGCCCCCTTCTCTTTCAGTTCTGACCAGAGCCTAACTGCAACAACCTGAGACATGTGGAAATTATACCCGTGAGTTGAATATTTCCGGAATTCCTGACCTACAAATGGTTGCTGTTTTAAGCCCCTATATTTGGGGATGATTTGCAACACAGAAATAGCCATCCATAACAGATTTAATATTTATAAATGGGACTTCAGCAGAATGGAGAGGTCTAATGCCAGGATAGTGATAAAGTGAGTTCGTATTTTTAATTTCTCACCATTTTAACATTTTTATTTTAATATGTTTATTTACTTTTGACCAATAGTTTTGTTTCTGTGATGAAATTTAAACTATTCAACTGTTAGATTTAATTTGATTTTAAAGAATGACAAAATATATCATGCATTGACTTTACAGTTTTCTTTATTTTTGGATCATTATGGTGTCAGGGCTTAGGATGCATTAAGTGAGGTATGATACTCTTATAGTATACTGCCTAATATACTAAGATATTAATTTATCAAAAAGGAAAATAAACGTATTTACTGAAAGCCAAAATAACAGATTTTATACGAAGATATAAGATGAAAATGATACTATGGGTCTTCATAGACCTCATAGTCATTTCCAAGAAAAAAGCTTTTTATATATATATAATTATATATTATAAATTAATGATATACTATATATAATATATTAATATATTACATATACTATATATCATATGTAATATGTTACGCATTGTAAACATATACTATGTTATTACATATTATTGTATACTATATATAATATATTGTATACATTAGTATTATATATAATACATATTTATATATATGTATATAAGATATATATGTATTATAAAAATTCAAGTAAGTTTTTTTTAACATCTTTATTGTAGTATAATTGCTTTACAATAGTGTGTTATTTTCTGCTTTATAACAAAGTGAATCAGCTATACATATACATATATCCCTATATCTCCTCTCTCTTGCGTCTCCCTCCCATCCTCCATATTCCACCCCTCTAGGTGGTTGCAAAGCACCGAGCTGATTTCCCTGTGCTATGCGGCTGCTTCCCACTAGCTATCTATTTTACATTTGGTAGTATATATATGTCCATGTCACTCTCTCACTTCGTCCTAGCTTACCCTTTCCCCTCCTCATGTCCTCAAGTCCATTCTCTATGTCTGCGTCTTTATTCCTGTCATTCTCCGAGGTTCCTCAGAACCATTTCTTTTTTTTTTTTAGATTCCATATATATGTGTTAGCATACGGTATTTGTTTTTCTCTTTCTGACTTACTTCACTCTGTATGACAGACTCTAAGTCCATCCACCTCACTACAAATAACTCAATTTCATTTCTTTTTATGACTGAGTAATATTCCATTGTATATATGTGTCACAACTTCTTTATCCATTCATCTGTTGATGGACACTTAAGTTGCTTCCATGTCCTGGCTATTGTAAATAGAGTTTCAATGAACATTGTGGTACGTGACTCTTTTTGAATTGTGGTTTTCTCAGGGTATATACCCAGTCAAGTAAGTTTTAACATAGAAAATAAATACAGAGGATTCACAGAGCAGAGGAGATTTGTGGGGAAGGTTGTTAGTGTGAGGAAACTTGTAGAGCCACAGGAGAGAAAGCATGACTCTTTTACAAATCAGTGTCAGAGTAGAACAAGATTAAAAGAGTTCAGAAAGAGTTGTCAAGAGTTTGAGGACAAACTTCATCTATTTTACAAATTTTTCTAGAGCTGGTTCCTCATTTCCTGATGGTCTTGATTTTAACTGTTATTGAAATTAATAGTAACACACAGTGTCCAATTTACATGAATTTTCATTAATTTATTTGCTTTAACTTTACTATTTGAAGTCATGCATATTTAGCTTGATATTTCATGTTCAGCCAAGCCCAAGTGAACTTCCAAGTTAAATGTAAAATTGGTGAGCTTCAGCCAACTCTTTTGGGTTCACAGGTTTTGACAGGTTTTGTCATATTTTACAAAGAAACCTGGTGAGGAACTCAAAAGTAATCATAAAACCCTATGAATTCTCAAGAATTTGCTATAAAAACTGGATGGCTAAACTAAATTGAAATAGTGAACCTAGGTCTCATCTAATTCAGAAACAATGCAATATGTCATTTAGAAACCTAAGCAGGTTCTAGACAAATTTGACTTTTTTCTAAAATTGAACTCCCAAATAGCTGAGTTTGCATGCTATTGGATTTGAAATGAAATCTCCTTTTGACATTTGTTGAGACTAAAAGTATGAATTTTTCAAAGTTACGAGAAGAGAAAAAGAAGTATTTCTTAATTGCCTTATTAAATATGAAAGGAAACTTCAAGAACGTTTGAACAAGGGATTAAAACTTGTTATTATTGGAGTAAAGATAGCCAAATATTCTTTGATACTCTTCTCTTCAAAAGCTGGTTTCTATTTCTCTACTAACAGAGTACCATGGAAGTAATGCTATACCAGTTCTTGTAGGTCTAGCCTTTACAACAACTGGCAGGTCCTGTGTCCTATATTTTGGAAGATTTATTTTTAGAGCCTTGGACTCTTATGAAAGTATTTCACTATTGAGGGACCACTAGTCCTAAAAGAAGGTTGTACTTAAGCTAGTCTTCCAGAGGTCCCTGCCAATGTAAGAATAAAGATGTTCTTATATCTCTAGACCATCAAGAAACCAAATGAATAGCTTGAGTGACGATAGGCACAACCACATGAAGTACTGCCTTCTAAAATCCTGACTACATTCCTGACCCAAGGTTTTAGACCACAAAATTTGGGGGTGTTCTGTTATGTGGCATAGAAAGAATAGGTTATACTTCTAAATTAGCCTCCTTATTTACTCCCTATAAGGTCAATGAAATATCCTGACTGCTAATAATAGGTGTTTCAACAACATGTCCCCACAGTAATTTGACCAGTTTTACAAAGTTTTCACTGCAAATGTGAATTTTTTTCAAGGAAGCAATGACACTGCTTAACCAAACAATTTTTTTCAAGCTAAATAATCTCTTAAGAGTAGTTCTGCCATATAACAACCAAAATGTAACATCAGAATTTAAAATCAGTTTACATAGAAATCAAACAAAAGTTGTATGAAACAATGATAAAAAATACAACAGTATTAAGTGTGTAAATTATTGCTTAGTGTTTCTTCTAGAGGTTATAACAAGCCAACTTAATCTGATATGTGTTCTCTCACAAAACTAACATTCACAGAGTTAACAGTTTTTCAATTGATTCTGATTTTTGCAATATAAATGATCAATTTCTGCACCATTGATTCAACTAGCCATGCAGTCAATAGCATAACTGAAGACGACATGAAGAACAGACTATTTTTGAATGTTTTATTGTAAAAGCTTGGCAATAATGTTTAAGAACATAAAGTATATTGAGGTTTAGCCTTTGTAAAAACTCATCCAAAGCTTTGAGAACAACTAAGAACAACTTTAATATCCCAACAGAGAAATTACTTTAATTCTTTATACTTTTTACTTTTTTTTAAACTTATTTCTACAGTAAAGTTACTTGATAAACTGTAAAAAAGTGTTAATACAAAGCAATATATTATAAAGTCATAAGAACACAGAGGAAACAAACAACTGAAATATGAACAAACTGTTATCCCTATATGACATATATTTACAGAGTTGGAAGGATGATAGCAAAACATTTGAGTCATTCTGTTTAATATTATGTTGTAATTTATCTCAATAATAATAAGAAAGATAATAAATTTGTTGATATTCTGCAAGTTCCAATCACAAAACATAGAAATCAAACTTTTCTCTTGTCTCTAAGTCTAAAAATTTTTACCTCTGTAGATTTACACCTTCAATATATTAAAATTCATTTTCCATAGAATTTTCAGGGAATCCAGATTGAATGTTTTTGTGTCTTCCAGTTTAATCTCTAATTCATGGTTAATCACTTTTATAACACCCCTGGGAAGAGGTGGTGCAGATGACACTTAAAAAAACAACTTCCTAAATCCTGGGACAGCTCTTTTTGTTTTTGGACAACTCTGAATGTTAAAACGTTCTTTATTATTTTGAGCAAAAGTGAAATTATTTATTTTATTTATTTGTTCATATTTTCAACCCTTGGAAATATATAGAGTATTTTATCCATACCTTTATTTGACCAATTCTATCATATTCTTTGCATTAGATTATTTCTCGAATAAAGCTAATAATGTGCTTCAAACTTTCTTTACATGACATAAGACACTTCACCATGTTGATATGGCTATTCTGAATATGATTTTCTTGAAACATAGAGCTCAGAATTAAGAATGATATATGAATTCTGACCTAAATAGCATATGGTAGAACAGAACTATACCATCTTATTTTAGTACTCTACTTTAATTACCTAATTCATACAATAAACATTTTTTGAGCAGTGATTCTTACCTAATGGTATCTTGAGACTGGGAATGTAGCAGTTTAAATAAAAGAGAAGATATCAGAAGTTCTGCTTTGATGAAACATACATTTAGTATGCACCTGTGTATGTAAGGAAAGTATTGTGGAGAAAATACAATAAAATTAAAACTGAATGAACCACGTACTGTGTTAGAGAATGAAAAGTGCTGCAGAAAAAGAAATGAGAAATGTGAGTAGAGAATGATAGAGGTGGTAAATGCAAAGCTATTATAAAACAGTCATCATAAAAGTCCTCTTATGATAAGAAGTTATTTAAGCAATGACCTCAAAAGAATGACAGAATCCTGTAGAAATTCAGAGTACAGTAGTCCAGGCAAGGAAACAAGTACAAAGACAGTGAAGAGGAAGCAAGTGTGGTATGTGGGAAAAATAACAGGATGTCTGGTAAGTGCAATAAGGCTGGAGAGGGAGATTCTACTGTGTAGTTTTTCATACACTCTCTCCTTATTCTTCACTTTCTTTTACCTTACTAGATTTGGACTAGCACAGCAAATACTGTCCAATACATTTAATATTTCTCTCAGAATTTTATCATTTGTAAATATGCTTTCTATGATGTGATTCACATAATTGATTATATTATTAAACATAGCACAACCCAGGTCAGACTTCTGAATTATGGCACTAGAAAATCCTTTCCACTTATTAAAGAGTTATAATTATCACATGAAGATCATGGAAACAATTGTATTTCAAAAGCTTTAAAATTTTTTAATTAAATAGATTAGAAAAAATATTTTATATTTATATATAATCAAACCTGTCTAAAATTGAATATTAAAGCAATCAGTAAAATCTTTGTATAAAATTATATATATAATATTCATACTATTTATAATTTCATATATGTAATAGATATATATTTCAGAGCTAGGTGAAATCACTTCTAGTTCAGATACTTAAGTAGAAACTTCATGAGGATTATGGACTCCATCGATTATGAACAATAACTGAAATATGAAGAGGATGACAATGACTATAAATGGAGTGCAGAACAAGGATCAAAGACTCAAAATGGGAAAAAAGAATGTATATTCAGTTGTTGGAAAGGAGAGACGTTTGAAGCAAAAATGTTACACAGGCAGCTCTGAGGCTAGATGGAAGATATTTCAAGGACACACTGTCCTTAAAAACAACTCTAAGGCATTACAACCTGAATAAGCAACTAGGAGGTTTTGAGTTGGATCCCGACACCAACCATCACTTAATTTTTCTAGAATTAAGAATATGCACTAACAAACGTAAGGTAGATAGCTAGTGGGAAGCTGCTGCATGGCACAGGGATATCAGCTCCGTGCTTTGTGACCGCCTGGAGGGGTGGGATAGGGAGGGTGGGAGGGAGGGAGACACAAGAGGGAAGAAATATGGGAACATATGTATATGTATAACTGATTCACTTTGTTATAAAGCAGAAACTAACACACCATTGTAAAGCAATTATACCCCAATAAAGATGTTAAAAAAAAAAGAATATGCAGAAGAGTTTAGAAAGTGTAGATTATAATGATAAGAAGTGTCTACAGCCAATCTCAAAGGAAGAGACAAATGTCACAAATTGGGAGAGTGAAAAGTTATAATCTCAGAAGACCAGTGCCTATGACTGTCCCTCAGTGTTAGTAGATGTCTATGAAAAATATTGAATAAATTAATTAACCTGACTTAATTCATCTTGGTTAAAGTGAAAAGCAAAAGATGAAATATAATGAGGATAAATTAAATTTCTATGTAAATAAATCAAAACTATACAAGTACATAGTGATAAAAATGATAAGATTTTAAAATAAGAAAAACCCAGGAAACTTATTTCCCGTGTGTTCTGTGTCAGCCAAGTATAGGACATGCCAGCCTGGACAGCTAATACTATTTTAGACTTCATTATTATAAATGTAGTACACAGATCAAGAAAGTTACAGTCTCTCTGGTTATTGGTCAGAGAGCATCTGGCAAACCAGGTATAGTGTTTCCTCCCAAAAGACACACCTCTACTTCCTCTAAGATAAAGTTTAAAGGCATGATTAAGGCTTTGTCCAATTTAACTCCAACAGTTATTTGGAGCCTTACCTTTAGCTGCCAATGTCTTCCACTTCGTCATCTGCAAACATCCTCAACACTTTCTTACTTAAGCCCACAGGGGTGGATAAGAAAGTGAAAAAAGGAAAGGGTTCTGAATGACAAAAGAATGAACACTCCATTTAAAGACAATTATGTTTACTGTATGAACCAGAGTCTGCCTGCCCATTTACTTTCCCAAGTTCATACTTAGCAGCATTCAGAATTCCAAAAAATTTCCTCTCTTTCTCTGATTTTATTTATAGTTTTCTCTTATACAGATTTTAATTATCTTCTCAACATTCAAATTCTGGTGAAAAATGCAAGAGAAGATTTCCCCCAGTGTGGCATCCTTCCTGATATTATGTTACCACAGCAGTTCATAGATACATTTTCTTAAAGGATCACAATATTGTATTATAGTAGTTTTATTTTTTAAATCTGTTAATGTTTTCACACTACAGTTGCACAAACACACACACAAATACATGCATACAGACACACACATCCCAAATCAAATCTTAAATTCAATTTAAAAAATTAAGATTAAAACATCCAATTGTGAACAACCATTACAAAGGTTTATGTTCTTTATGATTTTTTGGTTAGGAATAAAGAAGAATAAAATAAGTTATTTCAATTTTGGAAATAAAATTTACTTTCTTTAATAACAAATCATCTAATATAGTCCAGGTTTTATATGAGTATTATAAATAACTCTGGGGCCTAACACTTTATTAGCACTTTTATAAAAATAACCCAGAAGAACACATGTAGAATTGGTTTCACAGGGAGGAGAACAGACCCACCACAAGATCCCTCCTGAGTTTAAAAAAAAAAAGTTATATGGGGCTTATGGGCTTTGAATAAATGGAAGGATTTTAGTAACATGACTATCAGATGGATGTAGTGGAAGTGAGGTAAAGATCAGCTGAAAAAATAGGGTTTATAATTAGGAAGAGAAATGTTAGAGGTAAATCAAATTTTGATTAGCACAGAGTAGTTGCAGATAGTGACAAAATCTAAGATGGTGACTTGGTTATATAAAGCTACCAATAAGTACAGAGAAAGACATATGAGGTTGAAGATAATTATAAATTCTGAGATTTTGGTGTTGTATGGTCAATCACATAACCAAAGACATCAACAGAGAGAACGGCATAACTTTAAGCAAAGCAGAAATAATGAGCTTATTTCAGTTAATTCTGGGGAGTGCTGATGAGAATCAGTAGATTTAGCAATGATAAAAGGCAGTGGGACTGGGACAAAGTGAGAGAGTGCTAGTGTATATATTGACATATATACACTACCAAAGGTAAAATAGATAGCTATTGGGAAGCAGTCTCATAGCACAGGGAGATCAGCTCCATGCTTTATGACCAGCTAGAAAGGTGGGATAGGGAGGGTGGGAAGGAGGAAGACGCAAGAGGGAAGAGATATGGGGATATATGTATATGAATAAATGATTCACTTCATTATAAAGCAGAAACTAACACACCATTGTAAAGCAATTATACTCCAATAAAAAGGTTATAAAAACAAACAAACAAAAAAAAATGTATTGAATGAAAAAAGAAAAAAGACAGTGGGTACTTGAGCCAGTTATTGTGAACCTCAAATGAGGGTGTTATTTACACAGGTGTGGAAGATAATGAGTTTAAACCTTTTAATCTTGAGTCAAGTAAATGCTGAACCATATATACATGAGACTTGGGAAAATAAGCAAACTTATTTGAGTGGGAGCAGAACTGAATAAGACTTGTTTCAGTGGAGGCAAGGATCAGAAGAGTCAGGATTTTAATATTTTTAAATTGTAAGTATAATCATTTAGTATAAAATGGATAGTCTACAATGTACCATGTTATCATTTGGCATAAAATGAAGAGGTACAATTATAATTTTGGTAATGAAAATCACAGAACATTTTACAGACAAAACTCATAAAATGAGACAGGACTAGGACCCTCCATTTTTAATAGCAGTACGAATGGAATGGATACTTGTATGTCGGCATTAAGCAGGCCTTAAATTCCAAATGAAGCATGGTCAAATTATGACAAAATTTGGAACAGATTTCCTTACATTTAGGTAGGAAGGTTAGAATGCTGTGATTTTTAACAGTCTCTTCATAGAAATAGTTTATTAAATATTCTTCACACTAGTTGAGTCAGTTTCAGTAAATGAGTTCACATTTGCAATATTTTAATATTTTTTCTTATGCATAGATATAGCAAAATATTTTCTTGGAACTTTTATCTTCTCTAAAAGTCCTTTTTGAGAAAATTTTCCTATTTATTGAGATATGTTTATGACTTTGATATAAAATAGGTTCCTTATAATAGTAATGGATAAAAAAAGAAATAATGTTCAGCTTTGTACCTCCAAATTAGGCACTTGAAGTTCATGTCAAATCCAACAAAGATATCTCACAGCATCTTTAATTTGCCAGTATAAACACATGGAATGAAAGCAAAGATACACAAGCCATCTGTGGTCATACTTAACCTATGATGAGGACCCATATTAGCTGTTTCTCTGGATTCCCCTGTCCCCTTCTATTTCTATATAATTCACATGAAATATATAGTAACATTGAACCATGGTCCAAGATCACCTGAGCCCAAACTATACTGACTTATAGGGAAATCTTCCTTTTCAATGTTGTGGGATGCTCATAATTTGGATACTTATTCATTATACTCACAGTTTCTGCCTGTTTCTTTGGTTTTCTTGCATTCTCAAGTGGGACTCAATTTGAACAATAAATTATATATTCATCCTACTCATAAAAAACCCCACCCCAAATCCCTCTGCCTTCAAGTGAGAATCAAGTTCTTGGTGCCCAGAGGGGTAATGATGAGCAAAGAACTATACTTGGTGGGACTAGATGGTGATAAGGCTTACCTTACATCCAAGGGCATGGCCTAATAAAAAGTTTTTTTATTTGTTAGAAACCTAGGAGATTATATTTCTTCCTGGCTGTTCTTCTTATTTCTTCCTCCCCTCCTTTATCTTCTTCTTCTTCTCCTTCTTGTCATTCTCCTAAAAACTGATACATATTTTATTGTGCAGGAGTATTATAATTTATATAAGTAAACACATGCTGATGGACATTTTATTTAGTTATTGCAAACAATGCCACAATGAACTGTATCAACCATATGCTATTTCACAAAACTGAGTATATCTGTGATAAAATTACCAAAATTAAATTTTCAAAGGAAATATGCATTTATATTTGTATAGATATTTTCTACATAGAATGCAGTTTGTGCTAATTCACACTCCCACTAATTTCTCCAAGTCTTTGTCAATGTAATATTTAATGAAACATTTTGCTTTTCCAATTTGGTAGAGAAAAAATTGTTTTGATTTTTATTTTTCAGTTTAATTTACATTACCATGAATGAAATTGACTATATCTGAATACATTTAAGATTCATTCTTATTACTTTTCCTGGATATTCCTAGTCATGGCTTCTGCCCAATTTTCTAATGGCTTTTAGAGTATTTCTTACTCATTTTTACAAACTCTTTATATAGTAAAGTCAGTTGGTAATTCTTTATTTTGTAAGCATTTTTAAACATTTTTGTTTATCAGTTTTATAAGGATTCAGAGTTTTCAGTCATCTAAGGAAACCATTATTTGATAAATTATAAAGATTATTTTATAAATATATTGACATTTTTGTAATACTATTACTATGTCACATATTTTATTTTTAATTAGATTCTTGACCCATCTAGAATCTGTTTTCATGTAAAGTGTGAATTTGAAATTAAACTTTTTTTTCCCCTCCACAGTGTTACCCAGATGCCTGAAAAACATTTCTTCAGTGATCCATCTTTTCCTTAATGGCTCTTCTTAATTAAATGGTTCTTCCTAATCATCAGTGGCTTTTCAGTTATTTTTAGTGAAAAGTATAGAAAGTTGGGGAAAAAAAGGACAAACAAAACAAAAACAAGTATTCAAATAATCGCAGCCTCTTATAATCTGATTAGCCATGAGCAAATTAATTAAGCTCTTCCAACATCAGTTTTTCCTCCTAAAAATGTGCATAGTTACTTTTTAAAATTGTAAGGACTAAGTTAGATACCATTTTTATGAGCTTCTTTATACTTTGCATGTTATAAGCCTTTTATGAGCACTAAACCCTCTTGTTTCACTAATTATATGCCAATATACTCACCAATGGGCTCCCAGACCAGCAGCCTCATCATCATCTGAGAATTTGTTAGAAATGTAAAAAAGACAGTGGTGAGACAGTGGTCTAGTTTCATATTTTTGCATGTGACTGTCAAGTTTTTCCAGCATCATTTATCAAAGAGACAGCCTATCCTTTCTCCACTGTGTGCTCTTTTCTCTTTGTCATAAATTAATTGTCCATATTATGTGGGTTTATTTCTGGACTCTCAGTTCTGTTTCATGATCTATTTATCTGTTTTTCTACAAATACCATGATGTTTTGATTACTTTAGCTTTGCAATATAGTTTGAAATCAGGGAATGTGACACCTCCAGCTTTGCTCTTTTTTCTCAGGATTGTTTGCCTGTTCATGGTCTTTTGTGGTTCCATATAAATTTTAGGATTATTTTTTTCTATGAAAAATGCCATTGGAATTTTAATAAGGATTGCATTGAATCTGTAGATTGCTTTAAGTAATATGAACATTTTGACAATATTAATTCTTCCAATTCATAAGCATGAAATATCTTTCTATTATTTGTGTTTTCTTCAATTTCTTTCATTAATTTCTTATAGTTCTCAGAATACAGGTTTTTCCTTCCTTGATTAAATTTATTCCTACATATTTTATTTTTTGTTACAATTATCCCACATCATACACAAAAATCAACTCAAAATGGATTAAAGAATGTAAAACATGAAATCATGAAACTCCTAGAATTCCTAGAAGAAAATATAAGCAGTATTCTCTTTGACATTGTTGTTAGTAATATCTTTCTAGATATGTCTCCTTAGGCAAGGAAGAGAAATGCAAAAATAAACAGACTACATCAAACTAAATGCTGTACATCAAAGAAAACAATCAATAAAATGAAAAGACAACCTACTGAATGGGAGAATATATTTGCAAATCATATGTCCAAAAAGTAGTTAATATCTCAAATATGTAAAGAACTCATACAACTCAACAACAACAACAAAACAACCCAGTTACAAAGTGGGAAGAGAACTTGAATAGAACTTTTTTCTTTTCAAAGAGGACATAGAAATGGCCAACAGGCACATGAAAAGATGTTCAACATCACTAATTATTTATTAGGGAAATGCAAATCAAAACCACAATTAGATATCACCTCATTCCTGTTAAAGTGGCTATTATAAAAAAGCAAGAATAACAAGTGTTGGTGAAGTTGTGGAGAAAAGGGGAACCTCCATACATTGTTGGTGGGAATGTAAACATACCATACCATATGTTCCATATAGTATCCCATATGGTATGTTCCAAACATACCATATGTTCCAGGTATCCCACTTCTGGGTATTTATCCAAAGAATATGAAAACACTAATTTTAAAAGTTATACACTCCCTATGTTCCTTTAAGCATTATTTAGGTATGGAAACAATCTAGTACCCATCATTGGATAAATGGAGAAAAAAGATGTGATATATATATATATATCACATTTTAGCCATTAAAAAAAGATGAAATATTGCCAATTTTGCAACAACATGGAAGGACCTTGAGTGTCCCATACGGGAAGGGGTGAGGGGAAGGGTGAAATAGGTAAGGGAGATCAACTGTATGGTGACAGATGGAAACTAAATTTTTGGTGATGAGCATGCTGTGGAGTATACAGAAATATAAATATAATGTTGTATACACGAAACATAATGTTATAAACAAATGTTACCTTAGTAAAAAGTAAAATAAGTAAATACAGTGGCCCTAATCCAAATTAATACAAGTAAAGTTTGAGAACTACTGTTCTATACCATTAAACTGAATTAATTGATAGCTACCTTAAGAAAGGAGCCTCTTTAGAGAAGAAAGATACAGGTGGTTCAAGGACAAAGACTATTCCATGTTGTAACTACGTACCTAAAACCTTCTACCTGCTTCATAAGTTTGCTTAGGGCTTACTGTGTTTATATCAATGTTTCAACAAGGAGGAATTTTTCAATATGATGGAAAATGATCACACAGATTGTATAGGAGTTCCAAAAGGTGAACTAGGTCTAACTATCTTCCTAGCAGTGTTGATAGCCAAACACAAATGAGCCTTTGCATTAGCTATTAATCTTGGCTAACTTAATGGGACTATGTATTATTAGTCTCTTTTAATTTGCATGTCTAAATTTGTTCTTGGAGTATATCTCTCTCTCTTTGCTTAATTCCAACTGTCTTAACCTTTTAGGGTTTTATATTTTAATTGCTTAATCTCAAATATTTATGTAATTTAAAATACATTCATTGTAGAATGAATGTAAAAACTTATATTAAATAAATTGTAAAAATTATTTAATTGTAAAAACTTATATTAAATAAACAACAAAGCAATATTAAATAAACAACTTAATTTATATTAAATAAACAACAAAGCAATTTTCAAAAATATAAATTGATATCCTCTCCACTTGATTACTGTGATACAATGATCTTTAAATTGTAGATTTGGAGTTATGATAATGTAGATTGTAGCGTCAGTGATATAATTCTTAAAATGTTTAATGTCAAGTTTCCCCCTCAATGAGTAAAGTCTGTATTGGGAAATGAGTATAAAGTTAGGGAGGTCAAAGCATAAGTACAGCAGCTCAGTCATACCTACTAACTTATACCCTCAGTTGGCTGATAGGTAATAGGTAGGAATATTTAAAACTGGGAAAACTTAGATCTTCAATTTTTGAGGCTGAGGTACCCCCACAGATTCCTAGTCTGACTGCTTCTTAAAAATCTGCATTTGTACTGACTAAAAATAATATATTTATTATATATATATAATATATATGGAAAAATACATTTAAAAATTCACATATTTAGATAATGCTGTATCTAGCACTTAGAATATTGTGTAGGATATAGAACACAAAATAAATAATATGTAATTCATCAATAATTTTTTGTGATTTTTATTTATCTATAAAATTTTAATTGATACTAGAAGTAAAAGATAGAAAGAGGATAATGGTTAAGGCTTGTATCCACCTGAATAAATAACCATGGCAGCAGTAGCAATAAGAAGTGATGGTACAGAAAAAGAAAGAGAAATAGAAAGAGAGGAAAGATTTATTTTTCTGAAAAGTTCCACAATATCCTGCAAATTAAAAACTGTTTGACTTGGAAATACTTATACTGAGGCAAAACTAACTTGAAATGGATACAGCGGACAACAACAAATTAAAGTGGAAATTGATCAAAGGAGCAGAAATTATCAAGTTAAATGAGACAATCTGAACTAGGCCAACAAGTGTTGCATTTAATTTTGAGGATACAAGACTAGGAATTTTGAGTCCAAAATAAATGTAATGACTGCTTTGGAAACATAGAAGAAAAAGTCTGGAAAATCTCACTAGAAGATAGGTTTAGCTGCTAAAAGATAGAGAAAAAGAAAGTAGATTTTTTTACAAAATGAAATTATAACATGAGAACACATTGATTAGTCAATTTCAAGTTAAAATTTTTTTCAAAAATATTGGATTTATCAATAATGCTTAGACTTTTCAGATGGGTAGAATACATTATCTGGAGCCTAGCTAAAAGTAATTGATATATCATGTTCTATTCATCAGAGGACTATAAAGTAGAAATGTCTTATGAAATTAAAGAAGACATTTCAATGATTTTTAACAACCTCTTGCATCAAGCTCAACATAAGATGTAGAAGGTTTTTATTCTTAAATAGCATATTGTCCCTCAAATAAGGAGTTTTATATAAATAATTTAATGTGTCTGAGTGCTAGACTCTTGGAAACATAGTGTCAATAAAATTCATTACTTAAATTTTCATTAGTCTTTGACCATAGAACTGAAATTAATTTGCTCCAACAGTACAAGATATCATCTTTACATATTACTCCATGTAATTTTGTCTTATCATTTAATTAATCTTTTCAAACACATAGCAGCAAGATGATAAAAATGTTTTGCTGATTCTCTTTAACTGTAAAATTCAAAGAAGTTTGTGCTTGATGTGTAATTGAATCATATTAAACTAAACATAGATAATAAGATTTTCATTTGATTTTAAAGTCAAGAAAATGCAGTTAAAAATACTCGAACAAAACAAAATGGAAAGATATCAGAGTCTTTTGGTTTTCTTTGGTTCTTTTCATCATATTTTGGTTGCATAAGAATATAAGTAGCTGACTTAGGGTCATCTCCTCTTGAGATAAACCTTTCCATATTGCAAAAAAATAAAACAAAACAAAACAACAACCAAAAAACCCAAAATTCTGCAACATTTATGTGATTGAAAACTTTTAAATTCAGATTTTAGATCTTAAAGGAAAAAGAACATTAGTTTATGATATATGATGATGTATGATAACTTAATCACTAAACTTATTCCTGTGATATACTTTCTAATGGAAATTAGCAGAGTATTCCATTTCTGTAATGTTGTCATCCACTTGTTACTCATATATTTTACATAAAAACTACAAAACAACCTCCTGTAGGATACACAGTCCGGTTTCACATTGGTCATAGCATTTCTATTAAAGTTAAATAAATTTAAAAAAATAACAGTTTGATCTGATGGCACTTTATTACAGTAGACTTCCTAGCACCTCAATTAAAAATAGCATTTTTTACTCAAGATGTTTAAAACTGTCCGTTTTGTCTCAAATATTTTGCATAGAAAGATCGCCTAGTTTATGTCTGTCATAGAAATCAATTCTGTTTGTTGCAGTGAGGCACTGAAAATTTCCTTAGAAACAGTCTCAGCACCTGCAGTAGATACTATGTAATAGTAGTAAACTGTGAGCATGTTTATTCACTGTGAGATCTTTTATTTTATTTTTTGTTTGTTTGTTTAGTTTGGGTAGAGTTAGCCCAAACTAATACTTGACAGTGATATCAAAAAGCAGAAGCAAGGAAGCTCATCTGGACTGAAGACCAGGTGACACAGAAGTCATCTCCACTGACACTGGCTTGACCACATAGTAACATCACTGCAGTTTTTAAGACTACAGGGAATGTGTCTGCAGCAACAGATACTCTCTGCACACAGGGTTCAGACAACTTCCACTCTCCATAAAAACCCAGAGATATGTCAAAAGTACATTCATAATGTAATAATGAACTATCACACAGAGATTAGTGTGAAAAAGTCCAGAAAGACTTTTGAGGGAATATGATTTTTGAGTCATTAATGGAGAACAGGTGTTAGTCACATTAAGTTAGGAGGTATTGGGTGAGAAAATTATCTTAAAAAAGACTCATAAATTAAAAAATAATAATATAAGGATTGTCATGAGAGTTGATGAGACTGACAATGTGCCTAGGTGTTGGAATGCAAAACTTGAAGGAAAGTATCAGTCTTAAGGAATTGAGATTTTACAGATAAGATAAGGAATAATTGCAGAATTTTGTCTAGAATGTGAAAGAATCAGATGTTTTTAAGGTGGTTAACTCAGCAGTTATGAAGAAAATCTGTGTGATAAAACAATAATGCAGAAAATAAAGGAAATTGAGACCTTGTAGTCATCCAATTAAGATAAGTGAATATCCTGGTCTATGGCATTGACGGAGGTATAAAGTTGCTGTGAATTTGGAAGATTTTTCATATTGATTGAATGTTGTGAATATAAAAGTGGGAATAGTCTAAGATGAGTGTCAGTTTTCTCACTTGCATAACTAGATTGATGGAGATGTCTCCTATAAAGATGCAGAGTAAGAATAAATTAAGAAAAGAAGATGAAAATAAAGTTTATAAATGTTGATTGTAAGATATCCATGGAAAATCCACACATAGGTATAGAAGCCAATCATATAAATGTGTCTCTGGTTCAAGAAATGATTATGAGGTGAAGTACTGAATTGAGATATTGGTAGCGTATACGTGGTGGTTGAAAGAAATGAGAATGCATGAAATCATCTCGTAAAAATAAATGGCAAAGAAGAATGGGGGCAAAATAAAATGTGGTGTGATAACATTATTGAATGGGTCAAGAAGGAAAACAATCTCATCAAGATAAAATGATGGATAAATCAAAGAAGTCCAAGGAGAGTGAGGATAATGTGGCAACATAATAGTTATGAGAGTAGAGATTTGAAGTAAGTATTCACTAAGGCAGAAGAAGGCAAGAAAAAAAACCTGACAAATCGCATATGATTTATAATTTTAGGGTGTTATTGGCAAAATTTAAATGGATAAAAACCCAGTTTAGGTGGTAGATGAGTAAAGCAGGGAGAGAGCAAGAACATACCACTCTTTTAAAAACTTTGGATATGCATTTCTCTAATAATTAGTGATGTTGAGCATCTATTAATGTGCCTCTTTTTCATCTGTATGTCTTCTTTGGTGAAATGTCTATTTATGTCTTCCACCCATTTTTTGATTGGGTTGTTTTTTTGATATTGAGTTACATGAGCTGTTTGTATAGTTTGGAGATTAATCCTTTGCCTGTTGCTTCATTTGCAAATATTTTCTCCCATTCTGAGGGCTGTCTTTTCTTCTTGTTTATGGTTTCATTTGCTGTGCACAAGCTTTTAAGTTTCATTAGGTCATTCATTATTTGTTTATTTTTATTTTCATTACTCTAGGAGGTGGGTCATAAAAGATCTTGCTGTGATTTATGTCAAAGAGTATTTTTTCTATGTTTTCCTCTAAGAGTTTTATAGTGTCTAGTCTTACATTTAGGTCTTTAATCCATTTTGAGTTTATATTTGTGTATGGTGTTAGGTAGTGTTCTAATTTCATTCTTTAACACATATCTGTCCAATTTTCCCAGCACCATTTATTGAAAAGGCTGTCTTTTCTCCATTGTATGTTCTTGCTTCCTTTGTCATAAATTAGGTGACCATATGTGCATGGGTTTATCTCTGGGCTTTCTATCTTGTATCTTGAATGGCCATCATCAAAAAATCTACTAACAATAAATGCTGGAGAGGGTGTGGAACCCTCTTGCACTGTTGGTGGGAATGTAAATTGATACAGAAACTGTGGAGAACAGTATAGAGGTTCCTTAAAAAACTAAAAACAGAACTACCATATGACCCAGAAATCCCACTACTGGGCATACACCCTGAGAAAACCATAATTCAAAAGGACACATGTACCCCAATATTCGTTGCAACACTATTTACAATAGTCAGGACATGAAAACAACCTAAATGTCCAACAATAGATAAATGGATAAAGAAGATGTTGTGCATATATAAATGAAATATTTCTCAGCCATAAAAGGGAACAAAATTTGATCATTTGTAGAGATGTGGATGGACCTAGAATCTGTCATACAGAGTGAAGTAAGTCAGAAAGAGAAAAACAAATATCTTATATTAATGCATATATGTGGAATATAGAAAATCAGTACAGATGAACCTATTTGCTGGGCAGAAATAGAGACTTAGACATAGAGAATAGACATGTGGACATGGGGGGGAAGGGGAGGGTGGGATGAATTGGGATATCAGGATTGACATATATACACTACCATGTATAAATAGATAACTAGTGGAAACATGGTATAAAGCACAGGAAACTCAGTTTGGTGCTCTGTGATGACCTAGATGGGTGGGATGGGGGCAGTGGGAGGGAGGTCCAAGAGGGAGGGGATATATGTATACATATAGCTGATTCAGTTCAATGTACAACAGGAACTAAAACAACATTGTAAAGCAATTATACTGTAATAAAAAATAATAAAAAATAAAAACTTTGGATAAAAAAAGACAGAGGTAGATTGGACCTACAGATTAATACAAGGTCAAAGCAAAAACATGAATCAGTAATGCATGAGCCAAGGGTTGGTAAGCACAGAAGAGGAAAGAGAATGGGCATATCAGAAAGACCAACAGGGAGATACAATTATTGAATCACTTAATGGGATTTCTGAGAATAAAACCAAAGACATACACTCCATTTACATTTAAGCTTTTATATTTTATTTGTTTATGATGTCATATATCCATATATCAGTTTTTATAGTCAACCTCATCTATCATATTCATTCAAAGTTATAATTTTGGTCAATAATTCTAATCTTAGAAATATAATGAACAAAAATTATATTCTAATTATTTCTAAGCAGTTCTTTAAAATGTGGAAAGAAAAGAGAAGAGGCTTAAACCATGCTCAGAGAAAAACAAACATCTTTTTTTTTGGTAATTCCAAAGTTGGTGAGATATTATGTTCAAAAAACTAGTAAAATATTACAAGTTCACATAAATATTTAACAAACCAACTGATATATTCTGTTCAAGTTTAACCAGCAGCTTCACATCCCTCCAGTCTTTCTGCTCCTGACTGAACTAACACCTGGGCTAGTAAATTATGAAATTAAACGTGCATCAGATTTTCTTAGTGGATTACAAACATGCTTAAAGGCAGTCAGGGACGAGGATGTGTGCATGGTGAAAATTGTTTTTTAATATTTCTAGACATATAAACTGCCCCTTTAACCATACTTCTCACACAACTTCATATTAACCTAATGATCTGACTACAACAAATTTTAGAATGGCATTTTCCTGCCAAACTGTTTTACAGTTAAGCTGTTGCTTTGTACATGCCCCTTTTTTGTTCAGCCAAATAATTTGCTACTCATTTTCATGACACAGTAAAGAGTGATGCACAGGGATTTGGAATAGATGTAATCATGTATGCAGCAAGATAAATACCATCAATTTGTTTCCAATGTATTGGAAATCTGAATATTTTGTATTAAGCAGTAGAATTGGAGCTTTATTGAGAAAACATAATATAATATAGGGAGATTTATTTTATTGTCACTTACCATTCAAAAATATTTGTAAGTATAGCATTATAATTCATAATAATAAATATTGAATAGCATTTCCCTGTTCAAGAAATGTGTGAAAACTCTCAATTCCACTGTTAGATGAACAGCTTATAATTTTATAGTAATAAAGTTTGTCATCTATGTATCTCAGGCTCAACTTTTAACTTTGATTTAAGTGTCTTTTGATCACCAAAATAATTTAGTATTCCTCCTCTGAGAAGGAACTCTGTAAGCCACAGGTGCAATGTTACAGTTGCAGAATAAAACATAAGTAATGGCAATTAGTTGATTTTTTTCAGCATTTGTTTTATGAGTTTCTTATTCTTTTTGTTTGTTTCTTTGTTTTGTGGTATGTGGGCCTCTCACCCCCGTGGTCTCTCCCGCTGCAGAGCACAGGCTCTGGATGCACAGGCTCAGCGGCCATGGCTCAGGGGCCCAGCCACCCTGTGGCATGCAGGATCCTCCTGGACCGGGGCACGAACCCGCATTCCCCGCATTGGCAAGCGGACTCCCAACCACTGTGCCACCAGGGAAGCCCCATGAGTTTCTTATTCTTAAGATCACTATAGCCATTCAATTGTTTTGTATTTCATTCAATATTATGTAAACTTCCTCTACGTTTTAACCACTTAGGATATCACATTTGCTAAATTATGTTTAGGTTAACTTTTCTTACCCTTGTAATTCTTATAACTCAAATTTGAATGCAGAGACAGTTTTCAATTTATTGAGTTTAAAAAATATATTGCCTGTGATTTTTCCTAATAATTTTGATATCGAATTGGATGGTTATAACTCTATGATTTGGGTGATTTCTGAAAAATGTGGTGCCTAAAAATACACTAGCAGTTTTCAGGAGGGTTTGTTTTATGTTGTGTATTCCTTTGGTCAGTAAGTGTTTACTGAAGTGTTAATTTGTTCTTGGCATTATTTTAGAACACATTCACTGTTCTCAAGGAGCTAATCCTTTAAAAGACTCTCACCAGGTGATGAAACTCAATACAATTGCTTTTAAATTAGACAGCCTGCTTTCAAAATACATATTATAATAATATAAATATAATACATGAATAAAAATATTTAATGAGAAATATGAAATAATCTTAATGAGAATAAAAATTTAGTCACGACAGATTCCCCACTTCCTGATTAATTACCTTATCAGTTGAATTTTCTTAATCTGATAAGCTAAAATTCTGTCACTGTCTTCAGTCAAAAGGTATTTTTAAGAGTAATTTGTTTGACATGACCACACTAATATTGTAACTAGTTTTCTCTCTCATCAGTAGATTTTTTTCTGATTAGCAAGTTCATGATTAATTTGCTAATCAGAAATTCCCACAGCATTTCTTCATTTCTTTCCACTTCATTATTTGCAACACTGACACTTGACCAACCTCCACTCATTAAACTCTCTTCTCTTCACACCTGTAGCCCTGAACTAGCTTTTATTTGATTTGTTCTCTTTGTTCTTATTCTCTCCCTCAGTCAGTTGGTCACTCAGTATGACCATAACAAGGTATAATCAGAAATAAACTTTGGCTTCAAGGAATTCAAAGAAACATAATGCAATTTTCCAAACCCTCTCTCTTTCTATTTATTTAAGGAGGACTCCCATCCATTTTCAAAACACCTCAAATTCTTAGAAGACTTGAAAATATTTCTTTGTAGTTTCAACCTCAAATTCCTAAATGTCCCCAAGACTTGACTTTTAACAAAATCATTGAGAATTTAAGACATGAGTCAGATGTTAAGAATTTGTTGAAGCTTTAGTCAAATCCTGTAACACTTTAGTCCTGTTTTCTTCAGTCTTCTAAAAATGAAATTAGACTTAGATTACCATTGAGGTCTTTTATAATTCCAGTATTTTATAATGCTACAAATTACTTGTACTTGGATGTCCTAGATGTTCCATGTCCCTTTCACCATAAATCAGTTTCTTCGATTGTCTGCCAACTAAGTTTACCATGATTTCCATTATAAATATATATATGTACACACACACACACACACACACACACACAAACACACACACACACACACATATATATATATATATATATAAAATCTCTTTCTTGTCCTTTCCTAATCTTGAAAATTAATTAGTTTTCTGAATAAAAGAATAAGGGGTTCTATTTCCTTTAGCATTTGGAGCATAATTCAAGATTTTATTCAAGATATAAAACAAAAATATATTTATGTGAGTCATATTTATGTAAAGTTTCAGATTAGAGTTGTATTTAATATATTATAGTATTCAAGAATGCAAGATTCAGTTATCTCTGAAAGAAAATGAGATTTTTGGTGTTTAAGTTTTCAAGAGTTTTTCAACCATATGATTCTATATAGAATGAGTCTAAGTCTGGAAAGAAAGGTGCGACAAGAAATGAGAATGGAGAACAACATAGAAGTAAGATACTGAAGGACTTTATGTATCAAACTAAGGGGGTTGAATTTTATTTTAATGGTAAGAGTAACTCACTGAACTAGTTTACATAGAATTGTGGTAGGATTATTTTTATTTTAAAAGATCAACTTTTACATCAGTTAAAAATTGAATTGAAGAAATGAAACTAGAAGCAGGAGGACCATTTATGAAGCTTTTGCTAAAACTCAGATATGAAATGGCAAAGGCCTATCCAGGGCCATGTCAGGAGAAATAGACAAAATGACAATATTGGAGAAATTTTATGGATCTGAAATTGACAGGGCATTTTATATGAGTATAAAGGCAGACAGGAGTCACCGTTGACAGCCAATATTATGGCTTAAGCAGCATTATGATAGATAATGCTACTACTCACAGAACTAGGGTGTAGATGAAGAGGAGATGTCATTGGAGAAATAAGCAGCTTGTAGCTTCTGAGATGACTATGGAACATGTAAATGGAGAACTAGAATAGGTAGTTAATGGCATGGTTGTTGAATTGAGACTCCCACCTCCACTTCAATAAGAACAGCTCCATTTTTATAGCTTATATTTCCATGTAGCATTTCATATGTACAGATGTTTGCAAGGCTTTAATAAAAAACAATGAGATAAATTAACAAGTTTTGACTTTCCTCTGTAGACACATTTTTTTTATTAATAGAAGAAAGAATAAAAGCAAAGTAAGTTGTTCTGACTTCTGGTCAAATTATCTCAAATTTTTCTACATATATTTATATGTTTTAGAGAACTATACCTAACCACTATGATATGACCTTCAGAAATATGTCCCTGGAAGAAAATATTCTATGGCAGAGATTGAGAAACATTTTCTATAAAGAATCAGATAGTAGATATTTTAGATGTTTTTCAGGGCAGGTGATCTCTTCACAGCTACTCAAATCTGTTGATTTAGATAGTACACAAGTAAATGGTTGTTCCAATAAAACTTTATTTTGAATAAAAGTCACCATCAAGTTAAGGCCCATAGACTATAGTCTGCTGACCTCTGTACTATATGTTTCGTTCATGGACTCATAGAGACTGTCGGACTCACTTGAGAGTATTTGGAAGTGATAAGAAGTATTAGGAAGTAAAGTAATCTCTATTTTAATCTATAGATTACCAGAATGTAAAATCATTATAATAGCACAAAAAGAGATCTGCTTTTTCAAAGCAGAAAGCACAAGTGGTTATGGAAAAAATAGGATAATATTCTATTTGTCACCAAAACAATGTGACCATTACACTTCTTAATCCTAGAAAATACTCTAACAGATTCAATGAGAGGTATTAAAACCTTGGTTCACAACTTCTTGGAAGGGTAAAGAGAGAATAATTGTCTATAAGTGACTAGCATGGGGAAAAGAGCAGTGTACTCTTAATAGATAATTCAGAGTCATGTTTGATTCATACAAATGAGTTAGATGATGGAAATCATCTGTAATTGTACATTTCAGAAGAAATTTGTCTTGAATTCATGAAAATTAAAATTATTTTTTGACACTACAATGAGAGCACTTGGTGCTTTTTGTCATTGTGTTGAGAGATTTAAATATATTTGAACACATAATTCTTATTAAAATTCAGAACTAGGTACTTAGCATTCTCTTCTACTACAACGGATTCATTATACAATGAAAAGAAATATGAGGATGCTGAAGTATCTTTTCTATGCACTTTTAAGCCCTTTTTCATGTTTTTTCTAACCAGGGAAGTGATTCCTTGGCCCTCTCTATTTGGTTTGTTTGCTCTTTTCTGATGCTTTTCAGGGCAATGAATAATGTGTCAAAATGTGAGGTGCATATGGATTGAACCCAAAAAAGGAGACTTATTATTAATATTCAATTGTTAAGTTTTGCATTGTATTTATTGGATTGGAAGGGGGAAGGAGATATTTAAAATTTGGCTCATACCCAAGTCGTTGAATACGCTTTTCTTTTTACTTAATGCTCTAACATTTTAGACACTGTCTCAAATATAAAAATGTGCATTTAAAAAAATAATAAAAAAATTCTTCTAAATTTTCCCATTAAATATAATTATGATGAGTTTCTTTTAGGCATTATATAAACTTAAAATGAAATTTGCATATATGTAATCTCTTATAGTGTTTTAATTTAAGGAAAGATATACCTTTGAAAAGATGGTAAAATTGTTTTCTAACTTCACTAATAATACTGTTTTGAAGATTTAAGAAGTAGAAACTTTAGATTTTTTCTTCATTTTTATGACATAGCAAGTAACACAAAATTCACCACAGAAAAGGTAAAATGCTAAAAAGTCCTAATGTATCACTTGTGAGGGTAAGGTGTATCCTATTGTTATTAAGTATTTAATATAGCCTTGGGCAGGTATATATAATGAGTTATATTTCAAGTGTGGGGTATTGTTAATATAACTATTTCTCATTCACCTGTTATAAAGTGTGGAAATCATTCTTACTGTTGAAAATCCATCACAACATCATTTTCTTATAGTTAAGATCATTTGTGTCATACAGTGGCTTCTTTAAGATTTTTTTCAATTTTATTTGCTTTGAATAAAATAATGGATATTTTCCTTTGTTAAGGAAAATAACACAGCCTCTAGGATATTTTACTGAATATAAGAGGAGTTTGACTGTTAAAGTTCAAATGCATTAGAGGGTACTTATTATTTCATCAAACTTTATAGGGCCTATTTATGTCTAAGAAGTCTCTCTAATGAAGTTATATGTTGAGTATACCTTATTAAATTGTTTCATTTTATTTTGACCATCTTTAGATCTACTTGATTTAATTCCCTCAAATAAATGATGTTTGACCAATTCAAATTATACTCAGATAAAATTAATAAAATAAATATTAGGAATTGAGTCTTTGTTGGGGCTAATGGCAGACTTTGGGTGGGCTCACTCCAAGGAGTAATTCCAGAACTTCTGCTGCCAGTGTTCTTGTCCCCATAGTGAGCTACAGCCACCCCCTGCCTCTACAGGAGACCCTCCAACACTAGCAGGAAATTCCAAGAGGCTGTGGAAACACCTCCTATTTAGCTACTGCTGATTGGAAATCTGGAACCCTCACAAAGTGCTCTGAGGTCCTTGGCAGGAAAAAAAAAACCGTTTAAAATCAAGATACATCAGAAATACATCTACACGTGAAACAACTCCTACAGAACACCTACTGAACACTGGCAGAAGACCTCAGACCTCCCAAAAGGCAAGAAAGTCCCCATGTACCTGGGTAGGGAAAAAGAAAAAAGAATAAACAGAGACAAAAGAATAGGGACAGGACCTGCACCAGTGGGAGGGAGCCATGAAGGAAGAAAGGTTTCCACACACTAGAAGACCCTTCATGGGCTGAGACTGCAGGTGGCGGAGGGGGGGAGCTTCAGAGCCGCAGAGGAGAGCACAGCAACAGGGCTGCAGAGGGCAAAGCGGAGAGATTTCCGCAGGGAGGATCAGTGCTGACCAGCACTCACCAGCCCGAGAGGCTTGTCTGCTCACCCGCTGGGGTGGGCGGGGCTGCGAGCTGAGGCTAGGGCTTCGGTTGGAGCACAGGGAGAGGACTGGCAGTGTGAACACAGCCTGAAGGGGTTAGTGCAACATGACTAGCCAGGAGAGAGTCCGGGAAAAAGTCTGGAGCTGCCAAAGAGACAAGAGACTTTTTCTTCCCTATTTGTTTCCTGGTGCACGAGGAAAGGGGATTAAGAGTGCTGCTTAAAGGAGCTCCAGAGATGGGCACGAGCCACGGCTAACAGCGTGGACCACAGAGACGGGCATGAGATCCTAAGCCTGCTGGTGCTGCCACCAAGAAGCCTGTGTGTGAGCACAGGTCACTCTCCACACATTACTTCCGGGGAGGCTGTGCAGCCCGCCACTGCCAGGGTCCCTAGATCCAGGGACAACTTCCCCAGGAGAACGTACAGCATGCCTCAGGCTGGTACAACGTCAGGCCGGCCTCTGCCACCGCAGGCTCACCCTGCAAACCATAACCATACCTCCCCACGGCCTGAGTGAGCCAGAGCCTCCGAATCAGCTACTCCTTTAACCCTGCCTGTCTGAAAGAAGAGACACCCTCCAGCGAACTACACGCAGAGGCGGGGGCAAGTCCAAAGCTGAACACCAGGAGCTGTGCGAACAAAGAAGAGAAAGGGAAATCTCTCCCAGCAGCCTCAGGAGCAGTAGATTAAATCTCCACAATCAACTTGATGTACCCTGCATCTGTGGAATACCTGAATAGACAATGAATCATCCCAAATTGAGGAGGTGGACTTTGAGAGCAAAATTTATTATTTTTCCTGCTTTTCCTCTTTTTGTGAGTGTGTATGTGTATGTTTCTATGTGAGATTTTGTCTGTATAGCTTTGCTTTCACCATCTGTCCTAGGGTTCTATCTGTCTATATTTTTGTTTTGTTTTTTAACTTTATAAAAATTATTTTTCTTAATGAATATTTTCTTGATTTTAATAACTTTATTTTCTTTTACCTTACTTAACTTTATTTGCTTTTATCCTCTTTCTTTATTTCTACTATTTCTTCCTTTTATTCTGAGCTGTGTGGATGAAAGGCTCTTTGTGCTGCAGCCAGGAGTCAGTGCTGTGACTCTGAGGTGGGAGAGCCAACTTCAGGACACTGGTCCATAAGAGACCTCCCAGCGACACATAATATCAAATGACGAAAATCTCTCAGAGATCTCCATCTCAACACGAACACCCAGCTTCACTCAATGACCAGCAAGCTACAGTGCTGGACACGCTATGCCAAACAACTAGCAAGACAGGAACACATCACCACCCATTAACAGAGAGGCTGCCTAAAATCATAAAAAGTCCACAGACACCCCAAAACACACCACCAGACATGGACCTGACCACCAGAAAGACAAGATGCAGCCGCAACCGCCAGAACACAGGCATTAGTCCCCTCCACCAGGAAGCCTACACAACCCACTGATCCAGCTTTACTCGCTGGGGACAGACACCAAAAACAATGGGAACTACAAACATGCAACCTGCAAAAAGGAGACCCCAAACACAGTAAGATAAGCAAAATAAGAAGACAGAAAAACACACGGCAGATGAAGGAGCAAAATAAAAACCCACCAGACCTAATAAATGAAGAGGAAATAGGCAGTCTACCTGAAAAAGGATTCAGAATAATGAGAGTAAAGATGATCCAAAATCTTGGAAATAAAATAGAGAAAAAGCAAGAAACATTTAACAAGGACATAGAAGAACTAAAGAGGAAACAAGCAATGATGAACAACACAATAAATGAAATTAAAAATACTCTACAAGGGATCAATAGCAGAATAACTGAGGCAGAGGAACCTGGAGGATAAAATAATGGAAATAACTACTGCAGAGCAGAATAAAGAAATAAGAATAAAAAGAAGTGAGGACACTCTCAGAGACCTCTGGGACAACAATAAATGTACCAACATTCGAATTATAGGGGTTCCAGAAGAAGAAGAGAAAAAGAAAGGGACTGAGAAAATATTTGAAGAGATTATAGTTGAAAACTTCCCAAATATGGGAAAGGAAATAGTTAATCAAGTCCAGGAATCACAGAGAGTCCCAAACAAGATAAACCCAAGGAGAAACATGCCAAGACACATATTAATCAAACTGTCAAAAATTAAATACAAAGAAAGCATATTAAAAGCAGCAAGGGAAAAACAACAAATAACACACAAGGGAATCCACTTAAGGTTAAGAGCTGAGCTTTCAGCAGAAACTCTGCAAGCCAGAATGGACTGACAGGACATATTTAAAGTGATGAAGGAGTAAATCCCACAAACAAGATCACTCTACACAGAAAGGATCTCATTCAGATTTGCTGGAGAAATTAAAACCTTTACAAAAAAGCAAAACCTGAGAGAGTTCAGCACCACCAAAGAAGCTTTACAACAAATGCTAAAGGATCTTCTCTAGGCAAGAAACACAAGAGAAGGAAAAGACCTATAATAATAATCCAAAAACAGTTAAGAAAATGAGAATAGGAACATACATATAAATAATTACCTTAAATATAAATGGATGAAATACTCCCACCAAAAGACACAGACTGGCTGAATGGATACAAAAACACGATCCATATATATGCTGTCTACAAGACACCCACTTCAGACCTAGAGACACATATAGACTGAGAGTGAGGGGTTGGAAAAACATATTCCATAAAAATGGAAACCAAAATAAAGCTGGATTAACAATTCTCATATAAGACAAAAGAGACATTAAAATAAATTCTATTAGAAGAGAAAAAGAAGGCCACTACATAATGATCAAGGGATCAATCCAAGAAGATATAACAATTGTAAATATTTATGCACCCAACAAAGGAGCACCTCAGTACCTAAAGCAAATACTAACAGCCATAAAAGGGGAAATCAACAGTAACACATTCATAGTAGGGGACTTTAACACCCCATTTCCACCAATGGACAGATCATCCAAAATGAAAATAAATAAGGAAACACAAGCTTTAAATGATACATTAAACAAGATGGACTTAATTGATACTTACAGGACATTCCACCCAGAAACAACAGAATGCACATTTTTCTCAAGTGCTCGTAGAACATTCTCCAGGATAGATCATATCTTGGGTCACAAATCAAGTCTTGGTAAATTTAAGAAAATTGAAACTGTATCAAGTATCTTTTCCGACCACAACGCTATGAGACTAGATATCAATTACATGAAAAGATCTGTAAAAACTACAAACACAGGGAGGCTAAACAGTATACTACTTAATAATGAAGTGATCACTGAAGAAATCAAAGAGGAATAAAAAAATACCTGGAAACAAATGACAATGGAGATATGACGACCCAAAACCGATGGGATGCAGCAAAAGCAGTTCTAAGAGCAAGACAATCCTACCTTAAGAAACAGTAAACATCTCGAATAAACAACCTAAACTTGCACCTAAAACAATCAGAGAAAGAATAACAAAAAAACCCAAAGTTAGCAGAAGGAAATAAATGATAAAAATCAGATCAGAAATAAATGAAAAAGAAATGAGGGAAACGATAACAAAGGTCAATAAAACTAAAAGCTGGTTCTTTGTGAAGACAAACAAAATTGATAAACCATTAGTCATACTCATCAAGAAAAAAAGGGAGACAACTCAAATCAATAGAATTAAGAAAGAAAAAGGAGAAGTAACAACTGACACTGCAGAAATACAAGAGATCAAGAGAGATTACTGCAAGCAAATCTATGCCAAAAAAATGGACAACCTGGAAGAAATGGACAAATTCTTACTAATGCACAACCTTCAAAAACTGAATCAGGAAGAAATAGAAAATATGAGCAGACCAATCACAAGCACTGAAATTGAAAATGTGATTAAAAATCTTCAAAAAAACAAAATCTCAGGACCTGATGGCTTCATAGGCGAATTCTATCAAACATTTAGAGAAGAGCTAACACCTATCCTTCTCACCCTCTTCCAAAATATAGCAGAGGGAGGAACACTCCCAAACTCATTCTACCAGGCCACCATCACCCTGATACCAAAAGCAGACAAGGATGTCCAAAGAAAGAAAACTACAGGCCAATATCACTGATGAACATAGATGCAAAAATCCTCAACAAAATACTAGCAAATGGAATCCAACAGCACATTCACAGGATCATACTCCATGATCAAGTGGGGTTTATTCCAGGAATACAAGGAATCTTCAATATATGCAAATTAGTCAATGTGAAACACCATATTAATAAATTGAAGGAGGAAAACCATATGGTCAACTCAATAGATGCAGAGAAGGCTTTCAACAAAATTCAACACCCATTTATGATAAAAACCCTGCAGAGAGTAGGCATAGATGGAACTTTCCTCAACATAATAAAGGCCATATATGACAAATCCACAGCCAATATCGTCCTCAATGTGAAAAACTGAAAGCATTTCCACTAAGATCAGGAACAAGACAAGGTTGGCCACTCTCACCACTCTTATTCAACATAGTTTTGGAAGTTTCAGCCAGAGCAATCACAGAAGAAAAGGAAATAAATGGAATTCAAATCAGAAAAGAAGAAGCAAAGCTGTCACTGTTTGCAGATGACATGATATTATACATAGAGAATCCTAAAGATGCTACCAGAAAACTCCTATAAGTAATCAATGAATTTGTTAAAGTAGCAGGATACAAAATTAATGCACAGAAATCATTGGCATTCCTATACACTAATGATAAAAAATCTGAAAGTGAAATCAAGAAAACTCTCCCATTTCCACTGCAACAAAAAGAATAAAATATCTAGGGATAAACCTACCTAAGTAGACAAAAGACCTGTATGCAGAAAATTATAAGACACTGATGAAAGAAATTAAAGATGATGCAAATAGATGGAGAGATATACCATGTTCTTGGATTGGAAGAATCAACATTATGAAAATAACTCTACTACTCAAGCAATCTACAGATTCAATGTAATCCCTATCAAACTACCACTGGCATTTTTTACAGAACTAGAACAAAAAATTTCACAATTTGTATAGAAACACAAAAGACCCTGAGTAGACAAAGTAATCTTGAGAACGAAAAATGGAGCTGTAGGAATCAGGCTCCCTGACTTCAGACTATACTACAAAGCTACAGTAATCAAGACAGTATGTTACTGTCACAAAAACAGAAATATAAATCAATGGACAGTATAGAGAGCCCAGAGATAAACTCATGCACATATTGTCACCTAATCTTTGATAAAGGGGGCAGGAATGTACAGTGGAGAAAGACAGCCTCCTCAATAAGTGGTGCTGGGCAAACTAGACAGGTACATGTAAAAGTATGAGATTAGATCACTCCCTAACACCATACACAAAAATAAGCTCAAAATGTATTAAAGATCTAAATGTAAGGCCAGAAACTATCAAACTCTTAGAGGAAAACATAGGCAGAACACTCTATGACATAAATCACAGCAAGATCCTTTCTGACCCACCTCCTAGAGAAATGGAAATAAAAACAAAAATAAACAAATGGGACCTAATGAAACTTCAAATCTTTTGCACAGCAAAGGAAACCATAAACAAGACCAAATGACAGCCCTCAGAAGGGGAGAAAATATTTGCAAATGTACCAACTGACAAAGGATTAATCTCCAAAATTTATAAGCAGCTCATGTAGCTCAATAACAAAAAACAAACAACCCAATCCAAAAATTGGCAGAAGACCTAAATAGACATTTCTCCAAAGAAGATATACAGACTGCCAACAAACACATGAAAGAATGCTCAACATCCATAATCATTAGAGAAATGCAAATCAAAACTACAATGAGATATCGTCTCACACCAGTCAGAATGGCCATTATCAAAAAATCTAGAAACAATAAATGCTGGAGAGTGTGTGGAGAAAAGGGAACACTCTTGCACTGCTGGTGGGAATGTGAATTGGTACAGCCACTATGGAGAACAGTATGGAGGTTCCTTAAAAACTACAAATAGAACTACCATATGACTCAGTAATCCCACTACTGGGCATATACCCTGAGAAAACCAAAATTCAAAAAGCGTCATGTACCAAAATGTTCATTGCAGCTCTATTTACAATAGCCCGGAGATGGAACAGCTAGTGGGAAGCAGCTGCATAGCACAGGGATATCAGCTCTGTGCTTTGTGACCACCTAGAGTGGTGGCATAGGTAGGGTGGGAGGGAGGGAGATGCAAGAGGGAAGAGATATGGAAACATATGTATATGTATAACTGATTCTCTTTGTTATAAAGCATAAACTAACACACTACTGTAAAGCAATTATACTCCATTAAAAATGTAAAAAAATATATGTATTAGGAATTGAAATTTGGAAATGTTAATACGTAAACTTTTAAAGTAGTAAAATATTTTGTAGTCGTATGCTTCAGATTAGAGATTCTCAAACTCTATTTTGTGTAAGTATAAACTATGTATGTTACTTTTTCAAAACTCCATGGAATCATCCCAAAAGGTTTTTATTCATGAGACTCAACAAAACATGCATTCTTATGAAGCACTCCACGTGATTCTGGTGCAATGGTAAATCAGCTGAACAGAGAAGCACACCTAAATAAATAGTCCTAAGGAACTCTTTATGAATATTAATGACATAGGTATAAAAACTCTGCAGTAAAACAGAGAGTAAGGTATTTGCTTAAAATTTATACTAAATATAAGGGTAGTTTTGAGAAAGACATATATATTTCCTCTCTCAGAAATATATATCTATGTCAATGGTATTATAACAGTGGTGCTATTACTTTCTAAAGTGCGTGTTACTAGGAAAAAAAATTTAAGAAGCATAGCCATTTGTCCTTTAAAGGAAATAAAAGAAAAGAATACATGCAGAGTTGAAGTGAACCTCCTAAATTAAGACTTATATAATGTCCATAGGCTTACTTATATGGAAAATGTACAGTAATTACCTGTGGCACTTGTTAGAAGCACAGTCTTTATCCCACCATCAATAGTTTTGATCTAGTAACTCTCTGGCCAGACAAAGGACTTGCATTTTGTAATTCCATCCTATAATGTGGTCCTCATTCAATTGATTTTTGCAACGCACTCTGAGAACACTCTTCAGAGTAATAAGACTGCAAATGAGAAAATTATCCATAAAATACAGCTGGTTTGAATTTTACCAGAATAACATTAAGACTGCTTCCAAACCAAGATGTAATTCATTGTTTGAATAGAAAGGAGCACACCTTATACAGTCTAAGTTAACGTTCTTTTGGTTTCAAGTAATTCAAAGTCAATCAATATATTTGAACAAAAATAAGGTTTACTATCATTAAACAAGGTATCTTACAGTACCTAAGGGAGGAAAAACAGCCAGAACTTACTAGGAAATCAGGGGTTATGGTCTGAATTTCTCATTCTTTCCCTTTGGAGCTGCAAAATTTCACATCCTAATATCAGTTTCCATATTCACTTCTTATTTTTCTCTTCCTCAAAATAAGCTTTGCCTTGCTGTCTACATGAGTGAGTTGAAAAATATCCATTTGCACCTCCTGTGTTGTCAATTATTTTCTTTCTTCAAGTTCTATGCTTTTAATGATGATTTTTATTGCAGATATAATTTTAAAATATGTTTTAGTTTATATTTTGACACAATTTAAGTCAAGTGTTTCCACAATCCTTCAGCCAGGACAGTCACATTTGTTTATTAAAAAAAGCATTTATTTAGAAATAAAAATGCTCTTGACACTCCTAAATTTATGGAAAAATACAAGACAACATGGAGTCAAAGCAATAATATTGAGTAGGAATAGAGGCAAGCAACAAAATTAGAAACATGTTCTTGAGTCCTCTTATGAAGTGAAATGAGACACCACAAAGAAGGTCATATTTGAAAAGAGGTTTAAAAGGACAAGTATGGGCCTTTCAAACAGAAAAAGCAGAAGAATATCTGAGGAAGAGGGGAGAAAATATATACAGTCAAGTGGATATGAAATATAGTTTTTGAGGGGAAAGGTAAATTTAATGTTATGGAAAAGGCATGAGGTGCAAATCAGAGAATGGCAAGAAAATTTGTTAGACAAGAAGCCAAAGAATTGATCATGAATCTATTAATACATAGATCACAAGAATCATATATATTAGTCACCATCCTATGTTTTCACATATAGTTTCTATTTATGCTTTCCTGATGTACCACAATCTTCCTCATGGTAACTCACTTCCTTATTCTTAGTCAAATATTGGATGAATGTTCTTTGAAACCAAGCTTAGGTATGTGATTCAATCTTGGTCAATTAGAGCAAAATATTTGCTAAATTGCAGGGACTGGTTCAGAGATTGTACCATTACATACTTAAAGCAAATTACATTTTTTTATCTGTCAATGTTTGGAAAGAGATTGGCAGCTCACTCAACTATCAGTATTCTGCCATATGTGGAAATGTCTCATTCCTAGAAAATGACAATGATTTTTGTAAAAGAAGATGTGTGCCAAAAGTAGTTATAATTTTTCTCTGCAGAAAGATAAAACGACCTTAGTCCCAAAAACTTTTTCTAAAAATGATTCCATAAATAAAATATCTTGCATACAATTATAAATAACCATGCATACAAGGAGACAACAAAATATGAGTCAAGAACAACAGGTAATAAAAAGAAAAAGCTATAAAAGGAGACCAACAAAGAATCAAAGTATCAAATTAAGTAACCAAAGACTTCAAATTATTCTGCCAATGATCAAACAGGTAAAAGAAAAATTGAGAATTTTGGCTGAGAACTGGAAATCATGGGAAAAAACACATTGAAATTATAGAACTCAAAAATAAAATAACCAGGAGATTTTTGCAAAGTGGTGTCAAAGAGAGTAGATTTATCCTCCTCCTGGAATGACCAAAGGAAAAAAAAAAGAAAGAAGAAAAAAAAGAAAGAAAGAAAGAAAGAAAGAAAGGAAGAAAGAAAGAAAGAAAGAAGGAAAGAGAGAAAAAGGGATATATTAAAATGATCTTCAAGATATGAGACAGACAATACAAAAAAGCAGTTCCTGAGAGACAGAAAACAAATGAGATGAACACAGCAATGACCTTAACTTACAGACTTAATAGATTTTCTAGGTGGATGGAAGAGAGAAGATAGTAACACCACAGTAGCTAGTCTTTGCAGAGCAGGGTCAGAGAGAGAACTCTGGAGAGCTGCAGAAAATCTCCCATCTCTGAGCACTGATTAATCCCTGTATGTGAGGAAATTACACAAAGCCAAGGAAGATATTGCTTATATCACCTCTTTCTCTGTATGAATGCAATCTCAGCCAAAAAGGCACTCCTTCCACAGGCTCAAGGCACCAGCAAAAGCAGCCACTGCTACCATTGCCACATGTTCTGGGAGTGGGCACCAGCCACTGCATCTGCATACCCCATATCAGGGGGATAACAACCAGCACATGCTGAGGAAGGAGGCACAGGTATCCATACTAAAAATGGCCCTTGCACCAAAATTATTAAACCCACATGAGCTATACAATGATGTTCACACATAAAAATAACCTTCCAAACCACAGTACTAATCATTTCTCCTAAACTTACAGAATAAGAGAATACAAGTAAAATGAAGAGCAGAGGAAACCTTACAGTTAAAAGACCAAGGAAATTCCCCTGAAAGAACAATGAAACAGACCTCTTCAGTCTAATAGATACCAAGTTCAAAAAGGAGATAATGAAAATACTGAAGGAATTTTGAAAGGCTATCAACAGAAATGCAGATTATTGTAAAAAATGAACTAGAAACTAGTAGGAGGAGCCAAGAAAAAATTGGAAAATTCATTTGCAAAGACAAAAGCTGAGCTAAAGGCAATGAAGAACAGAATGAATAATGCAGAGGAGCAAATAAGTGATCTGGAAGACAGAATAATAAAAATCACCCAATCAGAACAGCAGATAGAAATCCAAATGAAAAAACAAAAAGAAAGCTATGGGATAATATAAAATGTGCCAATATACACATAATAGGAACTCCAGAAGGAGAAGAAAGATGTGTCAAAAATGTATTTGAGAAATTATGGCTGAAAACTTCCCAAGCCTAAAGAAGGAAACAAATATCCAGGTACAGGAAACACAGAGCGTCCCAAACAATATGAACCTAAACAGACCTACATATTATAATTAAAATGGCAGGGTATATTATAATTAAACTGGCAAAACTTAAAGAGCAGATTCTACAGTCAGCAGAGAGATACAAAGAGTTAATTACAAGTGAGTCCTCCCCATAAGGCTATAAGCTGATTTCTCTACAGAAACATTGAAGGAGAGAAGAGAGTGGTGAAATATATTCAAAGTCCTGAAAGGAAAGAATCTGCAACCTAGAATACTTAGCAAGATTATCATTTGGAATAGAGAGTTAAAGAATTTCTCAGACAAGCAAAAACTAAAAGAATACAGCAATACTAAACCTATCCTAAAAGAAATATTGAAAATTCTTCTCCAAATAGGAAAGATGCAAGAAGCTATAATAAAGAGAAAATCACAATTGGAAAGTAAATCCCTTAAGTAAGCCAGTATACAGATTAAAAAAAAAAAAATCAGGGACTTCCCTGGTGGCGCAGTGGTTAAGAATCCCTGCCACTGCAGGGGACATGGGTTTGATCCCTTGTCTGAGAAGATCCCACATGCTGTGGAGCAACTAAGCCAGCACACCACAATTACTGAGCCCATTAGCCACAACTACTGAAGCCTGTGCACCTATAGCCTGTGCTCCGCAACAAGAGAAGTCACCGCAATGAGAAGCCCGGGCACTGCAATGAAAAGTAACCCCCACTCGCTGCAACTAGGGAAAGCCAATGTGCAGCAACACAGACCCAATGCAGCCAAAAATTAATCAATAAATTTATTTTAAACAAGAAGAAAAAACAATATTTTTGTTAAAGCAATGCTAACTACAATGAACACCCCAAAAAGAAAATTGTGTGTGAAAGGGATGATAACTACAATGGACAGCAATAATAAATACATCTTTATGTTTATAACTTCATAAACAAAAAGATGTAAAAGAGAACATCAAAATCATAAAATGTGGGGGACGAGGGTAAGAAAATGTAGATTCCTTTTTTAGAATGTGCTTAAGCCCATATGACTATCAGTCTAAAGCAAGTAGGCATAGAAAGGGGATAACACACTTGAAAAACATGGTAACCACAAGTCAAAAAAATACAATAGATTCACAAAAACCAAAAAGAAGATTAACACAAGCATAACATAAAAGTAAATCATCAAACTACAAAAAATAAAAAGAAAGAAACAAAGAAGAAACAGAGAATCAACTAGTATGTAAGGTTTAAATGGCAATAAATACTTATCAATAATTACCTTAAATGTCAATGGACTAAATGCTCCAAGCAAAAGATATGGAGAAGCAGAGTGGATAAAAAAACAAGAGTCTACATGCCTAAAGTTGGTGGCCTACAAGAGACCCACTTTAGGGCAAAGGACACACATAGAATTAAAGTTGAGTGGATGGCAAAATATACTTAATGCAAATGAAAATGATGAGAAAGCAGGGATAGCAATACTCATATAAGACAAAGTAGACTTTAAAATAAAAGCCATAAAGAAAGATAAAGATGTAAGTAGGGTGTTAAACACCCCCACTATTATTGTGTTACTGTTGATTTCTCCTTTTATGGATGTTAGCACTTGCCTTATATATTGAGGTGCTTCTATGTTGGGTGTGTATATATTTACAGTTGTTATATCTTCTTGGATTGATCCCTTGGTCATTATGTACTGCCCTTCTTTGTCTCTTCTAACATTATTTTAAAGTCTATTTTGTCTGATATGAGTATTGCTAACCCCAGCTTTCTTTTGATTTCCATTCGCATTAAATACCTTTTCCCATCCCCTCATTTTCAATCTGTGTCCCTAGATCTGAAGTGGGTCTCTTGTAGACAGCATATACACTACCTGTGATTTTGTATTTAGTCAGCCAACCTATGTCTTTTAGGAGTATTTAATCCATTTACATTTAAGATAACTACCAGTCCTTATGTTCTTATTGCCATTTTGTTAATTGTTTTGGGGGCTTTTGTAGGTCTTTATTCTTCCTTTCCTCTTTTGTTCTGTTCTCTTGTGATTTAATAACTATCTTTTGTGTTGTGTTTGGATTGCTTTTTCTTTTTTGTGTGTATATCTATTGTAGATTTTTGGTTTGCAGTTACCATGAGATTTTGATATAGTAGTCTGTATATATATATAATTTTTTAAGTTGCTGGTCTCTTAATTTCAAATGCATTTCCAATATCCTGCATTTGTACTTTCCTCTTCTCACAATTGCTTGTTTTGATATCATATGTGTGTGTGTATGGTTTCCTACATTTACCATATGTTTGCCTTTATGGGTGAGCTTTCCCATTCATAATTTTCTTGCTTATATTTGTGACCTTTACTTTTCTGCTTAGAGAAGTTCCTTTAGCATTTTTTGTAAAGCTGGTTTCGTGGTGCTGAATTCTCTTAGGTTTTTCTTGTCTGTAAAATTTTTGACTTCTCCGTCAAATCTGAATGAGATCCTTGCTGGTTAGAATGTTCTTGGTTGTAGGTTTTTCCTTTTCATCACTTTAAATATATTGTGCTATTCCCTTCTGACCTGCAGAGTTTCTGCTGAAAAATCAGCTGATAACCTTATGGGAATTCCCTTGTATGTTATTCATCGCTATTCCCTTGTTGCTTTCAATATTTTCTCTTTGTATTTAATTTTTGTCAATTTGATTCATGTGTATCTCAGAGTGTTACTCCTTGGGTTTATCCTTTATGGGACTCTGCACTTCCTAGACTTGGATGACTGTTTCCTTTGCCACATTAGGGAAGTTTTCAGCTATTATCTCTTCAAATACTTTCTCTGGTCCTTTCTCTCTCTTCTCATTCTGGGAACCCTATAATGAAAATATTGGTGCTTATAATGTTGTCCCAGGGGTCTCTTAAACTGTCCTAACTTCTTTTTATTATTTTTTTCTTTATTCTGTTCTGTGGCATTGATTTCCACCATTCTGTCTTCCAGCTCACTTATTCATTCTTCTGCCTCATTTATTCTGCTATTTATTCCTTCTAGTTTTTTGTTTTTTTTTATTTCAGTTATCGTATGATTCATCTCTGTGTGTTCATTCTTTATATCTTCTAGCTCTTTGTTAAATGTTGCTTGTATCTTCTTGGCCTGTGCCTCCATTCTTTTTCTGAGATCTTGGATCATCTTTACTATTATTACCCTGAACACTTCTTGGGTAAGTTGACTATCTCCACTTCACTTAGTTGTTCTTCTAGGGTTTTTTCTTGTTCCACCATCTGGAACATATTCCTCTACTGTCTCATTTTGTCTAACGTTCTGTGTTTGTTGTCCCACAGGCTGCAGGATTGTAGTTCCTCTTGCTTCTGCTGTCTGCCTCCTAGTGTGTGAGGCTGGTCTAAGAGGCCTGTGCAGGCTTTCTGGTGGGAGGGACTGGTGGGTGGAGCTGGATCTTGTCCTTCTGGTGGGCAGGGCCATGTCAAGGGGTGTGTTTAGTGGTGGCTGTGGGATCAGGAAGACTTTAAGTAGCCTCTCTGCTGATGGGTGGGATGGTGTTCCCAGCTTGGTTGTTTGGCCTGAGGCATCCCAGCACTTGACCCTACAGGCTGTTGGGTGGGGTCAGGTCTTGGTGTCAAAATGGCAGTCTCCAGGAGAGCTCACATCAATGAATATTCCCCAGTACCTATGCCACCAGTGTCCTTGTTCACACAGTGAGCCACAGTTGCCCCCAGCCTCCCCAGGAGACCCTCCAAGACCAGCAGGTATGTCTGGCCTAAGCTCCTATGAATTCACTGCTCTTCCCCTGTGTCATGGTGTGCATGAGATCTTCTGTGTGCCCTCCAAGAGTGGAGTTTCTGTTTCCCCCAGTCCTGTGGAGTTCCTGTGATCAAGCTCCATGTCCTTCACTGCCAAATGCTATGGGGGCTCATCCTCCCAATGCCAAGCCCCCAGACTTTGGAGCCTGACATGGGGCAAAGGACTTTTACTCCTGTGGGAAGTATTATTTCCTGTGTGATATAATTATTTTCCTGTTTGTGAGTTGCCTACCTGGCAGGTAGGGGATTTAACTGTTTCACAAATGTGCCCATTCTACCATCTCATTGTGTTTTCTTCTTTGTCTTTGGAGGTAGAACAACTTTTTTGGTAGGTTCCAGGTCTCTTTGTTGATGGTTGTTCAGCAGTTAGTTGTAATTTTGGTGTTTTCTTGAGAAGATTTGAACTCAAGTCCTTCTACTCTACCATCATGTCTCCCTCTCATTCCATGATTAACATTTAAATATGTGAACTTGGAGTAGGCAGATTGTTCTCCATAATGCATGTGGGCTTTGTCCAATCAGTCGAAGTTCTTAATAGAACAACAACAAAAAATAGCATCTTAAAGCAAGGAGGAATTCTCCAACAGACTCCTTTCAGACTTTATTTGGCCAGCTGAATTTAGGACAGAAACTGCACCATTGGCTCTTGTGAGTCTCAAGCCTCCTGCTTCACACTGAAGAATTTGGAGTGCTAACCTCCATAATCATGTGAGCTAATTATTTATGATAAATCTCTTTCCGTATATGTCCACATACTATTGGTTCTGTTTTGTTGTAAAACCCTGACTAATACAAATGTCTTTAAAATATACTGTGAGATAAATAAATAATTTGGAAAAATAGGTAGGATGATGACAATTCTGTTTGCTTTAGTTCTTTAGCAAAAGAACAATAAGACAATATATTGAAAGCCTAGACACTATGTAAGTGTGATTGACTTTCTTAGAATCCATGAACTGTACATTAAGAGGACCTCACTCCATTTGTAACCTAAAATAAAGCAGCTGACCTGTTTTTATAAACCCATTGTTTTCAAGTAGCCACTGGAGAGATTAACGCATATTTACTTCTTCTCTAAGTGACTAAAGTACACTTAGAAAACCAAAAAGATTTTAAAAAATGAAATAAAAAGTTAGGAAATTAGTGAGTTATTCATTATCTGACATTTTCTCCTTTGGATTTCAAAGAGCAAAGACCTGTATAATTTGCATTTTGAGTTGATAATTTGCTTATCTCAGCGATAGGCATGGAATAATGTATCATAATGAGACAGTGTTGAGTTACAGAGTATCAGACATGGTCAAGAGATCCAGCTGAAGGACTATGAAATTGTGAAGCAAAGTCAGTGTGTTCAGAAATTTTCAAATTAATGCCAAACAAAACTGACATTTTCTGGAGAAATAAGATGTTGTTTCTCAAAGGCCAATGTTCAACTTTGACTTGAGTAGATCCTTAACAGAATTATAGACTGATTATTTCCCCAGCAATCTTTAGGCATTGAGATTATTTACATTGTCACTCAGTTATTATGATCCCAGTGTAAGGCTTCATTGTCACTCATTATCAAAACATAAAGTATTACATTTTTATGTTAAAAAAACCTTAATGTTTACTATCAGTAATCCAATCTTAAAATATGTCTTTTAGATGCATAAGCATCTACAACTAATATAGAAAACTTATGTTTTTTATTTTTTATTTTTGAACAATCAGTGAAGTTTTCTGAACAATCAGTGCATTCAATTCCTTCCTCAGTATCTTCCAACTGTAATTATTTTGATAGCATAGAGTGGTCTGGTAATATGAAAATGTCTTTATAGAATTTTATTAATGACTTTGCTTAGTTACATGGAGTCATATCATTGAATTTTATAGTCTTCACCAAAATTTAAATTTGTAATATCAGCATTGATAATATTTTTCTATATGTCTTATTAGATTTGTCAATTTATCACTTTCTGGAAGACTCTTGTAGCTCATAAATTTAAGTAATTAGCCACATGGTTATTATTATTTTTAACAAAACAAAAGAGGTTTATTATGTATTCATGATTTGAAAATACTTCTTGACATTCTTTTCTTCTTAATTTAATTTATTTATTTTTAATCTATACATGGGTTACTGACTTTATTTGCAAAAAAGAGAGGAAGAACTATAAAAGAAAGGAGTTTGATGATATTGTTTGCAATCTCTTCTAACAAATGTTTTCTTTCCAATAAGGTTGTTACAAGGTAATATGACACACACTGAAGTCACATTTGAAAAAGGAAATAATGTAACAATGTATAATATCATCGACTTATAGTTTAAATATTAAGATGAGAATTTGGACTCAGGTTGGAAAGTTGATGTTGGAACAAGTTAAGAATTTGGGGGCTATTTGGATGAAATGCATATATTTTGTATTCTGTAAGACACATGAATTTGAGAGAAGGCAGAGTTGGAAAGTTTTAGGTGAATGTATCCCCCCAAATTTCATATTTTGAAACTTAATCCCCAATGTGATGGTATTTGGAGGTGGGGCCTTTGGGGTGATTAAGTCATGCAGGTCGAGTCTTCATGAATGAGACTACTGACCTTATAAGAAATATCCCAGACAGCTCTCTTGCACTTTCAGCCACATGAAGACACAGTGAGAAGATGAAAAGATGGCTGGTTATGAACTCACCAAACACTGAATCTGTTGGAGCCTTGATCTTGGACTTCCCAGCCTCCAGACTGTGAGAAATAAATATGTATTGTTCATAAGCCACCAAGGGTATGGTATTCTGTTATAGCAGTCTGAACTGACTAAGCATTTTTTAAAAAGCTACAACAAATTGCAATTCCCAAATAATTTGCTATCCATTGTATTGATAGTTCTTCATTGTCAAAGGCATACAAACGCTATATGACCTGCATACAAAGCAATTATTTAAGAATGACATTTATAGATAATCAGGAAATTATGTTTAAGTACTTACATTCTACAGTGAGAGCATGTTACTTATTCATAGATGATTTACTGCAATTTAATTTTATTAAAGGGAAGTTGATGGGATTTGCAGCTAAGGCATAAGACATTTTATTTTTTCCCATTTAAATTAGAAATAGTCTCCTATTACTGTGATGCTTGGAAGAAAATTCCTTTACCTTAAATATGTATTTTCCACTACTTGAATCTTTTAATTTTGCTACTTATCTAATTATTTGCATTGTACCAGTTTCTAAATGTCTATAGTATTTTCACAAAGTAAAGATTTCTATTTAAAAAGTTGTGAGATTTGCTCAAGAAATAAGCAAGTATTGTTTCTTTCCATTTTGTTATTTCTTGCTAGTTAATTTCAACCAAGATATGTGATGATACTCAATAATGGATTGATACTGACCAAGACAGTTTTTTGTTTGTTTGTTTGTTTGTTTTTGCTGTACACGGGCCTCCCACTGTTGTGGCCTCTCCCTTTGTGGAGCACAGGCTCCAAACATGCAGGCTTAGCGGCCGTGGCTCACTGGCCCAGCCACTCCACTGAATGTGGGATCTTCCTGGACCGGGGCACGAACCCATGTCCCATGCATCGGCAGGCAGACTCTCAACCACTGTGCCACCAGGGAAGATCCCAAGACAGTTTTACTATCACTTAAGCTTTATTAAACCTTAGACAGGTTTCTTCCTGACTATAGGCCACTGATCTTCCTTTACTTAAAATCTTGTAACTGTGAATTCTTTCTTTTCTTCTTTGAGATGTAAATCTTATACAAGCCAGACATGTTTTTCTCAAGGACCTGGGAGTCATCCTTTTGAAATTTTATCAAAGAAGATATCATCCCTATTTTCCAGCCTCTGTGGGAGCTTAGGAGTCGAACTTTAATAAGCACCAATTATCAAACTCTGATGGACTAATCACATTCACCAGCCATCTCTATAAAATCCTCCAGTACTTTTTCACTAGCTCACCCCAGCACTGAAAAACTCTGTTGCCTTTTGCTTCAAAGGAAATGAGTTCCATCTGTTACCTCTATTGTAGTAGTCTTAAATACAGTTTAATAAAGTTCTTTGTTTCAACAAGTGTCCATAATAAATTTTTCTTTGGTAATTAATATGATGCAAGGCACATTTACTCACTCTTTAAAAAATTAATAATTTCAAAAATGAGTAAAGTTATACTTAACAAAAGCAAACACTGGACAAAAAATGCCCACCCCCTTGTGTTTAGTCCCTGGGAAATATATTTTTATCTGTTTTCACTGCTCTTTCTAAACTCAACTATATTTCTTTACCAGTATGTAAATCTTGTCAATACAGTTATTAGTTTGTGGTCATTTAATTTGTAAAACCTGTGATTTAGATAAATGATAAACCATAATGTTTTTAAAAAGAAGCTCAAGAACAAATTTATTTCTGGAAAATCCAATGAGTTTTAAGTGAAGCTGAATACTTTTGGCAAAATATAAAACTATGCACATTGCATTACTAATTGATATCTTTTGACTCCTCTCTCAAAATGGTCAGTAGAATAATCTCCCTATGTTGTAAGAGACACAGAAAATGGACTTTTCCTCTGTGGCCATGGCATGTCCTTGCCATTTCCACTTGTTCCTCTCTACTCCTCTTGATGAAATTCAAATTACCCAAACAATAGTTGGTAATCAGCAAGAAGAGTTTATTCATCTCTGTGAAATTTACATGACCCCTCCTTCCAAATAACACCTTATAAATCATTTCTTTCCCCTTTACCAAGTTAGAGTGCTCTTTAAGAGCCTTCTCATGTGGGTTATTGTTGAATAAAGGCTTATGCTAATAACGCTTGACTTGATTTTAATCCACCAAAGGTATTATTGTGTCTTAAATCATTCTTGCACAATTTAATTTGTATATATTACTATATATGTATATATATATAATGATATATATTTGTGCTATATAAATATTATAAATATTACACTATTCTGTTATGAAGATATGTATATATACATGTAACATTGAAGTGTAAAAACTTTTACCTTTGCACACATAAAGAAATGTTATAAAATAAATAATTCTCAACTATATTTCTAAGCTATTTTTTGACACACTAATCTCAAAAGGGATTCTGATCAGATAGGTTTGAAAAATGCTAAAGACTGAAGCCCAGGAACCACAGCATTGCCACATTACAGCATATGCTGAGTATGGCACGATTTGCACACCACAGGGACTTCAGCTGAAGAAAACTTGTAGTCCTGACCATGAGCAGCTACATAGAACCATCCCAGGACTGAAAGGCTCCAGCACTCAACCCACCCTATCATCAGAGCAAAGCTCTGAACCAGACACTTCATAAGGATTCATCATTTATATTAGTCTATTAAAAGCTCTAATTCATTCCACTCTTATAGGAACTGTTTAATTCTTTTTGTTGTAGAATTGGCTAGCTGCTTTTATTTTTGTTTTTATTCTAGCTTAGGTTTAAAGTGTTTTGTTTTGTTTTAGTACTACATATTCTGTGAAAATATTTTGGAAAATTATATTCAAGCACTTTTGAGGGAAATGATCTTGTTATACAAGTTATAATCTTTGTTCATAAGAAATGGGAGAAAAAGAAGATATAAATAAGAATTCATAAAATGTCTTCAAATATAGGAAAATATTAAATCTGATAATTACTCAAACATACATGGGATTTGGGGTCAACTAGCAAATTTAATCACATTAAGGCAATAGCTGTAGAAAACAGCTGTTGTCTTTTCAATATTCCACTATCTTCTTCTATCTTTGAGTACTGTGTCTTCTTTTTCTTAATGCGGTCTTCTTATATCCCTTCACAGTTCTCCATGCATTCCAGATATTATACAGTTGATAATAATATATTTATGAGTTGATTAATCTTTTTCATTTTCTAAGGAAAAACCTTTATTGTTTATAGTTTTTGTCCTAAAATTTGTATATTTTAAAATAAGTAGATAATGTCTATGTGGAATTATTTAATCATTATTTAAATATATCAAATTTAATTATAAATGCTATTAGCACAATTATTCTTAACTTACTATTTTTGTTACTAAAAATAATAAGCAAAAATTCACAAATGTTATCTGTATTACAAGCTTTTCTAGAGTTCAGTCAAATAAACCTTTTTGATTTAGCTTAAATGGAGAATATTTTTCAGTGCCATAAATAATGCTTAAAATGTTCACAGTTCCACTAAGATTGCCATCAAAATAATACATAAAATAGAGTGACTTTCTTTAACAGAAAACTTTCAAGTGAAAAATGATTTTAAAATGGAGTAGAGCTAGAGTAGTTATTAAAAGATCTTTAAGCAAAACCAAATAGGAAGAACTTATGCTCATGAGTGCTTTGCTGAAATCCTTTCAGTCATATTGAAGCAAGATTGAATCTATGCTTTTCCAGTTTTGTGTGTCAGATATAACATAGCAGGAGGTGAAATGAATTCATCTTTCTGTCTTCAAGTAAACTAAAAGCAATTTTTGTCTTCCCATGTGGTCACTTGAGGTGCTTGTCATGTTCAAGCTAATGATATCAGACACCCTCAGGTTGTTTAAGTATTCATGAAGTAATTAAGTTCTCATTAACATATAAATAAAAGAAAACTGAAAACAAGTTTAGCAGGCACCTAACATCTGTTCTAATGCTTTTAAGTATTAAAATGTGACATACACAGAAGGAAAAGTGCATTCTGTTCTGGGAAGTATTTTGCATAGATTATTTATAGAAACTGTAATTAAACTGATTTGGCATATTAAAAAATGTTAACAGCAGAACATTATTTATACAGTTTGTTGGTCTCTGTCAGTGGAATTAAAAATAGGTATGGGAAAAGTAAAATTAGGTTGTGTTTGTTTTACATTTCTGATAAAATAATACAAATAATTGAAATTTATTTCCATTCTGAAATAAGATGGTTAAAGTTCAGTCTATACAAGCATCCATCCAATTTTGCAGATGCAAGCAAAAGTCCCTTTCATTGTAAATTATAAAATGGTTTCAGTGCTTGTCCAGCACTGCCCCAGAATAATACCCCTGCTCCTCCCTCAAAAAGAAATGAATTACTCTTATCTAAGTTTCAGGAAGAAGCTGTTAACAGAAAAAACAAGAACTGCTTAGAACCAACTAGGCCTAAGATGGTGGAAGATTTGACTTCCAGTAGACCTTGAGCCTCATTACGTGCTCATTGTAATATATTAACATGCTAAGTGACACACCCAACAGCACCATGACAGTTGACAATTGCCATGACAACAACCAGAAAAGATCATACAAGTACTAAAAAGGAGAGTTTCATCAGTTCCAGGTCCAAACCACAGCCCTATTCTCACATTGGTCATGAATATTCCTCCCATTCTTTCCAGTCCCCACCCTTTTACCTTAATGCTCCTATATATTTAGTGTCTCTGCCCAAATTGGATTGAAGAGTTGATTGGTGAAATATATTCCCACTTCTCCATTCTTTGGTCATTGAATGAAGCTTGTGCTGTTCCAGTCTCAGCATTGGTTTTGTTATTGTCTGTGCAAATCAGATTGGAAAAGAATCTCCCTTGCCTACACAAGGAGTCTCAGCCTGGGCTAGGACCCTGTCACAAGTGCAGTTGTCCAACTTGGTAACACAAACATTGCACTTAAACCCATAAGTTTACCTTATTCATATGATTTCCTCGTTAGCGCTTTTTATATATGGATTTGTCAAATGGTATAATACAATGTATCAAAGAGCATCTTGTCTTTCATTATTAACCATTCCATTTCATGCTATTTTCCACTTACGCAAAATTCTTTCCTGCTATGTTTTATATTTTATAACTACAACTTTTGCAAACTTTTTGCTGTTTCCCAATTTTCCCAATCAAATTTGCCATTCAAATAAAATAAATTCACTTATCTTACCTGGAGTTGATAAATCTGTATGTTTAAGTATAAGGACACCACAAAATAAAAATATTACACACAAAGTACAAGTGGAATTGTAAGGGTAGAAAAAGTAATTTACCTTCTACCCATATTAAATACAAATTAACAAGAGAAAAACAAACACAAGTTTATTAATATGTGTATCTCATGTATACATTGGAAAGATCCAGGTAAAAATGTGTATCTCTTAGAGGAGTTTGGGTCATGATGGTGGAATAGAAGGACCTGGGGTTCACCTCTCCCCATAAGTGCATCAAGAATACATCTACAAGTGGAACAATTTGCACAGAGCCCCTGCTGAACACTAGCAGAGGGCCTCAAACACATAAAAGGACAAGAAAATATCCCTGCATAACCAGGTAGGATGAAAGAGAGAAAAGGAAGAAAAAGAAAAGAAGAAATAGGGTGGGACCCACACCCCTGGGGGGAGCTGAAGGGGAGGAGTGGGTACCTCATCAGGGGAAACCCCCTCACTGGTGGGGAGATCAGCTGAAATAGAAGGGGAGCTTTGGGGGTTATTGGAGGAAAGTGCAGCAGCCAGTCTATGGCAGGCAGGACAGGGTGAGACTTACACTGATGGTCAGTGTCACATCCTTGCATGCCCCAGCCTGAGATGGGTGCCCACCAGTGCTGGCAGGGGCTGGGTGCTGAAACAAGGGGTATGAAGAGCCAACGCAGGCTTTACAACAACTGTTGGCTGCATGGAGACAGCCTGAAGGGACAGGGTGAGGAGCTCAGCAGGACAGAGACAGCCTGAAGAGATGGGAGTGAGGAGCTCTGCAGGTGGGAATGCTCCTGGAGGAAGTAAGGACTGCCATGGAAGTGAAGGATCATTGCTGAGTGGCATGGGAAGGGTGGGGCCACCATTGCAGCCTCTCTCCCCACATGCCAGCTTCTGCCTCCACAGGCACTGGTAGGGGTTCCTGCCAGAGCAAGTGAGAACACCCCAGTCGTTGCTGCCTTATCCCACTCCCACTTGATTGAGCATTCCCTCCCCAGTTGGTTACCACCTCCTTCCAGCCCCTACCTCCATGGGCACTACAGGGGGCTCCTGCCACAGCAAGCTCACACACTCCAGTCTTTGCTGCCTTACCCCACTCTCACCTGAACAAGCCCAGATACCCCAGTCAGTCTCCGCCTCTTGCCTCTCCCACCTAAGCGAGGAAGCTTGCCCCAGTCAGTTGCTGCCCCACCCCTTACCATTGAAATGGGCCAATGCACTCCCAGTCACTGCCTTCACCCCACCTGGGCGGGCAGCAGATGACTAAGGTTGGCCCACACACAGAGGTGGGACTGAAACCAAAGCTGAGACTGAAACACTGGGTGAATAAAGAAGAACAGAAATCTCTCCTTGCAGCTTAAAAAGCTGCAGACTAAGCCCACACAATTTGGCTTGGTAAACCCAGCACCTGTATAACATTAGAATGGACTAGTGCTCCCACAACTGAGATAGGTCTAGATATAGCAGATGGGGAATTTGTGGGCATGTACACACAGGAGTTGGGCCAGATCAGAGTCAGCTGCCCCCATAGTGCACCCAAGGGTACAGACACCTACCTAGAAATCTTGGAGGGCCTCCTGGGTAGACAGGTTTTGGCTGTGGGTCACCATTGGGGCAAGGACATGGATAGTGGAGACCACAAGGGATTTGTTGTTGTGGTGGTGGAGGTTGTTTTATTTTTTATTGTATTTTTTTAAACTTTTAATATATATTTTTCTATTTTTATTTTTTTGTTTTCTTAGTTTTTGGGTTTTTTTGTCTTTTTCTTGTTTCTGTTTGTTTTCTTTTCTCTGCTGTTTTTTTTTTTTTTTTGATTTTGCTATTTGTTTTTGTTAGTTTTTTTCTTATTGTTTGTTTTGGTTTTTTTGTTTGGTTTGTTGTTTTCTTGTTTTTCATTTTCTGTGTTGTTTTCCTTTGTTTGGTTTTGTTTTGTTTTTATTGTTTGTTTTGTTTGGCTTTATTATTATTATTATTATTATTATTTTGGCTGAGCCATGCTGCATGTGGGGTCTTGGTTCCCCTGCTGGGGGTTGAGCCAAAGCCCCTGTGGTGGGAGCACTAAGTCCTAACCACTGGACCACCAGGAATTCCTGGCACAGGGAATATTAATCAGAGTGAGCTCTCTTGGAGGGCCCTATCTCAGCACCAAGACCCAGGTCCACCCAATGGCCTGCAAGCTTCAATGCAGGAAAGCCTCAGGTGAAACAACCATCAAGAGAGGAACACAGTCCCTCACATCAGCATACAGGCTGCCTAAAGTCATAATAAGCTCACAGATACCCCAAAATTCACCCCTTGACATAACCCTGCCAACCAGAGGGAAAAGACCCAGCTCCACCCACCAGAGAGCAGGGAGCAGTCCCTCCCACAAGGAAACCTACACAAGCCCCTGGACCAAACTCACCCACCAGGGGACAGACACCTGAAGCAAGAGGAACTAGGACCCTGCAGCCTGTGGAAAGGAGACCACAAACACAGAAAGACAGACAAAATGAGAAGACAAAGAAATAAGTTACAGACAAAGGAGCAAGATAAAAACTTACAAGACCAACTAAATGAAGAGGAGATAGGCAATCTACCTGAAAAAGAATTCAGAGTAATGATAGTAAAGATGATCCAAGATTTTGGAAAAAGAATGGAGGCACAGATTGAGAAGATACAAGAAATGTTTAGTAAGGACTTAGAAGAATTAAGAACAAACAAACAGTGATGGATAATACAATAACTGAAATGAAAACTACACTAGAAAGAATTAATAGCAGAATAACCGAGGCAGAAGAATGGATAATTGAGCTGGGAGATAGAATGGTGGAAATCAGTGCCACAGAACAAAATAAAAAAAGAATGAAAGATATGAAGACAGTCTCAGAGACCTCTGAGATAACATTAAATGCACTAACATTCAAAATATAAGGGTTCCAGAAGAGAAAGAGAAAGGGATTGAGAAAATATTTGAATAGATTATAGTCAAAAAATTTCAAAACATGGGAAAGGATATAGTCACCCAAGTCCAGGAAGCACAAAGAGTCCCATACAAGATAAACCCAAGAAGAAACATGCCAAGACACATGTTAATCAAGCTAACAAAAATTAAATACAAAGAAAAAATATAATAAGCAGAAAGGTAAAAGCAAAAAATAACATACAAGGAATCCCCATAAGGTTACTAGCTGATTTTTCAGCAGAAACTCAGGTAACCAGAAAAGATTGGCATAATATATTTAAAGCAATGAAAGGGAAAAAAACCTACAACCAAGAATACTCTACCCAGCAAGGCCCTCATTCAGATTTGGTGGAGAAATTAAAAGCTTTACAGACAAGCAAAAGCTAAGATAATTAAGCACCAAAAAACCAGCTTTATAGCAAATGATAAAGGAACTTTTCTAGGTGGGAAACACAAAAGAAAAGAGCAAAAAAGTAAGGGAAGAAAAAAGACCTACAAAAACAAACCCCTAACAATTAAGAAAATAGCAATAAGACTATACCTATTGATAATTACCATAAACCTAAATGGATTAAATGCACCAACCAAAAGACACAGGCTTGCTGAATGGATACAAAAACAAGACCCACAGATATGCAGTCTAAAAGAGACCCACTTCAGACCTAGGAAAACATACAGACCGAAAGTGAGGGGATGGAAAAAGATATTCCATGCAAATGACAATCAAAAGGAGTAGCAACACTCATATCAGACAACATAGACTTTAAAATAAAGAATGTTAAAAGCAAAAAGGAAGGACACAACATAATGATCAAGGGATCAATCCAAGAAGATATAACAATTGAAAATATATACATACCCAACATAGGAGAACCTCAATATAAAAGGCAAATTCTAAAATTCATAAAAGGGGAGAGAACTTCTGCTGTCAGTGTCCTTGTCTGCACAGTGAGCCACAGGCACCCCCCCGCCTCTGCAGGAGACCCTCCAACACTAGCAGGGAGTTGAGGAAGATGGCGGAAGAGTAAGACACGGAGATCACCTTCCTCCCCACAGATACATCAGAAATACATCTACACATGGAACTGCTCCTATAGAACATCCACTGAACGCTGGCAGAAGATTTCAGACCTCCCAAAAGGCAAGAAACTCCCCATGTACCTGGGTAGGGAAAAAGAAAAAGCAGAGACGGAGGGGACCTTGAAGATAGCGGAAGAGTAAGACGCGGAAATCACCTTCCTCCCCACAGATACACCAGAAATACATCTACACGTGGAACAACTCCTACAGAACACCTACTGAAGGCTGGCAGAAGACCTCAGACCTCCCAAAAGGCAAGAAACTCCCCACGTACATGGGTAAGGCAAAAGAAAAACAAGAAAAAACAGAGACAAAAGAATAAGGACGGCACCTGCACCAGTGAGAGGGAGCTGTGAAGGAGGAAAAGTTTCCACACACTAGGAAGCCTCTTCACGGGTGGGGACTTTGGGAGGCGGAGGGGGGAGCTTCGGAGCCACAAAGGAGTGCACAGCAACAAGGATGTGGGGGGCAAAGCAGGGAGATTCCAGCACAGAAGATCGGTGCTGACTGGCACTCACCAGCCCGAGAGGCTTGCCTGCTCACCCGCCGGGGTGGGCGGGGCTGCGAGCTGAGGCTCGGGTTTCAGTCGGAGCGCAGAGAAAGGGATTGAGAAAGGGATTGAGAAACTATTTGAATAGATTGTCGGCTTGAACATAGCCTGAAGGGGTTAGTGCACCATGGCTAGCCGGGAGGGAGTCCAGGGAAAAGTCTGCACCTGCCGAAAAGGCAAGAGACTTTTTCTTCCCTCTTTGTCCTGGTGCGCGAGGAGAGGGGTTTAAAAGCACTTCTTAAAGGAACTCCAGAGACAGGCGCGAGCCACGGCTAAAAGCTCAGACCCCAGAGACGGGCGTGAGCTGCGGCTAAAAGCACAGACCCCAGGGATGGGCAGGAGATGCTAAGGCTGCTGCTGCTGCCACCAGGGGGCCTGTGTGCGAGCACAGGTCACTATCCACACCACTCTTCCGCGGAGCCTATGCAGCCTGCCATTGCCAGGTTCCCGGGATCCAGGGAAAACTTCCCCGGGAGAACGCATGGCGGGCCTCAGGCTGCTGCAACGTCACGTCACGCCGGCCTCTGCTACCGCAGACCCACCCCGCACGCAGTGCCCCTCCCTCCCCCCCGGCCTGAGGGCGCCAGAGACCCCGAATCAGCGGCTCCTTTAACCCCGTCCTTTCTGAGCAAAAACCAGATGCCCTCCAGCAACCTACACGCAGAGGCAGGGCCAAATCCAAAGCTGAGCCCCTGTGAGCTGTGAGAACAAAGAAGAGAAAGGGAAGTCTCTCCCAGCAGCCTCAGAAACAGTGGATTAAAGCTCCACAATCAACTTGATGCACCCTGCATCTGTGGAATACATGAATAGACAACGAGTCATCCCAAATTGAGGAGGTGGGCTTCGAGAGCAAGATCTATGATTCTTTCCCCTTTTCATCTTTTTGTGAATGTGTATGTGTATGCTTCTGTGTGAGATCTTGTCTGTATAGTTTTGCTTCTACCATTTGTCCTAGGGTTCTCTCCATCCATTTTTTAAAAATTTTTTCTTAATAATTAATTTTAATAACTTTATTATACTTTACCTTTCTTTCTTTCTTTCTTTCTTTCTTTCTTTCTTTCTTTCTTTCTTTCTTTCTTTCTTTCTTTCTTTCCTTCTTTCCTTCCTTCCTTCCCTCCTTTAGACAACGAATCATCCAAAATTGAGGAGGTGGTCTCTGAGAGCAAGATTTATGATTTTTTCCCCTTTACCTCTTTTTGTCAGGGTGTATGTGTATGCTTCTGTATAAGATTTTGTCTGTATAGCTTTGCTTCCAACATTTGTCCTAAGGTTCTATCCGTCCCTTTTTTTTTTCCTAAATAATTATTTTTTAATTCAATAACTTTATTATACTTTATTTTATTATCCTGTATCTTCTTTCTTTCTGTCTTTTTTCCTTCCTTGCCTCCTTCCTTCCTTCCTTCCTCCCTCTCTCCCTCCTTTCTTTCCTTCTTTCTTTCTTTCCTTCTTTGCTTCTTTCTTTCTTCCTTCCTTCCTTCCTTTCTTTCTCTTCCTTCCTTCCTTCCTTTCTTTCTTTCTTTCTTTCTTTCTTTCTTTCTTTCTTTCTTTCTTTCTTTCTTTCTTTCTTTCTTTCTTCATACTTCTACTAATTCTCTAAACTTTTTCTCCCTTTTATTCTGAGCCATGTGGATGAAAGGCTCTTGGTGCTGCAGCCAGGAGACAGGGCTCTGCCTCTGAGGTGGGAGAGCCAACTTCAGGACACTGGTCAACAAGAGACCTCCCAGCTCCACGTAATATCAAATGGCAAAAGTCTCCCAGAGACCTCCATCTTAACACCAGCACCCAGCTTCACTCAATGACCAGAAAGCTACAGTGCTGGACAACCTATGCCAAGCAACTAGCAAAACAGAAACACAGCACCACCCATTAGCAGAGAATCTGCCTAAAACCATAAGTCCACAGACACCCCAAAACACACCAACAGACGTGAACCTGCCCACTAGAGAGACAAGATCCAGCCCCATCCACCACAACACAGGCACTAGTCCCCTCCACCAGGAAGCCTACACAACTCACTGAACCAACCTTAGCCACTGGAGACAGACATCAAAAACAGCAGGAACTATGAACCTGCAGCCTGCAAAAAGGAGACCCCAAACACAGTAAGATAAGCAAAATGAGAAGACAGAAAAACACACAGCAGGTAAAGGAGCAAGATAAAAATGCACCAGACCTAACAAATGAAGAGGAAATAGGCAGTCTACCTGAAAAAAAATTCAGAAAAATGATAGTAAGGATGATACAAAATCTTGGAAATAGAATGGACAAAGTGCAAGAAACAGTTAACAAGGACCTAGAAGAACTAAAGATGAAACAAGCAACGATGAACAACACAATAAATGAAAGTAAAAGTACTCTAGTTGAGATCAATAGCAGAATAAATGAGGCAGAAGAATGGATAAGTGACCTGGAATATAAATTAGTGGAAATAACTACTGCAGAGCAGAATAAAGAAAAAAGAATGAAAAGAACTGAGGACAGTCTCAGAGACCTCTGGGACAACATTAAACGCACCAACATTCGAATTATAAGGGTTCCAGAAGAAGAAGAGAAAAAGAAAGGGACTGAGAAAATATTTGAAGAGATTATAGTTGAAAACTTCCCTAATATGGGAAAGGAAATAGTTAATCAAGTTCAGGAAGCACAGAGCATCCCATACAGGATAAATCCAAGGAGAAATACGCCAAGACACATATTAATCAAACTGTCAATAATTAAATACAAAGAAAGCATATTAAAAGCAGCAAGGGAAAACCAACAAATAACATATAAGGGAATCCCTATAAGGTTAACAGCTGATCTCTCAGCAGAAACCCTGCAAACCAGAAGGGAGTGGCAGGACATACTGAAAATGATGAATGAGAAAAACCTGCAGCCAAGGCTACTCTACCCAGCAAGGATCTCACTCAGATTTGATGGAGAAATTAAAACATTTACAGACAAGCAAAAGCTGAGAGAGCTCAGCACCACCAAACCAGCTTTACAACAAATGCTAAAGGAATTTCTCTAGACAAGAAACACAAGAGAAGGAAAAGACCTACAATAACAAATCCAAAACAATTTAGAAAATGGGATAGGAACATACATATTGATAATTACCTTAAATGTAAATGGACTAAATGCTCCCATCAAAAGACACAGATTGGCTGAATGGATACAAAAACAAGACCCTTATATACACTGTCTACAAGAGACCCACTTCAGACTTAGAGACACATACAGACTGAAAGTAAGAGGATGGAAAAAATATTCCATGCAAATGGAAACCAAAAGAAAGCTGGAATAGCAATACTCATATCAGACAAAATAGACTTTAAAATAAGGAATATTAGAAGAGACAAAGAAGGACACTACATAATGATCAAAGGATCGATCCAAGAAGAAGATATAACAATTGTAAATATTTATGCACCCAACTTAGGAGTACCTCAATACATAAGGCAAATACTAAGAGCCATAAAAGGGGAAATCGACAGTAACACATTCATAGTAGGGGACTTTAACACCCCACTTTTACCAATAGATAGATCATCCAAAATGAAAATAAATAAGGAAACACAAGCATTAAATTATACATTAAACAAGATGGACTTAATTGATATTTATAGGACACTCCATCCAAAAACAACAGAATACACATTTTTCTCAAGTGCTCATGGAACATTGTCCAGGATAGATCATATCTTGGGTCACAAATTAAGCTTTGGTAAATTTAAGAAAATCGAAATTGTATCAAGTATATTTTCTGACCACAATGCTATGAGACTAGATATCAATTACAGGAAAAGATCTGTAAAAAATACAAACACATGGAGGCTAAACAATACACTACTTAATAATGAAGTTATCACTGAAGAAATCAAAGAAGAAATAAAAAAAATACCTAGAAAAAAATGACAATGGAGACACAGCAACCCAAAACTTATGGGATGCAGCAAAAGCTGTTCTAAGGGAGAAGTTTATAGCAATACATGTCCACCTTAAGAAGCAGGAAACATTGCGAAAAAACAACCTAACCTTGCACCTCAAGCAATTAGAGAAAGAAGAACAAAAAAAACCCAAAGCTAGCAGAAGGAAAGAAATCATAAAAATCAGATCAGAAATAAATGAAAAAGAAATGAAGGAAACAATATAAAAGATCAATAAAACTAAAAGCTGGTACTTTGAGAAGATAAACAAAACAGATAAACCACTAGCCAGACTTATCAAGAAAAAAAGGGAGAAGACTCAAATCAATAGAATTAGAAATGAAAAAGGAGAAGTAACAACTGACGCTGCAGAAATAAAAAAGATCATGAGAGATTACTACAAGCAACTCTATGCCAATAAAATGGACAATCTGGAAGAAATGGACAAATTCTTAGAAATGCACAACCTGCCAAGACTGAATCAGGAAGAAATAGAAAATATGAACAGACCAATCACAAGCACTGAAATTGAAACTGTGATTAAAAATCTTCCAACAAACAAAAGCCCAGGACCAGATGGCTTCACAGGTGAATTCTATCAAACATTTAGAGAAGAGCTAACACCTATCCTTCTCACACTCTTCCAAAATATAGCAGAGGGAGGAATACTCCCAAATTCCTTCTACGAGGCCACCATCACCTTGATACCAAAACCAGATAAGGATATCACAAAGAAAGAAAACTACAGGCCAATATCACTGATGAACGTAGATGCAAAAATCCTCAACAAACTACTAGCAAACAGAATCCAACAGCACATTAAAAGGATCATACACCATGGTCAAGTGGGGTTTATTCCAGGAATGCAAGATTTCTTCGATATACGCAAATCTATCAATGTGATAAACCATATTAACAAATTGAAGGAGAAAAACCATATGATCATCTCAATAGATGCAGAGAAAGCTTTCAACAAAATTCAACACCGATTTATGATAAAAACCCTGTACAAAGTAGGCAGAGGGAACTTTCCTCAACATAATAAAGGCCATATATGGCAAGCTCACAGCCAACATCATCCTCAATGGTGAAAAACTGAAAGCATTTCCACTAAGATCAGGAACAAGACAAGGTTGCTCACTCTTACCACTCTTATTCAACATAGTTTTGGAAGTTTCAGCCAGAGCAATCACAGAAGAAAAGGAATCCAAATCGGAAAAGAAGAATTAAAGCTGTCACTGTTTGCAGATGACATGATACTATACATAGAGAATCCTAAAGATGCTACCAGAAAACTACTAGAGCTAATCAATGAATTTGGTAAAGTAGCAGGATACAAATTTAATGCACAGAAATCTCTGGCATTCCTATATACTAATGATGAAAAATCTGAAAGTGAAATCAAGAAAACACTCCCATTTACCATTGCAACAAAAAGAATAAAATATTTAAGAATAAACCTACCTAAGGAGACAAAAGACCTGTATGCAGAAAATTATAAGACACTGATGAAAGAAATTAAAGATGATACAAATAGATGGAGAGATATACCATGTTCTTGGATTGGAAGAATCAACATTGTGAAAATGACTCTACTACCCAAAGCAATCTATAGATTCAATGTAATCCCTATCAAACTACCACTGGCATTTTTCACAGAACTAGAACAAAAAATTTCGCAATATGTATGGAAACACAAAAGACCCCGAATAGCCAAATCAATCCTGAGAATGAAAATCGGAGCTGAAGGAATCAGGCTCCCTGTCTTCAGACTATACTACAAAGCTACAATAATCAAGACAGTATGGTACTGGCACAAAAACAGAAAGATAGATCAATGGAACAGGATAGAAAGCCCAGAGATAAACCCACGCACATATGGACACCTTATGTTTAATAAAGTTGGCAGGAATGTACAGTGGAGAAAGGACAGCCTCTTCCATAAGTGGTGCTGGGAAAACTGGACAGATACATGTAAAAGTATGAGATTAGATCACTCCCTTACACCATACACAAAAATAAACTCAACATGGATTAAAGACCTAAATGTAAGGCCAGAAACTGTCAAACTCTTAGAGGAAAACATAGGCAGAACACTCTGTGACATAAATCACAGCAAGATCCTTTCTGACCCACCTCCTAGAGTAATGGAAATAAAAACAAAAATAAACAAATGGGACATAATGAAACTTCAAAGCTTTTGCACAGCAAAGGAAACCATACACAAGACCAAAAGACAACCTTCAAGTTGGGAGAAAATATTTCCAAATGAAGCCACTGACAAAGGATTAATCTCCACAATTTACAAGCAGCACATGCAGCTCAATAACAAAAAAACAAACAACCCAATCCAAAAATTGGCAGAAGACCTAAATAGACATTTCTCCAAAGAAGATATACAGACTGCCAACAAACACGTGAAAGAATGCTCAACATCCATAATCATTAGAGAAATGGAAATCAAAACTACGAGATATCATCTCACACCAGTCAGAATGGCCTTCATCAAAAAATCTAGAAACAATCAATGCTGAAGAGGGTGTGGAGAAAAGGGAACACTCTTGCACTGCTAGTGGGAATGTGAATTTGTTCAGCCACTATGGAGAACAGTATGGAGGTTCCGTAAAAAACTACAAATAGAACTACCATATGACCCAGCAATCCCACTACTGGGCATACACCCTGAGAAAACAAAATTCATAAAGAGTCATGTACCAAAATATTCATTGCAGCTTTATTTAAAATAGCCCGGAGATGGAAACAACCTAAGTGCCCATTATCGGATGAATGGATAAAGAAGATGTGGCACATATATACAATGGAATATTACTCAGCCATAAAAAGAAACGAAATTGAGCTATTTGTAATGAGGTGGATAGACCTAGAGTCTGTCATACAGAGTGAAGTAAGTCAGAAAGAAAAAGACAAATACCGTATGCTAACACATATACATGGAATTTAAGAAAGAAAATAAAATATCATGAAGAATCTAGGGGTAAAACAGGAATAAAGACACAGACCTACTGGAGAATGGACTTGAGGATATGGGGAGGGGGAAGGGTATGCTGTGACAGGGCGAGAGAGAGTCAAGGACATATACACACTAACAAACATAAGGTAGATAGTTAGTGGGAAGCAGCCGCATGGCACAGGGATATCAGCTCGGTGCTTTGTGACCACCTGGAGGTGTGGGATAGGGAAGGTGGGAGGGAGGGAGATGCTAGAGGGAAGAGATATGGGAACATATGTATATGTATAACTGATTCACTTTGTTATAAAGCAGAAACTAACACATAATTGTAAAGCAATTATACCCCAATAAAGATGTTAACAACAACAAAAAAAAGAAAAAACAGAGACAAAATAAGAGGAATGCGACCTGCATAGTGGGAGGGAGCTGTGAAGGAGGAAAGGTTTCCATACACTAGGAAGCCCCTTCATGGGCAGAGACTGCGGGTGGTGGAGGGGGGAAGCTTCAGAGCTGTGGAAGAGAACGCAGCAACAGGGGTACAGAGGGCAAAGCAGAGAGATTCCCGCACAGAGGATCTGTGCTGACGAGAACTCACCAGCCCAAGAGGCTTGGCTGCTCACCCGCCGGAGTGTTCGGGGTTGGGAGCTGAGACTTGGGCTTCGGTCAGACCACAGGGAGGGGATAGGCAGCATGAACAGAGCCTGCCAGGGTTAGTGCACCATGGCTAGATGGGAGGGAGTCCAGGGAAAAGTCTGGACCTGCCTAAGAGGCAAGAGACTTTTTCTTCCCTCTTTGTTTCCTGGTGAACGAGGAGAGGGGATAAAGAGCACTGCTTAAAGGAGCTCCAGAGACAGACGTGAGCCGCAGCTAACAGCGCAGACCACAGAGACGGGCATGAGATGCTAAGGCTGCTGCTTATGCCACCAAGAGGCCTGTGTGCGAACACAGGTCACTCTGCACAGCTCCCATCCCGGAAGCCTGTGCAGCCCGCCACTGCCAGGGTCTCATGATCCAGGGACAACTTCCCCAGGAGAACGCACAGTGTGCCACAGGCTGGTGCAATGTCACACAGGCCTCTGTCACTGCAGGTTCACCCCATAGCCCTCCCTTCCCAGGGCCTGAGTGAGCCAGAGCCCCCAAATCATCTACTCATTTAACCCTGTCCTGTCTGAGCGAAGAACAGATGCCCTCAGGCGACCTACAAACAGAGGCGGGGCCAAATCCAAAGCTGAAGCCCAGGAGCTGTGTGAACAAATAAGAGAAAGGGAAATCTCTCCCAGCAGCCTCAGGAGCAGTGGATTAAATGTCCACAAACATCATGATGTACCCTGCATCTGTGGAATACATGAATGGACAAGGAATCACCCCAAATTGAGGAGGTGGACTTTGAGAGCAAGATATATTATTTTTTCCTCTTTTTGTGAGTGTGTATGTGTATGCTTCTGTGTGAGACTTTCTCTGTATAGCTTTGCTTTCACCATTTGTCCTAGGGTTCTGTCCATCTGTTTATTGTTTTTTTTTTACTTAAAATTTTTCTTAATAATTATTTTTTATTTTAATAACTTTATTTTATTTTATCTTTATTTTATTTTATTATATCCTCATTCTTTCTTTCTACTTTTTCTCCCTTTTATTCTGAGCTGTGCAGATGAAAGGCTCTTGGTGCTGCAGCCAGGAGTCAGTGCTGTGTCTCTGAGGTGGGAGAGCCAACTTCAGGACACTGGTCCACTAGAGACCTGCCAGCTCCACGTAATATCAAACTGTGAAAATTTCCCAGAGATCTCCATCTCAACACCAAGACCCAGTTTCATTCAACGACCAGCAAGCTAAGGTCCTGGACACCCTATGCCAAACAACTACCAAAACAGGACCAAAACCCCACCCTTTAGCAGAGAGACTGCCTAAAATCATAAAAAGGACACAGACACCCCAAAACTCACCACAAGACGTGGAGCTGTCCACCAGAAAGACAAGGTCCAGCCACATCCACCAGAACACAGGCACTAGTTCCCTTCACCAGGAAGCATACACAACTCACTGAACCAAATTTAGCCACTGGGGACAGACACCAAAAACAATGGGAACTATGAACCTGCAGCCTGCAAAAAGGAGACCCAAAACACAGTAAGATAAGCAAAATGAGAAGACAGAAAAACACACAGCAGATAAAGGAGCAAGATAAAAATTCACCAGACCTAACAAATGAAGAGGAAATAGGCAGTCTACCTGAAACAGATTTCAGAATAATGATACTAAAGATGATACAAAATCTTGGAAATAGAATGGACAAAATGTAAGAAACATTTAACAAGGACATAGAAGAACTAAAGAGGAAACAAGCAACGATGAACAACACAATAAGTGAAATTAAAAATACTCTAGAGGTGTTCAATAGAAGAATAACTGAGGCAGAAGAATGGATAAGTGACCTGGAAGATAAAATAGTGGAAATAACTACTGCAGAGCAGAAATAAAGAAGAAAGAATGAAAAGAAATGAGGACAGTCTCAGAGACATCTGGGAAAACATTAAACACACCAACATTCGAATTATAGGGGTTCCAGAAGAAGAAGAGTAAGAGAAAGGGACTGAGAAAATATTTGAAGACATTATAGATGAAAATTTCCCTAACATGGGAAAGGAAATAGTTAATCAATTCCAGGAAGCACAGAGAGTCCTATACAGGATAAATCCAAGGAGAAAAATGGCAAGACACATATAAATCAAAATATCAAAAATTAAATACAAAGAATACATATTAAAAGCAGCAAGGGAGAACCAACAAATAACACACAAGGGAATCCCCATAAGGTTAACAGCTGATCATTCAGCAGAAACACTGTAAGCCAGAGCGGACTGGCAGGACATATTTATAGTGATGAAGGAGAAAACCCTACAACCAACATTACTCTACCCAACAAGGATCTCATTTAGATTTGATGGAGAAATTAAAACGTTTACAGACAAGCAAAAGCTGAGAGAGTTCAGCACCACAAAACCAGCTTTAAAACAAATGCTAAAGGAACTTCTCTAGGCAGGAAACACAAGAGAAGGAAAAGACCTACAATAACAAATCCAAAAGATTTAAGAAAATGGGAATAGGATAATTCGATAATTATCCTATCCTATTAGGATAATTCGATAATATAGATAACATATTGATAATTACCTTAAACGTAAATGGATTAAATGCTCCCACCAAAAGACACAGACTGGCTGAATGCATACAAAAACAAGACCCATATATGTGCTATCTACAAGAAACCCACTTCAGACTTAGAGACACATTCAGACTGAAAGTGAGGGGATAGAAAAAGATATTACATGCAAATGGAAATCAGGAAAAAGCTGGAGTAGCAATTTTCATATCAGAAAAAATAGACTTTAAAATAGAGACTATGACAAGAGACAAAGAAGGACACTACATGATGGTCAAGGGATCAATCCAAGAAGAAGATATAACAATTGTAAATATTTATGCACCCAACCAAGAGAAACTCAATACATAAGGCAAATGTTAACAGCCATAAAAGGGGAAATTGAAAGTAACACATTCATAGTAGGGGACTTTAACACCCCACTTTCACCAATGGACAGATCATCCAAAATAAAAATAAATAAGGAAACACAAGCTTTAAATGATATATTAAACAAGATGACTTCATTGATATTTATATGACATTCCATCCAGAAACAACAGAATACACATTTTCTCAAGTGCTCATGGAATATTCTCCAGGATAGATCATATTTGGGTCACAAATCAAGCCTTGTTAAATATAAGGAAATTGAAATTGTATCAAGTATCTTTTCTGACAACAATGTTATGAGACTAGATATTAATTACAGGAAAGGTCTGTAAAAAATACAAACATATAGAGGCTAAACAATACAGTACTTAATAATGAAATGATCGCTGAAGAAATCAAAGAGGAAAGCAAAAAATACCTAGAAACAAATAACAATGGAGACGATCCAAAACCTATGTGATGCAGCAAAAGAAGTATTAAGACAGAAGTATATAGCAAGACAATCCTACCTTAAGAAACAGGAAACATCTCAAATAAACAACCTAACCTTGCACCTAAAGAAATTAGAGAAAGAAGAAGAAGAACAACAACAACAAAATACCCAAAGTTAGCAGAAGGAAAGAAATCATAAAGATCAGATCAGAAATAAATGAAAAAGAAATGAAGGAAACAATAGCAAAGTTCAATAAAACTAAAAGTTGGTTCTTTGAGAAGATAAACAAAATTGATAAACCATTAGCCAGACTCATCAAGAAAGAAAGGGAGAAGACTCAAATCAATAGAATTAGAAATGGAAAAGGAGAAGTAACAGCTGACACTGCAGAAATACAAAGGATTATGAAAGATTACTACAAGAAACTCTATGCCAAAAAAATGGACAACCTGGAAGAAATGGACAAATTTTTAGAAATGCATAACCTGTCAGGACTGGACCAGGAAGAAATAGAAAATATGAACAGACCAATCACAAGCATTGAAATTAAAAATGTGATTAAATGTCTTCCAACAAACAAAAGCCCAGGACCAGATGGCTTCACAGGCGAATTCTATCAAACATTTAGAGAAGAGCTAACACCTATCCTGCGCAAACTCTTCCAAAATATAGCTGAGGTAGGAAGAGTCCGAAAATCATTCTACAAGGCCACCATCACCCTGATACCAAAACCAGACAAAGATGTCACAAGGAAAAAAAACTACAGGCCAAAATCACTGATGAACATAGATGCAGAAATCCTCAACAAAATACTAGCAAACAGAATCCAACAGCACATTAAAAGGATCATACACCATGTTCAAGTGGGGTTAATTCCAGGAATGCAAGGATTCTTCAATATATGCAAATCAATCAATGTGATACACCATATTAACAAACTGAAGTACAAAAACCATATGATCATCTCAATAGAAACAGAGAAAGCTTTTGACAAAATTCAGCACCCATTTATGATAAAAACCCTGCAGAAAGTAGGCATAGAGGGAAATTTCCTCAACATAAAGGCCATATATGACAAACCCACAGCCAACATCATCCTCAATGGTGAAAAAATTTAACCATTTCCACTAAGATCAGGAACAATACAAGGTTGCCCACTCTCAACACTCTTATTCAACATAGTTTTGGAAGTTTTAGCCACAGAAATCAGAGAAGAAAAAGAAATAAAAGAAGTCAAATTGGAAAATAACAAGAAAAGCTGTCACTGTTTGCAGATGACATGATACTATACCTAGAGAATCCTAAAGATGTTACCAGAATACTACTAGAGCTAATCATTGAATTTGGTAAAATAGCAGGATACAAAATTAATGCCAGAAATCTCTGGCATTCTTATACACCAATGGTTAAAAATCTGAATGTAAAATTAAGAAAACAGCCCCATATATCACTGCAACAAAAAGCATAAAATATCTAGGAAGAAACCTACCTAAGTACACAAAAGCCCTTTATGCAGAGAATTATAGGACATTGATGAAAGGAATTAAAGATGATACAAATAGGTGGAGAAATATACCATGTTCTTGGATTGGAAGAATCAACACTGTGAAAATGACTATCCTACCCAAAACAATGTGCAGATTCAATTCAATCTCTTTCAAAGTACCACTGGCATTTTTCACAGAACTAGAACAAAAAATTTCACAATTTGTATGGAAACACAAGAGACCCCGAATAGCCAAAGCAATCTTGAGAACGAAAAGTGGAGCTGAAGGAATCAGGCTCCCTGACTTCAGACTATACTACAAAGCTACAATAATCAAGACAGTATGGTACTGACACAAACACAGAATTATAGATCAATGGAACAGGATAAAAAGCCCAGAGATAAACCCATGCACATATTGTCACCTTATCTTTGATAAAGGAGGCAAGAACATACAGTGGAGAAAAGACAGCCTCTTCAATAAGAGGTGCTGGGAAAACTGAACAGGTACATATAAAAGTATGAAATTAGAACACTCCCTAACACCATACACAAAAATAAACTCAAAATGGATTGAAGACCTAAATGTAGGGGCAGACACTATCAAACTTTTTGAGGAAAACACAGGCAGAACACTCTATGACATAAATTACAGCAAGATCCTTTTTGACCCACCTCCTAGAGAAATGGAAATAAAAACAAAAATAAACAAATGGGACGTAATGAAACTTAAAACCTTTTGCACATCAAAGGTAATCATATGCAAGACCAAAAGACAAACCTCAGAAAAGGAGAAAATATTTGCAAATGAAGCAACTGACAAAGGATTAATCTCCAAAATTTACAAGCAGCTCATGCAGCTCAATAACAAAAAAACAAACAACCCAATCCAAAAATGGGCAGGAGACCTAATAGACTTTCCTCCAAAGAAGATATACAGACTGCCAACAAACACATGAAAAAATGCTCAACATCATTAATCATTAGAGAAATGCAAATCAAAACTACAATGAGATATCATCTCACACCAGTCAGAATGGCCATTATCAAAAAATCTAGAAACAATAAATGCTGGAGAGGGTGTAGAGAAAAGAAAACACTCTTTCACTGTTGGTGGGAATATGAATTGGTACAGCCACTATGGAGAACAGTTTGGAGGTTCCTTAAAAAACTACAAATAGAACTACCATATGACCCCGCAATCCCACTAATGGGCATATACCCTGAGAATACCATAATTCAAAAAGCGTTGCATACCAAAATGTTCATTGCAGCTCTATTTACAATAGCCAGGAGATGGAAACAACCTAAGTGTCCATCATTGGATGAATGGATAAAGAAGATGTGGCACCTATATACAATGGAATATTACTCAGCCATAAAAAGAATCTTAATTGAGTTATTTGTAGTGAGGTGGTTGGACCTAGAATCTGTCATACATAGTGAAGTGGGTCAGAAAGAGAAAAACGAATACCCTATGCTGACACATGTATATGGTATCTAAGAAAAATAAAAAAGTCCTGAATTGCCTGGGGGTGGGATGGGAATAAAGACACAGACCTACTAGAGCATGGACTTGAGGATGGGGAAGGGTAAGCTGTGACAAGGTGAGAGAGTAGCATGGACGTATATACACTACCAAACATAAAATGGATACCTGGTGGGAAGCAGCTGCATAGCACAGTGAGATCAGCTAGGTGGTTTGTGACTGCCTATAGGGGTGGGATTAGGAGGGTGGGATGGAGGGAAATGTAAGAGGGAAGAGATGACACTACTCGTTTGTTCTGTTACTTCCTATTGGTTAGCTTCCTAAGTGGGGTGGGAGATGAGCTTATCCAGATGGGAAGATTTGTCTTTGCTCTATGTCTCTAGGGGTCAGGTGGGGTGGGGAGGGAGTCTGGGCATCAGGGATCATGGCACTCTTAACAGCTATTACTTAAACAACTATGTTTTGGTTTGGTTGTAATATATTGTACTTCATTAAGATTGCCAAAAACTGCTAAAATTAAAAAAAAAATTAAACCATGTGTATACAATTTTTTGCCAGATAAAAATGTAGTCATTTTTATTTGAAAATAAAAAAAGAGAGAGGACTCAAATTAATAAAATTAGAAATGAAAAGGGAGAGGTTCCAGCAAATGCAACAGAAGTACAAAGGATCAGAAGAGATTACTACAGATATACTACAATTTTATACACCAATAAAATGGACAACCTAGATGTAATGAAAGAAGAAATGAAAAGAAGAAATGAAAAAAATCTTAGAAAAATGTAACTTTCTAAGACTGAACCAAGAAGAAATAGAAAATATGAACAGATCAATCAAAAATACTGAAATTGAAACTGTGATTAAAAATCTTCCAACCAACAAAAGTTCATGACCAGATGGCTTTACAAATTATATGAAATATTTAAAGAAGTGTTAGCAACTACACTGTTAAACTCTTCTAAAATATTACAATAAAAGGAACATTTCCAAGCTCATTCTACAGGACCACCATCACCCTGATACCAAAACCAGACAAAGATATCACACACACACACACTAATCACAGACCAATATCACTGATAAATATAGACTAAAAAATTCTCAGCAAAATACTAGCAAACTGCATCCAACAACATATTAAAAGGAGCACACACTATGACCAAGTGGGATTTATCACAGGGAAACAAGGATTCTTTAATATATGCAAATGAATCAGTGTGATACACCATACTAACAAATTGAAGAATAAAACCATATGATCAACTTGATAGATGCAGGAAAAGGCTTTGACAAAATTCAACACTGATTTATGATAAAAACTCTCCACAAAATGGGTATAGAGGGAATCTACCTCAACATAATAAAGACCATATATAGCAAACCCACAGCTTACATCATTCTCAATGGTGAAAACCTGAAAGAAGTTCCTCTAAGTTCAGGAACAAGACAAGGATGTCCACTATTGTCACTATTATTCAACATAGTTTTGGAATTCCTAGCCACAGCAATCAGAGAAGAAAAAGAAATAAAAGGAATCCAAATTGGAAAAGAAGAAGTAAAACTGTCACTGTTTGCAGATGACATGATACTATACATAGAAAATCCTAAAGAAACTACCAGAAAACTCTAAAGCTCATCAATGAACTTGGTAAAGTTGCAGGTTACAAAATTAATACACAGAAATCTCTTGCATTTCTATACACTAACAACAAAAGTCAGAAAGAGAAGTTCAAGAAACAATTCTATTTACCATCACATCAAAAAGAATAAAATAACTAGGAATAAACTTACCTAAGGAGGCAAAAGACCTATACTCAGTAAACTATAAGATAATGATAAAAGAAATTAAAGCTGACACAAACAGGTGGAGACATATACCATGTTCTTGGGTTGGAAAAATCAATATTGTGAAAATTACAATATTACTCAAGGCAATCTACAGATTCAATGCAATTGCTATCAAATTACCAATGGTATTTTTCACAGAATCAGAACAAAAAAATTTAGAGTTTGTATGGAAACACAAAAGACCCCATAAAACCAAAGCAATCTTGAGAAAGAAGAATGGAGCTGGAGGAATTAGTCTCCCTGACTTCTAACTATATCTCAAAGCTACAGTCATCCAAACAGTATAGTACTGGCACAAAAACAGAAATATAAATCAGTGGACAAGGATAGAAATTCCAGAGATAAACCCATGTACCTAGGGTCACCTAATCTATGACAAAGGAAACAAGAATATTCAATGGGTAAAAGACAGTCTCTTCAATAAATGGTGCTATGGAAATTGGACTGCCACATGTAGAAGAATGAAATTAGAGCAATCCCTAACACCACACACAAAAATAAATCCAAAATGGATTAAATACATGAATGTAAGGCCAGCTACTGTAAAACTCTTAGGGGTAAACATAGGCAGAACACTCTTTGACATAAATTACAGCAAGATCTTTTTGATCCACCTCCTAGAGTAATGAACATAAAAACAAAAATAAACAATTGGGACCTAATTAAACTTAAAAGCTTTTGCACAGCAAAGGAAACCGTAAACAAAACAGAAAGACAACCCTCAGAACAGGAGAAAATATTTGCAAATGAAGCAACCAACCAGGGATTAATCTCCAAAATATACAAATAGCTCATGCTGCTCAATATAAAAAAAAACAAACAACCCAATCAAGAAATAGGTGGAGGGCTTCCCTGGTGGCACAGTGGTTGGGAGTCCCCCTGCCGATGCAGGGGACACGGGTTCATGCCCTGATCTGGGAGGATCCCACATGCCGTGGAGCGGCTGGGCCTGTGAGCCATGGCCGCTGAGGCTGAGCATCTGGAGCCTGTGCTCTGCAGCAGGAGAGGCCACAGCAGTGAGAGGCCCGCATACTGCAAAAAAAAAAAAAAAAAATAGGTGGACTATCTAAATAGACATTTCTCCAAAGAAGAGTACAGATGGTTAAAAAGTACATGAAAAGATGCTAAACATCACTATCATTAGAGAAATGCAAATAAAACCTCACACTGGTCAGAATGGCTGTCACCAAAATATCTACAAACAATAAATGTTGGAGAGGGTGTGGAGAAAATGGAACCCTCCTACACTGTTTATGGGACTGTAAACCTGTACAGCCACTGTGAAGAACAATATGGGGTTCATTAATAAACTAAAAATAGAGCTACCACATGATCTAGCAATCCCACTTGTCAGCATATACCCAGAGAATTCCATGATTCAAAAAGATACTTGTACCCCAATTTCATTGCAGCACTATATACAATATCCAGGACATGGAAGCAATCTAAATGTCCATCAACAGAGGAGTGAATAAAGAAGATGTGATGCACATATACAATGGAATATTACTGATCCATAAAAAAGAACAAAATAATGCCAATTGCAGCAACATGGAATGATCTAGATTGACTTCTTATCATACTGATTGAAGTAAGTCAGAAAGAGAAAGACAAATACCATATGATATCATGTATATGTGGAATCTAAAAAAGGGGTACAAATGAACTCACTTACAAAACAGAAATAGAGTTACAGATGTAGAAAATAAACTTATGGTTACCAGGGGGTAAGGAGGAGGGGTAGTTATAAATTGGAAGTTTGGAAACTCCACTCAATACTCTGTAATGGCCTCTATGGGGAAATAATATAGAAAAGAACAGATATATCCATGTGTATAACAGATTCACTTTGCGGTACACCTGAAACTGACACAACATTGGAAATTAGCTCTACTCTAATAAAATTAAAAAAAAAATTAAAGGAGTACTTCTTCTCAATTGCCTTGAGCTCAAAAAAATCCTATGTAAGGGTGGTATATTTGGGGGTGGCATATTCTGCTATCCTTTAAAATACTGTTTGTATTTAGTACCTTTGAATCCAACCTAATATCAATTGTTACTCCCAAACATTTGTATTTAAACTGCATTTTGTGATCATTCTCTAGAATTTGGTGCATATTTAGAGGAATATAAACAAGATATTTTGATTGATAAATGAGTGTATGTCCAAGAAGAAAACAAAACAAAATAAACACATGGACCAAATTTTAAAGAATTTCAGACCATTCTTAAATTTCTCTTTTCCTCTTTTGTTGATAGAGGAAGCTTAATTTGAGAATAGGCTTTAAAATAGATTATATGTGTCTAAGTAAAAATTTAAGAGGTGAGGGAGGTTAATGCTCTTTCTGGCACATTTATGTGTATAAAAATATTTATAGTTAAATATTCCTATTGACCTTAAAAAGCCAGAATATTGTGTGGAATTTTGAAATCTCATTATGAACTGTTGCAAATATTCATTTTTCAATGAAACATTGTATTTCTTTAGAAAATTTAATTCTCTTCTTTCAAGTAATCATTATTCACTTCTAAAGTCCTTAGAAGCAAATACCTTGGAGGAATGTAAGATTAATCAACCTTTAAAAGTTGCCAATTTAGGGACTTCCCTGGTGGTGCAGTGGTTAAGAGTCTGCCTGCCAATGCAGGGGACATGGGTTCAATCCCTGGTCTGGGAAGAACCCATATGCTGCAGAGCAACTAAGCCAGTGCACCACAACTACTGAGCCTGTGCTCTAGAGCCCATGAGCCACAACTACTGAGCCCACGTGCCACACTACTGAAGCCTGCATGCCTAGAGCCCAGGCTCTGCAACAAGATAAGTCACCACAATGAGAAGCCTGCACACCACAATGAAGAGTAGCGCCTGCTCTCTGCAGCTAGAGAAAGCCCTCACACAGTAACGAAGTAACAAAGAACCAACACAGCCAAAAATAAATAAAATGCAAATTTAAAAAGTAGCCAATTTAAACCACTTCATTTACAATAAAAACACCCTTTAAGTGGATTTACTATGCAGTCCCCTCTTTTATCTTATTTTTTATCAGCACTACTATTTTTGGCCCAGGAAAAATGTTGTCTTCCTTAAATACCTTTCCTTATTTATTCCAAGCAAGCATTGATCACAGTCTTCAAAAATACTTAGTTCAGGGGCTTCCCTGGTGGAGCAGTGGTTGAGAGTCTGCCTGCTGATGCAGGGGACATGGGTTCATGCCCCGGTCCGGGAAGATCCCACATGCCACGGAGCGGCTGAGCCCGTGAGCCATGGCCGTTGAGCCTGCGCGTCCAGAGCCTGTGCTCCGCAACAACAGAGGCCACAACAGTGAGAGGCCCGTGTACTGTGAAAAAAAAAAAAAAAAAAAACTTAGTTCATTCATTTAATAAGTATTTCATTAATTCTTCATACAACGTGAGTTTTCTAGGCACAAAAACAGACAAAGGGATCAATGGAACAGAACAGAAAGCCCAGAATTAAGCCCATGCTTATATAGTCAACTGAATTATGATAAAGAAACTAAAATTATACAGTGGGGAAAGGACAGTCTTTGTAATAAATTATGTTGGAAAAACTGGACTGCCTCATACAATGAATGAAACTTGACTAATAGCTTATAACATACACAAAAATTAACTCAAATGATTAAAGACTTGAAAGTAAGACCTGAAAACATAAAACTCCCAGCAGAAGACATAAGCTCCTTGATATATGTCTTGGTGATGATATTTTGACTCTGTTACCAAAATAAAAAGCAACAGAAGCCAAATGAATAAGTACATCATACTAAAAAAATTATACACAGCAAAACAGGTAAAAAAGGTAAAAAATTGAATGGGAGAAAATATTTATAAGTTATATATCTGATAAGGGGCTAATATCCAAAATGCATAAAGAGATCATACAGCTCAATAGCAGATAAACAATCTGCTTCAAAATAGGCAGATCTGAATAGACCTTTTTACAAAGAAGACATACAGATAGCCTACAGGTACACGAAATGATGCTTAACATCACTACATCACTAGGCATCAGGGAAATACAACTCAAATCCATAATGAGATATCACCTTATAACTGTTAGCATGTCTATTATCAAAAAGACAAGGTATAACAAATGTTGGCAAGGATGTGGAAAAAAGGAGCCTTGTGCACTGTTGTAGAGATGTAAATTGGTGTAGCCACTATGGAAAACAGTATGGAGTTTCCTCAGAAAATTAAAAATAGAATTACTATACCATCTAGTAATGCACTTTGGGTATTTATCCAAAGAAAACAAATACACTAATTCAAATACATATATGAACCCACATGTTGCAGGATTATTTACAATAGCTAAGTTATGGAAACAAGCCAAGTGTCCAATGATTGGTTACTGGATAAAGAATTGGGGAAGATGTAATTCAGTCATAAAAAGGAAGGAAATCCTGCCATTTGCAATAACATAGATGGGCCTTGTGGGCATTATTCTAAGAGAAATGAGTAAGACAGAGAAAGACAATTATTGTAGATCTCTCATATATGAAATCTAAAATACCCCCAAGATAATAGATATAAAGAACAGATTATTGGTGACTGTCAGAGGCAAGGGATGTGGGTGGAGAAATGGGTGATGGGGAGTATAAATTTATTAAAAAATAAAAGATGATAATTTTAAACAATTTAAAAAGTGTTATTTTAATTTCTGTCAGATATGTTTAATTAAAGTGATGTTACTTTTGTCAGGGAAATAATCATTGAACTTTTTGTCTTTGGATATAAAGTGTTCAAATACATAGTTACAAATACCAAAATAATTTTGAATGGTAACATTAATATAAAGTTTAAATGGCCACTAATTTAAAATTTTATAATTTTACAGTCTTTCTGACCTTCCTCTCTATTTCCAATGGTTATAGACAAAAGTAATGTTTTTGAAGCTCTTCATTTGGGGGCAGGGAGCTTGAAGTATAAAAACATACACACTACACAAACAATATCAGGTGGAACATAACATTACTACATGAAATATGTATTTGATCTCACTCCATTAAACCATTTTGTTTTTTGGTTGCACAACCCTGCATTTTCGGGAGTGATAGTGTGGAGTCCTAACCACTGGACTGTCAGGGAATTCCCCAATCCATTAAACAATTTTGAACACTGCCATGAAGAATTTGTATGTATAATTACAGAAAAGTAATAGAAATATGAAAGTCTTTGGTGGCAAGATATGATGCTTTCACAAGGCTGCTATATTACTCCATGAGAAAGTAAAGTATAATACAGTGAAAAAATTGTGAAACATTACATAACAATTTATAATAGATGTGTTCTCTTCCCTGATGTTCTGTGACCTAGTAGAATAAGACTAGTTGTACAACAGTCTAGCTATAGTCTCTTTTATTTTAAAATTATGTAATGAAGGACTTAGGTTAAACTATTTCCAGATCACGTTATGACTAAAAAATCCCCTTTTTAAAATTAAACTTCAGAACTTTCTGTGTAAAATAAAAGTTTTCAAATTTAATAGGTCAAGAAATGAGTTTTTCTTCTAAAAAAACTGAAGAAATGACAATGATTCTTTAATTAGATAAGAATTACCATTTATTTTATAATTAATTCTAGAAGTCTTTACTTTTATATTTTCTTTAAAAAATTAACTTATTTTACAAAAAAAATTCACTGATTCATTGTTTACTTATTCAACACATATTTACATATTAGTGACTAGAAATTATGTTTTGGATCTGGTGATGTGGCAATAAATACAGTGGTTAAAAAATATGTATGTGTAGAAATAGCTATATAGATTTGGATATAGGTACGATATATATAGTTATATGTAATTATATAGAAAATACAAAGGAAATCAAGATGGGAAAGCAGATGAAGAGTCCTGCAGTGGTGGGCATTGCCAATTTTAAATAGAGTAGCTAAGGAACACCTCCCTGAGATTAAGATAATTGAGCAAACACCTGATATATGTCTTAGAATGAGGCTTGTACATATCTATGAGAAGAGATTTAAGCAGAGAACAGCAAATACAAAGGCCAAGGCTGAAGTGTTTTTGTCTTTGTCCAACAAGATGACTATTGTAGAGGATACAAAGGGGAGAACTGTAGCAGATAATGTCAGAGAGGGAGTGGAGCTAGGCCATTTGACACTTTGTAGTCTGTGGTAAAAGCTCTATTTTTGCTCTGAGAGAAATGGATTCCATTACAAATGACTTTGCAAAGGACTCATATGATATGGCATTATAAAAAGGATACTTCTGGCTCCTTTATTCCAAATAAACTCTAGAGAGGTAATAATGGATGCAAGAATATAACAGGGAAGAACAAGTCTGACTCCATACTGGATCTATTTCCTTTGTTGTAACCTTTCTGTTCTATTGTTAATTGCCTTTGCTTAGTCACACTAGCTCTGCACATAAGCACCCTAATTACTGAAAGAATTTTGCCCATAGCTTGAGGTGTCCATAATAGCCCCTTCGCAGAAATTTTGCATCCTTATGGAAATAAGGAAACATGAAAAAGAAAAGTAAGATTTGTCTTATCCAGTTCTGCAGGGACATCATGACCAGACCAGAGTGATGAGTATACTGATCATGAGCAAAGACCTTTGGTAACCTCCCTTGACCCTGACCAGCACTCAGATGCCTGCAGCTATTTCTTACCTCCAGACCTCACTCTCGCCCCTCCTGCTTTCACCTTTATTAGCATAAAAGAAGCCTGTATTATAACCCGAGCAAGATGTTTCTCTCGGACATTTTTCTACCATCTTCTCAGTTTACTTACTTTCTGAATAAGATTGCTATTCCTTGTCTCATCACCTTTTCTCTCTAATTAATTAACCTGTTGTGAGTGAGCAGCACGAGATTGGACTTGGTAACAGGAGGAACAATAAAGGAACTGTGACAATAATCCACACTGAAATGATGGCTTATGATGATAGTGGGGAAGATGAAAAGTTGTCAGATTTTGGATATGTTTGGAAAATGAAGCCAATGTTATTTGGGATACAAAAAAAGAGAGGAGTGGAAGGAAAGTCCAGGGTATTTTTCCTGAGAAACATGAAGAATGGAGTAATCATTTACTGAAATTAAGACCATGGGTGGGATAGCATTAGGGGTCAATTTTGAATGTCTTGCATTTGAAATGTTTCTTATCTAAACAAGCACACCAATCAAATAGGCAGTTGAATATATAGGACTGTTTCAGAGGCAAGTTTCATACCAGTATATAAAGTCTGGGAGGTAACAGAAAATTAACGGCATTTAAAACCATTAGACTAAATGAAATCACAAAATGAGTGTAGACAGAGAGGTGGAGTATCTCAAAGGCTGAGCTACTGAGCACACCAAAATTTGAAGGTCAAAGAGATGAAAAGGAATCATCCATGATGTCAGAGAAATACCAGAAGAGTGGGGTTTCTTCTAAGCCACTCAAAAAAAATTTCAGGTAAAAGGAAATAACACAGTCAAAGGTCAAGTAAGGTGAGACTGAAAATTTAATATTGAATTTTGCAACATGGAGCTCACTGGTGATTTTGACTAGAAAAGCTTTGTTGAAGGGGTGTGGGTTAATGACTGACTGAGTGGGTTAAGAGAAAATGTTGAGAGGAATTTGAAATGGAGTGAATATGATAACTGGGGACAAGGTTTTAAAATTAATACATTAACACATTTGTCTTGTGTTAATGTTAGTCATATAATCTGCTTAGATAAGTTCTTAGGTCACAGAAGACAGTAAATATTTGTTGGACATGTGGACAAATAAATAAATAAAGGTCAAAAGCTCAGTCTAGCAAAATAGATTCATGTTTAGCCTTTGCCTTAAGGCCTAAAGTACCAGGACAAAAATGATCACACGTTTCTTAGTTGGAAAGGTATTTGAAAAGAAAGAAATTATGAGAACTTTTAAAGCTTCAGAAGTTTATCTATTATTGACCTGGATATTTCTTTGTTATTTCTAAGGCCCTGAACCACCCTTGAAGAGCCCACAAGTTATATTTCTCAGACTCCCATGCAAATCATCTTTTTATTAATTTCTGCCAGTGCAGTTACAGGCAGGACCTTAGAAAGTGAGGGTGTTGATGACAGTGACTGGAGGTTGCTGCAGGGCCATACTCTTTAACTAGTCCTAATTGAGGCAGATGAAATCCTTTTGGTAGTTCCAGTTTTGATGGTGATGACTAAATTGATTGACTCAGTGGTATCCCCCCCCGGTGTCCTAGCACCACCAGCAGCAGCTGTGACTTCAGAGAATGGTAAAAATATTCAACCTATGGAATCAAGACCATGAGTGGAAGCAGTTTCTCTATTTTTGGCTGGTAACCTATTTCTCCCTTTTACTCTGAGCCATTACATTTTTTTCTCTCCATTTCTTTTCAATGAATCAGTAAGCAATTCCCTGTGTTAAATTCCTACAGATTAAATATCTAACATAACTTCTGTTTTCCTGACAAAACATGCATGTTAAAATTGCCAACTGCAAATTGAAAACATGCATTATAAAATTTTCATCTTTATAACTTGCTTATGTTTCTCTTGCTCTGGAGTACCGTTATGAACTTTTTTCCTCTCTGAATTTAAATCTTAGGTACACTTAAACCTCTATTACTCTATTTGTGTATGTGTGTATGTGTGTGTGTGTGACAATTTCCAGGTAGTTCACATGGACATTTCTCTCGCTAATTTTTCGTGGCAGTCATTTGTTGAAATATATAACATAGCAGTTATTAACCACAGGGTTCACACATTAAAATACACTACACAGAGAAGCAAAATCTTTACACCTTTTTTTTTTTTTTTTTTTTTTTGCGGTACGCGGGCCTCTCACTGTTGTGGCCTCTCCCGTTGCGGAGCACAGGCTCCGGACGCGCAGGCTCAGCGGCCATGGCTCACGGGCCCAGCCACTCCACGGCATGTGGGATCTGCCCAGACCGGGGCATGAACCCGTGTCCCCTGCATCCCTGCATCGGCAGGCGTACTCTCAACCACTGCGCCACCAGGGAAGCCCTATATATCTTTTTGATTTTTAATGTTGATTGGATAAAGTATTTGTTAAGGTGAAAAATAATGTTCAATCCTATAAAATTTGTGTGATACAATAATTCAAAGAGTTCTTTCAGTAAAATTATTGGATTTCGATCTCTGGGTCCTCCCTCTCTTCACTCTCTCACTAAAAATGCTGTTTGCTCTTAAAAGATCTTATAGGGATTGAGAAGAGATAGATTCCCAGATCCACACCGTACATTCCCTGGTCTCCCCTTTAACATGATCTGAGTTGCTCCCTGAATGGGTGACTGCAGAGGTAAATATATTCCACACTCAGGCATTTTGTTGTCCACTGTAGCTAAAGTCTAAGGATGATTCACCTCAGGTCCTTTTCTCCCTTTTGCTGGGAATGTCTTAGTTTCTAATCTAATTTATTGAGTCCATCTTTGAAACTCACTGAAAAACCATATGCTTCCTTACTTGTTGACTTTTTGGCATGGTAACTGAAACCAACATAAATTTTCTTGACCCTGTTTTAAACAATACTGAGAATAAGCATGAGGAACTTAGCTACTTTCTCCAAGAAATTATTGCTATTGAACAATATGACTGTGTATCACCTGAAGTATCAATAGTTATTTAAGAAGACTAACATTTTGTTCAACACAATTTGCTTTAAGACCCTCATCTCAGGGTGTTTACCAATTTAAAGGTACTATGTGATAATATCTTTCCTATTCCAAATAAAATAGTCTCTCTTAATTTCCCTCTTCTGAGATACAAATAAGATTCAGTCAAGGTGGTATTCTCCCTTCTTACAGTATGTCTAATAAACTTAGCTGTGCATGATCAAATGTTTCACTTTTTCCTAAGAGGTCTTATAGGGAATAAACAATTGATTGCTAGTTGGTCCCTTCATGGTCACTCTGTACATATACTTTGCAGGGCAATATGGAAAATTCAGTGCCCCATATACAACACACAAGAATAGAAGGGGACTTGAGAATGCTAAATTCTGACCTTACTACATCCTATCCACTCTGCACTAACAAGCTTAGTTTTATGTGACCACTTACACATCACTACCAGCAGCTTTCAAGGCCGTTCTTTTCCAAAGTCCAACATTTAGGTTGACATAGTAATTCTTTTGTCCTTAAGTAATTCTCCCAACACAGCTAACAGATCTCTTTCCTTTGGACCAAAACTCAGAGAGAAGTCAGATTAGAATCAGATTGTATTTTATAGCTTTTATTTGTCCTCCCTGTAATCTCTATGGTCAGAAATAACGATATGTCTCTATTTTCTTTTTCTTTTTGACTTCCTTTAGACGAAACTCCATAGTTGACCGAGTCAGTCATCTGATGGGCTCAAGGGAGAGTTTTGTGGTTACAAATCTTGAGAGTGAGGATTTATCAATTTGCTCCTTTTCCTAGATCAGTGGTTTTCTGGTAGGAATAATTTTGCCCTTTGAAGATATTTTGCAATGTCTGGAGATAGATTGTCATGATTTGGGGGATATTATTGGTATCTGCTGGTAAACATCCTTTAATGCACAGGATAGCCCACAACAACAAAGAATTATCTAGCACAAAATGTCAATAGTGCTGAGGTTGAGAAACCCTTTTCTAGACAATATCACCCTCTCTTAAAATAGTTCATTAGTAAATACATTTATATACAGTAATAATTTTACTTTAAAGGCAATGAATAAGACACATTGCTTATTCATTCATATATATATATATGCATTTTTATCTAGTGTAACTGAAACATGGGTGTATTAAAATGATTATAATGTACTACTGTTTGCAAAAGTCTTTCCAGAGAAGCACTTCTTACTCTGCAATACAATTTAGTAAGTATTTATTACATATCTACTATGTATAAGCATTACTGGATGAACCAAATATGTCTAAATAAAAGTTTCTTTGAATCCAGAGGCTTAAAACCAGTGAGACCTACTCTAATAAGAACTGTAATTAAGATTTTAAACATTATATGAAAGGAGAGGGGAGCAAAGGATTAATTCTTGCTGGGGAATTGTGGGAAGGCCTTATTCATAGCTGTAGGATTTAAGCATGCTGGGAAATAATGTAAAAGTATTCAAAAAAAAAAGAACTTGTTGACAAATGCAGCCATCTAAATTCCATGGTAAAGATGAGTTAATTCTAATCATCTTAACTCATTTAATATGCTCCATCTAAGAAGTGAGGATTAAGAAGAGATTTAAAGGATTTTTTTTTAAAATGGTAAATTGTCATCTGGCTACTGGAGATTGTCTTCAAATATATGGTTGCACATGAAAATATGCATGGAAAATGGAAACAAACTTGGACATGCATAAACATGGAATATTTGAATTTCAGATTGGTTGTTTTTACATGTTGTATACTAATAAGTATTCATTTTGCATTTTCTTTGGCAGTGCAAATTGAAAACATTTGCTTAATCAGCAATATATGTACATCATCAGACTTTTATCTTCTTGGAAACCAAGATTTGATTTAATTACACATTAATTAGATCTGTTTGCTTCTATCCAGTTATAATGATGATTTATTTATAGGATGTTTTCTTTGGAGGATTTTTGTTAAGATCTTCTTTTTACCTTATATAGCTAAAATTACAAAGATACTGCTAAATTAATTTATTTACACTATTTTTTTCCATGTTGCAAACTTTGACAAGAAGCAGTGTAAAAGGAAAATATTCTCTTTATGTACTATTAAAGGTCATCAGCAACTTTCTTAAAGGTCAACAGTTTGTCTCCATATGAGCAAATTTCCGTTATCTTAGACACACTCTGCAATTGGCATGCCATGTGACTTTCTGTATTATGCCTGACTATTCAAGCCAAAAAAAAGAAAAGATAAAACAAAGCTCACTTGCAAGGTCCATTAGATTGTTTCTAGATGGGGGACCTATAAGTTAATTATAGCCTTCAGGAAAATTTTAAGGCATGTTTGTTTATTTTGTATTACATACTTTGAAAAACGAATTACTTATCAACCTCAATTTGTATTCTGAAAATTTAAACATTTATATTGAAACTATTGCATTTGTTCTTTTAGGTATTCTATTTTCAAAATTGTGACAACTTTTGAATCTAAGATTTGTAATATTAAAAGTGATATTAAATAAAAAAATAATCTTGTTTATAAGAGCATATGTTTTCGTAGTCAAATACTACATGAATAACAACCTGCATCTTTAAAACAACATCGCTGAAGAAAGCATCGTTTTTAACAACAACTAGTTTGTATTATCTAACATAAATTTCATATTGATTTTAAATTATTTTAACACAAAATATTTGGCAAGATTAGAAAACAGTCATTCCTGAATGTTTATGTAATTTTTCTAAGTGCCATAGAAAGATATTTGTCATTCTGAAATGTCAGTTTTTTAACGAGTCAGGATGTTATTTTCTGAAATATGTGTGATTTTTGACACCCAAGACATTTCTCATATGACTAACAGAGTGGACTCATTCCTAGTCCACTAGTCAAGAATATTCATTCTAGATATTCAGTGATAAATACTCAACAAAGTAACTGGATTACTCAAGGATAAATCTTCCCTATTCATGATAAAAATAACAGATGTGTCCACAATATAGACATTTGTTTTACACGTATGCTGTGACTGATGTTGACATTAAAGACACATTGGCTTTTCAGGTCTCCAGGCGAACCACATCAAACAGACTCAGAGTTTCTGAAAAGATAAACTATATCATGAAAAAAAATCAACATTTTTGGAAGCAGACTAATTATTTTATGACTCTAGAATATTTTCAAGCAAAATTTTTGCAAATGCAAAGATGAGGTAACACATAGTGTAATAAATAACCTTAATGATTCGAAATAATTAACTTAGAACCAAATGGTAACTTGAGTTATGTGAGTACCAGCCTCAGCTGAGTGGCTCAATTGTAATTATGAACCATTTTCAGACTATATTTAAGAAAGGTAATTTAAATGAAATTGATCATAATCACAAAGTTGTTAAATAGGAGAAAGTGGTTGAGCCTTAGTTACTTGCTGTTAGAATCAGAAGAACTCTTATAACAAAGGCTTTCTTATTCACCATTAATAGAGTCAACTACCCCCTTCCTTTTCAGTGTTACCATCAGGCCTAGTTATTGAATAATGATTTTCAGGAGAGTTCTGCATGGTCTCCATTATCACACATGTTTACTAGATACACCAATAAAACAACTTGAATTTTCAGCATTATACCTCATGAAGTCACTCAGTTTTAGGTGGAGGCTTCACTTCAGACTTGAGCCTCTCAGCTGACAAAATAACTGTATACTTATAGAATGGACAGCAGTGTAATATGAGGATATTATTTTCCTTTTTTTATTACACATGAATAGTCAAAACAGTAAAATACATTTCCCTTTCTTGCTAATTCTATAGTTCCTATGACAAATAGCATTTTGCTTATTGTCATCTATAATGTATGTATGCATACACAAACATTCACAGATAAACATATACACAAATATATGGAAAATATTAGGGATAATTGTGGTATTAGATAGGCATTTCTGTTTTGTTCTCATTTGAATTTGTTTATTTGAGTAAGATAGAATAGATCTATCGAATTCCTACATGTTCTATTCTTACCGAAAAAGTTTTAAGAGAAACTATTTATATGGACAGTTACTGCTGTGTTTTGTTCAACACTCAAGCATCATGAAAAGTAGCAGGCAGGAAACAGATACTTTGACATAACTCCTACATGCTATCTTGGATCTTCTTGTTCTTCCAAATAAAATATTGTAATGTGGACTCACCTCTAAAAATAAATATAATTTAACATGAATAAAATAGTAAATACATAATATGATTTAAATAGACCAAGAAATATATATTAAAATCATTTTATTTATTTTTATTTTGTTCATTAAACAGAGCAAGCAAGCACAATTTAAAATATCATTTCTATAAATGATGTTTCTTCAGAATATTTTTTCAGAGCTATATAGAAATAGTATCAAAGCACCATTGCCTCTGGCTTGTATTTACTTATGACAACTTCGGAGTACAATGAATTTAAATGAACACAAATAATAATACCCATGCAATAAAATAAATTAAAAGATAGCAGGCCCAAAGCAATTATCTGAAATTTAAGTGCATTTTCTTAGAATACTAGAAAAACAAAACTTAGAACAGGCTGCACATAATTTAATTTGTAGTTCATGAAAGGCAAATTATTGGATTTTCTTTCATACTATTTTTACATTTCTTAAATGTTTACTTTTGCAATATAAGAATATATTTTAAATATATTAAAATACATTTTAAAAATGTGTGGCATATATTACTGCACTTTTAAAAGTAAGTCTTTCATAGTTGAAATAATCTGCATGTCTATTGGGCTTTCACTGACTGAAGCTTTACTGAAAACTAGAAGACTCATTGACTAAATTCATGAAATATAGGGTTGAATCTTACGGTTTTTCTCTGCCTCTTTAAGTAACATCTACTATACATAAATCCATGTTATACTATTAACTATATGTATAATTCAATGGTTATTTGCACAACTCTGGAGTAAGTTAACTGGGCATGAAAACTTGTTCCATCCCTCACTAGCAGTTTATGAACAGAATTTCCCTGAAAATGGTTCTTTATCTATAAAATATAGATAACAATTGTACCTACTATTGTTATAAATATTACCTAAGGTAATAAATGTAAAACATTTAGAATAGCATGTAGCATACTGCAAGTGCAAAATAAATATTAGCAGTATTTTATTTTTAAATTTAAATTTTATTATTAAATATTGTTTGAGGTGATATGTCCAAATGAGGAGTCCTTGTAAGTAGAGCACATATCCATGGCTAGTTAGAATGTTGTTCTTTGTCTTTGACAGGTATAACTGTAGATTCCAAGAAGAACAAAACTAAGACGTATACTATGAGAAGTCATACTGTGTGAGTAGAATAGGGGGTCAAGACAAATCACATAGAAAAAGTAACATTTTAAAAGAAGAGTTACAGAGAATTAATTACACAGGAAAATTGGTATGGAGGGGGAAGGAAATAATGATATTGAATGAGGAACAAGCCATAGAGGAGTCACAGAGGCAAGAGAAACCCAGAACCTGTGAAAAACTCAAAGTTCATTTTGGGATACAGAATATGAGAAAGAAAATGGAAACAGATGCTGCAATTTCAAATTATCTAAAATTTGCCATTCAGGAAATAGGATGTTTCTGAGTGAAATTACACACAGAGAGAAATTGTTAAATTGCAAGTATCTGTCGTGGTAGTGTATGAAATATTTGTAAATCACTTGGACAAAGGATCAAGAGAAATGTATGTGTTCAAAAGATATTTAGAAAGTAGAGTAGAATCTACCAGAAAAGTGAATATTGGTATTGACAAAGAGAGAGAAAAAAAAAGAAATATTACAAATATATTCTCTTGGACAAAGGTTGAAAGATATTCAGTGCTGGAAAAGAAGTATACCAGCATTGAGGAGATACATAAATTTCTGGTGGAGATTTCAGGGGCTCCTTGTTTGTACTGAGGTATTTTATATATATATATATATATATATATATATATATATATATGTTTGGTGTAAACATCAAATAAGATCTAATTGAATCTATGGGAAGAATTAGCAAATCAAATTGAGAATCAACTCTCAAACATGCGTTGGTAAATCCATAGGATTGTAGTGTCAAAATTCAATGGAACAGAGTATCTAAAGAAGGAAAATATAAGAAGGTTAAATAATGCTCTGTTTCCTCTGATTTCTTTACCTGGATTAATTCAAGTTACTCTCACTATAATTCAGTAAGGCATGTGTCAATATAAGTAAACGATAGTTAACTTGCCCAAAGTCACAGATGCTTTGTGTCTGGTTTGGAATTTACCCAGAGCTCTTGGAACGAACCCCTATACTATACCGTGTACACAAAATTTCTCTCTCTCCTTCTCTTTCCCTCTCTCTCCCTCTCTCTCTCTCTCTCTTTCACAGACACACACACACACGTGCACGTGCATGTGTGCACACATACACACACACACACAACTCTTGTAGGTGTTCAACCTGGGCTGTTAAGACAGATCTACTTGAAGCATATCTCAAAACCCAGGCTTCTCCTAATCCACCATATTTAGAATGTGGCATTTATCTATGTGTCAAGATAGCAAATTTGCTCCACAGATGAGGGAGATGGAGAATAAACAGATAAGGTTATATTCTAAATGCTGCTAAACCAAAAGAAAACAAAATGCCATTCCTACCTACATCCATTACCACATTGAGAAAAAGGAAGCTAGAAAATTCAGTCTTAATGCTTAGTAGCTATATAAATAACTGAATATTATTATAGTACCTGAAGAGAGAAAATGAATATTGGTGGATACCAAGAAGTTTCAATATCCATATTTCCAAATAATATGCTTATGCTCTTAATTTTAATTTTAGGCTTTGCTTATTTATTTTTACTATGTAAAGTGAGCAATTAGCTTTCTAGCAAACTAACTTTTCATCCCATCCCTATCTTTCCAAAATGGTTAAACCATACATTTTGTTTTATCAATAATCAGTATGTACATCATTATGATAATGTAGACATTATCCATATCTGAGCCATATCAGAGATAAAAGACTTTCTTTTACAACATTCTCTTTTCCTGGAGCTGGTAACATACTCTTTGTGTTCTTACTTAGTACCATTAATCCAGTCAGCCACCCTCAATTTCTCTGACCAAAATGTAAACAGCAGATATTCTGTCAATTTCCTCTACATGGGGACATGCTTCTAGAGCTTTTGGTCCTCTTGCTGTAATCAGGATTGATTGCTCCCTAGGTCTGCAGCACAGAAATTTTGTTGTGATTTCCCATCATAATTACACTGGGAATCTCCTCAATTCTTTACTATTTGAATATCTTGCTTTTGAGATCTCAGAACTTTCCTGTTACTTTATTTCTTACTGTGGTGAAGTAGCTTCTCAAACCTCTGTCTGTGTCTAAATATCTGATAATTTGCTTATGTCTATTAATCCTTATAGTGATTCAGCATTTAACTAGGTATAGATGCATAGTACAAATAATTTGCCCTGAGTTAGAAACAGTATCAACATTTGGGAAGTGAAATGCCATTCTGATTATTAAGCCTTTGTCTAGACTATTGTTGATTTTTCTTTTTTTTTGTCTTCCCCTGGAAGATTTTATAATGTTACTTTTGAAAGTTGCATTTTTAAATTTCAGTTATTAAGTTTTAATGTAGATCTTTTATCATCCATTTTACTGAGCATACACTGAGTCCTATCAATGTTGAAAAATATATTGTTTTAATTAGTTCAAAAAGAAAAAACACAAGCAATATATTTGGGAAGAAATTGGCAAGCAACTATCTACAAAATGTTTCTGGGCTCAGTCAAGATAAAAGTCAATATGTTTCAAGCCTTACATAACAAATTATTCTTCTGGGGTTTAAACTTCTCTAGTATACAGAACAAGATAGATGGTTTCCTGATTATTTTTAAAAAGTTACCATCATATTGATGTCTAAAAGCCTGCCACAAAGATAAAAGGAACTCAAGCTTATATATAGAAGCAGAAGTACTAAAACACCAATTTGAATGAATCATCTCCAACATTTTATAAAAATGTTAAGACATTAAGTACAAGCAAGGTAATTGGAAGGGATGTAAATAAAGTAGTGTATTAATAAACATATCATATTTAATCATTAGTAGAGAAAAGGAGTGGAAGTAAAATGTGAACTTTTCAATAGATGCTAAATAGATAAGTTGATAAATTTCACCATTAAGATGAAAACCTATAATAAATTAACCACCTTGGCAACCACACCTTCCCTAGAAGTCAGCTGACATCTAATTTCACCTTGTTTGTTCTCTTTCTTTAATATAATAAAAATACATGTCCATTTGAAATCTACACATACCATTACATTTAGATTTGAGGGCTTGGAGAATTTTCCTTTAAAATCACAGGTGGTACGGGCTTTCTAAACGTTACCTCAAAGTTAGAAACTTTAATGAGTCATAGTGCTGACTACTTTGGTAGACACTGTCAGTTGCTTACTCAAAGCTACTTGTCCCACCACTTCAAATCTCATTGTTACAAGATTCTCTGAATCCCAGTCTTTGCTACTGAGATCTGTGCTATTGCAGAAATATAAAGTTGTCTCTTAGTATCAGAGGTGATTTGTTCCAGGAACCCAGGCAGATACCAAAATCTGAGGATGCTCAAGTCTCTTATATAAAATGGGGTAGTATTTACATATAACTTACATACATCAACCCATCCATTTTAAATCATCCTTAGTTTGGTTATAATATAAATATAATATAAAAACAATATAAATGCTATGTAAATAGTTGTCAGCACAAGGCAAATTCAAGTTTTGCCTTTTAGAATTTTCTGGATTTTTTTTCTATTATTCTTGATCTGCAGTTGGTTGAATCTGGGAATGTGGAATGGAGGATCAACTGTAGTGTAACAAAGATGGAAAAATCTTGTCAGAATGCTGCTGCCACCACCACTAAACTCATTTACTTTGCTGTAAACTATCATGATCTTTCTGCCATCATCACTTTCTGCCATTACTTCTACTAGAAACATTGTTGCTGGAGAATGGGCTTATAAAATATTTTAAGCATTTTAATTGCTTTTTTCAGTCATATGCTTACAAATAGAAAGTCCAAATCCATTAGTAAAGTCAAGAAATTTATATAAATTAAATCATATAGTATATTTTATGTGATTTTGTGTATACGTTTTTGGAATCTGGCTCCTCGCACTCAGCACACTCTTTTAAGATGTAATCATGTTGTTGCATGTTTCAGGAGCTCATTAATTTTTTTACACCTGAGTATTACTAATTATATGAATAAAGCACAATGCATCCAATTCCTACTGATTTATATTGTTACCAGTTTATTTATTTATTTATTGGCTATTATCAATAATGCTACTGGGTAGACACCAGTTCTCTGTGTTCTTGGATAAATACCTAGAAGTGAAATTTCTGAATTATAAGGTAGATATATGTTTAAATTTTTAAGAAACAACAAACAATTTTCCGAAACAGTTTTATAATTTTATACTTCTGACAGCAATGTATGAGAATCGCAGTCCTTTCCAGTATTTGGACTTTTTCGTTGTTTTTTTTAAACAATTTTAGTGAGTGCATTTTTTTGCTCCATTGTGATTTAAACATTTTTATTTCTCTGATAACTAATCCTGTTGAGAACTTTTTTTCACATTCTTCCTTACCACTTTCATATTCTCCCTTACCACATTGTTCAAGGGGTCGAAAATCTGTGATTCCCCAAAAACTTAGCTACTAATAGCATACTGTTGACCAAAAACCTAAGCACTAACATAAATAGTTGATTAATATTTTTATATGTTATCTGTATCACATACTGTATTCTTACAGTAAAATATGTTATAGACAAATGCTATTAAGAAAATCACAAAAAGAAATATATTAGTACAAACTTAAAATATTAAATTTATCATTTAATGAGTATTAAAAGTCTAGAATATTATTATTAGAAATTTTTCTAGATAGAATAAATTTATTAAATCTAAAAAAATAATAAACTGCAAAAATTTATTTGTAAAAGGATGTTTATTGAAGCATTTTTCCCAATATGTATGACCTGGCACCAACTGAAATCAATTGTAGACTGCTTAACATTTTCAAGCATTAATATTATGGAATGTTGTCACATCACTAAAATGACAGTGTAGAAAAATTTTGAATGCAGAAATAAAGTTATGATATATTTGCATGGAAAATATGAAGAAAAACAATAATGCACTATGATCTAATTTTTCTAAATACATATATAACTGTTAGATTACCTACCAAAATATGACTTTTCTTGATGTTTACTTCTAGTTTTTTTCCACTACCTGTGTTTTTGAAATTTATAAATTTATAAATATTTTCAAATTAAAAGTAGTTTTTACTATGTAAGAAGCTGTATTAATGTATACATAATCATTTTCAGTCCTCTGTTCACAATGCTTTTCCAATTGAATAAAACTATAGAGTCACTAGGATGTCTATAATACTTCTCACGCACATTCCAGTTGCATCTGCTGAATTAAACCCATACATTTCAGGTACCATAAGTGACATGCAGATTTCTAAACTAACTACATATTTATATATCTTCACAACTTTCTTTCCTTCCTACTTTTTATAATTATATTTTAAAAGCTATTATATTCACATATATGCAGATAAACATGCTTCCTTTAAGAGGCATTTCATTCAATCATCAGGCAGAATTAATTGTTTCTATTGCATTTCATGTTATGGAAGAACCATGTGATATTAGTTATTCATAAGAATCACAGTTTTTCAGGCCTAATTGAGTTTTTTTCTTTTTTTTTTATTGTTTTACAATGGTGTGTTAGTTTCTGCTTTATAACAAAGTGAATCAGTTATACATATACATATGTTCCCATATCTCTTCCCTCTTGCATCTCCCTCCCTCCCACCCTCCCTATCCCACACCTCAAGGCGGTCACAAAGCACCAAGCTGATCTCCCTGTGCTATGCGGCTGCTTCCCACTAGCTATCTACCTTACATTTGGTAGTGTATATATGTCCATGCCTCTCTCTTCCTTTGTCACAGCTTACCCTTCCAGCTCTCCATATCCTCAAGTCCATTATCTAGTAGTCTGTGTCTCTATTCCTGTCTTACCCCTAGGTTCTTCATGACAATTTTTTTTCTTAAATTCCATATATATGTCTTAGCATACAATATTTCTCTTTCTCTTTCTGACTTACTTCACTCTGTATGACAGACTCTAGGTCTATCCACCTCATTAAAAATAGCTCAATTTCATTTCTTTTTATGGCTGAGTAATATTCCATTGTATATATGTGCCACATCTTCTTTATCCATTCATCCGATGATGGACACTTAGGTTGTTTCCATCTCCGGTCTATTGTAAATAGAGCTGCAAAGAACATTTTGGTACATGACTCTTTTTGAATTTTGGTTTTCTCAGGATATATGCCAGGTAGTGGGATTGCTGGGTCATATGGTAGTTCTATTTGTAGATTTTTAAGGAACCTCCATACTGTTCTCCATAGTGGCTGAACCAATTCACATTCCCACCAGCAGTGCAAGAGTGTTCCCCTTTCTCCACACCCTCTCCAGCATTTATTGTTTCTAGATTTTTTGATGATGGCCATTCTGACTGGTGTGAGATGATATCTTATTGTAGTTTTGATTTGCATTTCTCTAATGATTAATGATATTGAGCATCTGTTCATGTGTTTGTTGGCAGTCTGTGTATCTTCTTTGGAGAAATGTCTATTTAGGTCTTCTGCCCATTTTTGGATTGGGTTGCTTATTTTGTTGTTATTGAGCTGCATGTGCTGCTTGTAAATTTTGGAGATTAATCCTTCGTCAGTTGCTTCATTTGCAAATATTTTCTCCCATTCTGAGGGTTGTCTTTTGGTCTTGTTTATGGTTTCCTTTGCTGTACAAAAACTTTGAAGTTTCATTATGTCCCATTTGTTTATTTTTGTTTTTATTTCCATTTCTCTAGGAGGTGGGTCAAAAAGGATCTTGCTGTGATTTATGTCACAGAGTGCTCTGCCTATGTTTTCCTCTAAGAGTTTGATAGTTTCTGACCTTACATTTACATCTTTAATCCATTTTGAGCTTATTTTTTGTGTACGGTGTAAGGGAGTGATCTAATCTCATACTTTTACATGTACCTGTCCAGTTTTCCCAGCACCACTTATGGAAGAGGCTGTCCTTTCTCCACTGTACATTCCTGCCTCCTTTATCAAAGATAAGGTGACCATATGTGCTTGGGTTTACCTCTGAGCTTTCTATCCTGTTCCATTGATCTTTCTGTTTTTGTGTCAGTACCATACTGTCTTGATTATTGTAGCTTTGTAGTATAGTCTCAAGTCAGGGAACATGATTCCTCCAGCTCCGTTTTTCATTCTCAAGATTGCTTTGCTATTCGGAGTCATTTGTGTTTCCATACAAATTGTGAAATTTTTTGTTCTAGTTCTGTGAAAAATGCCAGTGGTAGTTTGATAGGAATTGCATTGAATCTGTAGATTGCTTTGGGTAGTAGAGTCATTTTCACAATGTTGATTAATCTAATCCAAGAACATGGTATATCTCTGCATCTATTTGCATCATCTTTAATTTCTTTCATCAGTGTCTTATAATTTTCTTCATACAGGTCTTTTGTCTCCTTAGGTAGGTTTATTCCTAGATATTTTATTCTTTTTGTTGCAGTGGTAAATGGGAGGTTTTTTTTTATTTCAGTTTCATATTTTTCATCATTAGTGTATAGGAATGTCAGAGATTTCTGTGCATTAATTTTGTATCCTGCTACTTTACCAGTTTCATTGATTAGGTTTAGTCGTTTTCTGGTGACATCTTTACGATTCTCTATCATGTCATCTGCAAACAGTGAGAGCTTTAATTCTTCTTTCCGATTTGGATTCCTTATATTTCCTTTTCTTCTCTGATTGCTGTGGCTAAAAATTCCAAAACTATATTGAATAAGAGTGGTGGGAGTGGGCAACCTTGTCTTGTTCCTGATCTTTGTGGAAATGCTTTCAATTTTTCACCATTGAGGATGATGTTGGCTGTGGGTTTGTAGTATATGGCCTTTATTATGTTGAGGAAAGTTCCCTCTATGCTTACTTACTGCAGGGTTTTTATCATGAATGTGTGCTGAATTTGTTTGAAAGCTTTCTCTGCATCTGTTGAGATGATCATATGGATTTTCTCCTTCAAATTTTTAATATGGTTTATCACGTTTATTGATTTGCGTATATTGAAGAATCCTTGCATTCCTGGAATAAACCCCACTTGATCATGTTGTATGATCCTTTTAATGTGCTTTTGGACTCTGTTTGCTCGTATTTTGTTGAGGATTTTTGCATCAATGGTCATCAGTGATATTGTTCTGTAGTTTTCTTTCTTAGTGACATCCTTTTCAGGGTTTGGTGTCAAGCTGATGGTGGCCTCGTAGAATGAGTTTGGGAGTGTTCCTCCCTCTGCTATATTTTGGAAGAGTTTGAGAAGAATAGGCATTAGCTATTCTCTAAATGTTTGACAGAATTTTCCTGTAAAGCCTTCTTGTCCTGGGATTTTGTTTGTTGCAAGATTTTAATCACAATTTCAATTTCAGTGCTTGTGATTGTTCATATTTTCTATTTCCTCCTGATTCAGTCTTGGCAGGTTTTGCATTTCTAAGAATTTGTCCATTTCTTACAGGTTGTCCATTTTATTGGCATAGAGTTGCTTGTAGTTATCTCTCATGATCTTTTATATTTCTACAGTGTCAGTTGTTACATCTCCTCTTTCTTTCCTAATTCTACTGATTTGAGTCTTCTCCCTTTTTTTCTTGATGAGTCTGGCTAATGGTTTATCAATTTTGTTTATCTTCTTAAAGAGCCAGCTTTTTGTTTTATTGATCTTTGCTATTGTTTCCTTCATTTCCTTTTCATTTATTTCTGATCCGATTTTTATGATTTCTCTCCTTCTGCTAAATATGTTTTTTTTGTTGTTGTTCATCTTTCTCTAATTGCTTTAGGTGCAAGGTTAGGTTGTTTATTCAAGATGTTTCCAGTTTCTTAAGGTAGGATTGTATTGTTATAAACTTCCCTCTTAAAACTGCTTTTGCTGCATCCCATAGGTTTTTGGTTGTCATGTCTCCATCGTCACTTGTTTCTAGGTATTTTTTAAATTTCCTCTTGGATTTCTTCAGTGATCACTTTGTTATTAAGTACTGTATTGTTTACCCTCCATGTGTTTGTATTTTTTACAGATCTTTTCCTGTAATTGATATCTAGTCTCATGGCATTGTGGTCAGAAAAGATACTTGATACAATTTCAATTTTCTTAAATTTACCAAGGCTTGGTTTGTCACCCAAGATATAATCTATCCTGGAGAATGTTCCATGAGCACTTGAGAAAAATGTGCATTCTGTTGGTCTTGGATGCAATGTCCTATAAATATGAATTCAGCCCATTTTGTTTAATGTATCATTTAAAGCTTGTGTTTCCTTATGTATTTTCAATTTGGATGATCTGTCCATGGGTGAAAGTGGGGTGTTAAAGTCCCCTACTATGAATGTGTTACTGTCAATTTCCCCTTTTATGGCTGTTAGTATTTGCCTTATGTATTGAGGTGCTCCTATGTTGGGTGCATAAATATTTACAATTGTTATATCTTCTTCTTGGATCAATCCATTGATCATTATGTAGTGTCCTTCTTTATCTCTTCTAATAGTCTTTATTTTAAAGTCTATTTTGTCTGATATGAGAATTGCTACTCCAGCTTTCTTTTGGTTTCCATTTGCATGGAATATTTTTTTCCCACCCCTTACTTTCAGTCTGTATGTGTCTCTATGTCTGAAGTGGGTCTCTTGTAGACAATATATATATGAGTCTTGTTTTTGTATCCATTCAGCCAATCTGTGTCTTTTGGTGGGAGCATTTAGTCCATTTACATTTAAGGTAATTATCAATATGTATGTTCCTATTCCCATTTTCTTAATTGTTTTGGGTTCGTTATTGTAGTTCTTTTCCTTCTCTTCTGTTTCTAGCCTAAAGAAGTTCCTTTACCATTTGTTGTAAAGCTGGTTTGGTGGTGCTGAACTCTCTCAGCTTTTGCTTGTCTGTAAAGGTTTTAATTTCTCCATCAAATCTGAATGAGATCCTTGCTGGGTAGAGTAAATGTGGTGGCAGGTTTTTCTCCTTCATCACTTTAAATATGTCCTACCAGTCCCTTCTGGCTTGCAGAGTTTCTGCTGAGAGATCAGCTGTTAACCTTATGGGGATTCCCTTGTTTGTTATTTCTTGTTTTTACCTTGCTGCTTTTAATATGTTTTCTTTGTATTTAATTTTTGACAGTTGGATTAATATGTGTCTTGGCGTATTTCTCCTTGGATTTATCCTGTATGGGACTCTCTGTGTTTCCTGTACTTGATTAACTATTTCCTTTCCCATATTAGGGAAATTTTCAACTATAATCTCTTCAAATATTTTCTCAGTCCGTTTCTTTTTCTTTTCTTCTTCTGGAACCCCTATAATTCGAATGTTGGTGCATTTAATGTTGTCCCAGAAGTCTCTGAAACTGTCCTCAGTTCTTTTCATTCTTCTTTCTTTATTCTACTCTGCAGTAGTTATTCCCACTATTTTATCTTCCAGGTCACTTATCCATTCTTCTGCCTCAGTTATTCTGCTATTGATCCCATCTAAAGTATTTTTAATTTCATTTATTGTGTTGGTCATTGTTATTTGTTTCATCTTTAGTTCTTCTAGGTCCTTGTTAAATGTTTTTGCATTTTCTCTATTCTATTTCCAAGATTTTGGATCATGTTTGCTATCATTATTCTGAATTCTTTTTCAGGTAGACTGCCTATTTCCTCTTCATTTTTGAGGTCTGGTGCGATTTTACGTTGTTCCTTAATCTGTGTGTTTTTCTGTCTTCTCATTTTGCTTATCTTACTGTGTTTGGGGTCTTCTTTTTGCAAGCTGCACATTCATAGTTCCTGTTGTTTTTGGTGTCTGTCCCCAGGGGCTAAGTTTGGTTCAGTGGGTTGTGTAGGCTTCCTGGTGGAGGGTACTAGTGCCTGTTTTGTCGTGGATGAGGCTGGATCTTATCTATCTAGTGGGCAGGTCTACGTCTGGTGGTGTGTTTTGGGGTGTCTGTGGACTTATTATGATTTTAGGCAGCCTCTCTGCTAATGGATGGTGCTTTGTTCCTGTCTTGCTAGTTGTTTGGCATTGGGTGTCCAGCACTGTAGCTTGCTGGTTGTTGAATGAAGCTGGGTCTTGGTGTTGAGATGGAGATCTCTGGGAGATTTTCCCAGTTTGATATTACGTGGAGCTGGGAGGTCTCTTGTGGACCAGTGTCCTGAAGTTGACTCTCCCACCTCAGAGGCACAGCACTGACTCCTGGCTGCAGCACCAAGAGTCTTTCGTCACACATCTCAGAATAAAAGGGAGAAAAAGTAGAAAGAAAGTATTAATAGAAGTAGAAAGAAAGAAAGAATGAAAGAGAGAAAGAAAGAAAGAAGGAAACAAAGAAAGAAGGAGGGAGGGAGGAAGGGAGGGAGGAAGGAAAGAAGGAAGGACAGAAGGAAGAAATAAAAGAACTAAAGAAGATAAAGTAAAATAAAATAAATATATAATAAAGTTATTAAAATAAAAAATACTTATTAAGAAAAAAAAAAAAACGGACAGAACCCTAGGACAAATGGTGGAAGCAAAGCTATACAGACAAAATCTCACACAGAAGCATACACATACACACTCACAAAAAGAGAAAAAGGGGAAAAAATCATAAATCTTGCTCTCAAAGTCCACCTCCTCAATTTGGGATGATTTGTTGTCTAAAGGAGGGAAGGAAGGAAGGAAAGAAAGAAAGAAAGAAAGAAAGAAAGAAAGAAAGAAAGAAAGAAAGAAAGAAAGAAAGAAAGAAGATAAAGTAAACTAAAATAAAGTTAATATAAAAATAATTATTAAGAAAATAATTTTTTAAAAAACAAAAGCAAAACTAGACAGATAGAACCCTAGGACAAATGGTGGAAGCAAAACTATACAGACAAAATCTCACACAAAAACATACACACTCACAAAATGTGGAAAAGGGGAAAAAATCATACATCTTGCTCTCAAAGTCCAGCTCCTCAATTTGGGATGATTTGTTGTCTAAAGGAGGGAAGGCAGGAAAGAAAGAAAGAAAGAAAGAAGATAAAGTAAACTAAAATAAAGTTATTCAAATAAAAAATTTTTAAGAAAAAAATTTAAAAAAAAAGAAAAACGCACAGATAGAACCCTAGGACAAATGGTGGAAGCAAAGCTATACAGACTAATCTCACACAGAAGCATACACATACACACTCACAAAATGAGGAAAAGGGGAAAAAATCATAAATCTTGCTCTCAAAGTCCACCTCCTCAATTTGGGATGATTCGTTATCTATTCATGTATTCCACAGATGTACAGTACATCAAGTTGATTGTGGAGCTTTAATCCACTGCTTCAGAGGCTGCTAGGAGAGATTTCCCTTTCTCTTCTTTGTTCTCTCAGCTCCCCAGGGCTCAGCTTTGGATTTGGCCCCGCCTCTGCGTGTAGGTCGTGGGAGGGCATCTGTTCTTCGCTCAGACAGGATGGGGTTAAAGGAGAAGTTGCTTCAGGGACTCTGGCTCACTCAGGCCGGGGGGTGGGGGGGGAGGGAGGGGCATGGAGTGCGGGGCAGGCATGCAGCAGCTTTCTCCTAGGGAAGTTACCCCTGGATTCCGGGACCCTGGCAGTGGCGGGCTGCACAGGCTCCCCGGAAGTGGGGTGTGGATAGTGACCTGTGCTAGCACACAGGCTTCTTGGTGGTGGCAGCCGCAGCCTTAGCATCTCGTGCACATCTCTGGGGTCCGCGCTTTTAGGTGCGGCTCGCGCCCACCTCTGGAACTCCTTTAAGCAGTGCTCTTAATCCCCTCTCCTCTCGCACCAGGAAACAAAGAGGGAAGAAAAAGTCTCTTGCTTCTTCGGCAGGTCCAGACTTTTCCCTGGACTCCCTCCCGGGCTAGCCGTGGTGCAGTAATCCCCTGCAGGCTGTGTTCATGCCGCCAACCCCAGTCCTCTCCCTGCACTCTGACCTAACCCCAAGCCTCAGCTCCCAGCCCCGTCCACCCTGGCTGGTGAGCAGAAAAACCTCTTGGGCTGGTGAGTGCCGGTCTGCACCAATCCTCTGTGCCAGAATTTCTCCACTTTGCCCTCCACACCCCTGTTGCTGTACTCTCCTCCGCAGCTCTGAAGCTTTCCCCCTCCGCCACTCGCAGTCTCCGCCCACGAAGGGGCTTCCTAGTGTGTGGAAACCTTTCCTCCTTCACAGCTCCCTCCCACTGGTGCAGGTCCCGTCCCTATCCTTTTGTCTCTGTTTATTCTTTTTTCTTTTGCCCTACCCAAGTACGTGGGGAGTTTCTTTCCTTTTGGGAGGTCTGAGGTCTTCTGCCAGCATTCAGTAGGTGTTCTGTAGGAGTTGTTCCACGCGTAGATGTATTTCTGGTGTATCTGTGGGGAGGAATGTGATCTCTGCGTCTTACTCTTCCACCATCTTCCAGTCGTCCCTCCCTAATTGAGTTTTGAGGTTATGATTTAACAGTAGCAGCATAGCCAACATGTAGTTCTTATTGAACTACTAAATATCCTGGATATAGAAGGAAGCAAACAGATGTTGATCTAAGTTTGGGTATTGTTAGGAGATTCCACAAAAAGATAAAGAACAGAACAGAATTCATAATGTCAGCAAGAGAGTTGTTTTAATATTGGCTCATAGAGATGGGTACAAAGAAAGTGTAAAGAATAGAACGTTTAAATGGAGATGTTAAAAGGGTCAAAAATATGGAAGGTTCAGTGTGGTAAAAGTAGAGGGAGAGGAAAACCCTATGGAGTTACTGTCAGAGAAAGAGATTTTCAATTTAAAATTCTGGATATGAAGACTTATGGATGATCCTGACAATCAGCTTATATATATATATATATATATATATATGGGGAAGTAGTTGAAATATAGTGAGTGTGAACAAATGAAAGTGTTAAGACTTTAAAAATATGGATAATAGTCCTCTGCTTGAATATTTTAGTCATTCAGATTATTTCAGTACTGGAGGCCAAGCAGAGGTGGAAGAACATAATCATAAGGAAACAGAAACCAGAACAGATGTTGTGAGAATAGTCAAACTGCATGATCTTAAAGGACAGAAGACATTTTTATTTGTGGTTAGATAAATCATAATGTGGAAGGAGAAATGAGATGGGAGAAGAGTGCTTTTCCTATCTCAGATAATCTCAGATTCTTAAATATGAAAAAACAAGAGAAAATAAAATATAGTCCTTTAAGAAAGCTGCTGAAAAGATGATACTTGTGGTTTCAATCTGAATTTAAGCAAGACCAAGATATGGAAGTATTCAGAAAAAAATATGATAATGTATGGGAGCTTTCTTTGTTTTAATCTATGGAATCAAATTCTAAAAGAAAAATGAGTTTGGAAGAGAGGATATCACCAAAGGATTGCCTTAAGCTGTGTGAGGTAGATAACAGATGAAAGTGGCTTAAGGACATAACAGATTTTTTTTTAATATAAAAAGAAGGTCAGAGCTAAGAAGTCCTGGGATAATTCATTGACTTTGTGAGATCACCATTTTTGCAGGCTTCTTCTATCTCCCTGCTCCATTATCCATAGTGAGTGCTGTAAATCTCTTGATCATGTGTCTCACGTTGACATTCAGCCTCATATTACAGGCTACTAATAGTAGACTAATAAGAAAACAACAAGAATAGGTTGGTGCCTATATCAGAATATAAAACATGGCTAAATATTCCAGCATACTTCCACTGATACCTGAGAAAATTTAGCAGTGTCAAAGTAGGCTGGGAAATGTAGGTTTATTTTATTATTAAAAAAAAAAATTCTAACAATGCCCATTTCCATCCTAATGAAATCAGGGATGCCTATGATAACTCCATTTTACTTGAATATCTATATTCCACTTTAGGATTTTTCCAATCAAATTTAAAAACTTTATTATTGAGACTGATAATACTTTGTCTGCCACCACCATTTTCAAGAACAGAAGAATAGAACAGCATTGTCATGAAAGTACAGAGAGGACAGAAGAGAGAGAGAGAAGGGAGAAGACATGACCTCTCATTTCAGCCATTGCCCCAGTATGTAAAATAATATAAAGTCTGGTAGTAAAAATTACAAGTGTTTTCTCAAAAATAGTCATGGTGGTCCTAGTTTGAATTGATCACAGTCCAGAGAGATTTAATGTATAAGAATGGATGCTGTTGAGGATGAGGATTGGAGACAGAGAATTATCAGCCTCAGTAATGGAATATTTAAATTTGATGGGAAAAACCTAAAATGAAATTGTAGATATCTAAGTAAGATGAAGTTAAGTGTAAGCATCTTATCTCCCCATTCCCACACCCCCATTACCTACTCAAAACCATGGCAAAATCATGACAAATTAGCAAAAGACTGCACTATGCTTAGATAAGATAAAAACATTTAATAATATGGGGAAAAGCTCATAATATATTGTTAAACAGTAAAAGACTATTATAAAACTTGTGTGTACATTATGATTATTATTCTTTCCTCTGTCCCTCATAATTAAAGAATAAATATCAAACTATCGAAAATATTTATACTTGGGTGGGGATAAATTTTATTTTCTTCATATCTTCTGTTCTTGTGATATTAACTAAGTATATGAATGAAAAGAATCATAATTTTAAAAATTCAGCATATGTATTTTTAATCATAGTAAATACTTGAGTTTTGCTAATTGACACTTTCTGAAAGGAATTTTCCCCTTCAATGACCCGTGTCATACACATCCTTTCCTATATTTCTGAGAATATGACTGTTCCATATATTGCACTTTTTCAACCATGATCTAATGAGGCCCTTTATTTGGGGTCAAAGAATGGTAAGCTTTGAGACTGTCTCAGGAAAACTGATAGCTCCATTCTTGCTCATTAGGAACTTAGAGTGATTACTTGCATTTTAAAGAAACCAAATGTCTTTGAATATTTTGTAAGACAAGCCACATAATATTCTATTTTGAATGTTCTTTGGTTGTAGATACTGCATAATGTGATGCAGCCTGACATTACAGAGATCAGCTTCCTTTTTGTTTGATTCTGCTCTTAAAATGTTTTATAGCAAATCATTATGCAACATGAGCATTTATTTTCATGTTACAGTGACAATATATTTGTAAGTCACTGAAATAATGAATTATATTTGCATTTCTTTCCTTTGGTAAAACAATAGCTATTTTTTTTGATTTTTATAATGTATATACAGCTTTATTCAGCAAAAACAACTACAAAAAAAAAAAAAAAAGGAGCCTCAACTTTTTGTAATCACACAGCTACTGTAAACACCCTGAGGAAACAATGTGACAATTAAATGCTTTTGGGTATACAATGAAGATGCTACTGAGAGAGACTCAAGTGTTTGTTTTAGAATTTCCATTAATTTTTAGGCTGTACTGAAATCTAGGTGGCATCCAGAGGAAAAATATTTATTTAGTCCTTGAATGTATTCAATATCAAGCTATTGAGTGCCTACTATGTGTTATGCCCAGCTATAAGCTATGGGAATACAAAACTAAAGAGTAAATAATTATGTTCATGAAAATTTCATTTTTTTCCCTTTACCTTTATTTTTCTATTAACTAGAGTTTATATTTAGGTCAGATTTAGGTTACCAAGAGTGGAAGGTACAGAGATAGCACATATACTTGCTGCCCCCTACATATATAACTTCCCCCATTTGTTACAATTGATAAACCTACATTGACACATCATATCATCCAAAGTCTATGTTTACATTAAGGTTGACTCTTAGTGTTGTTGTTCTATTCATTCTATTGGTTTGAACAAATTCTATCAGTTTATAATGATATGTATCCACCATTATAAACCATAGAAAGTAGTTTCACTGCCCTAAAAGTCCTCTTTGCTCTGCCTATTGATTTTTCCCTCTCTCCAATCTCTGGCAGCTACTGATAATTTTTTGTTATTGTGTCCATAGTTCTGCCTTTTCCAGAATGTAATAGGGTTGAAATCATACAGTATATTAAGAATTTTTTACACTTAGTAGTATGCATTTAAGTTTCCTTAATGTCTTTTGTCTTGATAGCTCACTTCTTTTAGTGTTGAGTACTCCATCATTTGGATGTACTACAGATTATTCATCCATTCACCTATTAAAGGACATTTTGGTTGCTCCCATGTTTGGGCAATTATGAATAAAGCTGCTATAAATATATGTGTGCATGTTTTTATGTGGACATAAATTTTCAAATCCTTTGGATAGATATCAAAGAACAAGATTGTTGGAGGTATGGTAAGACTATGTTTAGTTTTGTAAGAAACTGCCAAGCCATCTTTCAAAGTGTCTTGTACTGTTTGGTTTTGGTAGTAAGGTAATGATGGCTTCATAGAATGAATTAGCAAGTATTCCTTTTGCTTCTGTCTTATGAAAGAGATTGTAGGTAATTGATCTAATTTCTTGCTTGAAATATTTAGTAGAATTTACCAGTGAACGCTTCTTTATCCCTGATAACTTCCCTTGTATTGAAGTCTGCTCTGGCTGAAATTAATATAGCTACTACTGCTTTTTGATTAGTGTTAGCATGCTTTATATTTGACCATTTGTTTACTTTTCTTAAAAACCAATAGGGGTTTTATTTTAATCCTGTAAGTAGCAGCCTAGAGGGAGGTTACCCAGGGCTTGTATGGTAGCTTTAAGTGGTCGTTAGGGACCCAGGTTCCTTTTTATTAAAATTTTTATTGGAGTATAGTTGATGTACAGTGTCATGTTAGTTTCAGGTATACAGCAAAGTGAAACTGTTATGCATATAGATATGTCCACTTTTTTTAGATTATTGTCTCATATAAGCTATTACAGAGTATTGAGTTATCTGTGCTCTACAGTTATCTGTGCTTACTAATTATCTATTTTATGTATAGTAGTATGTCTATCTTCCAATGTAAGCAGGTACCCCGTGTAAGCAAAAGTTTTATTTCTACATCTGTGACTCTACTTCTGTTTTGTTAATAAGCTCATTTGTGCCCTTTTTAAAGATCCCACATATTAGCAATATCATATGATATTGGTCTTTCTCTGTCTGACTTACTTCACTCAGTATGACAATCTCTAGGTCCATCCATGTTTCTGCAAATGGCATTATTTTGTTATTTTTAATGTCTAACTAATATTCCACTGTATATATGTACAACATCTTCTTTATCCTTTCCTCTGTTGGTGGACATTTAGGTTCCTTCCGTGTCTTGGCTATTGTAAATAGTGCTGCAATGATCATTGGGATGCATGTATCTTTTTGAATTATGGTTTCCTCTGGATAACCCAGGAGTGGATTGCAGAATCATATGGTAGCTCTATTTTCAGTTATTTTAAGGAACCTCCATACTGTTCTCCATATTGGCTGTACAAGTTTTTATTCCCATCAGAAGTACAGGAGGGGGCTTCCCTGGTGGTGCAGTGGTTGAGAGTCTGCCTGCCGATGCAGGGGACACGGGTTTGTGCCCCAGTCTGGGAAGATCCCACATGCCGTGTAGTGGCTGGGCCTGTGAACCATGGCCGCTGAGCCTGTGCATCTGGAGCCTGTGCTCTGCAACAGGAGAGGCCACAACAATGAGAGGCCCTTGTACCGCCAAAAAAAAAAAAAAGTACAGGCGGGTTCCCTTTTCTCCACATCCTCTCCAGCATTTATTGTTTGTAGATTTTTTGATGATGACCATTCTGACCAGTGTGAGGTAATACATCATTGTAGTTGTGATTTGCATTTATCTAATAATTAGTTATGTTGAGCTTCTTTTCATGTGTTTTAGCCATCTTTCTGTCTTCTTTGGAAAAATGTCTATTTAGATTTTCTGCCCTTTTTTTTTTTGGTACACGGGCCTCTCACTGTTGTGACCTCTCCCATTGTGGAGCACAGGCTCCGGATGCACAGGCTCAGTGGCCATGGCTCACGGGCCCAGCTGCTCCACGGCATGTGGGATCCTGCCGGACCAGGGCACGAATCCGTGTCCCCTGCATTGGCAGGTGGACTCTAAACCACTGCGCCACCAGGGAAGCCCTTCTGCCCATTTTTTGATAGGTTTTTTGTTTTTTTTTGGTTTTTTTTTTTTTTTTTTCATATTGAGCTGCATGAGCTCTTTGTATATTTTGGAGATTAATCCTTTGTTGATTGCTTCATTTGCAAATATATTCTTCCATTCTGAGAATTGTAATTATGTTCTGATTATCATTTCCTTTGTTGTGCAAAAGATTTTAAGTTTATTTAGGTGCCATTTGTTTATTTTTGTTTTTATTTTCATTACTCTAGGAGGTAGATCAAAAAAGATCTTACTACAATATATGTCAAAGAGTGTTCTGCCTATGATTTCCTCTAAGAATTTTATAGTATCTTGTCTTAAATTTAGGTCTTTAATCCATTTTGTGTTTATTTTTGTATATGGTGTTGTTAAGGAGTGTCCTAATTTCATTCTTTTACATGTAGCTGTCCAGTTTTCCCAGCACCACTTATTGAAGAGACCTTTATCCATTTTATATTCTTTTTTCCTCTGTCATAGATTAGGTGATCATAGGTGTGTGGATTTATCTCTGGACTTTCTATCCTGTTCCATTGATCTATATTTCTGGTTTTGTGCCAGTACCATATTGTTTTGATGACTGCAGCTTTGTAGTATAGTCTGAAGTCAGGGAGCTTGATTCCTCCAGCTCCATTTCTCTTTCTCAAGATTGCTTTGGCTATTCAGGGTCTTTTGTGTTTCCATACAAATTGTAACTTTTTTTGTTCTCATTCTGTGAAAAGTACCAGTGGTAATTTGATAGGAATTTCATTGAATCTGTAGATTGCTTTAGGTAATATAGTCATTTTCACAATACTGATTCTTCCAATCCAAGTACATGGTATATGTCTCTATCTGTTTGTGTCATCTTTGATTTCTTTTATAAGTATCTTATACTTTTCTGAGTACAGGTCTTTTGCCTCCCTAGGTAGGTTTATTCCTAGGTATTTTATTCTTTTTAATTGGATAGTAAATGGGGTTGTTTCCTTGATTTCTCTTTCTGATTTTCTGTTGTTAGTGTATAGGAATGCAAGAGGTTTCTGTGTGTTAATTTTGTACTCTGCAACTTTACCAAATTCATTGATGAGCTCTAGTAGTCAAGGATGTCCACTCTCACCACTACTATTCTATGTAGTTTTGGAAGTCCTAGCCATGGCAGTCAGAGAAGAAAAAGAAATAAAAAGAATCCAAATTGGAAAAGTAGTAAAGCTGCCACTGTTTCTAAATGACATGATACTATACATGGAGAGTCCTAAAGATGCTACAAGAAAACCATTCATTTACTGTTAATCTAGATATTTCTTTATATTTAAAATGGATTTCTTATACAGTTGGGTCCCTTTTTATTTTTAGTAACTCTGACACTCTTTGCTTTTTTATTTATTTTTTTAAAAATTTTATTTATTTATTTTTGTCTGCATTGGGTCCTCATTGCTGTGTGCGGGCAAGTGGGGGCTACTCTTCATTTCGGTGCACGGGGTTCTCATTTCAGTGGCTTCTCTTGTTGCAGAACATGGGCTCTAGGTGTGTGGGCTTCAGTAGTTGTGGCACATGGGCTCAGTAGTTGTGGCTCACAGGCTCTAGAGTGCAGGCTCAGCAATTGTGGCACATGGGCTTAGTTGCTCTGCGTCATGTGAGATCTTTCAGAACAGTGCTCAAACCTGTGTCCCCTGCATTGGCAGGCTGATTCTTAACCACTGCACCACCAGAGAAGTCCCACTCTTTTCTTTTTAATTTAATACTTAGATCATTGACATTCAAAGTTATTACTGATATAATTGGATTAGTATCTACCATATTATATGTGTTCTATTAGTTGTTCTTACTGTTTGCTCTTATTTTTAGTTTTATTTTATTGTTTGCTCTACTTTGTTCTACCTTTATTTGTTTTAATTGAGCATTCCATATGATTCAATTTTCTCTCCTCTTTTTGCACATCAGTTGTAATTTCTTTTAAACTTGTTTTGTGGTTTTCATGTACATTTACAGAGTATGCGTTATACTACTGAAATACACATTAGCCACTAATGCAAGCTGTGATGGTTAACTGTATGCATTAACTTGATAAGCTAAGGGATGCTCAGATAGCTGGTAAAACATCATTTCTGGATGTGTCAGTGAGATTGCTTCTGGAGATTAGCATTTGAATGAGTAGACTAAGTAGAGAAGATCCACTCTCACCAATGTGGATGGGTATTGTCTAAATGGTTGAGGACCTGAATAGAAGAAAAATATTGAAGGAAGGGAAAATACGTGCTGTCTCTTCTTGAAGTTGGATGTTCATCTTCTCCCTGCCTTGACTTGAGAGCTCCTGGTTCTTGGGCCCTCAGACTTGGAACTTACATTTGCAACCCCCCTTTCTGAGGCCCTCAACCTTGGACTAGGAGTTACACCAGTTTGACTCCCCTGGATCTCAGGCTTTCAAACTTGGACAAAATTATAAATCTGGCTTTCCTGGTTATCTAGATTGCAGACAAAAAATCATGGAACTTCTCACCCTCCATAATATATGAACCAATTCCTTTAATAAATCTCCACTTATATCTATCTATCATCTATCTATCTATCATCTATCTATCTATCATCTATCTATCTATCTACCTATCATCTATCTATCTATCTATCTATCTATCATCTATCTATCTATCATCTATCAATCTATCATCTCTATATCCATCCATCTATCTATCATATCCATTTGGTTCTGGTTCCTTAATACAGAAATCTACCTTCAAATATCACTATACCACTGAACAGGTGGTGCAAGTACCTTATAATGATAAAATAATTCTAATTCCTCCCTCCTACCTCTTGTATCATGGCCGTCATTCATTTTATTTATATGTAACTTTATATACATTATATTATATAAGAATACATAATCATGTACATTGTTGTCATTATTTTGAACAAAATATTATCAGTTTGCTCAGTTAAGAATAAAAAATAAAGTTTTTATTTTATCTTTATGTATTTTTCTCCAATGCTCTTTCTTCCTTTAAGGAGATCTGCATTTCTGACTTGTATCATGTTCCTTCTCTCTAAAGAACTTCCTTTAACTTTTTTTTTATAAGGCAGGTATACAGGCAACAAACCCCATCAATTTTTGTTAGTTGAGAAAGTATTTTCCCTTCACTTTTTTTTTTTTTTTTTTTTTTGCGGTATGCGGGCCTCTCACTGTTGTGGTCTCTCCCGTTGTGGAGCACAAGCTCCAGACGTGCAGGCTCAGCGACCATGGCTCACGGGTCCATCCGCTCCACGGCATGTGGGATCTTCCCGGACCGGGGCACGAACCCATGTCCCCTACATTGGCAGGCGGACTCTCAACCACTGCGCCACAAGGGAAGCCCCTCCCTTCACTTTTGATAGATAATTTTTCAAAATACAGAATTTACTCCCTTCTTGGGGCTTCCCTGGTGGCACAGTGGTTAAGAATCTGCCTGCCAATGCAAGGGACACGGGTTCAAGCCCTGGTCTGGGAAGATCCCACATGCCATAGAGCAACTAAGCCCGTGTGCCACAACTGCTGAGCCTGTGCTCTAGAGCCCATGAGCCACAATTTCTGAGCCCACACCCCACAACTACTGAAGCCCGTGTGTCTAGAGCTCATGCTCCACAGCAAGAGAAGCCAGCACAGTGAGAAGCCCACACACCACAATGAAGAGTAGCCCCCGCTCTCTGCAACTAGAGAAGAAGTCCACACACAGCAACACAGATGCAATGCAGTCAAAAATAAAAGCATTAAATAAAATAAAAAAAATAATAAAAAGAATTTACTTTCTTCTTGCTTGCATAATTTCTGCCAAAAAGTCAAACATAATTCTTACCTTTTCTCTTCTGTAAGTAAGGTGTTTTTCTTCCACTGACTTCTTTAAATATTTTTCTTTATCTTTGATTTTTCCTTTTTTTGAAAACAGTATGCCTAGGTGTAGTTTTTGACAACTTTTCCTGCTTGACATTTTCTGAGGTTCCTATATCTGTCAGCCGTCTGATAAATTTGGAGAAATTCTCAGTCTTTATATTTCAAATATTTGTTCTGCTCCTTTATTTTTTCATCCCCTTCTGGTGTTCCCATTATATGTATGTTACACGTTATTTAGTTGTCCCATATTTCTTGGTCATTCTATTTTTAAGTCTCTTTTTCTTTGCCTTTTAGTTTTGGAAGTTTCTATTGTGATATACTCAAGTTCAGTAATTCTTTCCTCAGCCATGTCTAGTGTACAAATAAGTCCATTGAAGTCATTCTTTATTTTGTTTTTATCTTTAGCATTTCTTTTTGGTTCTTTCTTGGGGTTCCTTCTCTCTGCTCACAATGACTATCTGTTCTTGCACACTCTCTGATTTATGCTTTAGAGCTTTTAGTGTACTTATGTAGTCATGGTGGTCTTAAATTTCTTGTTTGAAAATTCCAACATCCCTGATATATTGGAATTTGGTTTTGATGTTTGCTTTGTCTCTTTAAACAATGTTTTGTTTGTTTTCAATATGTCTTGTATTTTTTTTTTTTTTGTAGCCAGACAAGTTATATTGGGTAAAAGGAGTATTATCCCCACATACTTGAAGCCACACAGTGCATCACTGTGACTCCAAATCTACTACTGCGTTCCTGGAAAACCCATCTGTTTTAGTCTGTGTGAGATGGGAAGGTAACAGAAAGTTCTGCATTAAAGGCTGAGGTGATTTGATTTAAGTTTTTAAAGTAAATATTATTCTAGCAATTTTGCTGAACATAGACTTTAAAGGGACAGATGGGAAAATAGAAAAAAATAGATTTGGGAGCTAATCCAACAATTCTTGCTTCTCTGTGTTGTTATCAGGGTGTTGGTAGTTAGGTGGTGATTCTAGGTTTTAGAATTTGGATATATTTTTATGATATGGGTTAACAGTGTTTGCTTATGTTTTAGATTTACAGTATGAGAGAAATCAATCATAACACCAAGTTCTTGACCAAGATGAAACAGGCATTCATTGTAATTATGAAAGCAAGTGTCTGAACTGGACAGAATCAAAAGTATGGACTAATGATGGGTTAAACTTCAATAGTGAACAGATCACACATAATCCATGTGGTGTTTACAAAAATAAAGTAGTAAAACAATTGCATCAAAAGTAGCACTCAGAGGAAGGAACTGGCTAAATAATAGTCCAAATTTTTTTTTCAGCATTTTTGATAGAGAATGATTTCTTGGAATTTCAATATTGTCCTGCAATGAAATTTCTTTTTCTATATGTATCCTCAAGGAGACGAAGATAAAACAGCTATTAGGGAATTTTAGGCAGCAAATAAAATGAAAAAAAAAAAAGCTCAAAGTAGATTTAGCCAGAAAAAAAAATAAAGTTATAGTAATACACAACAAAAATAGCAAAAACCAAAGACTTAGTTTACCCACAAAATGGCCGTGATCATCAGGCACATGTTTGAATGATTTTCTATGGAAGAAGTTACATCTGGAAGAAGCAGAAGGAACCATATGACCACTAAATATTTGTCACTTCAAATTTTTCTTTGCTCTGAGGTCAGAAATGTATCTTAGTTGTGGTTTAATAAAGTTGATGGGAGAAGATTGGAACAGATGTCATTATTCTGAGAACAAGCCTTAGTCAATTAATCCGTAACATTTTACACATTTAAATATGTATTTGTAAAGTGTTTAATATTGTTTATGCATAAGCATCTATAATTTAATTTATATATATCTATATTTATATATATCTATAATTTAATTTATTAGAGAATAATTATGTAAGTTGATTTAAATAGTGCCTAACTTAGAGATTTTGTATTTGTTTGTATTGTCAAAGAATACTCTCTGCATTCTTACATAATTTCCTTATGTATTATCATATTTATTTATTTTATTCTCTTTCTTTTAGCACATTAGGTCTCTGTCTGTTTTGTTTGATTAAAAGGGAGCTGAGTAACAAGTCATTCTTTACTTCTTTGGTCATATAGCCAAACTGTCTGCCCTTTTAAAAATGGAATATTGTTAACTTTAATAAAGTTTTACAAATTAAAACTTAATCAATACATTGAGAATGTATTTTAGGGGAAATGCCCCTCCCACCAGCAGGCTGGCACCATACCCAGAACAGCCCAGGGAGCACAGATAGCCAAGCCAGGACCCAGGCTCACCTTCCAGTGGGCTGGCAGCCACCACACAAGGCAGGATGAGACAGCCAACCAGGCCAGGGGCCAGCCCCACCTACCAGCCTGCACATAGTAGTTGGTCCTGCCAAAACTGAAGGGTTCACATAGGTGGCAGCCCTAGTATATATAGCTCTGGTGACTAGAGGGGAATGTATTTTTGGGGCCCTTAGGCCACCTGCTATATAGGACCACATCTCTAAGATTAGGAAACATGAATGACCTACCTAATACATAAAGATAAGCACAGAGAGTTAGGCAAGACAAGGTGACAGAGGAGTATGCTCCAAATGAAGGAAATAGATAAAACCCCAGAGGAAGAAATAAGCCAAGTGAAGATATGCAATCTACCCAAAAAATAGCTCAAGGTAATGTTCATAAAGATGCTCAATGAACTTAGGAGAAGAATGGATGAACACAGTGACAAGATTAAGAAAGAATTAGAAAATATAAGGAAAACAAAGCTGAACTGAAGAATACAACAACTGAGATAAAAAATACACTAGAAAGAATCAGTGGTAGAGTAGATGACACAAGGGAACAGATTAGTGAACTGGAAATCAGGGTAGTGAAAGTGACCCAAACTCAACAAACAAAAAACAACAATAAAACTTAAAGATAGTTTAAGAGCTCTCTGGAACAAAATCAAGTGTAATAACATTCATATCTTCAGGGTCCCAGAAGAAGAAGAATCAGAGAATTTATTTGAATAAATAATAACTGAAAATTTCCATAACCTAGGAAGAAAAGGAGACATTCAGGTCCAGGAAGCAGAAAAAGTCCCCAAAATATGAATGCAAAGAGGCTTACACCAAATCAAAAATTAAAGGTAAGAAAATCTTAAAAGCAGCAAGGGAAAAGCAGTTAGTTACGTACAATGGAACTTAAATAAGGATATATGCTGACTTTTCAGCAGAAACTTTCCAAGCCAGAAGGCAGTGACATAATATATTCAAAATAACAAAAGAGAAGAAACCTACAACCAAGAATATTCTACTCAGTAAGTCTATAATTCAGATTTCAAGGAGAGATTAAAAAAATTTACAGATAAAAGTTAAAAGAGTTATGCACAAATAAACCAATTTAAAAAGAAACATTAACAGATTTCTCTAAGCAGAAAAAAAGAACTACAGCTAAAATTATAAACATTATGAAAGGAAACATTTCATTTGTAAAGGAAAACATATAGTAAAGGTAGTAGAAAAACCCAGTATGGAGGTTAAAACACAAAAGTAGAAAATTATTTTTATCCATAAGCAGTAGCTAAGGGATAGACAACAGATGTAAAATATGACATTGAAAACATTTAACGATTTGGGGGAGTAAAAGGTAGGTTTGTTAGAATGCGTTCAACTTAAGAGATCATCAGCTTAAAATAATCACATATATGTAAATATAGGTTGTTATATATAAACCGCATGGTAACCACAAATGAAATATCTATAAGAGATAGGAGTGAAAAAAGAAAAAGTTTTCCAAAACAAAAGATATGAAAATCAAATCACAAGGGAAGAGAGCAGTATAGGAAGAAAGGAATTAAAAAGAAATACAAAAACAACTAGGAGGGCTTCCCTGGTGGCACAGTGTTTGGGGGTCCACCTGCTGATGTGGGGGACACAGGTTTGTGCCCCGGTCCGGGAGGATCCCACGTGCCGTGGAGCGGCTGGGACCGTGAGCCATGGCCGTTGAGCCTGTGCATCCGGGGCCTGTGCTCCACAGCAGGAGGGGCAGAAGTGGTGAGAGGCCCGCGTACCTAAAAAAAAAAAAAAACTAGGAAACCATTAACCAGATTTTAATAAGTATATACCTATCAACAATTATTTTAAAAGTAAGTGGATTAAATGATCCAATCAAAACACACAGAGGGGCTGAATAGAGCAATAACAAGACCCATCTATATGCGCCTACAGGATGCTCAGTTCATATCTAAGACACACAGAGGCAGAAATTGAGGGAATACAAAAAGGTATTACATGAAAATGGATAGGAAAAAACTGGGGTAATAATGATTATATCAGAAAAAAAAGACTTTAAAACAAAGACTGTATTATGAGACAAAGAAGGACATTCGATAATGACTAAGGGATCAATCCAACAAGAAGATATAACAATTGTAAAAATATATGCTCCCAACGTAAGAATACTTAAATACATAAAGTGAAAATTAACATATATAAAGGGAGAAATTGACAGTAATACAGTAATAGGAGACTTGAAAATCCCACTTACATAAATGGAAAGATCATCGAGACAGAAAATCAGTAAATAATTGCTGGCCTTAAATAAAACATTAGATCAGATAGACATAATATATATATAATATATATGGAATATAAATGGAATTATATAATGTAAAATACATATATATGCGTATAAATATATTATATGTATATTAGATATATATAGTACATATACATATATACATGTAAGTATATAAAATAGATATAATATTAAAATATTTTACTATAATATAAAACAATCTATTATATAATAGATAATATATAAGTATATTATTATATATTAATATGATCATTATAATAATGATAGTAATTATAATTATGGAATTATAATTATAAAATTATACATTATCTATATATAATATATTATGATAATGTATATAAAATATATTATATATTTTACATACATATATATATTATACATAGATTATATATAAGTGTAAATATAAAATATACAACACTTTAAGGTTAAAATTAGTATTTTAATATAAAAATATTAAATTTTGATATTAAAATATTATATTTAACATTGTAAAATATATTAAATATGTGTAATATATTTTATATGTTAAAAATATGTAGTAGAATATATTATAAGATATATATTTTTAAAATATATAACCTATATAACATATATTATATACATTATAATATATATTATAATTTATATATTTTATATTATAATTTATATAGTATTTTTAAAAATATATTATATATAATACATATATATACATATAATCTATGTATATTATACATATATAAAATATAAATATAAAATGCATATTTTAATATTAAATATATAATTTAAAATATTTACATATAAAATATTTAATATACATATATAATATTATATATGTTATAATATACAAAATATATTATAAAATATTAAATATTTTATAACATTATGATGATTATAATATTGTATATGATATATAAAATATAATATTCTATAAATATATTAATCAAATATGACATACATAGAATAATATACATAATATATTATAACATATATGGAATATTCCATCTTAAAACAGCAAAATCCACATTCTTATTAAGTGCACATGAAAGTCTCCAGAATCAATCTTATGCTAGGCCACAAAACAAGTCTCAATAAATTTAAGGTGATTGAAATAATTTCAAACATCTTTTCCAACCAAAACAGTATGACACTAGAAATCAACTACTAAAACTAAACTGCAAAAAACAGAAAGAGATGATTTTGGACAATATGTTATTAAACAACCAAGAATCAGTGATGAAATCAAAGCATAAATTTAATAATATCTTAAAACAAAAGAAAATGGAAAGACCATGATCCAATATTGATGGGTCACAGCAAAAGCAATAAATGAGGGAAGTTTATAGCAATACTATACTATCAAGAAGTAAACATACCTGAAATGAACAATCTAAACCTACCCTAAAGCAATGAGAGAAAGAAGAACAAACAAAACCCAAAGTTGATAGAAGTAAAGAAATAATAAAGATCAGAGCATAAATAGAAGCTAAAATTATATATACTATCAATGAAAATAATAGCTTGTTCTTTGAAAAAATAACCATAATTGATAAACTTTTAGCCAGTTTCAGAAAAAAAAAAGACATCCCACATAAATAAAATCAGAAATGAAAGAGAAATTACAACCAACACCATGGAAATATAAAGATCATAAGAGATTACTATGAAAAATTTTATGCCAATCAAATAGACAAACTAAAAGAATCTCTGAAGACTTAGGAAGAAGTAGAAAATATGGAGGAGAAATTACCAGTAATGAGATTTAATTGGTGAAATTAAAAAATAAATAAATTTTAAAAACTGTCAAAAAGCAAAAATCCAGGACCAGAGAGCTTTTACAGGAGAATTCCATCAAACATTTGAAGAAAAGTTAGCACCTATCCTTCTGTAACTACTCCAAAAATAATTGAAGGGAAAGAAAAACTTCCAAACTCATCCTGATATCAAAATCAGACAAAGACACTGAAGAATCAACATTATATGACCATCTCAAAAGATGCAGAAAAAGCATTCAAGAAAATTCAACATTTATTCACGATTAAAAACTCTCAACCTGAGTACTGAGGGAAAATACTTCAACATAATAAAGGCCATATATGACATACCTACAACAAACATCATAATCAAGGGGAAAAGCTAGAAGCATTTCCTCTAAGAACAGGAACAAGACAAGGATGCTCACTCTTGCCACTTTAATTTAATATAGTTTTGGAAGTCCTACCCACAGCAATCTGATCAGAAAAATAAACAACGGAAATCCTAATTTGAAAGGAAGAAGTAAAACTGTCACTATTTGCAGATAACATAATACTATATGTAGAAAACCCTAAGGACTCCACTAAAAAAACTATTAGAACTAATAAATGAATTCAGTAAAATTGCAGGATACAAAATTAATATACAGAAATCTGCTGTTTTTCTATATACTAACAATGCACTCTCAGAAAGAGAAAGGAAGAAAACAATCCAGTTTACAATTGTATCAAAAAGAATAAGAATAAATCTAACCAAGGAAGGAAGAGAGCTGTACTTAGAAAACTATAAGACATTGATCAAAGAAATTGAAGACTACATTAACAAATGGAAAGATACACTATGCTCATGGATTGGCAGAATTAATATTGTTAAAAATGACCATACTACACAGGCAATCTGCAGATTCTGTGCAATCCCTATCAAAATATCACTGACATTTATCAGAACTAGAACAAGTAATTCTAAAATTGTGTGAAAACACATAAGGCCTTGAATAGCCAAAATAATCTTGAAAAAAAAGAACAAAGCTGGAGGTATGATCCTTGATTTCAAATTAAACTACAAACCTAAAGTAATTTAAATCCTATTGTATTGCCACAGAAACATATCTGTAGATCAGTGGAACAAAATAAACCGATAGTTATGTGGTCAATTAATCTATGACAAAGGAAACAGGAATATACAATCAAGAAAAACAGTATCTTCAGTAAGTAGTATTCTTAAAACCAACCTGAAGCCTATCTGCTCAACCTTTTTTTCACTGTAAGGTGGGAGGAAATAGAGTCGTTCATCCCTTGCATAATTCTATAGAACAGACTTCAACAGCAGCATAATATTCTTCTTGGAAGGAGTCAGTTTTGCTCAGAGAAAACAATTTTAGACATTAATATGTAGAGCAATTTAATATAGTTTCAAAACTTTATCTTCATTAAAATAATCTTATTTCACATTTATATCACCAAAGGCCCATTTAGGTGATTTCCCTACTCTCACTTCTACCAAAAGATGAACTTCTCCCCAGTGAATTTTTCCTCTAACGAATAAAACTTTGAATTACATCTCCCCTAATTCTATCCATCTATTATCAGGTATTGGGGTCAAGTCTCAAAAGACTCTCTATAAAATGCCTCTAGAGTTAGTTTTTTCAACAGAATACAGTATATATTTAGCATAAGTTTAGCCTGATAGCTAAACATAAGAAGGCTTTAAGTGACATTAATGGTTGAATATATAACCAATTTTGCTTACCCTAAATGCCAGAAAATGACCTACAATGGATAGAAATAACTTCCTATTTCCAATATCTTTTGAAAAGCATACTGGAAGTGCTTTCCCCCACCCATTCCTGACACACACACACTTAGAACTAAATGAAAACAACAAGGGAACTTGTTGAGAATGACTTTATAAATTTAAATGTGTGTTTCATAATTTTGAAATATTAATGAAACTGTTTTCTGATGTCTTCTGATTCTCTTGCCCCCTCACCCATTTCAGCAGAACTTACAGTTCTATGCTTACTGCTCCATGGAAGGAAATGTTAGATAAAGCAGTTTCTTCTAACTTTTGAATTTCAGATGACTAGTCCTTGAGGAGAGTAGAAAGAACACACACCATAAACAATACGCTTTTGAAAGGATAATAGAGACACTGCTTTGTTTTTCTGGTAGAACTAGGGGAAGAAATAGGACTAGAGAACCCCAGAAAAAACCAGATCTGTGTGAAGAACCTAAGCAGATGATCTTAAACAGCCTCATAGAGTTTCCTCGGTAGAAGCATAAAAATGATTTCCTCCAGTAGACCTTTGAAGATTGAATTGAGGAAAGATTCAGTGACAGCCCATATGCATGGACAACTAAGGACCCAGCAGGGTGATGGATGAATCAGTAAATACCATAATGGACAGCTGATGATGAGAACTGTTGATGATGGTGCTCTTTCAGCAGCAAGTAACAAACAACCCAACTGCCAAGGACTTACGAAATAAGGACTTTTTTTTTAACTAAAGCCCATACTTTATTTAGATTTCTTTTATTTTTTATTGAAGTATAGTTAAGTTACAATGTTGTATTAGTTTCAAGTGTACAGCAAAGTGATTTGTATATATATATATTCATATATATATATATATATATTCAGATTCTTTTCCATTATAATAAATAAGGACATAAAGCAAGAACTCAGGAGGTCTGATTAATTTAGCACACAATTATGTCATCAAGACCCTGGGGATTTTCATATTTTTCTCAGTCAACTCAGCTGTTCGCTTTAGTTCTGTCTTTTCTTCCAGGATCACTGGACAGTTACCATAGATCTTGGCATCATATTTATTACGCTGCCTCCAAAGAAAACAAGAATATTTTCTCCTTGAAATTTTCTTCATTAGAAAGAAAAAATATTGCTTAGGATACGTAATACAATCTATTTGTATTTTATACTTAGCTGAATGCAGGCAAAAATTTGTGAATTCTGTTGGCAGGAAAATGAGGTAAAGGGGATTTAGGGTAAGGGGTGCGAATATATATCTGATAAAAATGTGTCACCTATTTCTTCCAGTCTATATCTTTTACCACTTGACCATAGAGTACACACACCCATGACCCTGAGAAAGGGGAGAGATTTCTTCATTGACATGTGTTCTTCAGTGTTCGTAGAAATATTTAAATAAAAACAAAACCAAGCCCCCACAAAAAAACACCCCTTACAGTGAGTTATATGAAATATGATTATATTTCTTACAAAATTAAGTCTACAAAAAGAGACTCAGTAGATATAGCCATTAAGATAGAAACATATGAAACCACATGTACCATATGTATTTTTGAGAGGGACAAATGTGCAAAGATTTTAGGTTTAATATTAATTCTTTATGGTATAATAAGAAAAACTGTCCATAAGTGACCCAAAATGCTCTTTCTGCTTTGCCTGAACAATAAGATTACAGGGATTGAGACATCCCTTTCCCTCAGCAGGAGTAGGGCCACACTACACTAGTGTCTTTCTCATCCTTACAGTATGGTTGCTAGATAAACTACAGGATGCTCAGTTAAATCTAAATTAAAGAAAGACAACAAATAATACTTTAATGGGACTTCCTTGGTGCTGCAGTGGTTAAGAATCCACCTGCCACTGCAGGGGACATGAGTCGATCCCTGGTCTGGGAAGATCCCACATGCCATGGAGCAAATAAGCCCATGCTCCACAACTACTGAGCCTGTGTGCTGCAACTACTGAAGCTCACATGCTTAGAGCCTGTGCTCTGCAACAAGAGAAGCCGCCACAATGAGAAGCCCGTACATTGCAATGAAGAGTAGCCCCCACTTGCCACAACTAGAGAAAGCCTGCTCTCAACAGTGAAGACCCAATGCAGCCAAAAAAGAAAATAATAATTTAGCATAAGTAGGCCCTAAATATTGAACAATGCATATTTACATAAAATATTTGTTGTTAACCTGAAATTCAAATTTGACTGGCTTCTTGTGTATTAATTTGCTAAATCTGGCAACCTACCTTAACCAGAGGAGTTGGAATATCCCAGGGCCATTCAAGTCCCCAAGTGCTTCTGGGTACCCAGATTTCCAAGGATTATTTTTCAACAGCAGGCACCATAAATTTAAATAATCTGGCCCAGAGGTAGCTGCAATACAAGTTGTGACTAACACTCTTCACAATTTCCCTAAAAAAACAGGGAAAACTGTGGGGGTGAAGTCTTCTTCCGATGGACCATGTTCAGTAGAACACCCCAGTGCCTACATTCTCCTCTTTAAGATAATGGAAGAAGCAAGCATTCATGCCTTCTCTTGTCTTGTTGACCAAGTCATATGTGTTTCTTGCATCCCTGATTCTCATGCCACCAAGAAATTGAGAGTTACTTCTTACTTTTGTGAAACTGTCTTCCACTCTTGAGACAAGGGCCAAGTGAGATGTACGTCTGTTCTTCCCATAGGGACACAGTCATATCCCTTATTTCTTCATAATACATACAAAAAGACTCTAGTTCCTAGGATAGTGCTTGACATATAGTAAAACCTTAATATTTTTTTTACTGAGTAAATGAATCAATTAATTTTACTTCACGATTGGACATAACTCAAAGGAAATACATTTTAGAAAAAATAAGGATTGATATTCCCTGACCACTTTCAGAAGTCACAGACTGAGAATACCCATAGGTAAATCCTGTTAGGCATTGGTTTACTGATTAAACATAAATTTATAGAGCTGGAATCTGGCTGAGTACACTTTATTCAATTAACGCCATCAATGATGGAAAAACTGTGTGGAACTTACTATGTTGAAATAAGGACTCCGCATCACTTCTGTGATAGTCCTGCCAAAGATGCATAAAATAAATCTAGAGTGTAATTATGAGGAAATATTAGACACACTCAAGTTGAGGGACATTCTGAGAAATAATTGTCCTGTAATATTCAAAATTCTGAGGAACTGTTCAAACTGAATGACACTGAAGAAAATAATAACCAAAAGTAATGCATGATCTTGAAATGGCCCATTTCATTATTGAAACTTTTGTTGGAACTTGAATAGAATCTAGGGATTAGATGGTAGTACTGTCTTAGTACTAAATTCCTGATCATGATGGTTGTGCAATGGATATAGAGGAGAATATCCTGGTATGTTGAAATAATGCTCTAATTATTCATTGATAACTAACATATCTGAAAGATCCTACAACAATCATCATGAAAATATCATATCCTCAATCTACTCTCAAATCATTCAGATAAAGCAGTTTTTGTACAATTTTTATAACTTTTCAATTGAAATTGTTAATAAATATAAAGAAAACAACAACAGCAACAATAATAACTGGGATGATAGCGCTCAACAATCCAGGCCAGAAACCTCTTCTTTGGAAGGCCTTTCTGTTCCTGACATTGTTTTCTAGTGAGAAGTGAACAGAGGTAGAAAAAAACTATTTAGACTAGATGGCCCTGCTGGAGAAGATGAGAAAGTAGAGCACTTTCTCAAGGGCCTAGTGCCATAGACTTTGTGAATCCCATACAGAAAGTGCTTTTTTTTGCACAGTAACCGAGGGTAACTGAGCTTCCCTTAGCCAGAGTGTGAAGGTCTCCTGTAAAACATTGGACTCACTGTGAGTAAGAAAGATACCTAGGGGCTTCCCTGGTGGCACAGTGGTTGAGAGTCCGCCTGGCAATGCACGGGACATGGTTTCGTGCCCCGGTCTGGGAGGATCCCACATGTCACAGAACGGCTGGGCCTGTAAGCCATGGCCACTGAGCCTGTGCGTCCGGAGCCTGTGCTCGGCAACAGGAGAGGCCACAACAGTGAGAGGCCCGCGTACCGCAAAAAAAAAAAAAAAAAGAAAGAAAGATACCTAAAAATTACTAAAACCTACTGATTATTCCTTTTAAAACATAACATTTATGTGGTTTGTTATGCATAGATATTCTTTGTAATTTAGTTGCTTCTGGGGAGCGGAATTGACTGGCTAAGGACTGGGAAAGAGGGAGATTTTAACAGTGTACCCTTGAATTTTGCACTATGTACATGCATTTCCTGTTCACAAAAATAAACAAAAGCTACATAAAAATAGTCATTATTATTTTTTTTTTGTCCTCACCACGTGGCTTGCAGGATCTTAGCTCCCTGACTAGGAATTGAACCCAGGCCACGACAGTGAAAGTGCCAAGTCCTAACCACAGAACCAGCAGGGGATTCCCAAAGTAGTCATTATTTTTAATGTACCTATGTTGAGATAGGGGATCACTGTCCCTTTTACTGGTTGGTAGAGAAAATGGATTCTAAGTATGAGAATGTATGATGAGAAAAGAAATGTTCACATTTCTTCTCTCAGACAAGTTCAGCTTATTGAGGTCAGATTCTTGATATGCTTTCTTCAATCCATTTGTGTGAGCCTTAAGGCTATTGTATACTATGCCCAAATTCTGATACTATGCTGCGTGCCAGTTTTAGCTTTGTGTGTTGTTGATTGTTTGCTGTTTTAGGGAGTAGCTGTGAGCATTTTAGAGAAATTCTGGGTAACTATGCATGAGAGGCTTTTAGCCAAATCCTATTTTACAACAAAATTCATAGACAAACAAATATTTGAATCACAGACTGAATGGAATTAACCTTAAATTTTAGGGTTGAAGTGATACCCATCTTCAATAATTTTGTAAACAAGAACTCCAAATATGTAGAATATAATTATAGACAGTAAACATAAATAGATTGAACAGTATAGATAAAACCATTTCCAATTAAATAAATAGCTGTATTGTTTTAAAATTATGTTCCAAATGTATTATTCTTAAATTCTTAACTTCAAATAACAGAAAACTACTCTAAAATATGAGTAGTGAATATTCTACATATTGATTCAGTTATATAAAAAAATAGTTGACAGTCCATTGGTCTTTTTAGGCACACTCAGATTCTCTTACATATGAGAAATATAGCAGTATGATTCTTGTTATTCTAGGAATCAAGATTCATAGAATGTACTCCCAGCACTTAATATCCATGTTAAGAAGAGGATATTAATAACAGGGCAGCCTAACTTACAGAGTGTAATCAGCATAAAAATGCATTCCACATATAATTTTGCAACTGTGTTTTGAAAATCATATCATTCTATGAATATATATGATGATATAAGAAATATATGTCAGTTTTATAAAACTGTGTGGAGGAGTTTGTAGAAATTACAAATTGAAAAATTTTATCTGAAAAAATATATTTTTAGTTCTCAGTAAGAATATTTTCTCATTGTTATTATCATGTACACATGCACACAACAAGAATGTCTTATCTGTTTTCATGTTTTTATTTATTTGGCCACTCTGCACAGCATGTGGGATCTTAGTTCCCTGACCAGGGATCAAACCCGTACCCCCTGCAGTGGAACCATGGATTCTTAACCACTGGACTGCCAGGGAAGTTCCATGTTTTTATTTAAATTCCCCTTCTCAATTCTGATAAATCATATGTTAAAAATCTTAATAAGTATGACCATTTTTAATATGAAAGTTGATCAATTTGTAAATTACTAAAATTTTAATTTTCACTGTTTTGTGTTGTGGTCAAAAACACGTAACACAAAATGAACAATATTTTGTTAAGTGTACATTGTTAAGTATACAATTTAGTAGTGCTATGCACACTCATATTGTTGTGAAATGTATTTCCAGAAACTTTTATCTTGAAAAACTGAAACTCTCTGCACTATAAGCAATAAGTACCATTTCCCCCTTCATCCAGTCCTTGGTAACCACTATTCTACTTTTCATTTCTATGAATTTTGAATATATTAGATACCTCATATAAATAGAATCATGCTGTATTTGTTTCTCATGACTGGTTTATTTCACTTAGTATAATGTCCTGAAGACTCATCCATGTTGTATCATGTGACAGGATTTCCTTTTTTATAAGAGAGAATAATATTCCATTGTATGTCTATATCACATTTTGTTTACTTATCTATTCATTAATAGATATTTGGGTTGCTTGGCTTTTGTGGATAATGCTGCTATGAACATGAGTGTGAAAATTCAGCTTTGAGACCATGCTTTCAATATATACCAAGAACTGGGATTGCTGCATCATATGATCATTTTATTTTTAGTTTTTGGAATAAATGATACTATTTTCATAGTCGTTGCTCCATTTCAGAATCCCACCATAAGGATTGCAATTTCTCTGCATCCTCACAAACACTTGTTATTTTCTGTTTTTTTGTTTGTTTTTGTTGTTGTTTTTGATAGTGGCCACCCTAATGGTATAAAGTGATATCTCATTGTAATTTTTATTTGCATTTCTTTCATGATTATTGATGATGAACATCTTTTAATATGTTGTTGGTCATTTGTATATCTTCTTGGAGAAATGTCTATTCAAGTCTTTTGCCCATTTGTAATGCATTGTTTTCTTGTTGTTGTTGCTTAGGGTTAAGGTTAGTGTTAGTTTTAGGAGTTTTTCATCTAGATATTAACCTTTTTTTCAGGTATCTTATTTGAAAATATTTTCTCCCATTCCATAGATTGTGTTTTCACTCTATTCGTTGTTTTCTTTGCTACATAGAGGTTTTAAAATTTTATATAGTCTCAATTGTCTGTTTTTTGTTTCTGTTGCTTGTGCTTTTGGTATCATATCCAAGAAATCATTGCTAAATCCAATATTATGAAGATTTCTCTTTTTATTTCTTCTAGGAATTTTATAGCTTTAGGTAATACATTTAGGTCTTTAATGCATTTTGAGTTAATGTTTGTATGTGGTGTAAGGTAATGATCCAAAATAATTCATTTACATGTGGATATTTAGTTGTCTTAGGTAAATTTTTTGACGACATTTTCTTTCCCCATTGAGTGGTTTTGGCATCCTTGTTGAAGATCATATGATCATATATTGGAGTGTTTATTTCTGTGTTCTCTATTCTACTCCATTTGTCTATATGTCTGCATTTATGTCAGTGCCACATTGTTTTGATTACTGTATTTTTGTAATATGTTTTGAAGCCAGAAAGTGTGAAGTCTCCAGATTTGTTTTTCTTTCTCAAAATTGTTTTGGCTGTTTGCAGATCCCAAGGAAAATATAAATTTTAGGATTTTTTTCCCTATTTACAAAAAAATGCTTCTAGGATTTTAACAGATATAGCACTGAATTTTTAGATGGCTTTAGGTAGTATTAGAAACTTAATATAAGGTTTTCCAATCCATGAACATGGGTTACATTTTCATTTATTTTTCTCTTTGATTTTTTTCTATCAATGTTTTTATGTTTTCAGTGTACAAGTATTCCACTTCTTTGGTTAGGTTTATTATTAAGTATTTTATTTTATGCTGTCATAAATTAAGTTTTCTTAATTCTTTTTTGAATGTTTATTTTTAGTATATAGAAATGCAACTGATTTTTGTGTGTTCATTTTTTTGTTCTGCAACTTTGCTGAATTTGTTAGTTCTGATATTTTCCGGTAGAGTCTTTAGAGTGTTCTACATATAAGATAATGTTATCTTCAAACAGAGATAATATTATTTCCTCCTTTCTATTTGGAAAGTCATTTGGATGCCTTTCATTTCTGTTTCTTGCCTAATTGTTCTGGCTAGTGCTAACAATACCATATTGAATAGGAGTTATGAAAGTCAGCCACTTGTCTTATTGCAGATATTGGAGGAAAATCTTTCAGTCTTTCACCATTGAGTACAATGTTAGTTGTTGGCTTTTCATATATGACCTCTATTATGTTGAGGTAGTTTTCTTCTGGTCACTTTTTGCTGAGCATTTTTTATCATGAAAGGGTATTGAATGTTGTCAAATGCTTTTTCTGCATCAATTGAGATGATCATGTGGTTTTCATCCTTTATTCTGTTAATGTGATGTATTACATTGATTGATTTCTTTGCATTAAAACATCCTTCCATTCCAGGTATAAATCCCACTAGGTCAAGGTGTACTATTCTTTCTTTACTTATTTTTTATTTATTTATTTATTTATTTTTTTGTGGTATGCGGGCCTCTCACTGTTGTGGCCTTTCCTGTTGTGGAGCACAGGCTCCGGATGCACAGGCCCAGCGGCCATGGCTCACGGGCCCAGCAGCTCCATGGCATCCTCCTGGACCGGGGCACAAACCCATGTTCCCTGCATCAGCGAGCAGACTCTCAACCACTGCGCCACCAGGGAAGCCCCAGGGTGTACTATTCTTTTAATATGCTGCTGAATTCAATTTCCTGATATTTTGTTTAGAGTATTTGTATCAATATTTATCAGGGATATTTTTCCTTAATTTTCTTTTCTTGTAGTATCTTTGGCTTCAGTGTCAGGGTAATGCTGGCCTCATAGAATAAGCTTGGAAGTGTGCCTTTCTCTTCAATATTTGGGAAGAGGTTGAGAATAGTTGGTGTTAATTTGTCTTTAAATATTTGGTAGAATTCTCCAATGAAGTAATCTCTAGTTTTGATGTTTTCTTTTTTGGGAGGTTTTTGATTATTGATTCATTTTCCTTGCTAATTATTGTTTTTTTAAGATTTTATTTCTCCATGAGTCAGTTTCTGTTGGTCATGTGTTTCTAAGAAAGTATCCATTTCTTATATGTTATCCAATGTGTTTGCATGTAATTGTTCATAGTATTCTATTTTAACCCTTTTTATTTCTGTTCAGTTGTTTACTGACCCCTTTTATACTTCTGAATTTAGTTATTTGAGTGTTTTCTCTTTTTTACATTACTTAATATAGTATTTGTCAATTTTGTTGATTTTTTTAAAATCCAACTTTTAGTTTTATTATTTTCTGTTGTTTCTCTATTCTCTGTTTTACTTATCTCTGCTCTAATATTTAATATTTTCTTCCTGCTGATAGAATTAGGTTTATTTATTTTTTTCTTTTCTAATTCCTTACAGTGTAAAATTAGTTGTTGATTTGAGACTTTTTTCTTTATTAATGTATGTGCTTACAGCTCTAAGTTTTCCTCTTAGCAGTGCTTATGCTGCCATCCATATTTTGGTTTTGTTTTCATTTTTCACAAAGTATTTTTAAATTTCTCTTGTGACTTCTTTAACCCATTTAAGTATGTGCTGTTTAAGAATGTATTGTTTGCTTTTCATGAATTTATGGCTTTTCATTTTTTTTTTTACTATTGATTTCTAGTTTCATCTCATGGACCAGAAATGATAATTTGCCTTACTTCAATCTTTTAAAATTAAGATTTGTTTTGTGGCCTAATATGAAGTCTATTGTGGAAAATATTTTATGTAGCCTTGAGAAGAATGTATATTCTGTTATTCTCTAGTGGCGTGTTTTATATATATTGTTGTCTATATTGTTGTTAAGTCCTCTGTTTCTTTATCTCTGTCTGGTTGTTCTATCCACTGTTGAAAGTGAGATATTTAAGTCTCCTGCTATTATTTGTCTTCTTTTATTTCTCCCTTAAGTCTGTCAAACTTTGTTTCATATATTAAGGGTCCAGATATTGGGTATACAAATATGTACAGCTGTTATACCTTCTTGGTGAATTGGCACTTTAATCATTATATAATGTCCTTCTGTTTCTCATAACGGTTTTCAACTTAAAATTTAGTTTGCCGGATATTGGTATGACCACTCCTGATATTCTTGGTTTATCATTTTTATGGAATATGTTTTTTCTTCATTTCATTTTCAGTTTCTATGTGTCCTTAGAACTAATATAAGTCTCTTGTAAATAGCATATTTTTCATCCATTTAGGTAATTTATGTGTTTTGATTGTTGAGTTTAATCAACTTACATTTAAATTAATTATTGATACAAGACTATTACCAGTTTATTAATTGTTTGCTCTATGTTTTAGAGATTCTTTGCTCTCAATTTCCTCTCTTACTGCTTTCATTTTGGTTTTATTGATTTTTGTGGTGATGTGCTTTGAATCCCTTCCCATTTCCTTTGGTGTACATTTTATAGATATTTTCTTTGTGGTTACAATTGAATTTACAGTAAAAAACAAAGTTTTAAGCATTTTATTTTAAACTGTTCAGTGTAATAACAATTTCAATCACCTACAAAACTCTACTACTTTACAGCTTCACCTCCCACTTTTTGTTATTGATTCACAAATTTCATCTTTACATATTGTAAATTCATTAACACAGATTTATAGTTATTTATTAAGTTTTTGTAGTTTAAATTTTATACAAGAATTAAAAGGGACCCAAATTACAATAATACCTGTTACTACTATTTGTTTATGTATTAACCTTTACTAGGGAACTTTATATTTTTGTATGACTTTATTTTCCTATCTAGTGTCATTTCGTTTCAACCTGAAGGACTACCTTTAGCATTTCTTGCAGAACAGGTCTAATGGTAATGAACTCCCTTGATTTTTGTTTATCTGTGAGAGTCTTAATTTCTCCTTCATGTTTGAAGGATAGATTTTTTCCAATATAGAATTTTTTGTTGACAGTATTATTTTTAGAATTTTGAATACGTTATCCCTCTCCCTTTTGGCCTGCAATTTTCTACTGAGAAATCCACTGATAATTTCATGGAGGCTCCCCTATATGCAAAAAGTTGCCTTTCTCTTGCTACCTTCAAGATTCTTTTCAATTTGATTTTTGGCAGATTGTTTGTAATGTATCTTTATATGGATCCCTTTGGGTTTATCATACTTGAATTACATTCAGTTTCTTGAATTTCTATATCTATTTATTTCCACAGATTTGAAAATTTGGGGGCACTATCACTTCAATTAAATTTTCTGCCTCTTTCTTTTTTCTCCTTCTGGGACTCCCATCATATATATTATAATGATTAATATCATAATGTAGTTATGAATAAACCACTATAAACATTCAAGAGAAGGTGTTTGTGTGTAAGTTTTTAATTTCTTTGGGTAAATACCAAGGTGCATAATTGATGCATCATATGATAAGAACATGTTTATTTTTGTAAGAAGCTTTCAAACTGTCTTCCAAAATAGCTGTACCAACACCAATTATGTGAGTGTCTATTGCCCCACATCCTCAGCAATATTTGCTGTTGTCAGTGTTCTGGATTTGGGCCATTCAGATAAGCGTATATAGTAGTATCTCCTTATTTTGACTTGCATTTCTTTGATGACATATGTGGAGCATCTTTTCATATGCTTATTTGCCATCTGTATTTCTTATGTTCTTTTTAATATCTTAACTGTGTCTTTGGCAGAGACAACATTTTTCATCTTAATTTTAATGAGGTCCAGTTTGTAATTATTTTCTATCATGGGTTGTTCCTTTGGAACAATCTAAAACAGTCATCACAAAACCCATGGTCATCTTCATTTTCTTCTAAGTGTTTTGCAGTTTTGCATTTTTCTGCATATGGATATCCAATTTTTTAAAAGACTACCATTTTTTGGAAAGACTGTCATTTCTCCATTGTAATACTTTTGCCCCTTTATAGAAATTCAGTTGAAGGGACTTCCCTGATGGTCCAGTGGTTAAGACTTCGCCTTCCAATGCAGGGGTTGTGGATTTGATCCCTGGTCAGGGAGTTAAGATCCCACATACCTCACAGCCAAAAAACCAAAACATAAGACAGAAATAATATTGTAACAAATTCAGTAAAGATGTAAAAAAAAAACACAGATAATTTTAAAAAAAGAAATTCAGTTGACTATATTAATGGGAGTCTAACTCTGGGCTCTCTATTTTGTTCCATTGATCTAGTAGTCTATTTTTTCTAATTCCATACTATCTTAATTGCTGTACATTAATAGTAGATCTTGACGTTCGGTAGTGTTAGTCTTCTGACATTTTTCTTCTTTAATACAGGCATACCTCATTTTATAAAATTTTTCTTTATTTTACTTTGCAAATATTATTTTTTTTACAAGTTGAAGGTTTGTAGCAATCCTACATGGAGCAAGTCTGTCAGTGTCTGTTTCTAACAGGATTTGTTCACTTTGTGTCCCTGTGTCACATTTTGGTAATTCTTGATATATTTTAAACATTTTTATTATTATTATATTTGTTATGGTGATAAGTGATTTTTGATGTTAATACCATGACTCACTGAAGGTTCAGATGATGGTTAGCAGTAAGGTATTTTTTTAACTAGGGTATGTACATTGCCTTTGTAGACATACTGCTATTGCACACTTATTAGACTACAATACAGTGTAAACATAACTTTTATAGGCACTGGAAAATAAAAAACATTGTGTGACTCACTTTAGTGTGATATTTACTTCATTGTGGTGGTCTGGAACTGAACCAAAAGTATCTCAAAAATATGCCTGTATTGTGTTGACTATTCTGGATCTTATTCCTCTCCATAGAGAATTTGAACTTCATTTGTTGATATCAAAAATATAATTTCCTGGTATTTTGATTGGAATTGCATTTAGATCTATAGAGCAAGTTGGAAGGACTGATATCTTGGTAATATTGAGTCTTTCTATCCATAAACATGGAATATTTCTCTAATTATTTAGTTCTCCTTTGATTTCATTCAATGGAGTCATGTAGCTTTCCTCATATAAATCATGCACATGTTTTGTTAGATTTAAACATAAATGTTTCATTTGGGGTAAACATAAATGGTATTGTGTTCTTAACTTCAAATTCCACTAGTTTATTTTTGGTATGTAGAAAAATGATTGACTTTTCATATTAACCTTATTACCTTAGCCATATTAACCTCATATCCTGCTAATTTGCTGTAAACACTTGTTAGTTCAGGACTATTTTTGTTCACTCTCTCAAATTCTCTACATAGATGGTCATGTCATCTGTGAAAAGAGAGTTTTATTTCTTCCTTCCCAAAATGTATACCTATTTTTTTTCTTTTAGTGTGTCATTGTTTTAATTAGAAATTTCAGTACAGTGTGGAAAAGCAGTGCATGAGAGAAAACATCTTTGTTTTGTTCCTAATCTTGGTGGTAAAACTTTGTGTTTCTCCCCATTAAGTATAATGCAAACTGTAGGGTTTTTGTATATGTTTATTATTAAGTTGAGGAAGATCTCTACTCCTAGTTTGCTGTAGTTTTTATCATAAACAGGTGTTATGTTTTGGAAAATTCCTTTTTCTCCTTCTATTGATATGATCATGTGATTCTTTTCTTGTTTAGCCTTTTGATTTGATGGATTACATTAATTGATTTTAGAATGTTGAACCAGTCTTGCAAACCTTGGATAAATTCCACTTGGTTCTACTGTGTAATCATTTTATGCATGGCTAGATTTGATTTGCTAATATCTTGTTGAGTGTTTTCGCATCTGTGCTCATGAGAGATATTGATCTGTAGTTTTCATGTAGTGTCTGTCTAATTTTAGTAATAGGGTACTGCTGGCCTCATAGAGTGAGTTAGGAACTATTACCTCTGCTTCTATCTTCTGACACACATTAGAAAGAATTGGTATAACTTTTTTCTTAAATGTTTGGTACATTTCACCAGTAAAACCATCTGTGTATGATGTTTTCAGTTTTGGAAGGCTATTAATTATTGATTTGATTTCTTTTGTAGCTATAGACCTATTCTGATGATGTATTTCTTCCTGTGTGAGAAAAAAATTAGTTGAGGGATTTTGGCCATTCTTATAGTTGTATAGTAGTATCTCCTTGTTTTAGGAGATCACATCTTTCAAAAAAAAATCATTCTATTTTTATGTAGGTTGTCAAATTTGTGAGCATATAATTATTCATGGTACTCTTCATGATCCTTTTAATTTCCCTGAGATCTGAAAGAATTTTCTACCATTTCTGATAATACTAATTTTTGTCCTCTCACTTTTTTCTTAGTTATCCTGGCTAGAGGCTTATACATTTTATTGACCTTTTCAAATAACTAGCTTTTGGTTTCAGTGATTTTTCTTCATTGATTTTTATTTTCAAATCTATTGACATTTGTTTTACTCCTTAATATTTCTTTTTTTCTACTTACATTGGATTTAATTTTCTCTTCTTTTCTAGTATTCTATGGTGCAAGCTTAAGTGACTAATTTTAGAAGTTTCTTATTTTCTAATATATGCATTCAATGATAAAAATTTCTCTTTAAGCACTGTTTTTGCTGCCTCCCACAAATTTTGATAATTTGTATTTTCATTTTTATTCAGTTCAAACTATTTTTAAATTTCTCTTGAGATTTCTTCTTTGACATCTGTGTTTGTGTGTTGTTTAAATTCTGAATATTGGAGGTTTTCCATCTACCTTGCTCTTACTGATTTCTAGTTTAATTCCACTGTGGTCTGAGAACAGACATTGCATGATTTCTATACTTTTAAATTTGTTAAGATGCATTTTAAATACGATGTGTGATTGGTGAACGTTCCATGTGAATTTGAGAAGAATGTGTGTTATGCTTTTGTTGGATGAAGTAATCAATTGATGTCAATTATATGCAGTTGATTAATGGTGCCGTTCAGTTCAGTTGTGTTCTTTCAGTTTTTCTGCCTGTTGCATTTGTCCATTTCTGACAGTGGAATGTTGTAATCCCCAACTATGATAGGTCAGTCGTTTATTTCTCCTTGCAGTTCTATCAGTTTTTGGCTTACTCAATTTTAAAGATTATTGTTAGGTTCATACATATTAAGGATTGATCTGTCTTCTTGAAGAATACACATTCATCTTAATATAAAGTTGTTCTCTATACGTGATGAGTTTCCTTGCTTTTAAGTTGACTCTGTATGAAATTAATATAGATATTCTTGTTTTCTTTTGATTAGTATTAGTATGGTATATCTTTTTCCATCCATTTACTTTCAATTCATATGTCTTTATATATAAGTATATTTCTTTTAGACAACAAATATTTGGGTCTTGTTTTTTTGATTCACTCTGTCAATCTCTGTCTTTTAATTTGTGTATAGATCAATGTGGTTTAAATTACTGATATAGTTGAATTAGTATCTACCTTATTTGTTACTCTTTTCTATCTGTTGACTTGTTCTTTGTTTTGATTTTTATCTTCTACTCTTTTTCTGCCTTTTTTGTTTTAACTGAGAATTTTATGTTGTTCTATTTTGTTTCCTTTTTTAGCATATCAGTTGTGATCATTGACTTTGTTTCAATGAATGGGTTAAATGATACCCAGATAGCAGGTAAAACATTTTTTTCTGGGTGTGTTTGTGTTTCCAGAAGAGATTAGCATTTGGATCAGTAGAGTGAGTAAAAAACATCTTCCCTCATCAATGTGGGTGGGCATTATTCAATCCTCTGAGCATCAGAGTAGAACAAAAAAATGTGGAGGAAAAGTAAATTTCTCTCTTTGAGCTGGAACATTCATCTTCTCCTGCCTCCAGACATTGGAGTTCTTGGTTATTGGGCCTTCAGGTTCTAGGACTTAGAGCAATGGCCCATTCTGGCTTTTGTTCTCAGACTGAGAATTATGCTATCAACTCCCCTTGTTCTTAGGCCTTCAGACTAGGACTGTATTGTACCATCAGCCCTCCTTATTCTCAAGCTTGCGGATGAAAAATCATGGAATTTAATCAGCTTCAATAACTGTATGAGTCAGTTCTTACAAGAAATATATATATATATATATATATATATATATTCTATTAGTGTTGTTTCTCTGGATGTCTCTAACTAGCACATCAGTTATACTTTTTTTCATATATAAATTTATTTATTTATATATTTATTTTTGGCTGTGTTGGGTCTTTGTTGCTGTGCATGGGCTTTCTTTAGTTGCGGTGAGTGGAGGCGACTTATGGTTGCAGTTCATGGACTTCTCATTGCGGTGGCTTCTCTTGTTGTGGAGCACAGGCTCTAGGCACATGGGCTTCAGTAGTTGTGGTACGTGGGCTCAGTAGTTGTGGCTTGCAGGCTCTAGAGCACAGGCTCAGTAACTGTGGCACATGGGCTTAGTTGTTCCATGGCATGTGGGATCCTCCTGAACCAGGGCTTGAACCCATGTCCCCTGCATTGACAGGCAGATTCTTAACCACTGCACCAACAGGGAAGTCCCTATACTTTTATATTTACAATTTCAGCAGCTGACCTAATTTACAATATGCATTTACAACTGATTAAAGTCCACTTACAAATAACTCTACACCACTTTGTTACAATAAAATAATTCTAATTCATCCCCCTATCCCTTATATCATTGCTGCTATTCTTCTTACTTGTATATAAACATACATAAGGATTCATAATCTAATCTATTTTTGGTCTTATTTCAAACAAAATGTTATCTGTTAGATCAATTAAGAATAAATGTTTTCATTTTGCTTTTACTTATTCCTTTCTGATACTCTCCCTTTCTTTATATAGATCTAAATTTCTAACCTATATTATTTTCATTCTTTCTAGGGAATATATTTACATTTCTTGCAAGTCAGGACTACTGGCAACAAATCCCATCATTTTATTATTAAGTCTTTATTTCTCTTACACTTTTGAAAGATAATTTTTCAGGATACAGAATTCTAGGTTGTTGGGTTTTTTCTCTGGACACATTAAATTTTCACTTCACTCGTTTTCTATTTATGTATTTTCTGAGGAGAAGTTAGATGAATTTCTTATATTTGCTCCTCTAGGTAAAATTTCCTGCCCCCTGTCCCAGCTTTCAAGTTTTTTTTCTTTATCTTGGATTTTCTGTCATTTGAAAATGATATAACTATGTATACTTTTTGGCATTTTCCTACTTGGTGTTCTCTGAGATTCCCAAATCTGTGGTTTGGTGTATAACAGAAATTTGGGAAAATTCTCATTAATTATTGTTTCAAATATTTCATCTGTTTTATTCTCTCTTTCTTCTCCTTTTGTTATTCCCATATGTATGATGTACTTTTGTATATTTCCCCCAGTTCTTGAATATTCTACTTTTGTCTGTTTTTTTTTTTTCTTTCCATATTGGAAGTTTCTATTGAGATATCCTCAAGCTTGGCAATTATTTCCTCAACTACATCCAGTCTACTAGTGAGCCCATCAAAGGTATTCTTCATTTCTGTTATACAGTTTTTGATGTCTAGCATTTCTTTTTGATTCTTTCTTAAAATGTCCATCTCTTTACTTACATTGCCTTCTGTTCTTACATGCTGTGTAACTTATCCATTAGGTCTCAGCATATAAGTCATAGTTGTAATAAATTTTTGGTCTAATAATTCCAACACCACTGCCATATCTGATCCTGGTTTTGATGTCTGTTCTGTCTCTTCAACACTTTTTGTTTTTGTCCTTTAGTAGCCTTGTAATTTTTCTTGATATATGGACATGAGGTGCTGTGTAAAATAAACTGCTGAGAAATGGCTTAAATAATGTGGTGGTTTTGAGCGGGGATAAAATGTCTATAGTCCTATGATTAGGTCTTAGTCTTCTAGTAAGATTGTTGTTCTGGACTATAAATATTATAGTCTCTCAGTAACCATCAACCCCCTTTAGTACAGGCAGAATGGCTAGATGGGGCTGAAGTTGGGTATTTCCTTTCCCACAGGTCAGTTAGGCTCTGAAGAAAATCTCTCAAATTTTAGGCTCTGGTAAAATAGTTTCTCTTGAGAGCAGATCTTTAAGAACATAATGCTCTAGGTTTTTCAGAATGGCTATTTTCCCTCCCACTGTTGGAAGCACAAGTGGATTTTTCCCTAATATTCACTGTGAAGACCTGGTCAAACCTTTAGATATAAAACTCACAAAAGTGTGGGGACTCCCCTATGCTTGAGTCTTCCTGAAATTTTTAACTCTCAGACTTGTCCACGCTGAGCCTCCAGTAATTTATCGATTGTAATTTAGAATTTCCTTCCCACCACTGATTCCAGTGGAGATTTCTGCTCCTGGATACCTGCTGCTAAGCTGTGATTCTTTGTATTCATCTCTCTGTCTCTGTCATTTGGGGGCAGCAATTTGCCCTGTGTCCTCACTTCTGTGATATATATATATAAGGAGTGTTGTAGATTATTTTAGTTTGCCCTGTTTTTTACTTCTTAGAATGGAGTGCCAACTTCCAAACTCCTTACATGCTGACTGGAAACCAGAATTCCTTCAGCATTTAATCTTTTCCTGACAATATTCTCCAATTTTTAATTTGTATTTTACTATATACAATTTTTATATGATTCCTCTAAATTCTAACTATTTTTTTCCATTTAAGATTATCATTTTTTTGCCATGTTTAAATCAACTCTTAGCTCAAGTTGTTGAATAATTAATGAACATTTTATCCGAATTGTGTTTTAGAATTTTACATTTTAATTTACTGTCTAAAAATTATTTTGGTGAAAACAAGATTATCCACTTTTCTCAGTACCAACATTTGGCATATCTTTTTTCTCCTCATTTAAGTTGCAATCTTTCCTTTATTATCAAATCACCATATATACTGGTTCTATTTCCAGACTTTGTGCTCAGATCTGATGATATCTATATCTGTTAAAAATCTGCTAATTACCATAATTTCATAATATATTTAAACATCTCATCATATTTCTAACTTCATTACTCTTTATATACAGCTAAAATTTGTTTGCTATATAATTTTCCAGAAATTAACTGTCTTTTTGACAAAATTTAAAGTGTCACTAATCTTGTTTTTAGAGTATTTTGCTAAATATAGATTTTTTTCAATAAATTTTATAATTTATTTCTATATATCCTGTGCATTTAATTTGATTTTACATCTATTCTTGTGTTCTGGCGAAGTGAAAGGGATTATGTTGTTGTTACTGTTGTGTTTACATTTTGAAATTGGTTACTATTGCAATGTAAGAGAATTTTTGAGATTTGTTGATCTATTTCCTACTCTTTATTGATGGTCTTTCATTTTTCTTATATGAAATCAGTTATTCTGAAATAGCTATTTTCTAATACTTATTTAACTTTTACATCTAACTACTAGTTGCTCATGAAAATAAAGTAAAATTATTGTGAAAAAAGATCATGTTGTGTTTTCAATTTACATTTTGAACTGTAGTACTGGCTGATAATTGTTAAAGAAGAGTCATTAGTTTTGCACAACCACCTGAAATAATTTTTTTAATTAATTTTAATTTGTTTATAACTTTGTATAAGTTTTATGTGTACAATATTATATTTCAACTCTGTATATACAACGGAGTGCTCACCACCAAAAGTTGTTTCCATTTGTCATCATACTGTTGACGCCCTTTACCCATTTCACTCTCACCCCACTCCTCTTCTCCTCTGGTGATCACTACTCTGTTCTCTGTATCTATGTGTTTGTTTTTGTTTGGCTTGTTCATTTATTTTATGTTTTTTAAATGTTTCACATGTGAGTGAAATCATACAATATTTGTCTTTCTCCTCCTTACTTATTTCACCTAGCATAATACCCTCAAGTTTCATCCACACTGTCACAAATGGCAAGTTTATATATATATATATATATATATTTTTTTTTTTAATGGCTGAGTAGTATACAATCTTCTCTCTACATTTATCTGTTGTTTGGAAGTTAGGTTGTTTTCATATCTTGGTGATTATAAATGCTGAAATGAATATAATGATGTGGTATATCTTTTCAAACTAGTGTTTTCATATTCTATGGATACATATGCAGAAGTGGAATAGCTAGATAATATATTAGTTCTATTCTTAATTTTTTATTGTTTTTAAAATAATTTATTTATTTTTATTGAAATATAATTGATTTGTAAGTTGTGTTAGTTTCAGGTGTACAGCAAAGTGATTCAGTTATATATACATATATATATATTTCTGGTTTCTTTTCTCTTATAGATTACTATAAAATATTGTTTATAGTTCCCTGTGCTATACAGTAGGTCTTTGTTTGTTTTCTATTTTATATACAGCAGTGTGTATATGGTAATCCCAAGCTCTCATTTATCCTTACCCCCTTTCCATTTTGGTATTGACAAGTTGTTTTCTATATCTGTGGGTCTGTTTTTATTTTGTATATAGGTTCATTTATATATTTTTTATATTCCACATATAAGAAATATCATATGATATTTGTCTTTCTCTGTCTTTCTCACTTCACTTAGCATGATAGTCTCTAGGTCCATCCATGTTACCACAAATGGCATTATCTCATTATTTTTTATGGCTGAATAATATTCCATTGTATAAATATACCACAACTTTTTTATCCATAAATCTGTCAGTGGACATTTAGGTTGCTTCCATATCTTGGCTAATGTAAATAGAGCTTCTATGAATATTAGAGTGCATGTTTATTTCTGAATTATAGTTTTCTCTGCATATATGCACAGGATCATATGGTAGCTCTATTTTTAGTCCTTTAAGAACCTCCACACCATTCTCCATAGTGGCTGTATCAATTTACATTCCCACCAATGGTGTAGTAGGGTTCCTATTTCTCCACACCCTCTCCAGCATTTATTACTTGTAGACTTTTTGATGATGGCCATTCTGAAAGGTGTGAGGTGAGACCTCATTGTAGTGTTGATTTGCATTGCTCTAATAATCAGTGATGTTGAGCATCTTTTCTTGTGCCTTTTGGCCATCTGTATGTCTTCTTTGAAGAAATGTCTATTTAGATATTCTGTCCATTTTTTGATTAGATCATTTATTTAATTTTTTGATTCAGCTGAATGTGCTGTCTGTATAACTTATAGATTCATTCCTGGTCAGCCACTCCATTTGCAAGTATTTTCTCCCATTCTGTGGGTTGTCTTTTGGTTTTGTTTATGGTTTCCTTTGCTGTGAAAAAGCTTTTAAGTTTTATTAGGTCACGTTTGCTTATTTTTGCTTTTATTTCCATTACTCTAGAAGAAGGATCCAAAAAGATACTGCTGCAATTAATGTCAAAGTGTTTTCAATCTATGTTTTCTTCTAGGAGTTTTATAGTATACAGTCTTACATTTAGGTCTTTAGTCGATTTTGCATTTATTTTTGTGTATGGTGCTAGAGAATATTCTAATTTCATTCTTTTACATGTGGCTGTCCAGTTTTCCCAGCATCACTTATTGAAGAGACTGTCTTTTCTCCATTGTATATTCTTGCTTCCTTTGTTATAGACTAATTGAGCATAGGTGCCTAGGTTTATTTCTGGGTTTTTTATCCTGTTCCATTCATCTATATTTTTGTTTTTGTGCCAGTACAATACTGCTTTGATTAATGTAGCTTCATAGTATAGTCTGAAGTCTGGCAGCCTGATTCCTACAGCTCTGTTTTAGTCCTCAAGATTGCTTTGGCTATTTGGGGCCTTTTGTGTTTCCATACAAATTGTAAAATTTTTTGTCCTAATTTTGTGGAAAATGCCATTGGTCATTTGATAGAGATTGCATTGAATCAGTAGATTGCCTTGGGTAGTATAGTCATTTTGACAGTATTGATTCTTCCAGTCCAAGAACATGGTATATCTTTCCATCTGTTTGTGTTATCTTTGATTTCTTTCATCAGTGACTTATAGTTTTCAGAGTACATATCTTTGCCTCCTAAAGTAGGTTTATTCCTAGGTATTTTATTCTTTTTGATGCACTGTTAAATGGGATTGTTTCCTTAATTTCTCTGACCTTTTGTTTTTAGCATATAGGAATGCAACCGATTTCTGTGTATTAATTTTGTATTATGGGACTTTACCAAATTCATTGATGAACTCTAGTAGTTTGTTGTAACATCTTTAGGATTTTCTATGTAGAGTGCCATGTCATTTGCATACAGTGACAGTTTTATTTATTTTCCAATTTGGATTCCTTTTATTTCTTTTCATTCTCTGATTACCATGGCTATAACTTCCAAAACTATGTTGAATAAAAGTGGTGGGATTGGACATCATTGTTCCTGATCTTAGAGGAAAGGCTTTCAGCTTTTCATCCTTGAGTATGATGTTAGCTATGTATTTGTCACCTATGGCCTTTATTATGTTGAGATAGGTTCCTACTATGCCCACTTTCTGGAGAGCTTTTTGTCATAAATTGAATTTGAATGTTGCATTTAATCAAAAGCTTTTTCTGCATCTACTGAGATGTTTCTATGTTTTTTATTCTACAATTTGTTAATGTGGTGTATCACACTGATTTATTTGCAGATATTGAAAAATCCATTCACCCCTGGGATAAATCACACTTGATCATGGTGTATGATCCTTTTAATGTATTGCGAGATTTGGTTTGCTATTGCTTGCTGAGAATTTTGTGTCTATGTTCACCAGTGATATTGGCCTGAATTTTTATTTTTCTGTGGTAACATTGTCTGATTTTGATATGAGTGTGATGGTGGCCTCATAGAATTTGTTTGGAAAAGTTCCTTTCTCTGAAAATTTTTGGAATAGTTTCAGAAGTATAGGTGTTACCTATCCTCTAAATCTGTGATCGAATTCAACTGTGAAGCCCTCCTGGATTTTGTTTGTTGGAAGTTTTTCAATTACAGATTCAATTTCAGTACTTATAATTGGTCTGTTCATATTTTCTATTTCTTCCTCGTTCAGTCTTGGGAGATTGAACTTTTCTAAGAATTTGTCCATTTCTTCTAGTTTGTCCAATTTGTTGGTATATAGCTGCTTTTAGTAGTCTCTTATGGTCCTTTGTATTTCTACGGTGTCCATTGTAACTTCTTTTTTCATTTTTAATTTTACTGATTTGATTCCTCTCCCTTTTTTTCTTGATGAATCTGTTAAAGTTTTATCTCTTTTCAAAGAACCAGCTTTTAGTTTTATTGATCTTTTCTCTTGTTTTTTTTTTTAACCTCTATTTCTTTTATTTCTGCTCTGATATTTATGATTTCTTTCCTTCTACAAACTTTGGGTTGTGTTTGTTCTTCTTTCTCTGTTGTTTAATGTGTAAAGTTAGGTTATTTGAGATTGCTTTTGTTTCCTAAGGTAACATTGTATTTCTAAAAACTTCCATCCTAGCACTGTTTTTTGTGTGTTCCATAGGGTTTGAATTATTGCATTTTCATTTTCATGTCTCTAGGTATTTTTTTGATTTCCTCTTTGATTTCTTCAGTGATCCATTGGCTGTTTAGTAGTGTATTGTTTAGCCTCCATGTATTTCTGTTTGTGGCAGTTTTTTTCTGGTAGTTGATTTCTAATCTCATATAATTGTGGTTCGAAAAGATGCTTGATATCATTTCAATTTTCTTAAATTTACTAAGACTCGCTTTATGGCCCAACATGTGATCTATCCTCATGAATGTTTCATGTTCACTTGAAAAGAATGTGTATTTTTCTGCTTTCAGATGGAATGCTCTATAAATACAAAGTCTATCTGATCTTGTTTGTCATTTAAGGCCAGAGTTTCCTTACTGATTTTCTGTCTGGATGATCTGTGCAATGATGTAAGTGGGGTGTTAAAGTCCCCCACTATTATTGTGTTACTGTCAATTTCTCCCTTTATGTATGTTAATATTCACTTTATGTATTTAGGTGTTTGTATGTTGGGTTAATATATATTTACAATTGTTGTATCTTCTTCTTGGATTGATTCCTTGATCATTATGTCATTTCCTTCTTTGTCTCTTGTAACAATCTTTATTTTAAAGTCTATTTTGTCTGTTATGAGTATTGCTACTTTGGCTTTCTTTTGTTTTCCTTTTTCATGGAATACGTATTTCTGTCACCTCACTTTGCCTGTATGTGTCTCTAGTTCTGAACTGGGTCTCTTGTAGACAGCATATGTATTGGTGATGTTTTTCTATCTATTCAGCCAGTGTATGTCTGTTGGTTGGAGAATTTAATCCACTTACATTTAACATAATTATTGATATATATTTTTTATTGTCATTTTGTTAGTTGTATGTCTTTTTTCTTCCTTTCCTCTTTCATTCTCTTTTCTTGTGACTTGTATCTCTTTAGTGTTGTGTTTGGATTGTGTTTTCTTTTGTGTGTGTATATGTATTATAGATTTTTGTTTGCAGTTACCATGAAGTTTTGATATAGCACTCTATATATACATATATATATATACACACACACACATATGATTGTTTTAAGTTACTAATCTCTTAATTTCAAATACATTTCAAATATTCTGCACTTGTATTCTCTTCTCCCCACAATTACTGGTTTAGATAACATATTGGTGTGTGGATGATTTCCTACCTTTATTGTAGGCTTGTCTTTATGGGTGAGCTTTCCCATTCATGATACATTTGTTTCTAGTTGTGCCCTTTATTTTTCTGCCTAGAGAATATCCTATAGCATTTGTTGTAAAACTGGTTTGGTGGTGCTGAATTCTCTTAACTATTGCTTGTCTGTAAATCTCTGTCAGATCTGAATGACAGCCTTGTTGGGTCAAGCAACATTGGCTGTAAGTTCTTCAGTTTCATCACTTTAAATATATCATGTCACTCCCCTCTAGCCTGCAGAGTTTCAGCTGAAAAATCAGCTAATAACCTTATAGGGATTCCTATGTATGTTAGTTGTTGCTTTTTCCTTGTTGCTTTTAATATTTTCTCTGTCTTTAAATTTGTCAATTTAATTAATAAGTGTCTTGGCATGTTCTCCCTTGGCATATTCTCCCTTGGGTCACCTTGGGTTTATTCTCCCATACAGGGCTAAAAGAAGTCTTCCCATTGCCTTGTTTAATTTTAGCTGATCTCATAAACCATTTCAAAAATTACTAGTTTACAGTAGTGCATTGATAAAATCTAGAAAACTAGCTAGAAGACAGAATACTTGGACACTTATGTGGAAAACGGAAATGGCAAAATATTTAAACAAATTTCACTGAAGGCATTTTTTTTTAATTCACATTACTATACCATCTCATGTTTGGGTTTAAGCTTAGGTATTTGTTAATCACTATTTTTAATCCTATCAATACTGCTAAGGATAATAAAGATGATGGTAACATAAAATCTTATTAGACAGTTAGCTTTTAGTATCTACTTTCCTTTTATCAATCATATCAAAGCAAAAATGACTCAGTTGCTTTATTTCTATGAAAAATATTAAAAGTAATACCATGAATAATTATACATATGTAACATGTTATATGTATATAATGTTATATATATAATTTTATATATATAAAATTATGGGACTCTGCTTCCTGGACTTGGGTAACTCTTTCCTTTCCCTTGTTAGGGAAGTTTTCAGCTATTATCTCCTCAAATATTTTCACTGGCTCTTTCTCTCTCTCTTCTCTTTCTGAGACCCATATAATGTGAATGTTGGTGTGTTTAATGTTGCCCCAGAGGTCTCTGAGACTTTCCTCATTTAGTTTCATTCTTTTTTCTTTATTCGGCTTGGTAGCAGTGATTTCCACCATTCTGTCTTCCAGCTCACGTATTCATTCTTTTGCTTCATTTATTCTCCTGTTGATTCCTTCTAGTGTGCTTTTCATTTCAATTATTGTGTTCTTCAACTCTGTGTGGTTGTTCTTTATATTTTCTAACTCTCTGTTAACAATTTCTTGTAACTTCTCACTCTGTGCCACTATTTTTTCCTGACCTCTTGGATCATCTTTACAATCATTAATCTAAACTGTTTCTTGTGTACATGGCCTATCTTGTCATCACCTAGTTGTTCTTCTGGGGTTTTATCCTGCTCCTTCATCTGGAACATATTCCTCTGCCATCTCATTTTGTCTAAATTTCTAGTTGTATTTTTATGTATGTGGAAGGTTAGTTATGCTTTTCTCCCTCTGAGAAGTGGCCCTCTATAGAGGATGCTTTATGTGTCCCAGTAGTACTTTCCCATCTCATCATCCAAGGGCAAAGGAACAGCTGGTCCTAGCATAAGTCCTGATCTTTGTTTGTGGACTGAGTTCTGCAGGCTGCTGGATCATAGCATTCTTGCTTCTAGTGTCTGCCCCCTGGTGGATGAGCCTGGTCTAAGAGGCTTGTGCAGGCTTCTTGGTGGGATGGACTACTGCCTGCTCACTGGTGGTTGGACTTGGGTCTTGGTCCTCTTGTGGGTAGGGTCTTTCAGTGGGTGTGTCTAGAGTGGCTGTGAGCTCAGGAAGTCTCTAGGCAGCCTTTCTGCTGCTGGGTGGGGCTGTATTCCTACCCTTCTCATTGTTTGGCCTGAGACATCCCAGCACTGGAGCCTACAGGATGTTGGGTGAGACCAGGTCTTCGTGCCAACATGGTGACCTCCAGGAGAGTTAATGCTGATGAATATTATCTAGGACCTTTGCCAACAGTGTCCTTGACCCCATGGTGAGTCACAGCCAACCTCCACCTCTGCAGAGTTCCTCCAAGACCTGCAGGTAGGTCTGGCCCAGGCTCCTATGAAATCAGTGCTTTTCCCCAGGGTCCTTGTTCACATAAGACCTGTGTGTACCCTCCAAGAGTGGAATCCCTCTTTCCTTCAGTCCTATGGATCTTCTGAAATCAAGTGCCTCTGGCCTTCAAAGCCAAATGCTGTGTTGGCCCCTCCTCTTGATTCCAGACTCCCAGGCTGGGGAGCCTGATGTGGAACTCAGAAATCTCACTCCTGTGGGAGAACTTCTGTGATATAATTGTTCTCCAGTTTGTGGGTCACCCACTACGGGGTATGGGATTTTATTCTATTGTGAGAATGCCCCTCCTACTGTCTCATTGGATTTCTTTTTTATGTCTTTGTATGTAGAATATCTTTTTTGCTAGGTTCAGTTCTCTTTTTTATTTTTTTTATGGCTGTTCAGGAGTTCTTTGTGATTTTGATATGCTCATGAGGAGGTGAACTTAGGGTCCTTCTACTCTGCCATCATGTCTCCCTTTTCCAATGTTCACCTCATCCCTACCTCAACCTTCCTCCTTGTGGCTTGGGACCTAGAGTCAGTGGATCCCAACCACTGGAAGGAGGAAAGCAGGAAAAAAAGTTAAGAGTCAGAGGCCTATTCTTAACTTTTAGAGAAATCTTCATACTGTTTTCCATAGTTGTTGCATCAAATTCCATTCCCACAAACAGTGCATGAACTTTCTTTTTTCTCCATATCCTCTCTGACAGTTGTTATTTCTTTTCTTTTTGATAATAGGCATTCTAACAGGTATGAAATTATATCGCATTGTCATTTTAATTTACACTTCCCTACTAATTATTGACATTGAACACCTTTTCAAGTGCCTGTTGGCCTACTTAAAAAAAATGTCTATTCAGTTCCTCTGCCCTTTTTTTTTTTTTTTTTTTTTTTTTTTTTGCAGTACGCAGGCCTCTCACTGTTGTGACCTCTCCCATTGCAGAGCACAGGCTCTGGATGTGCAGGCTCGGCGGCCATGGGTCAAGGGCCTAGCCGCTCCACAGCATGTGGGACCTTCTTAGACCGGGGCACGAACCCGTGTCCCATGCATTGGCAGGTGGACTCTCAAACACTGTGCCACCAAGGAAGCCCTGTCCATTTTTTTAATTGGGCTTTTTTGTTTGTTTGATATTGAGTTTTATTAGCTCTTTATATACTTTGAGTATTAACCCCTTATCATCACATAATTTGCAAATATCTTTTCCCATTATGTAAGTTGTCCTTTTATTTTGTTGATGTCTTCCTTTGCTATGCAGAAGTTTTTAGTTTGATGTAACTCCATTTGTTCATATTTTCCTTTGCTTCTTTTGCCTGAAGAGATATATCCAGAAAGATATTACTAAGACCAATGTCAAAGAGCACACCACCTATGTTTTCTTCTAGGAGTTGTATGGTTTCTGACTTCATTCAAGTCTTGTTATGGTGTGAAATACTGGTTTAGTTTGATTCCTTTGCATGTAGCTGTCCAGTTTTTCCACTATTTATTGAAGAGACTATCTGTTTCCCATGGTATGGTCTTTGCTACTTGTCATAAATTAATTAATCATATAGGTGTGCAGTTTTTTGGGGGGTTCTCAACTCTGTTCCTTTGATCTATGTGTCTGTTTTTCTGCCAATACAGTGCTGTTTTGATTACTAGAGTTTGTAACATAATTTGAAATCATGAAGTGCGAAACATCCAGCTTTGTTCTTTCCTCTCAGGATTTCTTTGGATATTTGGGGTCTTTTTCGGTTTTATACAAATTTTAGTGTTTTTTGTTCCATTTCTGTGAAAAAATGTCATCAGGATTTTGTTAGGACTTGCACTGAATATGTAGATTGTTTTGGGTAATATGGACATTGTAACTATGTTAATTCTTCTAATCCATGAACTCAAAACATTTTTCCATTTTTTATGTGTCTTCTTCAATTGACTTCAACAATGTCTTATAGTTTTCTGTGTATGGGACTTTCATCTCATTGTTTAAATTTATTCCTAGGAATTTTATTCTTTGAGATGCAATTGTAAATGTGATTGTTTTCTTAATTTCTTTCTGCTAGTTCATTGTTAGTGTATAGAAATGCAACAGATTTTTGTATATTAATTTTTACCATGCAAATTTACTGTATTCATTTATTATTTCTAATGCTTTTTTGTGGTTCCTTTAGGGTTTTCTATTCTTAAAATTATGTCATCTACAAATATGAGTTTTACTTCTTTCTTTTCAGTTTAGATGTCTTTTATTTCTGTTTCTTGCTAGGACTTCCAATACTATGTGTAATAAGAGTGGTGAGAGTGAGCACCCTTGTTTGTTCCTGATCTTAAAAGGATAGCTTTTAGTTTTTCACCATTGAGTATAATGTTAGCTGTGTGCTAGTCATATATGAACTTTTTGTTGCTGTCGTTGAGGTATGTTCCTTCTATACCCATTTTATTGAGGGTTTTGATCATAAATGAGTGTCTAATTTGTCAAATCCTTTTTCTACATCTATTGAAATAATCATATGTTTTTTATATTTCATTTCTTAATGTGGTGTATTACATTTATTGATTTCTGGATTTTTGAACAGTTCTTGCATCCCTGGAATAAATCCTACTTGATCATGGTGTATGTTTCTTTGAATGTATTGTTCAATTCAGGTTGCTAATATTTTGTTGAGGATTTTTTCATGTATGTTCATCAGAGATATGAGCCTATAGTTTTCTTTTTTGTGGCATCCTTGCCTGGTTTTGTTATCAAGGTAATGTTGGCCATGTAAAATGAGCAGAGAAGCATTCACTTCTTTTTAATATTTTTGAAGAGCTTGAAAATGATAGGTATTAAAATTTTGGATGTATGGTAGAATTCACCTGTGAAGCTATCTGGTCCTGATTTTTCAAAGAGGTGTTTGGTTGATGTTTCAGTCTCATTACAAATGATTTGTCTATTGAGATTATCTATTAATTAATGATTCAGTATTAGAAGGTTGTATGATTCTCAGAACTTATACATTTCTTCTAAGTTGTCCAATTTGTTGGCATATAACTGTTCATAATATTCTCTTATAATTCTTTGTATTCTGCGGTAGTCATTGTTATGTCTCCTCTTTAATTTCTGATTTTATTTGTCAGAGCCTTCTGTCTTTTTTTCTTGGTGAGTCTAGCTAAATGTTGTTACTGTAAAATCTTTTCAAAGAAACAGCTCTTAGCTTTATTTATCTTTTCTGTTTTCTTTTCATTTCTATTTTATTTATTTCCATTTTCATATTTATTATTTTCTTTCTTCTACTGATTTGGGGCTTTGTTCATTTCTAGTTCCTTTAGGTGTAAGTTTATATTGTTTATTTGAGATTTTTTGTTTCTTGAGGTAGGCCTGTACTGCTTTAAACTTCCCTCTTAGTGCAGCTTTGATGCATCCTATAGATTTTTGTGTGTTGTATTCTTTTTTCCATTTGTCTCTGGGTTTTTTTTCCTTTAATTTCTCCTTTGATTTCTTTCTCAACCCAACAGTTGTTCAGTAGCATGTTGTTTAGTCTCCATACATGTGTGATGTTTCCACATTTCTTTTTGTAATTGATCTCTAATTTTATACCATTGTATTTGGAAAAGATGCTTATATAATTTCAGTCTTCTTAAATTTATTGAGACGTCTTTTGTGTCTCAACATATGGTCTATCCTTGAGATATTTCTTGTACATGTGAGAGTGTATATTTTACTGCAGCTGGATGGAATGCTCTGTATAACTCTATTAAGTCCGTCTGGTCTAATGTTTAATTTAAGGCCACTATTTTTTGTTGTTATTGTTGACTTCTATCTGGATGATATATCCAGAGATGTAAGTGTGGTGTTAAAGTCCCCTACTATTATTGTGTTGTTGTCAATTTCTCCTTTTATGTTTGTTAATATTTGCTTTATGTATTTAAGTGCTCCTACGTTGGGTGCATATATATATTAACCTTATGGGAATTCCCTTGTGTGTTTGTTGTTTTTCCCTTGCTGCTTTTAATATGCTTTCTTTGTATTTAATTTTTGACAGTTTGATTAATATGTGTCTTGGCATATTTCTCCTTGGATTTATCCTGTATGGGACTCTCTGTGCTTCCTGGACTTGATTAACTATTTCCTTTCCCATATTAGGGAAGTTTTCAACTATAATCTCTTCAAATATTTTCTCAGTCCTTTTCTTTTTCTCTTCTTCTTCTGGAACCCCTATAATTTGAATGTTGGTGTGTTTAATGTTGTCCCAGAGGTCTCTGAGACTGTCCTCAGTTCTTTTCATTCTTTTTTCTTTATTCTGCTCTGCAGTATTTATTTCCACTATTTTATCTTCCAGGTCACTTAATCCGTTCTTCTGCCTCAGTTATTCTGCTATTGATCCCATCTAGAGTACTTTTAATTTCATTTATTGTGTTGTTCATCGTTGTTTGTTTCATCTTTATTTCTTCAAGGTCCTTGTTAAATGTTTCTTGCATTTTGTCTATTCTATTTCCAAGATTTTGGACCATCTTTACTATCATTATTCTGAATTCTTTTTCAGGTAGACTGTCTATTTCCTCTTCATTTGTTAGCTCTGGTGAGTTTTTATCTTGCTCCTTCATCTGCTGTGTGTTTTTCTGTCTTCTCATTTTGCTTATCTTACTGTGTTTGCGGTCTCCTTTTAGCAGGTTGCAGGTTCGTAGTTCCCATTGTTTTTGGTGTCTGTCCCCAGTGGCTAAGGTTGGTTTATTGAGTTGTGTAGGCTTCCTGGTTGAGGGGACTAGTGCCTGTGTTCTGGTGGATGTGGCTGGAATTTTTCTTTCTGGTGGGCAGGTCCACGTCTGGTGGTGTGTTTTGGGGTGTCTGTGGACTTATTATGACTTTAGGCAGCCTCTTTGCTAATGGGTGCAGTTGTGTCCCTGTCTTGCTAGTTGTTTGGCATAGGATTTCCAGCACTGTAGCTTGCTGGTCAATGTGTGAAGCTGGGTGCTGGTGTTGAGATGGAGATCTCTGGGAGATTTTCGCCATTTGATATTATGTGGAGCTGGGAAGCCTCTTGTAGACCAGTGTCCTGAAGTTGGCTCTCCCACCTCAGAGACACAGCACTGACTCCTGGCTGCAGCACCAAGAGCCTTTCATCCACACGGCTCCTCAATTTGGGATGATTTATTGTCTATTCATGTGTTCCACAGATGAACGGTACATCAAGTTGATTGTGGAGCTTTAATCCACTGCTTCTGAGGCCGCTGGGAGAGATTTCCCTTTCTCTTCTTTGTTCTCACAGCTCCTGGGGTTCAGCTTTGGATTTTGCCCTGCCTCTGCATGTAGGTAGCCAGAGGGTGTCTGTTCTTCACTCAGACAGGGTTGGGTTAAAGGAGCTGCTGCTTCGGGGGCTCTGGCTCACTCAGGCCGGGGGCAGGGAGGGGCACGGAGTGCAGGGTGGGCCTGTGGCAGCAGAGGCCAGTGTGACATTGCACCAGCCTGAGTCACACCATGTGTTCTCCCAGGGAAGTTGTTCCTGGATCCCGGGACCCTGCCAGTGGCGGGCTGCACAGGCTCTCCGGAAGTGGGGTGTGGATAGTGACCTGTGCTCACACACAGGGTTCTTGGTGGTGGCAGCAGCAGCCTTAGCATTTAATGCATGTCTCTGTGTTCCACACTTTTAGCTGTGCCTCGCACCCATCTCTGGAGCTCCTTTTAACAGTGCTTTTAATCCCCTCTCCTTGTGCACCAGGAAATGAAGAAGGAAGAAAAAGTCTCTTACTTCTTCGACAGGTCCAGACTTTTCCCCGGACTCCCTCCCGGCTAGCCGTGGTGCACTAATCCCCTGCAGGCTGTTGTTCATGCCACCAACACCAGTCCTCTCCCTGCACTCTGACTGAAGCCTGAGCTCATCTCCCAGCCCCCACCCACCCCGGCGGGTGAGCAGACAAGCCTCTCAGGCTGGTGAGTGCTGGTCGGCACCAATCCTCTGTGTGGGAATCTCTCTGCTTTGCCCTCCACACCCCTGTTGCTGTGCTCTCCTCCACAGCTCCGAAGCTTTCCCCCTCTGCCACCCACAGTCTTTGCCTGCAAAGGGGCTTCCTAGTGTGTGGAAACCTTTCCTCCTTCACAGCTCTCTCCCACTGGTGCTGGTCCCGTCCCTATTCTTTTGTCTCTGTTTATTCTTTTTTTCTTTTGCCCTATCCAGTTATGTGGGGAGTTTCTTGCCTTTTGGGATGTCTGAGTTCTTCTGCCAGAGTTCAGTAGGTGTTCTGTAGGAGTTTTTCCACGTGTAGATGTATTTCTGGTGTATCTGTGGGGAGGACGGTGATCTCCTCGTCTTACTCTTCCACCATCTTCCCCTTGTCTCCAAGAATAAGTTTTAAAAGGCAGGCTGGTTTACCAAGTTCTCTCTTCCCCTGTCTAGTGATGTCCAGCCAAAGGGTGCTCTGTCAACATGGGTTCTTTGGTGTAGAGTACCAGCCAGGATTCCTGAGAGGCCACATGACTGTGCATAAACCAAGATGCGCTCTATTTAGAAGGTACAAAATGCCCCAGCATGTCACTCGCATATATATTAATAACAGTTTTTTATTCATGATGATTGTTCCCTTTATTATTCTATAATGTCTATCTTTGTCCCTCATTAACATTTTTGTCTTGAAGTCTCTTTTGGCTAGTATAAGTATGGTTACACCCAATTTCTTTTGGCTGCCATTTGCTTGGAGTATCATCTTCCATCCTCTCACTATAAGCCTATGTTTTTCTTTAGAGCTGAAATGAGTCTTCCGGAGCCAGTGTATAGTTGGGTCTTGTTTTTTAATCCATTCAGACACTCTGTGTATTTTGATTGGTGAGTTCAATCCATTGACAATTAGGGTAATTACTGATTAATGAGAACTTGGTATTGCCATTTTCTCTTTTGTTTTCTGGTAGCTTTATATCTCCATTATTTCTTTTTTTCTTGTGTTTCTGTCTGTCATTTTATTTTGGTGGCTTTCTATGATTTTTTCTCAGTTTCCTCCCTTTTTATATGTTGTGTCTCTGCTCTGGATTTATGCCTTGTTGTTACCATGATGTTTGTATAAAACATCTCATAGATAAAATAGTTTTTTTTTTTCTGCTGATAGCATCTTATCTTTATTTGCATATATGAGTTCCATCCATTTTTCCTCCCTTTTATGGTATTGTTGTCACAAATATTTTCACTTTTTTTATTGAGAATTTCTTACCAAATTGAAATAGCTATGGTTATTTTTACCACTTTTTTTTTTTTTTTTTTTTTTTTGCGGCATGCGGGCCTCTCACTGCTGCAGCCTCTCCCGTCGCAGAGCACAGGCTCCGGACGCGCAGGCTCCGGACGCGCAGGCTCAGCGGCTCTGCGGCACGTGGGATCCTCCCAGACCAGGGCACGAACCCGTGTCCCCTGCATCAGCAGGCGGACTCCCAACCACTGCACCACCAGGGAAGCCTTTACCACTTTTTTTTAAACCTCAATGTCATAATTGTGTTTAAGAACCTACCTGAGTTTTAATTTATTGATGCTATTTATCACATTACTCAAAGTTTTGTGTAATTTTGCCTTAAGAGCTCATTTCAATATTTCTTGTAAAGCAGGTCTAGTATTGATGAACTTCCTCAGCTTTTGTTTGTCTGGGAAACTCTTTATTTCTCCTTTGTATCTGAATGATAACTTTGTGGGGTAGAGTATTCTTGGCTGACAGGTTTTATCTTTCAATATTTTGAGTATGTCATTCCACTCCCTCCTGGCCTTTAGAGTTTCTCCTGAAAAGTCTGCTGATACTCTAATGGGGGTTCTTTGGTATATTATCATCCAGTTTTCCCTGACGGCCTTTAAATTATTTCTTTGTCATCAACTTTTGATAGTTTTAATATAATGTGTCTTGGAGAAGGTCTTTTTATATTGAGGTAATCAGGTGTTCTTTTATCTTCATAGACTTATATATCCAGTTCCTTCCCCACATTTGGGAAGTTCTCAGGTATTATTTCTTTAAATAAAATCTCTTCTCCTTCTTGGATATCCATTGCCCTAATGTGGTTCTTCCTAAAAGAATTAAATTTAAATCTAATTAAAATTTCATAGAATTTAAATTTTAAGAGATCTTAATTCTCTCTCCTCTTATATTTGTATTATTTCTCATAGAATTTAAATTCTCATAGAATTTAAATTAAAAATGTCTTAATTCTCTCCCCTCTTATACCAGTAAGACTCCACCTTCAAGCTTGCTAATTCTCTCTTCCTTGCAGTCTGCTCTATTTCCAATGCTTTCTAATTCATCATTTATTTCATTTATTGAGTTCTTCAGTCTCAGAATTTTTGTTTGGTTCTTTTTTAGAGTTTAGATCTTTTTGGTAAATATTCCTTTTATTCATGAATTTTATTCCTGACCGTATTAAACTGCCTTTCTGTGTTTTCTTGTAATTCATTGATTTTCTTCATGAAAGCTATTTTGAATTCTCTATCAGAAAACAATATTTCATGGCTTAAAATTTGGATTCTGGAGAAGTTTCATTTTATTTTTCTGATATTGTGTTTCTGGGTTCTTTGTGGTGTCTAATGAATTGTTCATCTGCTGACAGATTTAAAGCAGTAAACACCTTTCCTCTTTCGGTAAAGTTTAGTTTTTGGGGTTTTTTTTCCCCTCACATTTAAGGATTGAACAGGTTAGAAATCTTTTTTTTTTTTTCCAGTAGGTAGTGTTATAGCATGCATTTATCTGAGCTCCCTCTTGCTATATTTGAGAATCAGCATTTTTCACTTTCTTCCGACTCTGTTAGAGACGTCACCAGTGTCTTTGCTATCACTGCTTTTGCCTCCATGGTCATTGGGGCCTTGCTGTTACCAGTGTCACTGGTGTTGTGGCCTGGAACACCAGGGTAGCAGCCCTCTTCACCACATCTATGGTCTCCTGGATTATAGTCTCTGCCAACTTGGGGAGTTTGAGGGGAAAGCCAGGGTCACAGGTCTCTCTACCATGACAGTAATTGTCAAGTTTGTGGGTTCCATTGTTATGGGTAGGAGTGTGGCTGGAGTTATGGGCACCTTAATGGTGCAGCCTCACAGCTGCTACTATCTTGTTCCCTGTGGCTTGGGTGCTACAGCTGGAGGTCAGTGTTGCATGCCTACCTTCCCTGATACTACCTAGTTCCCTGGGGGTTATAGGTTCAGCTGCCATGCCCAGGGTAAAGTATTGCATACACTGACTCAGCTCTTTCCCAGGTTCTGCATCCTCTGTGTGTTCCAGTCCACCCACCTTTAGATGTACAGAATGTGGAATTCTCCAGCATGCTGGAATGTTGGGCAGGGGCACTCTTGTTGAGTTATAGATGTTTTACTGGTTATAGATTGAAGGAGAGAGACAAAGTAGCAACTTATACTGCCATGATGGTGACATCACAACCTGAAATCAATTTTTTTTTTTCTGCAGTATGCGGGCTTCTCACTGTTGTGGCCTCTCCTGTTATGGAGCATAGGCTCCGGACACGCAGGCTCAGCGGCCATGGTTCACAGTCCCAGCCACTCTGTGGCATGTGGGATCTTCCTGGACCGGGGCACAAACCCATGTCCCTTGCATCAGCAGGTGGACTCTCAACCACTGCTCCACCTGGGAAGCCCCTGAAATCAATTTTTAGTGTGATCTTTTGATGAAACCACTTTCCAAAATTTATCAAAACTATAGCTTCCATTTGGCATGTTAATATAATACGTTTTAAATATGTTTTCCAGTATTAAACCTTCTTATCGTTCTAGAATTTTAAGTCATGCTTAGTATTTTAATGACTGTTATTTTCCCTTTAGATGCTTATATCTGTAATCATAATGGAGATTGGTTTTCACTTTTATATGCCCAAATCTTTGCTAGGTTCTGGTATTCTGTGTATTGGTAAAATTTCTAGAGACAAACAAACAAACAAACAAGCAAACAAAGAAAACCCTCACTGTATCATGTTTAAGCACAAAATGTTTTATTGAAGCACATTAGACAAGAAACTTCATTATAGAGAATCACCATAAGGTTTGCTTGGACATAGTTGGAACATTAGATAGTTCAGTAAGATTCATGTTTGTCAGAGAGCATGAGATTAATCACAAAAATTCAGTGTGAGGAGTACCAGTTCAGTGGTGTTTCTAGAGATCCTGCAACCTGTAGCAAGTAGAAGAGGAAGGAAATCAATTGCAAGATTGATAGAGGAGAGACATGTTGGGTCCCTGATGAATATGAAGCAGTCAAACACTCCATGGACTGTGTACTTTCTGAATTTACAAAATAAGGAAAACATAAAATATTTTTTGTCATGTTTAAACAGTTTAAGTGTTTTTGTTTTGTTTGTTTTTACTGTTGTTAGTATATGCACTTGAGCTTAATCATAATCGCTACAGGCTTCATATCAAATTTCTGGTTATTTTATCTTTGTCTGATTGCAAATTTTAAAGTGATAAGCTTAGAATCTGACAGAATCCCCACATTTTTCAGGAAGAGCTAAGTGGAAACAATTATAGATCTTCCTATTTACAATGAAAATGGAATAATACATCTATTTGGGAATCATAGAGATTAATGCCTCAATCAAAGTTTTGAATCATGCAGCTATAGAGATGCTTATCATCTATCCATTAATTTCCCTGGCTTGAACTACACAACAGTCTGACACATATTGGAAAATGACAATAGATTATAAGAGAATTAATCAGGCAATGATTGCAATTATAGCTGCTATTCCAGATGAAGTCTCTTTTCTTGGGCAATGTAATACATCTCTGGCATTGGAGAGTGCTTGTGTGTCTACAAACTCCTTTCCTTTTACTTTCTTTTTAAAAAGTAGAATACACTTTAAAAAACTTTTTATTTTATATCGGATCACAGTTGATTAACAATATTGTGTTAGTTTCAGGTGTACAGCAAAGTGATTCAGTTATACATATACATGTATCTATTCTTTTTCAAATTCTTTTCCCATTTAGGTTATTACAGAATTGTGAAGAGTTTCCTGTGCTATACAGTAGGTCTTTGTTTGTTATGTAAAAAAAAAAAATAGTATATTCTGACAAGTACAGGTCACCAGGAATTAAGTCTTTGCATGCTTTAAGGATATATCATGCTCCATATCTGTGCAATAAAATAGTTTTGAAGAACATTGACAGCCTCATTATTTCCATAGGTCATGATCCTGGGACACCTCTCTAATATTTTGATTCTTAGTGAACTAAGAAAACTAAACTATCAGGGAGCAACAAGTTCCCCAGTTATAAAGGTAAGACATATGTGTGTCAGAGTGGAGAATAAATTCAGAAAATGTTAAATTTCAATGTACCTCATTGAAAGTCCTGGGAATTTAAGTATCTAAGCAATTGAAGTTACTATCTTAAAGTGAAGAATATGCCTGATTTTCCTCTCTGTTTCAATCAGGTTTCTGACTGACCCACAACTGGGGTAAAATATTAAGTGGTTAATAAGGGAATTTACATATCTCTGGGAGGCATGGAAAAGGAGAGTCAATAAAGTATATGGAGGCATGCCAAGGTAGCACAGAGAGGAAACAATTATCAGCCACATCAGAAGAAGTAAAAGGAAAAATTTGTTGTACAAATCTTTGTACAACAAAAAGTTGTACAAATCCAGAGATAGTATCTATACTTATGGAAGATGTCAGCTTGACAGAAACTATGTAGTCTTTGTTATATGGATATACCCTTCCTGGAGCAGCCAACATGAAGCATGCAGTGAAAGAGATAAGTTAAATTAAACCTCCTCCTGCACTTCATCTCCTGAACCACTCATTAATTCAACTGAGAGTAGTTCTTCTGCCTTTCCATTTTGCTTAACTTTCTCTGCCTCTATGAAATTAAGTCAAAGAGTTACCTATTGTGTTCAGATGTGGGAGCATCCCTAAAGAGATTGCGTGTTCTCAAAACCTTTGGTGGGATAGCTGGACTTGATGTAGATGCAATTCATGTCTTTCCTCAGGGTGTACTGGAAGATATCACCTTGGTTGGGAGTGGGGGTGGAAATGGAGGGCTAGTGCTAGATCCAGGTGTGAGGCAGGACTTTCCCTGTGCTTAGTGGCTGTCATAGTCCTATCAGGACCAGTGCTTATCCCAAGTGGCTGGAGCAGAATCCTTGAGGGTCAGGTCCAAGGTGGTTCTGTTTCCTTTAATTGTATGTTTTTCCTCTCTCCCTCCACTGAGGACCCTGCCTGAGATTGGAGTATTACTAAAGCAAAAGCAGCACGTGCAGGCTTTCAGCTGATATTGGATACAGAGGTCTGAGGTGTCTCCATTGTCCTGCCTGTGCAAGTGCTCACACTGTTTCCCTGTTGTGCTCAGAAATAGCCTCCAGTGCAAGTGCCTTTTGGCCCTCAAAGCCAACCACTTCCCCTAGCCTCCTACCACCTCTGCCCTTTTGTTGAAACAGTCCTCAGGGCAGGCAGGGCTTATATGAACTCTCAGCATGTATTGGGGGTGAGCCAACAATGTCCACCGCCACTCCACCCAGACACCACTTGAAACCAGGCAGCCTCTGCATCCCATGGTCAAGTCTTCTCCCTGTCCCAGATCCAGTGCTGTGTTGTGACATGGAGAGAGTATGGCCAGAGCATTCACGTGGCTGGGGAGCTCAGCGATGTGGTCATGGGAAACCTGGCAGCTGCCAGAGCAGACCTCTCTCCATCCTGCCACGGAGGGAAGCCAGTAAGTGCTTGCATCTCATGACCAGAGTCCAAGCTTCCCACTGCCCTTCTGTTAGTCCCAACCGTCGTTCAACCAACCAAAGGAGGTTTGTCTCCCCTCCATAGAACCCCAGGCCTGGGTTGCTCAAATTATGGCTTTAACCACTCACTCTCCAGGGCAGGTGTCCACCCATGTAACCTTTTTTATCCTTTGAGTTCCCTCCCAGGGGCAGAGCTCCTGACTTGATCACTTTCTTCCCTTCCTGTCTCTTTGGTTACATGTGTAGCATTCTTACAGCCTTGGTTGTATAGTGATTCTTTTTCCAGTTTCCAATTAGTTTTCAGTGATAATTCTTCCACATGTAGATGTATTTTTGATGTGTTCACAGGGGGGAGGTGAGCAACATGGCCTTTTCCTCCACCACCTTGATCAATTCCCTTTCTCAAAGCAGAGCTAAAATATAGTAATTTTTTCTCTATGAATTTGTATAAAATGTACTACCTTCTGTAGAATATGCTTAATAGCACTGAGAGTTTGTATTTTCCATGGGGTGATTGAATTTTTTTTCTTTTTTCCTTTTTGCAACTTTAAAATAAAATGAAGAAGAAAAGTACTTCAAGAGTCTTTCTAGATTTTTACATTGGCATTTTCCCTCATGATTGAGCCTTCATACCGATAATCAAGGTATGGAATTAATATTAATTAAAACAGACTATATCTGAATGTTAAAATCTAAAATAAAATATTTATTTTATTTGTTCAAAATATGACTCTGTTTCTATGGGAATTTCAAAGATTCAATTAGATTAACTGAGACTTTGTAGGAAAAGAATTTGTTTCCCAGGTTCAATAAAGGTTATCTAAGACTGTGAATTTACTTTGAAAATCATGCAGCAAAGAGTCAGCAAGAAAACATCACTCAGCTTAGTCTTGAGCCTTAAGAATGATAAAGACATCTCATGTTGACATCTCAAATTTATTCACATATATGAGTGATTAACTTTAACTTCAAGATTACTTTCTAAAATATATTATACTTTTGTAAAAAATGTAATTATTTTTTCATATGATCATTCAAAGTGACCCAAATAATTTCATTTCTATAAAATGTGTGATTTTTCATATATAAATTTGAGAAATGTATTTATAAGCTCTTAATCAGAGCTCTTTAATTTCAGATGAGGTAACATGGTGAATAACAAAAGGGTGTGCATAATCCAAGCCAGCTTCAAAAATTTTATGATAGCTTCTTTTTATTTTAATTCTAATTTTGACACATTTACTGAGTTTTAAAATTCCCCAGCTTCTTTTGGTTTTGAACCAATCTAATATTAATCAGAGATATTTTACTGAGAAATATGGTCATGGCATTTTTGTGTAAGCACATTAGTTTCCATGGAAACATATAGCAAATATTCTTTATACTATTTCTTTTTAACAGAATGTGTTATGAATTGTTTTTAAAGTTACTTTGTGTGAGTTAGATATTATGTCACTGATAGAAACATACTATTGGACTTCATAATACACAAGTATGGCCTGAAAATGCAGGAAATAATGTAATCCTTTCTTATAAACAATCTCTCAAACTTACAAACATGGCTTTAGTTTTAGGTTTTTCTTTTCTTCTTGAACTTCAATTGGAAAAATAATTTTTAACAAGGAAACTACTCTGTTTTGGCGCTAACTGTTTAAGGCTCACTAAGAACAGATTCAGTTGAGTGAGAAATCAACTCATGACTCTTGAACTTTCATAAGTTAAATAAAATTGTTTGTGGTGATCCCTTGAAAAAATTATCTGAGATTCAATATTAGTTGAAGTGGAAAAATCATGGCTCAAAATTCTCTAATGCTGTAAAAAAGAAATTGGGTCATATTGATCAGGGTTCATGAGGGCATGATTGAAAAGCTGAACAGGAGAGTGATTTGACTCTGGTAAGATCTTGCTAAGCTGTTAGGTCAAAGTTGTGCTGACAGGGAGCTGTACTTGAGACTCAGATAGAACTTGAGTATTGTACTGTGGATTTGCCCATGGAAATTTTCTTAGATCAACCAGCTAAAAAGATTACATTTAGGTGAATGTAAATATTTCACAAATATTTGATATATGATATTTATTTTTTATTTTCCTCCTATTATATTTATTTTTTATTTAAAATTTTTATTTTTATTTTTATTATGTATAAATAATATACAGTATTTATGTTATATATATTTATAGTGTATATATATAACAAATTTTACTATTTTAACCATTTTTAAATGTACAGTTTTGTGGCATTAGGTACATTCACAATGTTGTACAATCATTACCTCTATCTATTTTCCAGAACATTTTCATCATCCAAACAGAAGCTCTATATACATTAAACAATAACTTCTCATTCCTCTCTCTGTTCAGCCCCTGGAAACTTCTATTCTACTTTCTGTCTCTATGAATTTGCGTGTTCTAGATATCTCATATAAATGAAATTATACATATTTATCCCTTTTATGTCTGGATTATCTCAGCAAAATGTTTTCAAGATTCAACTATGTTGCAACACATATCAGAATTTCATTTTCTTTTAATAGAAAAGTAAACAGAAATATAAAAATGAGATAAACCAAAGATTTTCTTCCCCATAAAACAAGAAAACTTCCTCTTTTTCAATGGCACTGGAGAAAAATGAGGAAATAAAATCTTACAAACTTAAGGAATGGAGACAAAACCATGGGAAACTTTAGGATAACAGGATAATGGGAACCTTGCAGTCATCTTCCTGTGATATCCTTCCCTCTTGATATATGATATTTAATAGTAATGTGTAGGTTTTACAAATTCTATGCCTCTCTAAATTTCTTATTATGTGGTATGTTACAGAGATATTGATAAAAGAAACTATGTACATATAAACTTAGATTTTGAAATGTCATATATATTTATGAAATGTCATATGTATATATGTGAGTTGGAATGTGGGAAAACTATGTAGAAGAAGATATTAGAAAGTACACTTCACAAGATAGTGAAAATGTATAATTTGAATGCTTAGGTGTACAACCTTATTTTGGGATAAAAATACCATTGTTTTTTGTTTTATGTCTATTTTACTAAGTTTTTTTTTCACCAGACGCTAGTAAATATTAGATGAAAGAAGAGTGTTTACAAATAAATACAATTTTATTTCTTTTTAAATAGACTTTATTGACTAGGTACACAGATATACACACATATATGTTTAGTTTACTAAATCTTAATATTTTCTTCTTTAATGAAACTTTCACCACCACAATCAACGGAGTCACATTTCTTTCCATTTAGAAAGTTTCTTTGTGACTATTTGGAATCAGTCCCTCTACTTTAGTCCCAAACAAGCACCAAATTCTTTCTGTTATTTTTAGCTTTTATTGTTCTATTTTTGATCCATTGCAAGTAAATTTTTGTGTACAGAGTGAGGTAAGTGTTGAGGATCATTTTTAAATTCCACACAGCATTATTTTTTAAAGACTATGTTTTCTCCACTAACTTATCTTGACATCTTTGTAAAAAAATTAGTTGTTATAGATGTGTATCTATTTCTGGAATCTATTTCTTTTCATTGATCAATATGACTATCTACACACTAATTCTATACTGTTTTGATTACTGTTTTAATAACTTGATTTCAAACTTGAAATCAAGTAGTTTGCATTTGCCAGCCTTACTCTATCTTTTCAAAAGTCAAATAAGTTTTGAAGTTTTGTATAGTGGACTATACAAAATCATATCTCTTTCTTAATGGAGGACTCCATAGAACTTTGAGTATGCTAATACGATTTGAAAATATTGGGCTGGCCAAAAAGTTCGTTTGAGTTTCAAACTTTTCGAGTTTCAACTTAAGAGTAACTTAAGAGTAAATATACAATAAAACATTTCCTAAAATTATTCCACAAAACTCATATTTCCCCCCCCTCCACACACACACAGAACATGTTGCAAGTTTATTTTCTACAAATACACTTGGAATGTCTGCATTTGATGGGTAAAAGGGCGTATATAATGATAAGATATACAATACGTTTGAATCTAGTAGTTGGTGTGAAGTCTCTATAAGATTAAGAACACATTGACTCAAAGTAAGTGGAATGCAATACAAACTGGTGGGGTAACATCTGTATATTTAAGATATGCAAATTCAATTACTACTGTCTAGCAAAAAGCAAGAAATGTATTACATTTGAAGGAACAAAATAAAAATTTAAATACTGCAGTAGATTTCCTTTCATGGTGAGCCTCAAAAGTAAACATGAACTGAGAAGCATCTGTTCCTACAGAAACTTACTGTGATACAATATGTTTGACAGTTTATTTTATGTGGATGTCTGAAGGGATTATTTATAGATAATTTAAAGTAAATATATGTTAATGTGCTTCCATATACTAACTTTAATATCTACTATCATATAAAATGCAACTCACCTGTAATGCTTGGCTAAACTCTTTATTAAGTTGAAGCTAGGTGCTCTGAAGACTTGGTCACAAAGTCAAGGTGGTCAGGGCAAAAATTCTCTCCCAGTAATAGGAAAGAAGCAAGTGTCACTGAAGGCTTTGTCTTTCTTTAAAATAATGTCAGGAATTAAGAGGCAATCCAACACAAAGTCATTAAGATATCCTTTTATGTTTTCTCCATTTTTAGATCTATGATTAATTGTAGGTAACTTTTTAAATACTGTAAGATTTAGGTTACATTTATTTCCTCACATATGAATGTCCAATTTTTGAAACAAGTGTCCTTTCTCCATCAAATTACCTTTGCACCTTTGTCCAAAATCAATTTACCATGTAAACATCCGTTTATTTTTAGGTTCTCTTTTCTGTTTACTTGTCCTATGAGACTATTCTTTTATAATTACCATACTATCTTAATTATTGCAGTTTTAAAATACATCTTGATATCAGATAGTATGAGTAATCCAACTTTGTTTTCCTTTTGATAATTGTTTTGGCTATTCTAAGTCCTTTACATTTTCCCTTATGTTCTAGATTAACTTGTAAACTTCTACATACATTTCTTCTGATAGTTCTTTTGAGATGATTTGGGGGAAAATTTAAATCTTCTCACTACTGTATTTTCCAATGCATGAATACAGTATACTCGTCAATTTTGTAGGTCTTGTTTGACACAACACATTAGTGTTTCATAGTTTTCAGCATACAAAACTTGCACATCTTTTGTTAGAATTATACATATATATATTCATTTTTTGATGCCGTTAGAAATAGAACTCTTTAAAAATATATAAATTTCTATTTTATGTTGTAGTCTGTAAAAAGTCAATTGGTATATTTATATTAACCTTGTACTCTACAATTTTGCAAAACTAACTTCTTAGAAACAGTAGCTTTTTAAAAGACTTGTTGAAATTTTTCAGGTAGACATTTATGTTGCCTTCACACAAAGATAATTGTATTCCTTCCTTTCCAATCTGTATTTTATTTCTTTCACTTAGAATATTGCACTGGCTAGGACATCTTAAATAATATTGAGTGGGAAAGGTGAGTATGAATGCCATCATTTTGTTTCCAATTTTGGGAAAAAATATTCATTTTTCACCATAAAATATGATACTCTGTGCTAATTTTATTGTTATTCTTTCTCAAATTGAGGATAATTTATTTGATTGGTTACAAAAATGTAAAGAAAAATAAATTAATTGATAAATTGGACATCATCCAAATTTAAAATTTCTTCTTTCTGAAAGAAAATAAAGTATCACAAATAGATAAAGTATTTTGCAAATTATGTATCTGCTAAAGGATAACTACCCAGCATGTGTAAAGAAAACTTAGAACTCAGTAATAAGGAAACAAACATTCTAATAAAATTTAGATAAAACTGTAAACAAATGAAGATATATTGAGGACAAACAAATACATAATTAAATGCTCAATGATATTAGTCATTAGAGAAATGCAAATAAAACCACATTGATATACCACTGAACAACAACTGGGATGAAAAAAAGATGGTACCAAATGAGGGTGAAATTGTGCAGTGACTACAACTCTCATGTATTGCCGATGAGAGTTTAAAATGGTGCAACCACTTTGTAAAGCCGAAATTACCTCTAAAATTACCTTTTGATATTCTGTGTCTGAGATGACACAGAATCAGTGAAATTTTTTAGTGGCTACATAATATTCCATGGTACAAAAGAACACAATTTATCCAATAAGTACTCTGTATTCCTCTGTAGGTATGTATTCCAGCGTGTGTTTCTGTGTGTGTGTGTGTGTGTGTGTGTTTGTGTGTGTGTGTGTGTGTGTGCCTCTACTAACAGACATGCAAGAATATTTTTGGCCTTAATTTTTCATGGAATTGTATTTCTAAAGTAGATTTCAGAAGGAACTATGTAGCATTGCAAATGTATCCCAAATTTCAATAGACATCCCTACTGGGTAATATAAATTTCTATGCATTACATAACAACAGCTTTCAAATCAAATTAATGTACTAGAGCTCATTTTGACAATTGCCAGTCTAATGTGTATAAAGCAATATTTTATTGATACTTTAGATGTCTCTGACTACTATTATTTTTAGGAATCTTTGCAATTATTTGGACTTTCTCTTGTCAGAATTATCATACACAGTTTTAATTTTTCTCTAAATATATTGCACCCTCCCTGTCAATGCTTTTTAACTTTTTATTTTCTATTGGAGTATAGTTGATTAACAATGTGTTGTGATAGTTTCAGGTGTACAGCAAAGTGACTCAGCCATACATATACACGTATCCACTCCTTTTCATTTTTTTTCCTATCTAGATTTTCACATAATACTGAGCAGAGCTCCCAGTGCTACAGGACAGATCCCTGTTGGCTCTCCGTTTTAAACATAGCAGTGAATACTTGTCAATCCCCAAACCCCTAACCATCCCTTCCCCTCTGGTAACCATAAATTTGTTCTCTGAGTTCATGAATCTGTTGCTTTTTTGTAAATAAGTTCACTTGTATCATTTCATTTTGCATTCTGCATATAAGGAATATCATATGATATTTCTCTTTCTCTGCCTAACTTAGTTCACTAAATATGACAATCTCTAGGTCCATCCATCCATGTTGCTGCAAATGGCATTATTTCATTGTTTTTAATGGCTGAGTAATATTCCATTGTATATGTGTACCACATCTTCTTTTGTGTGTGTGTGGTACGTGGGCCTCTCACTGCTGTGGCCTCTCCCGTTGTGGAGCACAGCCTCCGGACATGCAGGCTCAGCGGCCATGGCTCACAGGCCCAGCCACTCTGCAGCATGTGAGATCTTCCCAGACCGGAGCATGAACCCATGTCCCCTGCATCGGCAGTCAGACTCTCAACCACTACATCACAAGGGAAGCCCCCTGGATTTTTATTATAGTAAAGTTATTGTTTTTATTTTGTTTGTTTGTTTTACTCTCTACATTATGTTATCTTCCTCATTTCCAGAACTTCAATTCAACCACCCATCCAATGCTTGAACTGACTCCACAAGAACCCTTCCAAGTGTTCATTCATCCTAATACATCAGTAAAGCACAAGGAGTTAAGACCATGAGCTTGGATTGAAACCTGGTTCTATCTCTCATTAGCTTTGTGCTAGCTTTTACTTGCCAGTCTCAGATTCTCTATAAAATGGGTAAAATTGAAGCACCTAACTGATTTAATTGTTCTGATGGTAAAATTAGACAAAGTGCTTCTCATTATTACTAGCTCATAGAAAGCACTCAATGATTTTGTTATGCAGATGGCACTATCCTTTGAGGAAGCTTATTTTTGTTAGAGCATCTGCTGTTAAAAGGAAGTACATTATTTTGTTTATTTATTTATTTAATTTTTTGGTAAGCAGGCCTCTCACTGTTGTGACCTCTCCCATTGTGGAGCACAAGCTCCAGACACACAGGTTCAGCGGCCATGGCTCACAGGCCCAGCTACTCCATGGCATGTGGGATCCTCCTGTACCAAGGCACGAACCCATGTCCCCTGCATCAGCAGGCGGACTATCAACCACTGCACCACCAGGGAAGCCTGGAAGTACATTATTTTGAAACAAGATCCATTCCATGTTTTTCCTTTTGACTTTAGAAGTAACTCTAATGTCTCTTCTATGCATCTGTTCTCTAGAAGTGTGATGAAATTAATTTCTTCTTAAATCATATACCTCTCAAATTACATATTTTCTTATGTGATCATTATTCTAGAGTTAAAAAAAAAACTCTAGGGGAACACAAAATATCTCAACTTTCAAACTTCAAATTCTTATAATTAACTTGATACCAGAATTTCTCCCAGTCCAATAAACATAGTTCATTCTTAAAATTTCCATTCATATAAAAAATTCTGTTCTTTATGTATTCTCTGACTCCACTATCTAACCACCTCATGTAATTTCTGAATATTTTGCTATTCTGTGTTCTTCAAAACACCTATCACTATTTCAGTTCAACTGAATCATTTGCTTGCCTGCTTCGTTTTAATTATTCCACACTAAAATTTAAACTTTATCAAATAGGCAGTTTGCCTTCTATGCCACTGTATCATATGTGTCTAGACTTGTGCCTGACAATATTTCCTATTTTGATTAAATGTAACTTAATTTAAACATATTTAACAGCATTTTTTTCTTCAGCTTCCAATCTTATCTATGTCTGTATCTCTCTTAAAATAGTGTTTTCATAATTGAATTCAATTCTATAACTAAAAGGAAAAAATGATTGCCCTATTCCTTTTCCTAAATATTATATAACTATAATTGCATCCAAAGTTCACATTTGCATTTTTGATGGACATCACATATGGGCAAGAGATGGAGAGGGAGGAATTAAAGGTTCAACAGAGAATTGAGAACATTAATAGAATATAATCCAAAAAAGCTAGCATGCTAGAATTGTAAGCATAGGTGATGAGATTAGCCTTAAAAAAAATTGAGTCACTTCTTTTCCAGAGACATATATAAGAAGTTAAGATTAGGTTAGTGATGGCAGTGATTTGAAAGGAGGAGGAAAGGAGTTTGCATCTTACCCTTTTTTTAATTGAAGTTAAAATCAATGAATATGTGTACTTTTTACAGTTTTCATTGTTAACATTTTGGGGCAATAGGTTTAAGTGATAACAACAACAAAACCACAACAGAAACTGCAATAATAATAATATTGATAATAGCTGATATTTGTTAGTATTTGCTATGTGTGAGACATTCTTCTACGGACATTAAATGAGTTATAATATAATTATTATATTTCTGTTTTACTTGTATGTATTTAACAATAGAACAGAAAGGGATTTCAGTCTTTAATGTTGTTAATTTATATTTACATAAATAATGATTGGTAGTGATATCAACAATTTTACAACAAGATGGACTTGGAATTATTCTTTTTACACTAGTTAATTATCCCACAGATTCTGATTTTGCATGTTTTCCATGACTAACTGTCCCACATTTTACTGAATACACTTTAAGGTAAATGATTTAATAAAAATGGGAAAGTAGTTTCTCCAGTTCTTATTTCACTGTTCTGAGCATATCAATATGGTGTTTTCTACTGTAATTATTATCATCATATTTTCTGCCTCTCTATGTAATTAGATATTACTAGAATAGAACTTTCAGTAACTGGTGCTAATAACACACAACCTCTGCTAATTTTATTTTATTTTTTCTTATTGAAACTTTTAGTTGCTTCTGGACTGATTTGAATTTGAAATAATGTCAGGGAAAACTAGAATGCTCTATTTCTGTTCTTCTATTCAGTTTATTGCCTTTAAATTCTTTTGAAAAAAATCAATACAATTTCTGTGAGGATTCAAAGATAATTTACAGAAAATACAATGATACATTTTAGATTTAAAAAATATATTAAAGAACCATTACTCCTACTAAATATGCTGCAATGGTAGTTTCTGAAAGACAGCAGTATTCCTATTCACAGGGTGTACTTCTTCATTTTAATCATCAATTTTAAACTTCCATCATATTCAAGCTGTCACCTCCATTTCTAATGGTGCATTGATTTTGGAAGTCATAGTCATGTTTTCTTACACATTTCTGTCAAGATAGATGTGTAGGATAATAAAAATTAGTTTGCCTTAAAAGGAAAATCTGAATTTGCATATATGACTCACTATCTCAGAATATTGATATTGAACTGTGGGTAAGAGGATTAGGAATGTAAATCCACATGACATTATTGGTTCATATTTTAAGAAACAGGAATCTTTTATTTATTATATTTCTGAATTACAAAGTAAATAATTATCATTCAATGTCTTTATTTGAGAATCCTCTTGTTTTTATACTGCAGATTGTTACAGTCTTTTTATTCCACTACACTTAATATCAGTAGTTGAATTTCTATTCAAACTGTAGATTTAGAACTAGGATATTTTTATTATTTAACATTATTTATTATGTGTATTTTTATTATATGTTTTATTATTTTCTCATTTGACTTCAAATCATAGACTGTTATGTTTAGAGATCTGCAAGGAGAATTTGATATTCCTTAGACCTAAATGTCACTTTTAATACCTGTGCCATGAGAAACTACTAAAAATATCTGGGTCATGATGGTCACACATCTGGAAAATAGTGTATATTCACTTACATCTCCCAGCATTACCACATACAAGCTTTCATAATTTTTTACCTTGTTATGAAATAATATTTGTTATTATGCAGGTATGTGGTTTTAAAACAGAATTGAATCATAGGAAGAAGAGTTTGAAACTGCAATTCTCCCATATCCTGTGTTGAATCTCCTCAAAGTATTTTAGCAGTACCTAGCCATATATTTGCATAATAGCTTTTCATTACTCCAATTGATTGTCTGAAAACTCTACCTCTAGTCCATTATTTCCATGACAAAAAACAGATTCTTGTTATGTAAAATTCACTTAATTTATTGTTTTAAAGAACATTATCCAAATCATTAATTTTGGTTTTCATCCTGAAATATTAAAAGAGACAAAGTCCTTGGCAAGATTCTATCAAAGATTTCTTATTTGTCTTTAGTATTTGTGTTTGAAGGAGAAAATATAAATAGGAGAAATCCTTACAATCTTTTTTTATTTATAAAATCTGATAATTTATATCCATAAATCATTGTTTGACTCTCCTGGTGTTAGGGTCAGTACAGGCCAATGACATCTCCTAAAATTCAGCTGCTCAAAAATTTGTTTTCTTAACATTATTTCATAATCCTCCTAAGGCCATATCTTAAATATGGTTTAGTGGGGAAAATAAGGAAATTTTGCATCACCCCTGAGATACAATTAATGCACCTCAACATTTTTTCAATATTTTGACAGGCATTGTAAGTATCAAACAATTAATTCAACATGTGTTGGGTGACTGTCTATAGAAGACTACTCTAGATTTTCTGAGAGAAACAATAAAGGATAAATTCTGGTAACTTTTTCAAAGAATTTAGTTTAAAAAATGAGAAAAGTAGCACATAAAGATCAAACATACTTTGGCTGATGGTGCTTAGGTAACAAAAGATAAGGATATGGATAAAGAGGAATAGCAGAAGAGGTTATTTACAGTTCAGCAAATGTGTGAAGACTTTATAAAAGTGATATCTAAATTATGTATCAAAGTCCATAGGATTTCAGGTAGAATTGGATGCAACAAAATAAGGAGAAAGTTTGCATACAAATAACAGTATGGAAATGTTAGAGGTGTATTTGAATATCAATTTTACTCTAGTTTGTTTGAAATATAGAGAATATTAGAAGGAAAGGGTGAGGTTAGAGCCAAAGATGCTTGGACTGCTAAGCGAAGGGTTTTTTATATTTTTGAGGAAGACAAGATGGTGGAGTAGAAGGACTTGAGCTTCCCTCCTCTCATGAAAACACCAAAATCACATAACTGCTGAATAACCATAGACAAAAAAGACAGGAACCTACCAAAAAAGATATTCTACATCCAAAGGCAAAGAAGAAGTTACAATGAGATGGTAAGAGAGGCACATTCATGACACAATAAAATCTCATACATGTCAGAGGGTGACCCAAAAACTGGAAAATAATTATACCTTAGAGGTCCTCCCACAGGAGTGAAAGTTTTGAGCCACTTGTCAGGCTCCCAAGTCTGGGAATCTGGCATCAGGAGCAGGAGCTTCCTGAGCATTTGGCTTTGAAGGTCAGTGAGACTTGATTGCAGGAACTCCACAGGACTGGGGGAAAAAGAAAATATACTCTTGGAGGGCACACAAGGTGTTGTTTGCACAGGGACCCAGGAGAAAAGCAGTGAGTTCACAGGAGCCTAAGTCAGGCCTACCTTCTGGTCTTGAGAGTCTCCTGGGGAGGCGGGGAGTGGTGGTGCTGACTGTGTGAACAAGGACACTGGTGGCAGAGGTAATGGGAAATATTCATTGGTGTAATCTCTCCTTGAGGCCACCATTTTGACACCAAGACCTGACCCCACTCAACAGGCTGTAGGCTCCAGTGCTGGGACACCTAAGGCCAAACAACAAACAGGGCAGGGACACAGCACCACTCATCAGCATACAGGCTGTCTAAAGTCTTCCTGAGCCTATAGATGTCTCTAAACCCATCTCTTGTCATGACCCTGCCCACCAGAGGACCAAGACTCAGCTCCACCCATCAGTGGGCAGGCACTAGGAACAAAAGGAACTACAATCCTGCAGCCTTGAAATGAAGACCAAAAGTTAGACAAAATGAGATAGCAGAGGAATATGTTCCAGATGAAGGAACAAGATAAATTCCCAGAAGAACAACTAAGTGAAATGGAGATAGGTAATCTACCTGAAGAAGAATTGAGAGTAATTATAGTAAAGATGATCCAAGGTCTCATAAAAAGAATGGAGGCACAGATCAAGAAGATACAAGTAATGTTTGCTAGAAGTTATAAAGAACAAACAAACTGTGTGGAACAATAAAATAACTGAAATGAAATCCACACTAGAAAGAATCAATAGCAGAATAAATGAGGCAGAAGAACAGATAAGTGAGCTGGAAGACAGAATGGTAGATATTACTGCAGTGGAACAGGATAAAGAAAAAAATGAAAAGAAATGAGGACAGTCTAAGAAACCTCTGAAGCAACACTAAATGCACCAACATTCACATTGTAGGGGTCCCAGAAGAAGAAAAGAAGAGAGAGAAAGAACCAGAGAAAATATTTGAAGAGATAATAGCTGAACTATTCCCTAACACTAGAACGGAAATAGTCACCTAAACCCAGGAAGTGCAAGGAATCCCATACAGAATAAGCCCAAGGAGGAACACACAGATACACATATGAATCAAATTGATAAAAAATAAAGAAAAAGAGAAAATATTAAAAGCAACAAATAACATACAAGGGAATCCCCATAAGGTTATTAGCTGATTTTTCAGCCAAAACTCTGGAGGCCAAAAGGAAGTGGCATGATATATTTAAAGTGATGAAAGTAAAAAGCTATTACCAAGAATATTCTACCCAGCAAGGCTTTTGTCAGATTCAAGAGAGAAATCAAAAGCTTTATAGACAAGCAAAAGGTAATATAATTCAGCACCACCAAACTGGATTTACAACAAATGCTAAAAGTACTTCTCTAGGCAGAAAAGAAAAGGACACAACTAGAAACAAGAAAATTGTGAATGGGAAAGCTCACCCATAAAGGCAGATATGCAGTAAAAGTAGGAAATCTTCCACATACAAATATATCAAAAAAACAGCAATCATAGATGAGAGTACAAATGCAGGATATTTGAAATGCATTTGAAATTAAGAGACCAGCAACTTAAAACAATCAAAAATATATTAAAACCTGATGGTAACCTCAGACAAAAATCTAAAATAGATATACATACAAAAAAAGAAAAAGCAATCCAAACACAGAACTAAAGATATTCATCAAATCACAAGAGAAGAGAACAAAAGAGGAAGGGAAGAAAAAAATAACCTTCAAAAACTAATCCAAAACAATTAACAAAAAGGCAATAAAAATATACATATCAATAATTATCTTAAATGTAAATGGATTAAAATGCTTGAACCAAAATAAATAGACGGGCTGAATGAATACAAAAACAAGATCTCTCTCTATATATATGTTCTCTATAAGAGACCCACTTGAGATCTAGAAACACATACAGACAAAGTGAGGGGATGGGAAATGGTATTCCATGCAAAATGAAACCAAAAGAAAGCTAGAGTAGCAATACTCATACAAAGTAGAATTTAAAATAAAGACTGTTATAAGAGATAAAGAAGAATGCTACATAATTATCAAGGGATCAATCCAAGAAAAAGATAAAACAATTGTAAATATATGTGCCAAACATAGGAGGACATCAATATATAAGCCATGAAAGGAGAAATCAACAATAATGCAATAATAATAGGAGACTCTAATATCCTGCTTACATCAATGGACAGACCATCATGGCAGAAAATCAACAAAAATACATGGGCCTTAAATGACACACTAGACAAGATTGACTTAGTTAATATTTATAGAGAATTCCATCCAGAAGCATCAGAATACACATTCTTTTCAAGTGCACATGGAATATTCTACAAGATAGATCACATGTTGGGCCATAAAGCAAGCCTTGTTAAATTTAAGAAAATTGAAATCATATCAAGCTTCTTTTCTGACCACAACATTATGAGATTAGAAATCAACTACAAGGAAAAAACTGCAAAAAACACAAACACATGGAAGCTAAACAATATGTTACTAAGTAACCAATGAATCATTGAAGAAATCAAAAGGGAAATAAAAAAATAATAATTAGATACAAATGAAAATGAAAACACAATGATCCAAAACCTATGGGATGCAGCAAAAGTAGTTCTAAGAGGGAAGTTTATAAGAATACAATCTTACCTCAGGAGACAAGAAAAATCTCAAATAGACAACTAAACCTTACACCTAAAACAACAAGAGAGAGAAGAATAAACAAAACCCTAAGTTAGTAGAAGGAAAGAAATCATAAAAATCAGAGCAGAAATAAATGAAATACAGTGGAAGAAAACAATAGAAAAGATAAATGAAGCTAAAAGCTGGTTATTTGAAAAGATAAACAAAATTGATAAACCTTTAGACAGACTCATCAAGAAAAAAAGGGAAAGGACTCAAATCAATAAAATTAGAAATGAAAAAAGAGAAGTTATAATTGGCACCACAGATATACAAAGGACCATAAGAGACTACTATAAGCAACCATGATCCAATAAAATGGATAAACTAGAAAATCATGGACAAATTCTTAGAAAGGTACAATCTCGCAAGACTGAACCAGGAAGAAATAGAAAATATGAACAGACCAATCACAAATACTGAAATTGAAACTGTGATTTAAAAACTCCCAACAAACAAAAGCCCTGGACTAGATGGTTTCACAGGTGAATTCTATCAAACATTTAGAGAAGAGTTAACACCTATACTTCTGAAACTATTACAAAAAACTTCAGAGGAAGAAACACTCCCAAACTCATTCTATGAGGCCACCATCATCCTGATACCAAATCAGACAAAGGTCACACAAAAAAGGAAAGTTACAGGCCAATATACCTGAGGAACATAGATGCAAAATTACTCAACAAAATACTAGCAAGCCAAACACAACATTACATTAAAAGTATCATACGTCAGGATCAGGTGGGATTTATCTCAGAGAAGCAAGTATTTTTTAATGTCTACAAATCTCTCAATGTGATACACCACTTTAACAAATTGAAGAATAAAACCTTTTGATCATCTCAATAGACACAGAAAAAGTTTTTGACAAAATTCAACACCGATTTATGATAAAACTTCTCCAGAAAGTGAACATACAGGGAATCTACCTCAGCATAATAAAATCCATATAGGACAAACCCACAGCTAACATCATACTCAATGGTGAAAAGCTGAAAGCATTCCCTCTAAGATCAGGAACAAGACAAGGAAGTCCACTCTTGCCACTTTTATTCAGCATAGTTTTGGAAGTCATAGACATGACAATTAGAGAAGAAAAAGACATAAAAACAATCCAAATAGGAAAAGGTGAAGTAAAACTGTCACTGCTTGCAGATGACATGATACTATACATAGAAAATCCTAAAGATGCTATAAGAAAACTATTACAGCTCATCAATAAATTTGGTAAATTTGAAGAATACAAAATTAATACACAGAAATCTCTTGCATTCCTATACACTTACAACAAAAGTACAGAAAGATAAATTAAGGAAACAATCCATTTTAATATTTCATAAAAAAGAATAAAATACTTAGGAATAAACTTACCTAAGAAGGCAAAAGACCTGTACTTCAATAACTATAAGACACTGATGAAGGAAATTGAAGAGGACACAAACAGATGGAAAGATATACCATGTTCTTAGATTGGAAGAATCAATATTGTCAAAATGACTATACTCCTCAAGACAATCTACAGATCCAATGCAATCCCTATCAAACTACCAATGGCATTTTTTATAGATTTAGGAAAAAAATCTTAAGATTTGTATGAAAACACTAAAGACTCCAAATAACTAAAGCGATCTTGAGAAAAAAATGCAGCGCTGGAGGATTCAGGCTCCCTGACTTCAGACTATACTACAAAGCTACAGTCATCAAGACAGTATGGTACTGGCACAAAAACAGAAATGTAGATCAATGGAACAGGATAGAAATCCCAGAAATATACACTCTCTCCTATGGTCAATTAATCTATGACAAAGGAGGCAAGACTATACAATGGAGAAAAGACAGTCTCTTCAATAAGTGTTGCTGGAAAACTGACAGCTACATGTAAAAGAATGAATTTAGAACATTCTCTAACACTATAAACAAAAATAAACTCAAAATAGATTGAAGCCTTAAATATATGATTGGATAGTATAAAACTCTTACAGTAAAACATAGGCAGAACACTCTTTGACATAAATTGCATCAAAATCTTTTTCAATCCTTCTCCCAGAGTAATGAAAATAGAAACAAAAATAAACAAATGGGACCTTATTAAACTTAAATGGTTTTGCCCAGCAAAGGAAACCATAAACAAAACAAAAAGACAATCCACAGAATGGGAGAAAATATTTGCAAATGATGCAACCAACAAGGGGTTAATCTCCAAAATATACAAACAGCTCATGCAGCTCAACATTAAAAAAAAAAAAATTAAAAAATTGGCAGAAGATCTAAATAGAGGTTTCTCCAAGGAAGACATACAAATGGCCGAAAAGCATATGAAAATATACTCAACATCGTTAATTATCAGAGAAATGCAAACCAGAACTACAATGGGCTCTCATCTCACACACATCAGCATGGCCATCATCAAATAGCCTACAAACAATAAATACTGGAGAGGATGTGGAGAAAGGGAACCCTACCACACTGTTGGTGGGAATGTAAATTGGTACAGCCACTATGCAGAACAGTATGGCGGCTCCTTAAGAAACTAAATATAGAGCTACCGTATGATTCATCAATCTCACTCCTGGGCATGTATCTGCAGAAAACCATACTTTGAAAGGATATAAGCACCCCAGTTTTCATTGCAGCACACTTTCCAATAGCCAAGACATGGAAGCAACCTAAATGTCTCTCACAGATGAATGGATAAAGAAGACGTGGGGGCTTCACTGGTGGCACAGTGGTTGAGAGTCCACCTACTGATACAGCAGACACGTGTTCATGCCCAGGTCCAGGAGGATCCCGCATGCCATGGAGTGGCTGGGGCTGTGGGCTGTGGCCTCTGAGTCTGTGTGTCCAGAGCCTGTGCTCTGCGGTGGAGAGGCCACGGCAGTGAGAGGTCCGCATACCGCAAAAGAAAAGAAAAAAAAAGAAGACGTGGTATATACACAATGGAATATTATTCAGCCATTGAAAATAATGAAATAATGCCATTTGCAGCAACATGGATGGACCTAGACATTATCATACTAAGTGAAGTAAGTCAGAGAGAGAATGACAAACATCATATGATATCACTTATATGTGGCCTAAAAAATGATACAAATGAACTTATTTACAAAACAGAAACAGACTCACAGACTTAGAAAAAGAACTTATGGTTACCAAAGTTGAAAGGTGTGAGGGGAGGGATAAATTAGGTGGCTGGGATTAATATATATGCACTATTATATTTAAAATAGATAATCAACAAGAACCAACTGTATAGCACAGTGAAATCTACTTAGTACTCTGTAATAACCTATATGGGAAAAGACTGAAAAACAATAGTTATATGTATATGTATAAAAAATGAAAATCATATTTGTAATCCAGTAAACTATTCAGGGCATGATAAGTGTTTTGAGAACTGAACAAGGGGTTAGGATTAGGAAATAGAGGACAGGTCCATAAATTAACAAACGACTAAAGAGTAGACAGAAGTCTTGACATAAGTTTATATATAACTGAAAAAAAGTTGTGTTTTTAAAAATTAGGTATGATTGTGTGACCAATTCTAAAAAACTTAAAGCAATGTTTAAAAATTACAACAATTATGCATTTATTTCTTTCAAGATACCTTTTGACTAAGAATTAATACAATAATTTTATCATTTTATTCATTATTTATTCATTATACTGTGTACATAAAGACAAGTGGAATGGGTTATGGATATAATGGATATAATGATGGTTGATCAACCAGTCACATGTATTCTTGACTAAAATGTCCAATACTATTTTCCCTTCTATGGGTTCAATTGCTAAGGATCTGCCTTTATTGCCACATGGTCAAAGCAACACTTTTGTTTAAACAGAACTCTCTCATCTCCTTTGATCTCATGTAAATATAATAAGAATTGATTATATATGGTTCCCAATTATGCTGCAATATCTGTTTTAATATATGTAATAATGCCATGTGATTTATTTTATCTGTTAATATGTACATATGTTTGTGTTTGCTCCAGAAATGTTGTAAAATGGTTTATACCTAAATAATACATAACTAACATATTGCAAAAGAAAGAAAACCCTAGGAAAACCAAGACTATAAATACAAAAAAAATTAAAAAGAATTAGACTAATGCAAAATATGCATTATGAAAACCTATATACTTATTTAACTTAATTAATGATTTGTTCATACACTTTCCAGTAGCCAACACAAAGAAAAATACTGACATTTAACAGCATTCACAGAAAATAACAGATCAATGCCATAGAAGTAAAATTATTCCTGATCTTATGTACAGACAGAGCTGTCTCCTAAGAAGTCTAGTAAAGACACAGATTTTATGTATCATTTTCAAATTTACTTGACAGTACATTGAATTTTGTTATCATGTCCTGTACTTTCAAAGGTGAAATGATTGTTGAATTATAATTAATGGAAGGCACTAGCTACTAAGTGGGGAAAATAATTAAGAAAATTTGAGGGTTTTGTTACTTACTTAAAATTTTCTACTCTTACCAGGGTTCAAATTATAACTAGAGTTAATATTTTATATACTTCAAAATAGTGTCTAGATAATTAATTCATCTTTTCAAAGTGCTTTAATTTTATAAAATGTTATTTCCTTGGGACTTATTTTTATATTCAAAGCAGCTGTGTTACTCTTGGTTTCTCTTAAAGCATATTCTAACATTAATTCAGCAACCTCATGGACCTAGTACTCTGCTCAGTACAGGTGGTACACTGATAAGCAAAAAACATATTAGTCCTTGTCCTTGGGAGATTATAGTGTAAGAGGAACATATATTTATTCATTAGAGGGAATAGATATCATACAGTTAATGTGCTTTGAAGGAAATAACTGTATTTTCATGATTCTATAAGTGCTTATAAAAAAGAGTGATTTTGACTTATAATTCTGGAAAAAACTTCCCTAAAAATGGCTACTTGTGATGTTGCCTGAAAGATTTTAAGAAAGCAACAACTTAAGTTACAGTAAAAAAAAAAAAAAATTCCAGATGGAATAGCTTTATTATGAACCTCAAATAGAAGTAAGCATGAACATTTGAAGACCATTAAAATGGTTGGTATGACTGCAGCACCAAGAACAAAGGGAAGCATGGTATGAGATAAAATTAGAAAATGAAAAAGTGGCCAGAGCATACAAAACCCTGACAGAGATTTTGGTCTTTATCCTATAACCATTGACAAGTTCTTTAAATTTTTTAAAGTAGACCCACTGAAACTTTGTTTTATATTTTGAAGAGAAAGCTAGTTCCAGAAGAGAAAATTTACTGAGAGGAAGTTATAAACTTGCTCTCTGATTTGTTGAGTTTGGTGTTTCTTGGAGATATATAGGTGGGAATACAAAGGGATAGCTGGATTGACAACGGTGGGGCTCATTGTAGATAATTTAACTGATGATAATGATATGAGGGACATTGAAATATAAATTTTGTTAAAGCCATGACTGGGAATCAAGTCCTTACAGATGGCACTATTTCTAATGGATGTTTCACATAATATGTCCATATTTCTCTCACCTGTTTTACAACCATTACTTCTGTAGACAAGGCTTAATGATAGAGTTGAACTTTGAATTGTATCTGGAAAGGAGAAATAGAATTAATAGTGCAAACTGGATGAGCTAACTAAGCAAACTCTGTGCAATAACATATCTATATGAATGAGCTTTCAGAAAACAGTGAATGGTTTAAAATCTTCCATGTTCATGATATATGTAGAAAAGCTCTCAAAAGTGAACTAAACTTGATTATAGTAGTTTATTTCATTCTTGAACAGGATACTTAAACTCTTGGCCAAAAATTATTCCTTCTCTGGCCTATACTATTTTATATATCATATATTCAAAATTTATCTGACATTTATATTTGCAAAGTCATAACTTGTGTTCTACTTTCATAGACTTTAACCCAGCTTGTATTCATTTTGGCAACTCTATTAGTCTGTTCCCTTCCCAATCCAATCAATTTGGCTTCAATTTACTGGTGGCAAAATAATATTCTGAGGGCAGAAGTGGACTGCAAGATTGAGGAGTTGGTAAAGATTTGAAGAGAGTAAAATTTTTGAAAATGCCTTTAAAAAGAAGGCAGAGAAAGTAATGTGCAGGTAAATAGGTAAATTTTAGTTAAGACAATGAGGACCCGCATAGGGTGGTGACTCCTTTCTATATAGTTTTATGATTTTATATTCCTTTCTACTCCATAATCTAAGTACAAATACAGAGAAAGCTGCCTGTCTACTGAGTTTTTAATTTTCATGTCCACATCAAAGTTTGGAAGAATAGAATGACATAAGGGAAAGAGAATTGATAACACCAGAAACTTTCTGGTTGATGTGACAGACCCTTGGCTTAGAGTTGGAAATAGAAAGAAAAGTTGTTGATAATTAATGAATATATAACTAGAGATATAGGTATAAAGTTAAGAAGTATAGCCTGACAGGTCCAGGTGTGGTTAAAGAATAATTTGGTAATTGTTGAAATAGGAGCTGCGGTAAGCGTGTTTACTTTAAAAGTGTGTCTGTAGGCTTATTTCACACGTTGATCTCCTTTCATTTCTACTTTTTTCCTTGACCTCTCAGTTTTTTCTACCTCACTCACTCCCTGCTATATCTTGATTTCTTTGTTCCAAGAGGAAGATTTCAGATACATGAAGTATGTATGTTAGTGGAGGTTATTTTTCATCATTCATAGTCTTAGAAAGAATGAAATAAAAACAAGATAATCTCTTACTTTTTGACATTGACCAGCATCACTTCATTTATCTTAAATCATAAGACATGTTCTACAGTACTCAGTGGAAGTCTGGGGGAAAAAAGGAAAAAAAGAAAATAATGAGTCAGACTGATAGAAAAAAATACATGTAGAAATAAATTCTTACACTTTGGATGGCAGACAATATGGTAGATTGGAAATATTAACCAATAATTATATTTCAGTATGTCAAGGACTAGAAGAGTAATGTGATATAAAAGGATAATGAAGAATTTTAAAGGCCATTCCTGGAAAACAAATTCAAGATTACACTGAAGAGTAAAATTTCAGGTTATTATTTTAAAATATTGATAAGAATTCAATAGGGAGAGAAAGAGATGTAAAGCCATTCTATACTAAAGGAAAAGTTGTAAATTCAAATACATATGAAAGATTGTCACTAATATTGAAATAATGACATTGTAACTGAGGCATGTTATGTTTCAAGGATTGGTAGATGATGAATCCAGAGGTAGACTAAATAATAATTATGAACTTAGTCTTGCAACTAGTCTCAAGATATTTAAATTTCAGTTAGAAATGTGAGATCCCACTTAATATTATTATATATTATCTATCAATACTATGTCTTCCTGTAAATAAATGCCATGATATTTAGCATAATGAGCTTTTTTGAACTCTCCAGATTTGTGATACAACTTTAAAAATAAAGGAGCCTATATGTCTTGTGTGGCTGAATTATCATAAGTAACATTTGGCCATATACATTGATTTCTTGAAATGTTTTGCCTCTGTTGGCAGAAGTATGCTTCTTTTGTGAAGGTCAGTTTTCCTAGATGGCAATGGCTAATTGTACATTAAGCAAATATATTCAGAGGTGAGCCTGATGCCATCTTATATGCATTACATGCTGTAGACAGAAACTTCACTTTGGTAAAAATGTTGGGAGAAGGCCTTTGGAAAATGTGAACTTTAATTTGATTTGGCACCTAGCAGTGTTCTAATCTTTTGTAGGCTTGCAAAAATTAATTTAATATGTACATTTAAAATAAAAATTCTAGAAAACTACTAGAGCTAATCAATGAATTTGGTAAAGTAACAGGATACAAAATTAATGCACAGAAATTTCTTGCATCCTTATACATTAATGATGAAAAATCTGAAAGAGAAATTAAGGAAGCACTCCCATTTACCACTGAAAAAAAAAGAATAGAATACCTAGGCATAAACCTACCTAAGGAGACAAAAGACCTGTATGCAGAAAATTGTAAGACACAGATGAAAGAAATTAAAGATGATACAGAAGATGGAAAGATATACCATGTTCTTGGATTAGAAGAATCAACATTGTGAAAATGACTATACTACCCAAAGCAATCTACAGATTCAATAGAATCCCTATCAAAATACCAAAAGCATTTTTCACAGAATTAGAACAAAAATTTCACAATTTGTATGGAAACACAAAAGACCCTGAATAACAAAATCAATCATGAGAAAGAAAAACAGAGCTGGAGAAATCAGGCTCCCTGACTTCAGACTATACTACAAAGCTACAATCATCAAGACAGTATGGTACTGGCACAAAAACAGAAATATAGATCAATGGAACAGGATAGAAAGCCCAGAGATGAACCCACGTACATATAGTCACCTAATCTATGACAAAGGAGGCAATATTATACAATGGAGAAAAGACAGCCTCTTCAATAAGTAGTGCTGGGAAAACTGGATAACTACATGTAAAAGAATGAAATCAGAACACTTCCTAACACCATATACAAAAATAAACTCAAAATGGATTAAAGACCTAAATGTAAGGCTAGACACTATAAAACTCTTAGAGGAAAACATAGGCAGAACAGTCTATGACATAAATCACAGCAAGATCATTTTGGACCACCTCCTAGAGAAATAGAAATGAAACAAAAATAAACAAATGGGACTTAATGAAACTTAAAAGCTTTTGCACAGCAAAGGAAACCATCAACATGATGAAAAGAGAACCCTCAGAATGGGAGAAAATATTCACAAATGAAGCAACTGACAAGGATTAATTTCAAAAGTATCCAAGCAGCCCATGCAGCTCAATATCAAAAAACAAACATCCCAATCCAAAAATGAGATAGACTTCAATAGACATTTCTAAGACCTAAATAGACATTTCTCTGAAGAAGATATACAGATTGCCAATAAACACATGAAAGGATGCTCAACATCACTAATCATTAGAGAAATGTAAATCAAAACTACAATGAGATATCACCTCACCACAGGTCAGAAGGGCCATTGTCAAAAAATCTACAAACAATAAATATTGGAGAGGGTGTGGAGAAAAGGGAACCCTCCTACACTGTTGGTGGGAATGTAAATTGATGCAGCCACTATGGAGAACAGTATAGAGGTTCCTTAAACACTAAAAATAGAACTACCATATGAGCCAGCAATCCCACTACTGGGCATATACTCTGAGAAAGCCATCATTCAAAAAGAGACATGTACCACAATGTTCATTGCAGTACTATTTACAATAGCCAGGACATGGAAGCAACCTAAATGTCCATCAACAGATGAATGGATAAAGAAGATGTGGTGCATAAATACAATGGAATATTACTCAGCTGTTAAAAGAAACGAAATTGCGCTATTTGCTGTGAGGTGGATGGACCTAGAGTCTGTCATACAGAGTGAAGTAAGTCAGCAAGAGAAAAACAAATATCATATGCTAACACATATATAGGGAATGAAAAAAAAATGGTTCTGAAAAACCTTGGGGCAGGACAGGAATAAATAAGCTGATGTAGGGAATGGACTTGAGGACATGGGAAGGTGGAAGTGTTAGGTGGGACGAAGTGAGAGAGTAGCATTAACATGTACACACTACCAAATGTAAAATAGATAGCTAGTGGGAAGCAACAGCATCACATAGGGAGATCAGCTCAGTGCTTTGTGACCACCTAGAGGTGTGGGATAGGGATGGTGGGAGGGAGACACAAGAGGGAAGTGTATATGAGGATATATGTATGCATATAGCTGATTCACTTTGTTCTACAGCAGAAAGTAACAAAACATTGTAAAGAAATTATACTGTAAGAAAACATGTTAAAATAATAATAAACTAAAATAAAAAAGAGTGCTTGTGGATAAAATCTCAGAATAGGAGTCAGAGGGAGGCAGTTCATACACTTCCTCATGTGCTCACACACATAAAAAACACACACACATTCAGAGATTGAATATTGAGTTTCAGCATTTAAAATCCAAATACTCCAACTGGGCCACCTCTTACTTCTATTGCACAGATTCACTGTAGTTTGTCAGTTCAACCTAACTTAAGTTCTTATCTTGTTGAGAATATCATTGTCTGGTGATTTTCTTCTTTATCTCAGAAAAGCTTAAAGATTTTATTTAGTTTTATGAAAACAGAAACCATAGAAAAGGATGTGTAAGTAATTATGATGTACAATATATGGTTCACAAAATAAGAAATATATAAGAAGAATATTTATTTTACAACAACAAAACTATTAAGGACATTTTAAATCTCAAGTCCTTTCTCTTAGTAAGATGTTTATTTTATTTTTGTCTTTTCAAAATAATCTCATACATAGTAAAATATATTTTAAATTTGTATATTACATCAGAGCACAAAGGCTTAGTTTTATGATGTTTTATCAAAATGAAAACCTACAACGTTTCAAAATAGTTTGAAAAGTGAAGACTATCCATGTAAATAAAGGTCCATATGTATTTGACATGTGGATGTTAGCAGATTATCTATACTTGTCATCCAAACCAAATCATGACATATGTATTTTGTTCAAAATCTATTTTGAATTAAGTCTGTTGAGGCAAAAATGTGTGGTCCTGTTTTAATTTAAGGTGGGCTTAATAATTATCAAACTGAGCTTCTTTTTAAAGATTAAATTCATCTACTTGATGGAAGTTCTGCTTCTTATAGTCATCACAGTATGATTCAATTTACTAGTGAAAGCAGGATACAATTATAAAGAATTTCTCAGTGGGTTTAAAGACTTATTCCCAAACAGTTAATGTCTATTTTTATACTTGATCAGGAACAGAGTAAAGAATTCCATGCTTAAAAGAACAAAAAGTTGGAAAAGTGAAAACGATAATATTATATGTATTATCTTTAGTTTTGAATGCAATGATTTTTTTCAATGTTCTCTTTTACTTTTATATTCTTTAATTTTTATTTTATATTGGGGTTTAGTTAATTTAAAATGTGTTAGTTTCAGAGGTACAGCATAAGGACTCAGTTATACATATACATATATCCATTATTTTTCAGATTATTTCCCCTTATTGCAGAATACTGAGTAAAGTTCCCTGTGCTATACAGTAGGTCCTTGTTGTTCATCTATTTTATATATAGTAGCATGTATACATTAATCTCAAACTCCTAATTTATTGACTTCTGAAAAATATTAACTGGGTAAAGATTTGTAGGAAAGAAGATCAAGATGGCAGAGTAGAAGGATGTGTACCTCAACTTCTCCCATGTGCACACCAAAAACACATCTACATGTGGAGCAATTTTTAATGAAGCAAACTGGAAACTGGCAGAAATATTCTTATACTATCAAGGCTGTAAGAAAGATCCACACAGAGGTGGGTAGGAAGGGAAGAGAAGTGATCAGGTCAGGACCTGCTCCTCTAGGAGGAGACACAGAAGAGGAGAGGGGAATTGCACTGGCTCAGAGATCCTCCTTGGGAAGTGAATAGTTCAGACACATACTAGGCACCCCAGGCCTAAGGTCCAAAACCTGGAAAATTAGTGCCTTTAGCTTGTTTAAAAAATTGTGGGACTGACAGTGGGGCTGTAAGAAACCTAGACTTTTCTCATGAAGTGTTCCCAATCTTGCTTAATCCCACAACAAGGCAGAAGAAGTAGATTGAAACTGCCCAGGATTCTGGCTGGTTTCCCACGACCACCCCAGTACACACCCCAGCCAAAACCAAGCACCCAATACAGCCCTCTTGATCCACAGTACAGCTCTGTACTAGGGCAAAGGCTGCTATGGCTAACTAGAGTGTGCAGTTGTGAGGGAAGAAGCTGACACAGAACCAGCACAGCATCTGAACAGGATAAAAGCAGCAATTACTCTATTTAATTGATGTAGAAGATGGGGAGTGGGATGGAGCTCTTACTGGTGCCAGGACTTCTGTAGAGTGTGCTCTGGTACCTCTTGCTCTGTGGCACAGCTTCCCACTAGGGCAACGGCTGAGGCTGCTGCTGCCAAGGAGAGTTCACAAAGGACCCTGACCCACTCCATGTGCTTACTACAGCCCCTATTGCCCTGGCAGTGCTTCCTTTTAGATGCCAATACTGGTGGGGAGGAAGAGAACACACACCTGGAGGAAACAGAAGCAGCTTAGGCCAGAATCTAGGGCTTATGCTCCACCAACTTGGGATCAGGTGGTGTTGGCCACTGAGAAGAGGAGAAGCCCTGGATCACATTTGATTCTGGTTCCAGCCGCTTTATTTCTAGTCCCACTTCCTAACAAGGTGATAGGTTCCAGCACAACCTGGGGGAAGATGTGAATCATGTTCACTTCCAATCCAGCTCTCCAACCAAAGACAGATGGCACACACAGACTGTATAGGGATACTCCCACACAAGAACACACTTTCAAGACTAGGATAGGTAACTGTTTTACCTAATAAATAGAGACAGGGAAAGTCAAGCAAAATGAGGAAAAAGAGAAATTTCCTTCAAATGAAAGAACAAGAAAAAAACCCTGAAAATCAACTAATGAAAGAGAGATAAATAATTTACCAGATAAAGAGTTGAAAGCATTAGTAATAAGAATGTTAACTGAAGTAAGGGAAAGAATAGATGAACACAGTGAGAATTTTGACAAGGACTAGGAAATATTTTTTTAAAAAGTCAGAACTGAAAAATACAATAAATAAAATTAAAACCCTGCTAGAAGGAATAAAAAGCACACTAAGTGATACCGAAGAACACGTAAGTGATCTGGAAGATGGAATAATCAAAATTGCTCAATCAGAAGAGCAAAAAGAAAAAACAAATTAAAAAGTGAGAACAGTTTAAGGGCTCTCTGGGACAAGCATACCTATATTTGTATTATAAAGATCCAAGAAGGAGAAGAGAGAGAGAAAGGGGTCAAATATGTATTTGATAAAATTATTTTTGAAAACTTCCCAATCCTGAAGAAGAAACACATATCCAGATAAAGGAAGCACAGAGAGTCCCAAACAAGATACAACAAAAGAGACCCACATTAATTTGTATCATAATGTAAATGACAAAAATAAGATAAAGAGAAAATTCTAAAGGCAAAAGAGAAAACAAAAGTTCACATACAATGAAATCCCCATAAGGATATCAGCTGATCTGTCTGCAGAAACTTTGCAGGCCAGAAGGGAGTGGCATGATATATTTAAAGTGCCAAAAGGGAAAACCTACAACCTAGAATACTCTACCAAGCAAGATTTTCATTCAGAATTAAAGGAGAGATAAATAACTTTTCAGACAAGCAAAAACTAAAACATATCATCAATATGAAACCAACACTAACAGAAATGTTAAAGGGTATTCTCTAAGGGGAAAGAATAAGCACAGTAAAAAGTAAGAGTCTACAGGAAAGGAAAAATCCCACTAGTCAGGATATATATATATATATATATATATATATATATATATACAAATTGAGAAAGCTATCACTAATGTAGAGATTGTCACCTAGTCAATTCAAAGTCAATTCAAAGTTTAAAAACAATTGTTTACTTTTGAAGCAAGAATAACTTAAAAATACTTAACAATAAAAAATAGAGAATGTGTCATCATCAGATCTCAAGATACTTTGATACAGGGCTGGTATACACTCCGGTGAAAGGGCTACATGAACTGAAAGGAAAATAATAAGAAAAATATAAACAGATATTTTATGTGTAAAATTGAAACATTACATTATCATTTGTGATAATATAATATTTCAATTTTCCACATCAAATTTATAATTTAGTATAATGAAAAGTGAGATACTCTTATCACCAAAGTTTATGGTTTATTCTAAAACAATGCTATTCTTCTTGGTTTACTAGCTCAGAAAGTATGAATAGTAATTTTGGTCTAAAAAAGGAATACCTTGCATGAAACAAGCTAAAACAGTGATTTTCCTTCCCTTTAGTTCTCAATATTTTTCCTTTTAATTACTTCCCAGTTTATTATAAATGTATTTTATTTTTCTTAGATTTCTAATTAGTCAAGTAGTATATGAATATATTTCCCTTTAAAAAATGTTTTAGATAAGGCTAGATTCCCCACAGATCTCCTCAGTTCATCTTATCTTAGGTAACTTCTGTTTTCTTTTGTACTCTTTCATCTATCTATCTATCTATCTATCTATCTATCTATCTATCTATCTATCTATCTATCCATCTATCTATCTATCAAGCTATATCTATCTCTGTTTAGATATAGATGTAAACACAAAATTTATAGAAATTTTATGTAATAGTATATTTGGTATCATACTTTACTCATCATTCTGCAGCTTGCTTTCTTTGACCAGCAGTTTCCTAAAAGTCTGACCATGTTGTTACATTCAGGTTTTGCTTGACCCATTTATGTACTATTTTGTATTCCATACCACACATATACCTTTGATTATTTAGCCATTCCCCTACTGAAAGACATATGAATTTTTGGAGATTTTTTCTGCTGTAAACCTTACTTTAATGAAGTTTCTATTTTGACATGTATGCATGTGCGCAAGTGGAAGAATTTGTTTAGGGTGCACACTAAGAAATGGAATTGCAGGACCATTGAATATTCACATTTTAAATTTTCATTGACATCTTCTATGTCTGGTTGCTGGTCATTTTAAACTATCTGTCTATAAATAGATGATTTTTTTTTTAATGAATAGAGTGAACCAAGTGATTTTCTTATATGGAATAGAAAGAAAAGTTATTTCATTATTCTCTTCTTTGTTTTTTTCTTTTCATTTATTTATTTCCTTATTTATTACATTTTGACCCCTTTCATCATTTCTCTCATCCCCCAACCCTTGCCTCCTATAACCACAAATCTGTTCTCTTTATCTATGAGCTTAAGATGAGGGTTTTTTTGTTCATTTTATTCCACATATAAGTGAGATCATATGGTATTTGTCAGTCTCTGTCTGACTTACGTCGCTTAGCAGAATGCCCTTAAGTCCCATACATATGGTTGCAAATGGCAAGATTTATTTATTTTTGTGTCGCTGAATAGTATCCTACAATTTATTTATCCATTGATGGACACTTAGGTTGTTTCCATATCTTGGATAGTGTAAATAGTGCTGCAATGAACATGGAGGTTCAAACAACTTTTCAAGTGAGTGTTTTTATTTTCTTTACATATACATCCCAAAATGGAATAACTGGATCATATTGTAGTTCTATTTTTAATTTTTGAGGAGGAAAACTCCATATTTTCCATAGTGGCTGCGTCAATTTACATTTCCACAACAATGAACAAGGGTTTTCTTTTCCCCACCTCCTTGCCAATACATTTTATCTCATCTTTTTGATAATAGCCATCTAATAGGTATGAGGTTATATCTCTTTGTGGTTTTGACTTACAGTTCCCTGATTGTTAATGATGTTGAGCACATTTTCATGTATCTATTAACTATCCATATGTCTTCTTTAAAAAAAAATCTATTCAGATCTTCTTCTCATTTTTAATCACATTTTGTGATTGAGTTTATGAGTTTTATACATATTGTGAATATTAACTCTTTATCACATATATGATTTGCAAATATAATCTCCCATTCAGTAGGTTGTCCTTTCATTTTGTTGATGTTTCCCATTGCCATGCAGAAAGTTTCTAGTTTGATGTAGTCCCACTTTTATTTATTTATTTTTTCTTTTTTTGCTTTTACTTTTGGTGTCAGACTCAAAAAATTATCACCAAGACCAACTTAAGGAGCTTACCACCTATGTTTCCTTATAGGAGTTTTATGGTTTCAAGTCTTACATTCAAGCATTTAATCCATTTTAAGTCATTTTCGTGTGTGGTGTAAGATAGTGGTCCAGTTTCATTCTTTTGCATGGGTCTGTCTGGTTCCCCCAACACAAGTTATTGAAAAGACTGTCTTTTTCACATTGGATATTTTGGACTTTTTTGTGCTAGATTAATTGAACATATATGTGTGAATTTACTCCTGGGTTATCTATTCTGTTACATTGATCTATCTGTTTGTTTTTATGCCAGTAACATACCGTTTTAATTACTATAGCTTTGTAACAAAGTTTGAAATCAGTGAGTGTGATGCCTCCAGGTTGGTCTTCATGCTCAACTTTGTTTTGGCTATTTGAGGTATTTTGTGGTTCTAAACAAATGTTAGGATTATTTGTTCTAATGTTGTGAAAAATACCATTGGACAGTTGAAAGGAATTTCATTGAATCTGTAGTTATGTTAGGTAATGTAAATATTTTGACAGTATTTATTCTTCCAATCCATGACCATGGTATATCTTTCCATTTATTTTTGTATTTTTCAATTTCTTATATTAATATCTTGTAGTTTTCAGTATACAAGTCTTTCATCTCCTTGGTTAAATTTATTCCTAGACTTTTCATTCCTCTTGTTGTAGCTGTAAATGGTATTTTTATTTTATTTTTTTATTTCTCTTTTTTTACAGTTTGTTATTAGTTTGGAGGAACACAACATATTTTTGTGCATTGATTTTTTATCCTGAAATATCACTGAATTTGTTTATTGAGTTCAAAAATTTTTTGATGGAGTCTTTAGGGTTTTCTATATATAATATCCTGTCATCTTCAAATAGTGTCAGTTTTACTTTTTCCTTTCCAGTTTGATTGTCTTTTATTTTTTTCTTTTTCTTGCCTCATTGCTGTGTCTAGGACTTCCAATACTATGTTAAATAGAAGTGGTTAAAGTGTGTATCCTTGTCTTGTTTCTAATTTTTCTGATCTTAGAGGAAAAGCTTTTGGCTTTCCACCATTGACTATGATGTAACCTATGGGCTCGTCATATACGGCCCTTTTATGTTGAGGTACATTCCCTCTATACTCACTTTATGTAAAGTTTTTTAACATAAATGGATGTTGATTTTGTCAAAAGCTTTTTCTGCATCTATTGAGATGATCATAAAATTTTATTCTTTATTTTGTTAGTGTAGTGTATTACATTGACTGATTTGCAGATGTCTAGCCATCCTTGCATCACTGGGATCAATCCTACTTGATCATAATGTATGATCCTTTTAATGTATCATTGAATTTGGTTTGGAATAGTTCACTGAGGATTTTTGCTTCTATGTTCATCAGGGATATTGTAATTTTCTTGCAGCATCCTTGTTTGGTTTTTGTATCAGGGTAATGCTGGCCTTGTAAACTGAGTTTGGAAGGGTTCCCTTTCACCTATTTTTGTAAGTGTTTGAGAAAAAAATGGTGTTCTTTGAATATGTGAAATAATTCATCAGTGAGGCTGCCCAGTCCTGGACTTTTGTTTGTTGGGTGGTTTTTGATTACTGATTAATTATCCTTACTAATAACCTGTGTGGTTAGATTTTCTATTTCTTCATGAGTTAATCTTGGTAGGTTGTATGTTTTTTTGAAATTTATCCATTTCTCCTAGATTGTTCAGTTTTTTGGCATATAATTGATCATAGTCAAGTCTTATGATCCTTTGTATTTCTGTGTCATGACTTGTAATATCTCCCCTTTAATTTATGATTTTATTTATTTGAATTCTCTCTCTTTTTTCTTGGTGAGTCTAACTCAAAGGTTATTAATTCATTTATCTTTTCAAAGAGCCAACTTTTACATTCATTGATTTTTGCTTTTGTCATTGTATTCTCTATTTCATTTATTTCTGCTCTAAGCCTTGTTATTTCCTTTCTTCTACTATCTTTGGGGCTTGTTCTTTTTCTAGTTCCTTGAGGTATAATGTTAAATTGTTTGTATGAGACATTTTTTGATTCTTGAGGTAAGTGTTTAGTGTTTTAAACTTCCCTCTTAAACTGCTTTTGCTGCCTTTCATCAATTTTGGTATATTTTCAGTTTTGTTTGCCTCAAGGTATTTTTTGGCTTATCTTTTGATTTCATCATTGACATGTGCATTGTTCAGTAACATATTTTTAATCTCCACGTTTGTGCATTTTCAGGGTTTTTTTCATGTAATTGATTTCTAGTTTTATACCATTGTTGTTGGAAACAATGCTTGATATGACTTAAATTCTCTTAAATTTATTAAAGCTTGTTTTGTGGCCTAAGATATGAACTATCCTGGAAAATGTTCCATGTATACTTGAGAAAGTATTCTGCTGCTCTTGGATAGAATGTTCTATATATGTTAAGTTCATCTGATCTAATATGTCATTTAAGGACAATGTTTTCTTTTTGCTTTAGTCTGGATGATATATCCATTGGTGTAAATGGAGTATTAAAGACCCCTACTATTATTATATTATATTTTATTTTTGTCTAGTTCTCCCTTTAGGTCTGTTAATATTTGGTTTACATACTTAGGTACTCCTATTTTGGGTTCAAAAATATTTACACATGTTATATCCTCTTACCTGACTGACCCCTTTATCATTGTGTAGCACCCTTCTTTGTCTTTTTTTTTTTCTTTGTCTTTTATGAAAGACTTTCTTTTAAAGTCAATTTTGTCTAATATAATTATGGCTACACCAGCTTTTTTTTTTTTTGGTTTTCATTTGCATGAAATATCTTTTTCCATCAGTTCACTGTCAATCTCTGTGTGTCTTTACATCTAAAGTGAGTCTCATGTAGGTAGCATGTAGATAAATAATTATATATTATCCTCTCAGCTACTCAATCTCTTTTGATTGGAGAATTTAGTTCATTTACATTTAAAGTAATTATTTAGAAGTATATGTTTATTGTCATTTTGTTAACTGTTGCCTGAAGTTTTTGTCGTACTCTGTTGATTTTCTTTTCTTTTGCTCTTTTTCTCAGTGATTTGAAGATTGTCTTTAGAGGTATGCTAATATTTTTTCTCTTTATCTTTTGTGAATTTATTATAGGTTTCTTCTGTGTGGTTACATGAAGCTTACATATAACAAATTATACCTACAACAGTCTATTTTAAGTTGATAACAAGTTAATTTTGGTCACATTCTAAAGCTCAACATTTTATTCTCCCTCACCTCATTTGTTTGTGATGTCACATTTTACACTTTTTATACTGTATAACTAACCAGTGGAATCATAACAATTTTTACTACTTTTGTCTTTTAAATTTTATACTAGTTTTATGGTTGATTAATCCACTTAACTTTATCATATATTTACCTTTCCAGTGAGATTTATTCTTTCTTATGTTTTCTTGTTACTAACTAGTGCCTTTCTTTTCAGCTTAAAGCAGTTCCTTTAACATTTATTGTGATCACGCAAACAGTATGATTTAAAGCAAATTTTAAAACATTATTTCTGCTGTTATTTCAAATGGATATGTAGATTTTCACTAAGAATGGATGCTACTTAATAAAAACTACTATTAATAATGACTTTTAAATGTGTAGTTTGGTGTTCTGTGTCCTAACTTAGGTCAGTCAAATAAAAGAGCAATATAGGGCTTCCCTGGTGGTGTAGTGGTTGAGAGTTTGCCTGCCGTTGCAGGGGACACAGGTTCGTGCCCTGGCCTGGGAAGATCCCACATGCCATTGGAGTGGCTGGGCCTGTGAGCCATGGCTGCTGAGCCTGTGCATCCAGAGCCTGTGCTCTGCAATTGGAGAGGCCCATGTTATTAAAAAAAAAAAAAAAAGAGCAATATAGAATATTTGTTGCAAAAACAAATTACACTTTATTTTTGGAAATAAGCCTTTTTAAACATCTTTTTGGTTGTAATTAACATTTAATATCCATGGCTCTACCATGGAGAATGGATTTGAAACTTCTTTTTAAAAAGACTTTGATTTGAAAGGAATATACAATAGAAGATTTGATAAAGTAAGATTTGACAAGAAAATGCATGTTGAAATAATTCCATGCTTTCCTTGATGCCTGTAACAGATACATCTAAATGATAAGAGAGAACACCTCTGAACACTTATTTGACATTAAAGAGCAACAGATTCTGCTACAATGAGTTAATTTGTTTCCACAGTTGCTTCTTTGTTGTTTGTCTCAGATTAAAAAGACTGAATGTTCTTAAACAAGTGAAATTACTGAATATGCTTTCTTTTATATTTGTAAAGAAAGAGTCTTTTCAAAATGAATGCACATTATCACTGACTGATATTGTGTCTACTTTTAAATTTGTATGCAGTAGCCTTTACATAAACAATTAAGCTTCAGTTAAAACTGTCATGTTAGTGTCTTTAGATGCTTCCATATTAAAGAAAATATTGATGATATGCTACCAAATATTTCACCTATACTGAACTGTACAACAGCAGTTGTTTCTTGTCAATTTAACAGTTCACACACATGTAAAACTCTCCTTTAACTGACATATGTATATAGTTAATTGCTGTCTTTTAGAACTTTCATGACTGACTAAGGAAATGGGATTGCATGTGAGTCACACCAAAAAGAAAAATTTAATTTTGTATTTAAGTATCATTAGAGAATAGGAAATGTGTTTATTCTCTACTGGGGAAGCTGCAAATTATTTGCTTTTCTGTGTGCAGAACTAGGTCACACTAATAATCAATACTCATGTATTTGCCTTTGTTAATTTATATATGTGAGTTTCCATTTCCAGAAATAATGTGTTAGGTTATTTGGGAAAACATTCCTGCTGAAATTAACTAGGAAATTGGGTTAACATATATTTTAAAAATCTTATTAAAGATATCTACAGATAACAAGATAATTAAAAAATTAGCCAATTTTTAAGAAACATTAGTTTCCAAAGAATAAAATACCTTGAGAGTGACTTTGGTCTTATATGCATATTTTTACTTATGCTTTGCTGGGAAAAAGAAAGGGCAAAAAAAAAAAAAAAAAAAGAACAAAATCAAAGTCACAGAAAATGGTACTCTGACAGAAGACCCACTACACAGAGTATCTCTCTGAGTTAAAGGAACAATATACGTGGACAAATTTTAGTGACAAATGAAAGACTAGGTTTTAAAAGCTTTTGTAATCTAGGAACAGTCAAGCCTTCACTTGACTTGAGTAAATTCCAAGTCAGTTGTGGCTCCAGGTCATTGTTGGATGAAAATTTTAAATCTCTCAGAGATAAATAATCTCATTCAACACTGCACATTTTTCCACAATTAAAAAATTATATGATAAGCACACAGGTAGTGTTTGTTTCACACAAGCAAAATTGACCCAAAGAGGGAGACCACTTATTAATAAAAGGAGACAACTAAGGAAAGAAACGAAGTCAAATAAAACCTCATACGTCCCTGTAAAGATACTATAAAGAAAGGGGGAGATTTTAATGAACTTCTGCCAAGTTCACCTAAATATTTAAAACTTACACAAAATATTCCATAATAGAAAAAGAAGAAACACTACTTAACTGATTTTCTGTGGTTAAAAACAGAATTAAACTAGAAATAAGTAAGAGAAAGAAAATCCACAAGTTTATAAAAATTAAATAGCACACTCTTAAATTACTCATGCATCAGAGGCAAGAAAATCATTAATATTAAAAATAAGATAACAATTACCTCAGTGAGGTCAGGAGTGTGTATGTATGTATGTGATGAAGAAGATGCACTTTTTTTTAAACATCTTTAATAGAGTATAATTGCTTTAAAATAGTGTGTTAATTTCTGCTTTATAACAAAGTGAATCAGCTATATGTATACATATGTTCCCATATCTCTTCCCTCTTGTGTCTCCCTCCCTCCCAACATCCCTATCCCACCCCTCTAGGTGGTCACAAACCACCTAGCTGATCTCCCTGTGCAATGCAGCTGCTTCCCACTAGCTATCTATTTTATGTTTGGTAGTGTATATATGTCCATTCCACTCTCTCACTTTGTCACAGCTTACCCTTCCCCCTCTCCATATCCTCAAGTCCATGCTCTAGTAGGTCTGTGTCTTTATTCCTGTCTTACCCCTAGGTACTTCATGACTTTTTTTTTTTCCTTAGATTCCATATATATATATGTTAGCATATGGTATTTGTTTTTCTCTTTCTGACTTACTTCACTCTGTATGACAGACTCTAGGTCCATCCACCTCATTACAAATAACTCAATTTGGTTTCTTTTTATGGCTGAGTAATATTCCATTATATTTATGTACCACATCTTCTTTATCCATTCATCTGTTGATGGACACTTAGGTTGCTTCCATGTCCTGGCTATTGTAAATAGAGCTGCAATGAACATTGTGGTACATGAATCTTTTTGAATAATGGTTTTCTCAGGGTATGTGCCCAGAAGTGGGATTGATGGGTCATATGGTAGTTCTATTTTTAGTTTTTTAAGGACCCTCTATACTGTATCAATTTACATTCCCACCAACAGTGCAAGAGTGTTCCCTTTTCTCCACACCCTCGCCAGCATTTATTGTTTCTAGATTTTTTGATGATGGCCATTCTGACTAGTGTGAGATGATATCTCATTGTAGTTTTGATTTGCATTTCTCTAATGATTAACGATGTTGAGCATTCTTTCATGTGTTTGTTGGCCATCTGTATATCTTCTTTGGAGAAATGTCTATGTAGGTCTTCTGCCCATTTTTGGATTGGGTTGTTTGGTTTTTTGTTATTGAGCTGCATGAGCTGCTTGTAAATTTTGGAGACTAATCCTTTGTCAGTTGCTTCATTTGCAAATATATTCTCCCATTCTGAGGGTTGTCTTTTGGTCTTATTTATGGTTTCCTTTGCTGTGCAAAAGTTTTTAAGTTTCATTAGGTCCCATTTGTTTATTTTTGTTTTTATTTCCATTTCTCTAGGAGGTGGGTCAAAAAGGATACTGCTGTGATTTATGTCATAGAGTGTTCTGCCTATGTTTTTCTCTCAGAGTTTGATAGTGTCTGGCCTTACATTTAGGTCTTTAATCCATGTTGAGTTTATTTTTGTGTATGGTGTTAGGGAGTATTCTAATTTCATACTTTTACATGTACCTGTCCAGTTTTCCCAGCACTACTTACTGAAGAGGCTGTCTTTTCTCCACTGCATATTCTTGCCTCCTTTATCAAAGATAAGGTGACCATATATGTGTGGGTTTATCTCTGGGCTTTCTATCCTTTTCCATTGATCTATATTTCTGTTTTTGTGCCAGTACGATACAAAACAATAAGCTGTACCTCTCTCTCCCAATTAAAAATAATCTTAAGTGTAAAACATTTTCTTTAATTAAAAATTATTTTGAGGTCTGTCTTTGTTAAAATATTTAAATTTATTCTTCTGTTTACATAGCTTTATTATTTTCATTGTTAAATGTTAGACTGAGCAAGTATTAAATGACGAAATCGACTTCACCCTAAAATTTCTAACAGTGTCTTGAGAATTATAGGTTTCCATATTTTCTCCTATACTTGATTATGTTATCATCTTTGGAGAGTTTTTTCTTAAGTTTGAGATTCACAGCAATATATTTGTGAATTTTAATAAGATTTTCAGGATATATAATTTATGAGATAGTTGCTTATCTTCCACTAACAAAATGTTCTTAGAGAAATACACAGTAAACAGTTAAAATTGAGAAAGTTAAGTGCTACTGTTTGCCCTGTGGGTGAATTTAGCAGTAAGTTAAATCCTCAGACAACTAGAAAAAGAAGTAATGTAGCTAGTCACTTGTTTGTCTGCAGGAGAGTGTAGGCTATCATTATTACCTCATGTTAAAGGAATGATGAACAAAAGGGCTGGAAGAAACCAATATTTTTGAGAGATTTTGACAGACAACCCATGGAGGAGCACATGTACATTACTTATTATCTGTCAGATGTCAGGCAGGTCAGCTTCTTTATCATAAAAAAATGTATGTTGATAAACTGAGAATAGTTTTCTGAAACATGATGATAGACACTCTTTTTGTGGATGGGTTCTCAGTAGTGAACACACTGCTGTAGATTCTTTACTGGCAGTATAATAACAGATTAGAATAAAGGCTTCAATCAGAAGAAATTCTTGTGCATTCTCTGGAATATAATTTAATTGTTTTAGTTTGTCTACAGTAGAGGGAGGCTCTAGAACATGTAAAGTGATAAAACACATATATAAGTGGTTTACTTAGACATAATATTGCTTAAAAAGGAGACTGGTAAGTGATGTTATAGATTATTTATATATAAAGTCTCCATGGAGCAAACTATATATTCTACAAATGTAAAGAAATCTAAACACATGAAAAGTGTTCTCTCTCCTGTTAGTACATTTAAGGAAAAAACACACCTGCTATTATCTAGGATTCCTTTGCATCTCATAACAAGCACTTATCTCATTCATTGTAAAATAAAATTAAAAAGTTGATATAGGCATTCAAAAACCTTGTGATTTATAGTGATAAGGCATAAGAAAACAAGTGATTTATAGTCAGTTAATCTATGAGACTAAAATGCTGATCATGTAAATTTTTTTTTTTTTTTGAGGTACACGGGCCTCTCACTGTTGTGGCCTCTCCCGTTGCGGAGCACAGACTCTGGAACACAGGCTCAGTGGCCATGGCTCACGGGCTCAGCCACTCCATGGCATATGGGATTTTCCCGGACCGGGGCATGAACCCATGTCCCCTGCATCAGCAGGTGGACTCTCAACCACTGCGCCACCAGGGAAACTCCGATCATGTAAATTTTACTTATGGCTTCATAAAAGTTAAATAATGGAGCAAGAGGGATGATTGGATAAATTATTTTTAAGTAGCCAGAAAATGGTACCCTGAGTATACTACTGTTATAGAAGTGAGCCAGACACTGAAAAACGAGATTTTGGAATTATTCTTACCTTTGGTGCATTTTTAAAAGTCTCATTTTATCATTTTTGAGGGGGGAAATGGAAGATTGAAACTCATTTGACAGCTTACTCTTCATCCTCACAGGAGAGCTGTTTGATGTCAAGTGTGCAATTGAAGAAAGATATTGGATTATTTTATAGCTTGCTTCATAGACTAAATCCCAGCAGCTGTAGTTCACAATTACAATTAAATTTTCTTAATCTCTGTCAATGACAAAGCAAATCTATTTTTATGTCCTGCCTTAAGGATAGATTTTGTAAGGTGCAGTAGCAAGTATACAACATGAAATGGCAGTATATATATTTAATTAAATATTCATAACCTCTAATCACTCCATTTCACATTATGCTTGGAGATTTTCTCTGATAAGTTTTGGTTAAGAAAATTGTGCCATGGACATTGGTGTTTCTGATGCTATAGCCTAAGTGATTTGCCTCATTCTCAGAGTTTCAAAAATATTTAGCCAAGACTTGCATTGTGATGTAGAAAAAGCAGCAGCTTAACTAAAATGAAATTATTTGTCACTTAAACATCATCCAAAGAATATTTGTTTGAAACTTTGTATGTCAGAAATTAAAATGAACACTCATATATTGATCAAACCATTGGCTCATTATGCTTTCACTACCAATGTGATTTTTTTGGTAGATTTTAGAGTACTTGGGAACTCAGTAGAACCGCTTTATGTATGAATGAACTAAGCAAATGTTATTCATTATGTGAATACTGGGTAGATCATCTTGTCTTCATAATATGCTTTGGGAATGGTTGTGTACTAAACAAAAAAAATGTCATTTAAAAAATTGTTTTAAAAGGGAACCCTCTTGAACTGTTGGTGGGAATGTAAATTGATACCACCACTATGGAGAACAGTATGGAGGTTCCTTAAAAAACTAAAAATAGAACTACTGTATGACCCAGCAATCCCTCTACTGAGCATATACCCTGAGAAAACTGTAATTCCAAAAGAGTGGTGTACCACAATGTTCATTGCAGCTCTATTTACAATAGCCAGGACATAGAAGCAACCTAAGTGTCCATTGACAGATGAATGGATAAAGAAGATGTGGCACATATATACAATAGAATATTACTCAGCCATAAAAAGAAACGAAATTGAGTTATTTGTAGTGAGGTGGGTGGACCTAGGGTCTGTCAAACAGAGTGAAGTAACTCAGAAAAAGAAAAACAAATAGCGTATGCTAACATATATATGGAACATAAAAAAAAAATGGTTCTGAAGAACCTAGGGGCAGGACAGGAATAAAGGTGCAGACGTAGGGGATGGACTTGAGGACATGGGGAGGAGGAAGGGTAAGCTGGGACGAAGTGAGGGAGTGGCATGGACATATATACACTACCAAATATAAAATAGATAGCTAGTGGGAAGCAGCCATATAACATAGGGAGATCAGCTCAGTGCTTTGTGACCACCTAGAGGTGTGGTATAGGAAGGGTGGGAGGGAGATGCAAGAGGAAGGGGATATGGTGATACATGTATACATATAGCTGATTCACTTTGTTATAAAGCAGAAACTAACACACCATTGCAAAGCAATTATACTCCATAAAGATGATAAAAATTAATACTTTAAGAATCATTACTACAAATGCATTTTTGTGTGATAAAAATGTAACTTTTTGAGTAAAGAATTAGCAGGATATTTCTCTAAAAGGAAATGAGTTTTCCTGCTTATTTGTGTCCTTGTTTCTGGCTGATTACAAGAAATTGGAAGAAGAGAATAACCAGAAAATGTAGACATGCTTGTGGGAAAGATGGTAAAGTATAAGTTCAAGAAAAGTTGGTATTGGTGAGCTCATTGAAACCTGGAATTGGCCTGAGGACAACCAGATAATTGAGGGTAGACAGACAAAACTAAATATAGAGAATAAGAGAAATGCTTTAAAGAAAATCTGGCTTATTTTATAATTTTGCATTACTATAGAAAAGTAGTTCAGTAGCTCAAAGATAATTAGCAATTGAAAAATAAATATTCTGTATTTACAAACTTTCATTTTCAGAAATCATCAAATAAAATGCAAAATGTCTATTTTATGGTATGATTTTTTACCCTTGAAATTGGCAATTATTAAAAAGTATAATATGGGCTTCCCTGGTGGTGCAGTTGTTGAGAGTCTGCCTGCCGATGCAGGGGACACGGGTTCGTGCCCTGGTCCGGGAAGATCCCACATGCCGCGGAGTGGCTGGGCCCGTGAGCCATGGCCGCCGAGCCTGCACATTCGGAGCCTGTGCTCTGCAACGGGAGAGGCCACAGCAGTGAGAGGCCCATGTACCACACAAAAAAAAACAACAAAAAAACCACAAAAAACCCAAACAAAAATGTATAACAACCATGTGAAGGATGCCTGGGAAAATTGGTCACTAGGACTTTGCTGATAAGGAAAAATTAAGTACGTATACAACCTGACATCATGTACACAGTTAATAAAGTGATTAAAATCCCACACTTTAGAAATAGGTGGTTTTGGTTCAAAAAAAAATCCAACTGTCACATACCTGTTGTATGATCTTGGACAAATTATTGAATTTCTGTTTTCCTCAGCTTCCCCCCCATACAAGGAATGGAAATAGTATTAATACTGCACTAAATGGACATTGTGAAGTTAAACATGTTAGTTTGAATAAAATCCTTAGAACAATACCTGTCCCATATTATATACTCAATAAATGTGATATAATATTGATACTTTTTACAATGTCTATATCCATCAATTTCATTCTGTGGACCTGTTTTTCTAAGAAAATTATCAGTGATACTTACAGAAGTATACAAAGGCATCAGTTTTGATAGTATTTATAGAATCTAAACTGAAACAGCAGAAACATTCAGCAATAGGTAATTGGCTAAGCAGATGTGTCTATGGAGGCATTAAGGATTCTTCATAGATCAATTTTTAAAATGCCACAATACTGCATTTAAAAAAGACAAAGAATATGTGCAAAAAATATTTTTGTTTAATATAATTATATATCATATCACAACAAATATGTAAAGAATGCATCAAAATGTGAATCATGGTTACCTTTGGTTGGTAGACTATTGATGAGTTTTCACTATATGCATGTCTATATGTGGTAGCACTCTTCTATGTTTCTATTAGTTATAGGTTGAATCATGTCCCCCAACATTTATACATTGAAGTCCTAACCCCCAGTACCTCAGAATGTGATCTTATTTGGATATAGGGTCATTGCAGATCTAATTAGTTAAGAAAAGTTTACACTGTAGTAGTCGGGCCCCTAATCCAATATGACTGGTTTCCTTATAAAAAGGGAAAGCAGAGATCAGGGTGCCATGGACCACCAAAGATTGCCAGCAATTTAAAAGAAGTTTATGAAGGAGACATGGAACAGATTCTTCCTTACAGCCCTTAGAAGGAGCCAACTACACCAAGACCTTATCACAGACTAGTCTCCAGAACTATGAGATAATATCTGTTGTTTAAGTCATCACATAAGTGGGACTTTTTTACCTTGACTGTAGGAAACTATCAAACTATGTTTTGAAACTTACTGTATTAGTTATGCTTCTTTGTAATAGAAAATAAAACATACCTGCTATATTTATGAATATTGGCAATCATAACAGAAAATATTCAACACTCCAAAAAAGTCTGTCTTTCCTTTGGTTGTATTGATCTTGAAGCTGAAAATGACATTCACTCTATAAGAGCATTAAGAGAATGTCATGTTCCAATCATCATTATATGGCCTTATTATCATCTTGGGTTGAAAAGTAGTTTATTTTCTTAGGGTAGTTCAGAAATGATACAATCTGTGTTCTGTAATTTTCCCAAGTAAATTCTAATTCCATTTATAAATTCTTAAAATATTTTTAAAGACAAAACTGTGACTTACAATAATATATAATGACTTACTGTCAAAGAGCTTATTCACCTCATTAATTAATGAAGTGACAAGTGAGATATTACAACTGGCTCAAAGAAGAATCCAAAGAACCACATATATAGACAAAAAGTAGTCTGAAATAAATTTACAAATAGAAAAATTCCGTAAAAATTGCATTCTACTAAACACAGTTTATTTCTATTTGAATTGTTTGTGTTATTTTCAATTTTAGAGAACTTATAGAGTAGTAAATGAACTCAGAAATGAAAGGCATAGATAACGTTGCCATAGATAATAACTACTTTTCCATTAGTTTTCAGTAATTCTTTTGGTCCAATTCAAACTCTTTTACAACTTTTCCCTATAATATTCTACTTTGTTGGCTAATTCTATTTCCATGAACCATGCGTAACTATTGAGCACTTGATAATGTGTACAGTATTACTGAAATAAAAGATTATTTTTAAGTAATATAAATTTAAATTTAAAAAATAATTATTATAAAATAATTATATCCGTTAAATGCATTTTTATTGTTTTGATAGGAATACACTTGACTTTAACCATTGCAGTGTGCAATACGTTATTGTTTATTTTATTATGCATGTCAAACACATGCATTATTTTTACTATGGTATTAAACACAAATACATTGCTGATCTACTTGCTGTCAAAAAATTGATTAATATAGAATAAATTTTCTACATATTAATGTAACATTTTAATTCATGTATTAGACAATTATATGTAGGCTGCATGACTTACAATGATACCTATATAAATAATAACTTTAAATAAATAAAATATTTTTTACTTTATTTATAGTATATATTGGTTTCATATTGCTACTGCTACAAATTATCACAAACTTTGTGGCTTAAAACAACACAAATATCTTATCACTCTGGAGGCCAGAAGTCCAAAATTGTTCTCACTAGCTACAGCCAAGGCTGTGCTACATTCCTTTTAGAGTCTCTAGGGGCCAATTAATTTTCTTATTAATTTCAGCTTTTAGAGGGTAAAAACATTCCTTGGCTAATGGCTCTATTTCTCCATTGTCAAAGCCAACAACAGCAGGTTTAGTCCATCTCCTGCTCCAATTCTCTTGTTCTCTCTATTCTGCCTCCCTCTGCCATTTGTATGGAAATCTGTGATTACTTTGGTCCTACCCAGATAATACAGAATAATCTTCCCACCTCAAGCTTGATTCTATGTGCAACTTTAATTCTCTATTATCATGTGTGCAAGCAAAGTTTAACTCATCTTGGGTTGTGCAAACCCTGCACATTAGCAAGAAAATCCCATTTTCAGGACTTCCCCTTGGCCAGCTCCTGGGAACTGATCTCTGATTCGAAGGAGGATTCAACCTGGTATGAATGTGTTGGTGTGCCTAAGGCCTTGGATCACACATACCAGTTTGGTTAGTTTGTGCTGCCAGTGTGGTCTATGGTGACCAGATGATTTTAATCTGGGCATCTGGAGTCTGAGTTGATGGAGCCATTCATGCCAGTACTACCTGCCTATGTGAGTGACTCCCAAATAAAAACTTTGGAAACTAAGATTCAGTTGAACTTTTCTTATGGGTAACACTTAAAATATGTTTCACTCAGCATTGCTGAGACAATAAAATGTGTCTTGTGTAACTCCCCTGTGAGAAGACAACTGAAGCGTTGTGCTTTCTTTCTCCTGACTTTTGTTCCATGTACCTTTCCCTTTGCTTATTTTAATCTATATCCTTTCAATGTAATAAACTGTGACCAGGAGTATAACAGTATCTGAATCCTGTGAATTCTACAAGCAAATCACTGAGACTAAGGTTGGTCTTTTGGACCTCAAGTACAGTATGTAACCTTATGTTATCACAGGTTCTGGAGGTTAGGACACAGGCATATTTAGAGGAATGTTTTTCTGCCTACAACATAATAGAGCTGATTTTTTTTTAGTTTATGAATTAAATATGAACTTTTTTACATTAAAACAAAGACACAATTCTGATGTAGAACAAAATGAAGATGTGGACTCTATTATTAAAGCCATTACAATAAAAATGAAGGGAACGATTGGAAGGGGTGGTGTGTGGAAGAGGGAGAGAAGGGAATGTGCAATTTGCTCCTTCAAATCATAATGTAAAATCTGTATTTTTGTATAAAAATTTTAAGGTAATTAAGCAGACAATATTAAATGTCATTACTAACAGACATAATACATTTGATAAGGAGTGAAAAAAGACAATGACTCACAAAGGCAAACAGTAGCTTTCATGGCCCTTTAATATCCCTTACAAGCAGAATGTGAGACTAGAAATATCGATCATTTGGAGTTTGTTCTAATGTTTTGGCACCTACTATGGGAAATAGGAAATTTAGTATGAATGCCTAGCCATGAGAAGAGATATTTGTGTCTCCTTTTTAATGTAATATTTCCTTTTATCATCTCAAAAACAATAGTTCTCTTTTGAAATTGAAGATGATTCAAAGAAATAGAAAGATACACCATGCTCTTGGTTTGGAATAATTAATATTGTTAAAACAGCTAAAAGCAATCTAAACATTTAATGCAATCCCTATCAAATTACTCATGACATTTTTCATAGAACTAGAGCAAATAATCCTAAAATTTATATGGAAACATACAAGGCCCAGAATTTCCAAAGTGATCCTGAGGAAAAAGAACAAAACAGGAGAGATAACCCTCCCAGACATCAGACAATACTACAAACTAGTGTAATCAAGACATCAAGGTATTGGCACCAAAAAAAAGACATATAGATCAGTGCAACAGAATAGGGAGCCCAGAAATAAACCCACACACCTATGGACAATTAATCTGAGACATAGGAGGTGAGAATACACAATGGAGACAAGAAAGTCTCTTCAGCAAGTGATGTTGGAAAAGTTGGACAGCTGCATGTAAATCAGTGAAGTTAGAACACACGCTCACACCATACACAAGAAGAAAGTCAAAATGGCTTAAAGGTTTAAATATGACACGACACCATAAAACTCCTAGAAGAAAACATAGGCAAAAAACATTCTCTGACATAAATTATACCAACGTTTTCTTCGGGTCAGTCCCCCAAGGCAATAGAAATAAAAGCAAAAATATAAAAATGGGACCTAATTAAACTTAAAAGCTTTTGCACAGCAAAGGAGACCATCAACAAAATGAAAAGACAGCCTACAGACTTGGAGAAAATATTTGCAAATGATGCAACAAACAAGGGCTTAATTTCCAAAATATACAAACAGCTCATACAACTCAATAACAAAAATAATACAACCCAGTCAAAAAGTGGGCAGAAGACCTAAATGACATTTCTCCAAAAACTATATACAGATGGACAGTAAGCACATGAAAAGTTGCTCGTCATTAATTACTAGAGAAATGCAAATCAAAACTACAATGAGGTATCACCTCACACTGGTCAGAATGGCCATCATTAAAAAGTCTACAAATAATAAATGTTGGAGAGGGTGTGGAGAAAAGAGAACCCTCTTACATTATCGGTGAGAGTGTAAATTGATGCAGCTACTATGGAAAACAGTGTGGGGGTTCCTCAAAAAACTAAAAATAGAGTTACCATATGATCCAGCAATCCCACTCTGGGACATATACCCAGACAGAACTAAAATTTGAAGAGATACATGCACTCCTATATTCATAGCATTCACTATTTACAATAACCAGGACATGGAAGAAACCTAAATATTCATCAGTAGAAGAATGGATAAAGAAGATGTGAGAGATATATATATATATAGATATAGATATATATATATATATATATATATGAGATATATGTATCTCCAGTGGAATACTACTCAGCCATAAAAAAAGAATGAAATAATGCCATTTACAGCAACATGGATGGACCTAGAGATTATTATACTAAGTGAAGTAAGTCAGAAAGAGAAAGACAAATACCATTTAATATCACATATATGTGTAATCTAAAATATGACACAAATGATCATGTCTATGAAAGAGAAACATGCTCACAGACATAGAGAACAGAGTTGTGGTTGTCAAGGGGGAGGGTTTTGGGGTGGGAAGGATTGGGATTTTGGGATTAACAGATGGAAACTATTATATATAGAATGGATAAACAACAAGGTCTTACTAAATAGCACAGTATCCTGTGATAAATGATAATGAAAAAGAATATATATATTTATAACTGAATCACTTTGCTGTACTGCAGAAATTAACACAACATTGTAAATCAACTATACATCAATAAATTTTTAAAAAAAGAAACAATAATCTTCTTTTAAGCTTTTAAGTAAATACTCCTAATGATTAATCTCCTCCTTCTTTGAGGGACTAAACATTATTTAACTTTTTAAATTTCTTAAGTCAAGTGTTAGGAAAGTAATATGAAAAAAAGATTTTTTTCATGGTCTATAAACATCAACTTGATTCCTTGAATCTATCCTTAAAGAAAAAGTCATTTTGGGGACTTCCTTGGTGATCCAGTGGTAAAAAAAAAATCTGCCTTACAATGCAGGAAGCATTGGTTCAATCCCTGGTCAGGCAATTAAGTTCCCACATGCCACGGGGCAACTAGGCCCACACACCACAACTACTGAGCTTGCATGCCTCAACTAGAGAGGCTGTGTGCTGCAAACTACAGAGCCCACATATTCTGGAACCCACGTGCCACAACTACTGAGCCCACACACCCTGGAGATTGTGCACCACAACTAGAGAAGAGAAAACCTGCATGCCACAACTAGAGAGAAGCCCACTCACCACAACAAAAGATCCCGCATACCTCAGTGAAGATCGTGTGTGCCACAACTAAGACCCAATGCAGCCAAAAATAAATTAAAAAAAAATAATAATAAATAAATCTTTTTTTTTTTTTTTTTTGCGGTATGCGGGCATCTCACTGTTGTGGCCTCTCCTGTTGTGGAGTACAGGCTCCGGATGCACAGGCTCAGTGGCCATGGCTCACGGGCCCAGCCGCTCCATGGCATGTGGGATCTTCCCGGACCGGGGCACAAACCCGTGTCCCCTGCATCGGCAGGTGGACTCTCAACCACTGCGCCACCAGGGAAGCCCCCATAAATAAGTATTTTTTAAAAAAAGAAAAAGTCATTTTTTTCTACTAAGAATTTTTGTTTGCAGTAAATTTTAAAAATATTAATTAATAAGGAGAGATATGAACAATCTGTACTCAGTCAAATCTAATTCTGAGCAAGAGATGGGATTACCAAGTAGCATCTTAGGCACAAAACATGTTAATGTGAACTATCAAAGTTCTGCAGAGGATCTCCTTGATAGTCCTAATATATATGTTTTCCTTTCCATTTCTTTGCCTCTGTCTTATTTTATTTTCTACCTATTTTTGTTTGTTGGTTTCCTAATAGATTTTAGGTTTTAGTCTGTCCATTTTTTATACCCACTCACACTGGTCTTCCTCCAATCACACATGCATTTCTGCAGATGGGTTCATCTGGCATTCCTGCATATAACACTTTAATGATTCCCTTTAACTTTCACAGTGAAGTCTGCATATGGTACAGGTGATATAATTTAGATGCCACTCATCATCAGTTTCTCAGTGTCTTCACACATTTTATTTCCTCTTGGATGGTCATTACTCCTCTGCTTCTTCATCTAGCCATCCAATTTTTCTAAGTGATTTTCAAAACTAAACTTAAACATCATTTCTTTCAGAAGGTTTTCTTATAAATCACATAACTTGTATTCTCTCAGTGCTTTACCATTCCAAATTATCATGTGATTCTTAATATAGTATTAGCCAATCTTTCACACTACTAAGTAAGTTTTTCAGGGCATGTTATGTCTTGTCGGAATTTCTTGTTCCTAGAGATTGTTTTAGTGTCTGACAAACATTAGCTGTTTAATATATATTTGATAAATGCTTAATAAATGCCAATGAAGTGTTAGAAAGCAAATGTTCAGGTTGAAAATGGAGTTATCAACTTACATTAACTCCCTAGCCTATTTCCCCTTCTATGGTTCACTGGCATTTTGTGCATACCCCCAATGTCTCTAGCATTATTTCTCAGTTGTATAGTTTACCTACTTTAATTAATTTCAACAGTGCTTATTACTTTAAAAAGTAGCTATTATTTCAAAAAGGAATTACTTTTAAAATATGTAATTTTATTTATTATTATTTTTAATGGAAATATAGTTGATTTACAATATTATATTATTTTCAGGTGCACAAAATAATGATTTAATATTTTTATAGATTACACTCCATTAAAATTATCATATTTTCTGTGCTGCACAAAACATCCCTGTAGCTTATTTATTTGGTACATCTTAATCCCGTAGCCCTATATTGACCATCCCTCTTCCCACTGGTAACCACTAGTTCATTCTCTATATCTGTGAGTCTGTTTCTGTTTTGTTATATTCAATTGTTTGTTTTATTTTTCATATTCCAAATATAAGTGATAATATAAAGTATTGGTCTTTTTCTGTCTGACTTATTTCACTGAACATAATATCCTCCAGGTCATTCATATTGTTGCAAATGACACAATTTCATTCTTTTCATGGCTGAGTAATATTCCATTGCTTATATATCACATCTTCTTTTTTATATATATAAATTTATTTATTTATTTATTTATTTATAGCTGTGTTCGGTTTTCATTTCTGTGTGAGGGCTTTCTCTAATTGCGGCGAGCAGGGGCCACTCTTCATTGTGGTGCATGGGTCTCTCACTATTGCATCCTCTGTTGTTGCGGAGCACAGGCTCCAGATGTGCAGGCTCAGAAGTTGTGGTTCACAGGCCCAGTTGCTCCGCGGCATGTGGGATCTTCCCAGACCAGGGCTTGAATCCGTGTCCCCTGCATTGGCAGGCTGATACTCAACCACTGGGTCACCAGTGAAGCCCCTATAGCATCTTCTTTATCCATTCATCCATCAATGGATACTAAGGTTGCTTCCACATCTTGACTATTGCAATAATGTTGTTGTGAAAATTGAGGTGCAGGTATCATTTTGAATTAGTGTCTTCATTTTCTTCAGATATATACCCGGGAGTGGAATTGATGGATCATTTAATAGGTATATTTTTAGTTTTCTTGAGGAAACTCCATACTATTTTCCGTAGTGGCAGCACCGATTTACATTCCCACCAACAGTGTACTAAGGTTTCCCTTTCTCCACATTCTTGCCAACATTTTTTATTTGTAGACTTTTTTATAATAGCCATTCTGACTGGTGTGAGGTGATATCTCATTGTGGTTTTGATTTGCGTTTCATTGATGATTAAGGATGATGAGCATTTTTTCATGTGCCTGTAGGCCATCTATGTATCCTCTATGGAAAAATGTCTATTCAGGTCTTCTGTCTATTTTTTAATTGGGTTGTTTGGATTTTTGTGGGTTTTATTGGATATTGTGTTGTATGAGCTGTTTAACACTTTATCAATCATATCATTTGCAAATATTTTCTCCCAATTGTAGGTTGTCTTTTTATTTTCTGAATGATAAACTTGCTGAGTAGAGTATCCTAAGTTGTAGGTTTTTCCCTTTCAGTACTTTAAATATATAATGCCTCTCTCTCTGGCTTGAAAAATATCTGCAGAAAAATCAGCTGGTAGCCTATGAGGTTTCCTTTATATATGACTTTTTGTTTCTATCTTACTGCCTTTAGAATTCTCTTCATCTTTAATACTTGCCATTTTAATTATAATATGTCTTGGAGTCTCTTTGGTAATCATCTTGTGTCGGACTCTGTGATTACTGTACCTAGATATGTTTCCTTTTTCAGGTTTGGAAAGTTTTCAAGCATAATTTATTCAAGCATATTTTGACCCCTTTGTCTCTCTCTTCTCCTTCTCGTACCCCTATAATGAGAAAAACAACACTTGATGTTGTCCCAGAGGTCCTTTTAACTGTTCTCATTTTTTAATTTGGTTTTTGTTTTGCTGTTCTGATTGGGTGATTTCCATTATTCTATCTTCCAGATCACTTATGCGTTCTTCTGTATCACCCAGTATGCTGGTACTTCCTTATAGTGTGTTTTTCACTTTAGTTATTGTATTCTTTAATTCTGACTGGTACTTTTCTTATATTCTCATCTTCCTGTTAAACTTATCACTGTGCTCATGTATTCTTTTCTGGAGTTCAGCTAACATTCTTATTAATTAGGCATTGAACTCTTCATCTAGTAAAGTATTTATCTATTTCAGGGTTTTTTCTTGTTCTTTCATTTGAAACAATTTCCTCTCTGTTCTCATTTTACTTAAATTTCTCTCTCTCTATGAAATAAGTGAAACTGTTGCTTATTTTAGTCTTGAAGGGGTATCCTTGTGTGGGAGTATCCTTATACAGTCTGTGTACGCCCAGTGTCTTTGGAGGGAAATCTGGATTTGAACTGAGCATGAGTGACATCTTTCCCCGGTGTGTGGTGGCAGCTATCATCTTGGTAGGAGGTGGGATTGGAGATGAAGGGTCTAGAGACAGAGCCAGATGTGAGCCAGGACTTCTCTTCTGTTCAGTGGCCAACATCACCCTATTGAGAGCAGGGTCAGGTCCCAAGTTACTGAAACAAAAGCCTTGAGGTTTGGGTACAAGCCAGATCTCTCCACCACGACTGTACACTTTCCTTGGCTACAGCACTCCTCACCCTAGTGCTGAGCTGCACAGAGGACCAAGAAGTGTTAGAGTGGGCCTGGAGTGCATTCTAAGGTGGTTCTGGCACCAGTCAGAGCTCCAGACTGCTCTATATACGCACCACTCTCCTGCCATGAATACCAGTAATGGCTATCCTTGCCACAATTAGATGCCATGCTGGGTCTCTGAGCTGGTTCCACATCTACACTGTGCTTTTTCCTCAGCCATGGGAGCCTTTGTCCTAGTGTGGAGCTGCACTGCAGAGCAAGGGAGGCTGAAATGTGCACTTGGCTCAGACTGGGGTGGGCACTGGGGTGGTGGCAGGAAATCAGCCAGCATCTTAAGCAGTTTCAATCTGTTTCCTCCAACTTGTTTCCATAGTGAGTAAGCTTGTGCGAACTCTTCATGAGTGGAGTCTAGGTTTCTTACTGTCCCACCGTCAGTCACATAGGTTTTCATACCAGGTCAGGGGATTCCTTGTCCTTGTGTTGGATCCCAGGTCTGGGAGTCCAAAACGTGGTTTGAACTGTTCACTTTCCAGGGAGGATCTCCAAACCTGTGTAATTCCCCTCCTCTTCTGTGTCCCTTCTGAGGGGTACATGTCTGGACCTGATCACTTCTCTTCTCTTGCTACCTGACTCTGTGTGGAGTTTTCTTACAGCGTTGGTTGTATAAGAGTCTTTCTGCCAAACTCCAGTCCATTTTCAGTAAGAATTGCTCCACATGTATATTTATTTTTGATGTGTCCATGGGGGATGATGAGCTCCATGTGCTTCTACTCCACCATCTTAATCTTTTCCCTCAAAAAAGAAAGTACTTGATTAAAGATAGAATAACCTGGCACAAAAACTGACTTCCTCTACAGAGTTGCTGAGTGAATTTATAATAAAGTTTGATTTCACATGTATTCATATGGAAGGAGGGGAGAATGAGAGAGAGAGAAAGAGAGAGATTCAAATCAAGGGGAAAATATAGGGAGAGCTAGAGGTGGAGGCCTGGGTCACTGCCAGATTTGTGTTTTTGTTTCACATGGAAAGGAACATGAAACTGACTAGATATTTTCCTTTATTTTGACATGTCACAAAATATTTTTTTTTCCACATGGCTTCCTCAATGCATTTTCATCACGTATTTATTAGCTTATCTTTACTGCAACCTTGGATATACTCCAGTTTCAGAGAATGTATTCAGGAAATGTGACCCTGCAGAGCATCTACTCTGGTTTCTAACAGTGTTAAGGGAATATGTTTCTCAGTAGATGTGGCACTGTTGATGGTATGCATATTAAGGTTAGATTCTTTTTGTAGTCAGTGACACTAGCATATGTGAAGGCAGACTTGAAAAAATAGCAAACACTCAGATCAGCAGAAGGTACACTGGACATGAGGTAGAGTATACGAGGAAAAAGCTGGAGGGTAAATTGTCTCAAAATAATAATGGAGTATATAAACCTTGCTAAAAATTATATCGATTCAGGATATCATTGTAAAGAAATTAATTCTGTTTTAAACATAGGTTTGATGTGATCATATCTATCTATCTATCTATATGAATCAGATGCAAAGATATTTTAATTATTTATTTAACAAAATTAAGAAAGTTTCATCACTCATCTATTATATTTTTTTCAGACACTATACAAGGCATAATTACCAGGCAAGAAACTGGTAGGGAATCTTTTAATGAATACAGATGACGTGAAGATGGGGAGAAAAAGGTATAAGATAGAGATAGATACAAATACAGTAAACAAGAGATTTGGTTGATCAACTAATAGGAAGTGTAAAGGAGAGGGAGAAGTTTAGGGTAAAACTCAGGTGTTTTTCAAGGATAGATGGATATATTACAATATTTAAGATATAAAATTTAGTTTTTCTTAAAGTTGTAGCAAAGAAAATCAATTCAGTTTGGGACACTTAAAGCTGAAATATCTTTTCATAATTCAGAGGACATATTATCATTGAACTGAATGTAATTTCTTGGTGTCCCAAGCAAGAAAGACTGGGATAAAAATGTAGACTTGACAACTAGTAAAAAAAAAAAATGGCAAACAAAAATGGCATGCAGAATTAGTTCTTACAAATCTAGCAGTTCCAATAATAATACATGAGTTATTATGTCATAACAATACATTTCTAATAAAAATTTAATAAAATTGTTTATAGTATTCAAAAGAATGAATAAATAAACATTTTTTATGCATGCAGTTGGACAAAATAAAATATATTTTTGCAAGAATTTGTTTGATTATTTCATGACTCCTTGGGAACTCCAAATTGGAGTACCTCCTTAGAAATTGCCAATTGGTAATTTATGTCAAAAAATTAAATTTATTTATATTATTTCCTATTATTGATAGGAATATTTTCTGTTCAAATATTCAGATATATAGCATTGAATATAATTGTTTAAATTTTTATAATGTGGAAAATATTGTATCAACATTATTCCTAAGTAGGGAAATTATTAAACATATGTTTCTGTGAGATATTATTTTGCAGTTTGAAAATTATGCTTCTAAATGATTTTTGACCATGTAGAAAATGGACACAGTGAGAGCATCTCATGAATGTTTGATGAAAGAATTAAATAACAGGGCAATACAAACCTGTATTACTCTGATCCAAAATATGTCCAGTACAAAATATTATGTGTTCACATATGCAGTAAACATGTATATATAAGAGATACAATTTGTCTGATTTATACAGGTGATTTTAATTTCCTTCATTACAGTTTTGCAATTTTCCTATCATAAACATGTGTTAAATTCTAAATTTAAAGAATCACATTTCTCTGAACATGGATATATCCATGTTCTCTATAGTTAGACTCCAAACATGTTAAGATTCCAACATAATGTAAATTAATTTATATGTATTTGGAGTCTCACTTGTCTTAATGAATTTGCTGTTTCCATTTGACCTGAATACTGAATCAGAGTGGGGAAAACTTTCTTCAGGTTTCCCCATATCCACATTCAAGGAGGTCTTGGCAGAGGCCATGGAAGAGAACCTTGGCCAAAGGCATTATATAAAGAGAAAGATAAAGGCACCAAGGAGAAGAAGGCAGGTATGTGTAAGAGCAGGATAAGCTAGAGGAGCCTTCATCCTTCACTGCAACTCCCTTTAAAGAGGGAAATGCATTTTACCCAGTGTAATCTGATGAGAGCCAGAGGCTCTACACCCACCTGTGTTTGTATGGTAAGTGAGAACCCCAGAAATATGAATCTAGGAGTTTATGTAGAAGAGGGAAGTTGTCTTGAAGGAGGAAGAGAAACAATTTTTCGATACTGTAAATAAATTTTCCTCCAGAAGAAAGAGGAAAGGATTCTGGATTATTATTATTTGGAATGTAAACAATTATTTACAAGGGGGGGGAAGATAAGACAAGGATTTTTTAATTTAAAATGAGATTTATCCCTTTTGGAGTATAAACACAGAGGAAAAAACTCTAAATCCCTCAGGAAGATTCTTGGTTATTCAGCAGACTTTTCCATCAATTCAGGACCCTCTGCTGACCTTAAGCATCAAAAGGGGATAAGAGAAGGTTTATATCTTTTAAATCAGAGGCAAATGGTTTGTCATTAAGGAAACAGTTGGCTGCAAGTCTAACACCCATGGCATATGAGAAGCAAATGTTTCTGGTAGAAATAAAAGCAAACATTCTCCCTCTCATAACATATCAATTTCTATAGCTCTGGAGACCAGACTTTGAAAGAACATTGAGAAATCTCGGGTAAATTTGTCTTCTCACAGTGATAACTGAATTCAATAGAAAGTTTTACGAATGGTAAAAAAATAAAAAAAAATACCAGTTACTCTAAAAGAAAGTATACTTAGGGTAAAGGTCTTGCAATGCCCTTCAATTAGAATAAGGGACATCAGTCTAGTTTGCTTAGTTCTTGTGTAAACCATGACCACAGGAAGTAAAAGAAACTGGTTTTGTTTTGTTTTGTTTTGGAAGTTGAGAACTAAACTGTTGCCTGCCATATCAGTACACAAAGAATATTGCATCACATTATAGCCACCACGACGATGAGCCCTGAGGGAACTCAGGATGCAAACTAACAGGCTGCCCACTGCCAAGCCCATCTAGCAGTCAACAGCTGCAGCCACCCCCCAAGTGTGCACCATGAGGAAACTCAGGATGAGAAAAAACAGGATACTGGCCCCAGATAGCTGAGGTGCATATCAAAGAAATAATTTCAGTGAGCCCAGATTCTTGCATCTCCCCATACATAGGAAAGTGCTAAATTCCTTAACGTGAGATATCTGGTTTTCTTTTATTAACAGTAATTCTTTGATATTTTGACTACCTGGTCTTTTGTTGCAAAAACTTCTATATAATCCTGGCTTACCCCCTTGCCTCTTTGGAACAGTCTCTCAGAGGTATTTGAAATTCTGTCTTCCAGGCTTGAAGTCTTAACTAAGAATGTCCACTGAATAAAATATAACTATCAACTTTTAGGTTGTGCATTTTTTTCAGTCAACAAAGTGAATATTAAAAGGTACAGTTTTTCTTTGAAAAAATGTTTTTACTATATTACTTTGGATTAGTTACAAAGAATTAGAAATAAACTGACATTTTGATATATTTTCTTTTAGTGTAACTATACTAACATATGAACACATATTTTAAGAAGAATGTTAAGTATCAAAATTCATGTAGATAAAATATGAACTTACAAAAGTTAAAAAAACTCAAGTGTGCTTCTCTAACCCATAAACAGTTATGCTGCTTAACTCTACACCAATAGCCAGGGCCAGAAAATTTTTGTGAAAAATATTTTGAAAATATATAATTCTGTGTCTTATGATCACAAGGGCATGTATTGTTATTGTGAGCCTGTCACATATTAAATGAGGATATAGCTGCCAGAAATTAATTAGCCAAATAGAATTCTCCACCTATTTCAGTAACTTTCCATGGAAAGTGTGTATTCAATTTTATGCCAAAAATCATCTCTTTTGTAGTAATTAGCTAGTATTCTTTTTTAGAATCCTAAATCTGATAATATGTTAAGCCAGTTAAAAAATGTAATTGATATTGTTTAGGTAAAAATATCATTATGAGGGCTTCCATGGTGGTGCAGTGGTTGAGAGTCTGCCTGCTGATGCAGGGGACGTGGGTCCGTGCCCCGGTCCAGGAGGACCCCGCATGTCACGGAGCAGCTGGGCCCATGGGCGTGGCCACTGGGCCTGCGCGTCCAGAGCCTGTGCTCCGCAACGGGAGAGGCCAAAACTGTGAGAGGCCCGCGTAACGCAAAAAAACAAAAACAAAAACAAAAAAACATTATGAGAGTATAATTTTAAGGTAATAAAAATTGATTATTTTTGTCTTCTAAGTATCTTCCATTTGAAGGTTAATATGGAATTAAAACATTTTATTTCTTCTCTCTTCCTAAATGTCACTAATAATCTACTTGCAGTGTTTGTTTAAAAACGCATAAAATTTCTATAATCCTAAATTACTATGTCTTTCTTGCTATCTATCATAATCATTAGTCTAAATAACTGACTATCTTGACATATTCTTATATACATTTTCGTTATTCTAAATTTGTGGACAATAAACTACATATATGTTATTTAATATAACTATTCACTTAAAAATGGGCCTACCCCAAAATGAATATAACCAATTAAAAAAAAAAATACCAGACTCACAAAATCTACAAAAAATAAATGCTTGAGTGGGTGTGGAGAAAAGGGAACCCTCCTACACTGTTGGTGGGAATGAACGTTGGTACAGCCACTATGGAGAACAGTACGGAGGTTCCTTATAAAACTAAAAATAGAGCTACCAAATAATCTGGCAATCTCATTCCTGAGCATATATCTAGAGAAAAAAATGGTTTGAAAGGATACATGCACCTCAATGTTCATTGCAGCACTGTTTACAATAGCCAAGACATGGAAGCCACCTAAATGTCCACTGTCAGATGAATGGATAAAGAAGATGTGGTACATATATACAATGGGATATTACTCAGCCATTAAAAATAATGAAATAATGCCATTTGCAGCAAGATGGATGGACCTAGAGGTTATCATACTAAGTGACGTAAGTCAGAGAAAGACAAATATCATATACCATTGCTTATATGCAGAATCTAAAATGAAATGATACAAATGAACTTATTTACAAAATAGAAACAGACTCACAGACTTAGAGAAGGAATTAATGGATATTGGGGGGAAGGGCTCGGGGAGGGATAGATTGGGAGTTTGGGATTGACATGTACACACAGCTATATTTAAAATAAATAACCAAGAAGGACCTACTGTATAGCACAGGGAACAGCTGAATATTCTGTAATAACCTAAATGGGAAAATGATTTGAAAAAGAATAGATACATGTATATGTATAACTAAATCACTTTGCTATACACCTGAAACCAGCACAACATCGTTAATCAACTATGCTCCAATAAAAAACAAAAATTGAAAAAAAAATACCAGATTTGATTGTTCTAGTACTTGCTTGGTCACATCAACTTCATCTTTTTTGTTAGTTCTTTCATTATTCTTTTATAAAAGTTTTATATAATGGAATTGGGCACAAGTCTAACTCTATCATTATTGTTTGCATATGGCAACCTAGATGACAATTGTATGATTTTTATTAGTTTAGTTTTTATAAGTAGAAAATAAAAATACCAATAGTACTACTAATAATAAAACTGAAAATACAACTTCAAGTGAATATAGACACAGAACTTAAGTCTTTCACAAAAATTAACTCAAAATGTGTCATAGATCTAAATGTGAATATAAAACAATGAAAATCTTAGATGATAACATAGGATTAAAAGCTAGAAGATATATGATAGAATCTTGATTTGGTGATCACTTTTTAGATCAAATAGCAAAGGCTCAAATCATGAAAGAAAAACAAAACATAAATTAAGCTTCATTAATATTAAAAACTTCTGCTATAAAAATGATAATATAAGGAGCTTAAAGGAGCTCCAGAGATGGGCATGAGCCGTGGCTAATAGCGTGGACCCCAGAGACAGGCTTGAGACGCTAAGGCTGTGACTGCTGCCACCAAGAAGCCTGTGTGCGAGCACAAGACACTATCCACACCTCCCTTCCGGGGAGCCTGTGCAGCGCGCCACTGCCAGGGTCCCGGGATCCAGGGACAACTTCCCCAGGAGAAAGCATGGCACACCTCAAGCTGGTGCAATGTCACGCTGGCGTCTGCCACCACAGGCTCGCCCCACACCATGCCCCTCCCTCTCCCTGGCCCAAGTGAGCAAGAGCCCCCAAAACAGTGGCTACTTTAACCCCGTCCTGTCTAAGCAAAGAACAGATGCCCTCCGGTGACCTACACACAGAGGCAGGGCCAAATCCAAAGCTGAACCCCGGGAACTGTGCAAAAAAAGAAGAGAGGGAAATCTCTCCCAGCACCCTCAGGAGCAGTGGATTAAATCTTCACAATCAACCTGATGTACCCTGCATCTGTGGAATACCTGAATAGGCAATGAATCATCCCAAATTGAGGAAGTGGACATTGAGAGCAAGATTTATTATTTTTTCCCCTTTTCCTCTTTTTGTGAGTGTGTATGAGTATGCGTCTGTGTGACATTTTGTCTGTATAGCTTTGCTTTCACCATTTGTGCTAGGGTTCTATCAGTCTGGTTTTTTTTATTATTACTTTAAAAATTTTTTCTTAATAATTATTTTTTATTTTAATAACTATTTTATTTTATCTTATTTTATTTTATTTTATCCTCTTTCTTTCTTTCTTTCTACTTTTTCTCCCTTTTATTCTGAGCCGTGTGGATAAAAGACTCTTGGTGCTGCAGCCAGGAGTCAGTGCTGTGCCTCTGAGGTGGGAGAGCCAAATTCGGGACACTGGTCCACAAGTGACCTCCCAGCTCCATGTAATATTAAATGGCGAAAATCACCCAGAGATCTCCATCTCAACACCAGCACCCAGCTTCACTCAACAACCAGTAAGCTACAGTGCTGGACACCCTATGCTTAACAACTAGCAAGACAGGAACACAACCCCACCCATTAGCAGAGAGACTGCCTAAAATCATAATAAGACCACAGACACCCCAAATCACACCACCAGACATGGACCTGCTCACCAGAAAGAAAAGATCCAGCGTCATCCACCAGAACACAGGCACTAGTCCCCTCCAACAGGAAGCCTAAACAACACAATGAACCAACTTTCACCACTAGGGAGAGACACTAAAAATAACGGGAACTACAAAACTGCAGCCTGCAAAAAGGAGACCCCAAACACAGTAAGATAAGCAAAATGAGAAGACAGAAAAACACACAGCAGATGAAGGAGCAAGGTGAAAACCCACCAGACTAACAAATGAAGAGGAAATAGGCAGTCTACCTGAAAAAGAATTCAGAATAATGATAGTAAACATGATCAAAATCTTGGAAATAGAATAGAGAAAATGCAAGAAACATTTAACAAGGACGTAGAACTAAAGATGAAACAAGCAATGATGAACAACACAATAATTGAAATTAAAAATACTCTAGAAGGGATCAATAGCAGAATAACTTAGGCAAAAGAACGGATAATTGACCTGGAAGATAAAATAGTGGAAATAACTATTGCACAGCAGAATAAAGAAAAAAGAATGGGAAGAACTGAAGACAGTCTCAGAGACCTCTGGGACAACATTAAACACACCAACATTCAAATTATAGGGGTTTGAGAAGAAGAAGAGAAAAAGAAAGGGACTGAGAAAATATTTGAAGAGATTATGGTTGATAACTTCCCTAATATGGGAAAGGAAATAGTTATTCAAGTCCAGGAAACACAGAGAGTCCCATACAGGATAAATCCAAGGAGAAATATGCAAAGACACGTATTAATCAAACTGGCAAAAATTAAATATAAAGAAAACATATTAAAAGCAGTGAGGGAAAAACAACAAATAACACACAAGGGAATCCCCTTAAGGTTAACAGCTGATCCTTAAGCAGAAACTCTGCAAGACAGAAGGGACTTGCAGGACACATTTAAAGTGATGAAGGAGAAAAACCTACAACCAAGATTACTCTACCCAGCAAGGATCTGATTCAGATATGATGGAGAAATTAAAACCTTTACAGACAAGCAAAAGCTGAGAGAGTTCAGCACCACCAAACCAGCATTAAAACAAATGCCAAAGGGTCTTCTCTAGATAAGAAACACAAGAGAGGGAAAAGACCTATAATAACAAACCCAAAACAATTAAGAAAATGGGAATAGGAACATACATATTGATAATTACCTTAAATGTAAAAGGATTAAATACTCCCACCAAAAGAGACAGACTGGCTGAATGGATACAAAAATAAGACCCATATATATGCTGTCTACAAGAGACCCACTTCAGACCTAGAGACACATACAGAGTGAAAGTGAGGGGATGGAAAATGATATCCCATGCAAATGGAAATTAAAAGAAAGCTGGAGTAGCAATTCTCATATCAGGCAAAATAGACTTTAAAATAAAGGCTATTAGAAAAGGCAAGAAGAAGATATAACAATTGTAAATATTTACACATCCAACATAGGAGCACCTCAATACATAAGGCAAATACTAACATCCATAAAAGGGGAAATCGACAGTAATACATTCATATTTGGGGGCTTTAGCACCCCACTTTCACCAATGGACAGATCATCCCAAATGAAAATAAATAAGGAAGCACAAGCTTTAATTGATACATTAAACAAGATTGGCTTAATTCATATTAATAGGACATTCCATCCAAAACCAACAGAATACACATTTTTCTCAAGTGCTCATGGAACATTCTCCAAGAAAGATCATATCTTGGGTGACAAATCAAGCCTTGGTAAATTTAAGAAAACTAAAATTGTATCAAGTATCTTTTCTGACCACAATGCTATGAGACAAGATATTAAATACAAACACATGGAGGCTAAACAATACACTACTTAATAATGAAGTGATCACTGAAGAAATCAAAGAGGAAATCAAAAAATACCTAGAAACAAATAACAATGGAGACATGATGACCCAAAACCTATGGGATGCACCAAAAGCAGTTCTAAGAGGGAAGTTTATAGCAAGAAAATCCTACCTTAAGAAACAGGAAACATCTCGAATAAACAACTTAAACTTGCACCTAAAGCAATTAGATAATGAAGAACAAATAATCCCCAAAGTTAGCAAAGGAAAGAAATAATAAAGATCAGATCAGAAATAAATGAAAAAGAAATGAAGGAAACGATAGCAAAGAACAATAAAACTAAAAGCTTGTCCTTTAAGAAGATAAACAAAATTGATAAACCATTAACCAGAATCATCAAGTAAAAAAGGGAGAAGACTCAAATCAATAGAATTAGAAATGAAAAAGGAGAAGTAACAACTGACACTGCAGAAATACAAAAGATCATGAGAGATACTACAAGCCACTCTAAGCCTATAAAATGGACAACCTAGAAGAAATGGACAAATTCTTAGAAATGCACAACTGCCAAGACTGAATCAGGAAGAAATAGAAAATATGAACAAACCAATCACAAGCACTGAAGTTGAAATTATGATTAAAAATCTTCCAACAAAAAAAGCACAGGGCCAGATGGCTTCACAGGAGAATTCTATCAAACATTTAGAGAAGAGCTGACACCTATCCTTCTCAAATTCTTCCAAAACATAACAGAGGGAAGAACACTCCCAAACTCATTCTATGAGACCACCATCACCCTGACACTAAAACCAGAAAAGGATGTTCCAAAGAAAGAAAACTACAAGCCAATATCACTGATGAACATAGATGCAAAAATTCTCAACAAAATACTAGCAAACAGAATCCAACAGCACATTAAAAGGATCATACACCATGATCAAGTAGGGTTTATTTCAGGAATGCAAGGATTCTTCAATATACGCAAATCAATCAACGTGATACACCATATTATCAAATTGAAGGAGAAAAACCATATGATCATCGCAATAGATGAAGAGGTAGCTTTCAACAAAATTCAACACCTATTTATGATAAAAACCCTTCAGAAAGTAGACATAGAGGGAAGTTTTCTCAACATAATAAAGGTCATATATGACAAACTGACAGCCAACATCATCCTCAATGGTGAAAAATTGAAACCATTTCCACTAAGGTCAGGAACAAGACAAGGTTGCCCACTCTCACCAATCTAATTCAACATAGTTTTGGAAGTTTTAGCCACAGCAATCAGAGAAGAAAAGGAAATAAAAGGAATACAAATTGGAAAAGAAGCAAAGCTCTCACTTTCTGCAGATGACATGATACTATACATAGAGAATCCTAAAGATGCTACCAGAAAACTACTAGAGCTAATCAATGAATTTGGTAAAGTAGAAGGACACAAATTTAATGCACATAAATCTCTGGCATTCCTATATACTAATGATGAAAATTCTGAAAGTGAAATCAAGAAAACACTCCCATTTACCATTGCAACAAAAAGAATAAAATATCTATGGATAAACCTACCTAAGGAGAAAAAAGACCTGTATGCAAAAAATTATAAGACACTGATGAAAGAAATTAAAGATGATACAAATAGTTGGAGAGATATACCATGTTTTTGGATTGCAAGAATCAACAATGTGAAAATGACTCTACTACCCAAAGCAATCTACAATACTACAGGCTACAGTAATCAAGACAGTATAGTACTGGCACAAAAACAGAAATATAGATCAATGGAATAGGATTTAAATCCCAGTGATAAACCCACACACATATGGTCACCTTATCTTTGATAAAGGAGGCAGGAATGTACAGTGGAGAAAGGACAGCCTCTTTAATAAATGGTGCTGGGAAAACTGGACAGGTACATGTAAAAGTATGAGATTAGAACACTCCCTTACACCATACACAAAAATAAGCTCAAAATCGATTAAAGATCTAAAGGTAAGGACAGAAACTATCAAACTCTTACAGGAAAACATAGGCAGGACACTCTGTGACATAAATCACAGTAAGATCCTTTTTGACCCACCTCCTAGAGAAATGGAAATAAAAACAAAAATAAACAAATGTGACCTAATGAAACTTCAAAGCTTTTGCACAGCAAAGAAAACCATAATCAAGACCAAAAGACAACCCTCAGAATGGGAGAAAATATTTGCAAATGAAGCAACTGACAAAAGATTAATCTCCACAATTTACAAGCATCACATGCAGCTCAATAACAAAAAAACAAAGAACCCAATCTAAAAATGGACAGAAGACCTAAATAGACATTTCTCCAAAGAAGATATACAGACTGCCAACAAACACACGAAAGAATGCTCAACATCATTAATCATTAGAGAAATGCAAATCAAAACTACAATGCGATATCATCTCACACCAGTCAGAATGGCCATCATCAAAAAATCTAGAAGCAATAAATGCTGGAGAGGGTGTGGAGAAAAGGGAACACTCTTGCACTGTTTGTGGAATGTGAATTGGTACAGCCACTATGGAGGTTCCTTAAAAAACTACAAATATAACTACCATATGACCCAGTAATCCCACTACTGGGCATATACCCTTAGAAAACCATAATTCAGAAAGAGTCATGTAACAAAATGTTCATTGCATCTCTATTTACAATAGCCAGGAGATGGAAACAACCTAAGTGTGCATTATTGGATGAATGGATGAAGAAGACGTGGCACATATATACAATGGAATATTACTCAGCCATAAAAAGAAATGAAATTGAGTTATTTGAAGTGAGGTGGATGGACCTAGAGTCTGTCATACAGAGTGAAGTATGTCAGAAAGAGAAAGACAAATACCATATGCTAACACATATATATGGAATCTAAGAAAAAAACTAATGTCATGAAGAACCTAGGGGGAAGAGGAATAAAGACACAGACCTACTAGAGAATGCACTTGAGGATATGGGGTGGGGGAAGGGTAAGCTGTGACAAAGTGAGAGAGTAGCATGGACATATATACACTACCAAACGTAAAATAGATAGCTAGTGTGAAGCAGCCGCATAGCACAGGGAGATCAACTCGGTACTTTGTGACCACCTAGAGAGGTGGGATAGGTAGGGTGGGAGTGAGGGAAACACAAGATGGAAGAGATATGGGAACATATGTATATGTATAACTGATTCACTTTGTTATAAAGCAGAAAGTTACACACCATTATAAAGCAATTATACTCCAATAAAGATGTTAAAAATAAATTATACCTTAATAAAGCCATTGAACCTAAAAAAAAAAGTTCCAATGGCCAGAGTTGAAACAATATGAGCAATGTAGTAAATAATGATAATATTACATTGTAATTCAAGGAATAAAACAAATCACACTGCTACAAATATATGATTGAATAAAAAAAATAATAACAGTATTAAGAGCATGAAGAGACAATGGGAGACACATCTGAAAAGGGACTGGTTTTCAAGGTATACAAAGAACTCTTAAACCTCAACAATAAGGAAACAAATAATACAGTTAAAATATGGGCATAAGATCAGAACCGACCCTTCACCAAAGAAGATTTACAACTGGCAAATAAGCATAAGAACAAATGCTCAATATCATATATTTTTAAGGAATTGCAAATTAAATGAGATACAACCACACAACTGCTAGAATGTCTAAAATTCAGAATAAACCCAACTCTGATGAGGGTGTGGAGCAACAGAAAATCTCCTTCATTGATGCTAGAAATAGAAAATGGTGCAGCCACTGTGTAAGACAATTTATCAGTTTCTCATAAAACTAAACATACTCTTAGCATATGGTTCAATAATCACAATCTTTGGTATTTATCCAAATGAATTGAAAGCTTATGTCTACACACAGTCTTGCACACAATTGTTTATAGCACGTTTTTTCATCATTTCCAAAACTTAGAAGCAGCCAAGATGTTCTTCAAGAGAGGAATGGATGAATAAACAGTGGCACATCCATGTAATGGAATATTATTTAGTGATAAAAAAGAAATGAGCTATCAAGTCATGAGAAGATACTGTGTGAAAGAAACCAGTATGAAAAGTCTACACCCTGAATGGTTTGTATTACATAACATTCTGGAAAAGATAAAACTATGGAAGTAGTTAAAAGATCAGTGTTGGCAGGGACTTGGGGGAAGAGATGGAGAAATGAAAAGGCTCAGAGCAGGAGATCTGTAGAGCAGTGAAACTATTCTGTATGATACATATATGATGGACACATGTCATTAAGTTGTCAAAACTCGTAAAATGTACAACACAAAAAGTAAACCCTAACATAAACTATGGACTTTATTTAATAATAATGTGTCAATATGAGTTCAGCAATTGTACCACATGTACCAAAAAAATACAAGTTGTAAATAATAGGACAAATTGTGTGTGGAATAGAGAGAGTACATACTGACTCTTTGTATTTTTCAATTAATTTTTCTGTAATCCTAAAACTGCCCTAAAAATAGTTGAATAATTAAAAAAATTAAAAAAGTGAGGAGAAGATTCAGAGGAAAGTGAAAAAACACACAGTTTTATGTGAGGATTAAGTGAGAGTTTTGCTCTTAGCTCAGTGCATGGCACTCAAATATGTCAGGATTGGATCTGTGTTGTGGGAGTTGTGATGATGCATATGATAATGATGATAAGGAGAAAACGACATCCCTAGATCAGTGTGATATGCCAGTTTACAAAGAACTCCTCAAACTCAGAAGAATAAATAAATACTTGTAACAGGGTTGGGGACTGATATATGACTGTGTAAAACGTTGCTATAGCAAGATGTCATTTGAGCTGAGATTTGAAGGATAAGTAAATCTGACCAAGTAGAGCAGAAGCTTTCCAGAGAACAAATGGCATTTGTAAAGCAATGGATATATCATATAAACTGACAAATTTGGGAAACTAATAAAGTTGCCTAAGGCACTGAATTTATGGCAAAAAATAGGGATGAATTTACAAGCCAATAGTCGTTTAAAGATCGTCTACAAATTATTACTTGATTTAGGTACTAAAAACTTAAGGAACAAGTATTCTTTTTATGATAGTTAGCTACTTGCTTTACGTATTAGATTAATGAGTTATTGGAGAAGATTTATAGACTATTTAGTATTTTGTGAGTTCATGAAAGTGCATTATTTTGCATGCAGTTTTGGATTAAAAAATTTAGTATTAATAGTGGGTAGATAAAATTACTCTAGACATATTAAGCTATTTAAGTATTTCAGGAAATTTTTATTGATTATTTGAACATAGAAAAAATAATAAAATATTATATTTTGTCCACATTCTCCCTCAAAAACTTTACTCAGTGAGAATAAATGAGCTAAACTTTAATAAGACTCTAATAACAGTGACACATGATTCAAAGATCACAAGGTGATTGATGGCTGCCTATAGGTCTGATAATGACACAACCTGAAATGAAAATACAACTTTTCTGGTGTGAAAAATATGGTTGTCCCTAAAAGTCTCTAAAGTATCAATGTGTGTTCATAGGAAGTAGTAGTAGTGATTATGCTTCACATTTACCACAGTTAAATTTAGTCTTTGAGGCACTACTTATTAACAATCTCAAGTACTTTTTTATAGTATCCATAAGCATAATTCATGGTCATCCAAGGGAGACCAAACTTATAAGTTACTATATCAACTTCTAAAAGTTAACAAGTAGCCTGGGGAGTTATGATTTACAGTCAGTCCACCAAGAAATATCAGTGCCCTAGAATATAAGAAGGCAAGTGTCATCTAGCTAGATTTGTGAACTTTTCACTTTGCCATTCAGTAGACAGCAAACAGAAAATTAGTCTATAAATAATTGAACTTGAATTTAAAAAAAAAAATCTATCACAGAATGTTAAAAGCAATTTTATTCTTGAATTAGCTCTCCACAAGTAGTAAATATGCCAAATTGGTTTTAAATAATACAACATATAGGGCAACAGATGAGAAGCTTTAATAAGAATAAGAAAAAACATTAGAAAATATACAGGATGTATGATTTTGTTGGTTGTATTTTCTTCTGAGAAAATTGGAATAGAAATCTGATTTTAGAATGCCAATTAAAAGTAGACTATTTGCATAAAGATGTTTTAATATTCTAGGAAAATATTACAAATTTGTAAGTAAACATTTTAATGACTTTATTCTGTTTAACAGAAGCATATATGTTACATCTTCCTTAAGAATACAAATAGGGTTACAAGTAATTCAATGGTTCATAAAGACAAGAAAAGATGAAGGGTGAAATGATGTTTCAATAACAGCTCTACTTGGTGATTTTTTTATGTGTCTGATCAGATATCCAAATTAAAAAACACCAAGTTTTTAGGTAGTTTTAAAGAACAATATTCATAACATTAAACTTTTTTATACTGTTTATATTGTGATATCTATAATATAGAAGAAAATATATAACAACTCTGATATTTTTAAAAGTACATTTGGTTTGGGTATTTAGTATAAAATCAAAATTTATTGGCATCAATAATTATAAATATTTTATGAAACTAAAAGTTATATGAAATGAAGTGTTGCATGGCAATAAATATATACCAATGGAACATTAGTTTGTGTATTTAGATTTATTATTAATTTTTAAATATTAAATAATTTCAAACTTATAAAAAGTTGTAAGAATACTACAAAAATAACTTTCTTATTCCTGAACTAGTTAAAGTACTGACATGATGACACATTACCCAAGTATACTTGAGTGTATATTTCTTACAAAGAAGGACATCCTTATATAACCCTGTAAAGCCATCATAATCAGGAAATTAACATTGGGAAAGTGCTTTAGGAATCTGAAATTGTCTTACTCCTAATCAAACTTTTAATTTCTTTACTCATTTGTATCAATCTTGTACATAAAGATTGCCTACTTTAATTCTTGGTCATATTCCCATAGCATTATTTATTTTGATAATTGAACTACCCCAGATTTGTACCACAAAAACACCTTCGAGGTAACTTTTTGTGACTGACATGTTTGCATCATTTTTTTGATCACACTCCTACTTTGTTGTGTGTGTGCATGCACAAACAGGTACAAACAAAATATTTCAGATCATTTTCTAATTTTTTGACCCAGCCCTAGAAACAGTCATTTCTCCAGGGAACCTTGGTTCCTTTTAGGGGAGAATGGTATTTACAAACAATTATCAGGGCACATATTGTGCTCTTTGTTAATTGGATTGTCACTGTTCCTCTCTCTTCTCAGTGGACAGAGCCAGGGAATATATCAATGTATGAATGTACACACACGTACACACATAGATCTTCCTTTACTTACTATGGGTTTGTGTTCTGATAAACCCATCATAAATTAAAAATATTGTAGTTCAAAAATGCATTTAATACACCTGACTTACCAAAATCATAACTTAGCTTAGCCTACCTTAAACATGTCCAAAACATTTACATTACCCTACAGTCAGGCAAAATCACCTAACACAAAGCCTATTTTGTAGTAAAGTTGTTGAATATCTCATGTAATTTATTGAATACTGTAATGAAAGTCAGAAACAGAATGGCTGTATGGGTCCAGAATGGTTGTGTTTCTGTTATTTACCCTTGTGGTTGCATGGTTGACTGAGAGCTGTGGCTTGCTGGTGATGTCCACTTATAAGAAGGTTTTTTTCAATAGTAAACACTACACTACTACACTATCCATTGTTGGTTGAATCTGCAGATGTGAAACCGTGGATAAGAAGGTCTGGCTATAAGTTATACTTAGATTTTCGACTGCATGGAGATTCAGTGTTGCTAACCCCCAAGTTGTTAGAGGGTCAACTGTGTGCTAGTATGTGTTTATATATACATATACATACACACACACATATACAACTATTTACGAATATATATGTGCTGTATGTAATTTATGCATATAAACTTTTACATCCATTTATGTGTTTATGTGTATACATATGCACATGTATATGTATGTGGGTATATCAATATACATATAGATTGATATAGATATATCAATATACTACTACAAATTCACACCATCTCCAGTTCCTATCCAGTACCACAATATTTGCTTTCATTTTGTCCCTTAACATATTTATGTTTTTCTTCTCTGTCAGTGGAGAAACTAGCTATAGTTATCTTCAATCAATTTTCTTTTTGACAAATCTCATTGTATACACTCGATCTCCCATTGCTGCTGCTGCCCAAGTTCCTCGTGGAAATATCCACCTCAAACCTACTCAGGGTCTATCCTCCTGCACCCTGAATGATAACTGATACATAGCTGCATGATACCTAGTAAATGTGGGGATAATTGAGAAGATAAATTGTAGTGGATAATATGGCTTTGTGGTCACCATCCATCTCAATATTCTTCTAATGTGCCTTCCTCAATGGCAAAGTTGAAAACTGCTTTTCTAAGGCTTATTTGCAGTTATTGTTCTTTTGTCATTTAACTTCCACTAAATAGATGTACTCATGCAAATTTTGCAAATGGAAGTTAGAGAGATTTTATACATCACTCCTTCTGCTATTATTTCCACAGGCACATGTCATATTTGAATTATCTATTTTGTGTTTTTCTCTCTTAGCTTCCTGGTATTCATAGTTTCTCATGATGGTACTTCCACTGCTAACCATGACTGGCTTACATAGATAGTGCCTATTTAGTCATAGTATTGTAGTCAGAGGTTGTAATCGTAGCTTCCAGAGTGAAGAACAAGCTCTAGATAACTTGGCTACTTGGTTCTTTACAATAATCTCAAAGTTGCATCTGAAATTCAAACCAGAATGTGTTTCTTTGCTCTACTGTTCCTAAAGGAACAACCAATGGTTACTTGGAAGTTGTCTATGTAAAGTCAGGTTCTAGCAAATTCTGAATGTGGTAATAATTTACATGAGTATGTGACTTATGTTTCCAGTGCACCTAGTCATGCGACAGTGACACTGTTTCTTCACACACATTGAGGATCCCAAGAGAAATTTGTTATGATTTGTTGCCTAAAGAAGAACCAATTGGCTTTGATTTTTTGTGTTCTGAAAATATGCTGGTTCAAGCTGAGATGAGACTACTGGAGCAATAAAACCCCACTTAAGGATGTTCTTGAAAGATGATAAAGAATAGAACTTTTTTTTAGTAGGCTAAACTTCAAGTTTTAAATCTTTGTTATCCACTTTGGAAGCGGAATTTTTCAGTAGTACCAATCTACAATGATTCATGGACCTTTAATTACTCTTTTGAAAACAATCTGGAATTTTCCATAATCAAGAAGGAAGAGGTGGTTACACGGAGGTTTAGGTGATGAGAGTGAAACACTGAGATTAGTTTTAGAATAGAACTGTTTCTTTCAAATCCGAATGTTTACCAGTTCTTGTAATAACCATATAGACAAAAAAGACTTATTCTGTGGACTGTTTTAGCAATTTTATTGAGTATTTGCTATACACTAGGCATTATTCTACATCCAGGAATACAAATATCACATAAAACAGACAAAAATGCCTATCTTCATATAACCTTCATATAGTTGTGGAGAGAGATAAGTAGGGGACACCATCAACATTAGAATGCATAATACATTAGATAATATTTAGTATTTAGGAGATAAGCAGTTGTTGGAAGTGGCTATAATGTTATGCAGGGTGATTAATTTAGCAAAGACTAGAATGTGGTGAGAGAGTAAATAATACTCTTGTATGAGGAAAAATCATTCCAGCAAAAGGAAGCATGAGTACAAAGTCTCTGAGGAAGAGTAATTTCTGATGTATTTCAGAAACATTGAGAAAGACAGTGTGACTTAAGCAGAATGTAAGACAAGGGGAATTAAGTAGGACATAAAATGAAAGAACAAAATGTTAGCCAAATCACTTTTATTTTGAAGGTCTCTGAAAGATATTTGGTATATTTAATCTGGTTATGTATTTGCTTTTCTTGCTCACTATACTTCTCTACCACTTTCATCTGGGTACTTACTGAATGCCTCATTGATGGTTACAATATACCAAACAAAATTGCTTTTGAGCATAAAAGATTAATTTACATCAAACTGTGAAAGAGTGGCAGATGACCATGGGTCTCATCAACCAAAAGAAGTTGCTCTTAAAATAATTTGTTTTGGTCTCTTATTGAAGAATTTGTTCTCATGTTTGTATCCTTTTGTATTTGGTATGCTTCTTGACATCAAGTTTATTTCTTCTTGAATGTTATACCTCTAGAACTTGATTCTTGATAGACAGATGACATAGTTCTGGGGAATGTCTACATTCCCAGATTAATCATTAATCCCAATAATTAATATTTAATAAATGGATTACATTCAATGACTTGTAAATCTTACACTGACCTAATTTTCCTTTGAAAAATAGTGCTTATCAAAATATATATGCATTCTCCATATGCCTATTATTTTAAAATTTGATTTGTAGTAATAAGGACTTTCTAGAGATCTATGCAGCAAGAGTAACTTACCTTCCTTTCTATAGATAATGATTCTTGTCTACTTACTAAATCTGAGATTTGTTAAAGAAATAACACCATTAAACAAAAATAACTTCTGGAATATAAAAAATATTTCAAAACAAAATAACAAAAATAATAGATTAAAATTGAAAATACATAAAATAGTCACAAAGTATGATAATTGTAAAATATTTTACTTATTTAAATATTTTTATATATATTTTAAATACTTTAGTCCAGAGATGATGTTGTGCCCACATTTTGAAAAGAGAAAATATGTAGCCCTTGAAATTACTGATCCCTTAATTTAAGTGTTTTCTTCAAAAGATAATAAAATATATTTTATAAAATCAATTTATAAGCACCTGGAAGAAAAAAGGTTACTCTGAAAGATAGGATTACAACTGAGTGATTATTAATTTGCTTAGTGACCGAGACAATAACAGGTAAGTTTTGCAATTTTCATTGTTGGAGGGAGTATTACTTGTCTGCCAGCAAGTTTGTCTTCTAGCCAGCCAACAGGGGAAATATTCTGGTCTATTTTATGGAGGTAATTTACTCCTGGAAATAGTTAATAACAACAATGGCTTTGCGAAGTACAAGTCCTATCAAACTAATCTAAACTTGATCAATCAAGGGGAAGAATAGATGCAATCTTTCTTGACAGGAGCAATGATTTTGGTGCTACTGCATGTGAAATATTTCTCAGTAAAACATGTACTCTAACAGAGCCTGACTTTCAGTTGAGCACACAAATTTTTGCTTGAACCTGTCTTAAAAAATATTCACTACCTTTTTGGCAATAAGTGGATAATAATAAGAACAATAAATAAGTGTAGAGAGGGAGAAGAAGGATAATTCTTTATATGTAAACTGAATCCAATTTTAATGACTAACAATAATGTTATTATCAATTATATTTGGGGCACTGTTGGTTAATTTTTGTGAATAATATACACTGGTATACACTGACCCACACATGTGTGTTAATGATTTTTATAAGGAAGCTAAATTCATTCCTGTCTGGGAGCCAAAATTTGTAAACCAAAGTTTACCTAGCTCCTAAAATAATTTTAATTATTACATTCTATTCTATCACATCCCAGTGTATCATTTTTTGTTTCCCTCTGCTAAAACAAAATAATGCTGCACTTTCTCAATATATTTATTGGTAGGGGTAGAAAAGTCCCATTCCAGCCCACTCTATTTACCTGTTGGCTAACTGAAATGTATACATGATTATAGATGGCTTTGAGTTGCATAAAATAAATATATATATTGGCTATATAAGCTTTCACTTTTATTTTAAATTTATTTCTTTTTATTTTTTTTATTTTTGGCTGCATGGGGTCTTTGTTGCTGCATGCAGGCTTTCTCTAGTTGCAGTGAGTGGGGGCTACTCTGCAGTGCATGGGCTTCTAATTGTGGTGGCTTCTCTTGTTATGGAGCACAAGCTCTAGGTGCATGGGCTGCAGTAGTTGTGGTGCACCTGCTCAGTAGTTGTGGCTCGTGAGCTCTAGAGTGCAGGCTTAGTAGTTGTGGCACACAGGCTTAGTTGTTCCACAGCATGTGGAATCGTCCTGGACAAGGGCTTGAACCCGTGTCCCTTCCATTTATAGGCAGATTCTTAACCACTGCTCCACCAGGGAAGCCCAATCTTGCACTTCTTAAGCCTCTCTTCCTAAGCACATGGCTTGCTGCCCACTTCTATAGCAGAAATAAAATGTCAGTAGAAATGAGTCCACATCTGCAATTCTGATATCAAATAATTATATAGTCCATTTCAGAGCTGGAAGGGATAGTTAAGGTTATTTAATTTAATTATCCTTTCTATGCTTGAATTTCCTCTATAGTATTGAATTAAACTTCTTCAATTCAATTCAATTAGAATTTTATTTACTGAGTACTTCCTCTTTACCTGACACTATGCTAGATTCTAAATATACAAAGATATATTGTGAGCCTTCAGTGATCTCACAAGGTAATGAAAAGATAAGGAAATATATAAATGTGAATATAAAATTATATAAACCAAATAAAATTATTGGAAGTTTCCACAAGGTGTAATATGAGCATGGGGAAACAGCCTCCCTGAGGCTGAAGAATTCAAGGAAGACTTTCAAATAGGCAGTTAATCTTGTATTGGAAATAATAGAGAAGCAGGAGTCAGAGAAGAACAGAGGTGGAGAAATAATTGGTTTGATAGAGTGTATTATATATATGTAATGACAAGTAGCTCAATATACCTGGGCATAGCATTTGTCATAGCAAGTCAAAATTATTTTTGCCCTGCCATCTCCCCCAATACACTGTAAGTTTTTGTAAAAGAAAATACAGATCTATCTTTCTAGTTTTAGTTCCCAGCAAAATGTCTGCCAAATTGAGGAATTTTTACAGAAATTTTGCCTAACATATTAATTGAGAACCATAATATTAACTATTATTAATTCATAATATAATATATAATTATATAATATATATAATAATTATATAATATATAAATATATAAAATAAGTATATAAATATAATGTAAATACATATATATTCTATATATAATATATAAGTATAATATAATTAATTATAATTAAAATTAATTATTATTAAGAATTATAAATAACCAAAAGTATTCCAGCTAGTTATTTGTAGAGTTGAGATATAAATCTAAGTGACTGACTCACAGTGATGTGTTGGACCTGGCCCAACCTCACCAGAGCCATTTATTAAATGTTTCAAAAATTTGAGAGCCAATTGTCAACTCATTGGTAATTGAAATAAGCCATGGTGAGAATATTTATACAACAAAAATTGGTAAACACTATGTCAATGATTTTTTTTAAGGTGGAGAGCTGATTTACTGGCAAATCACTGTATCTAGATTAACTATATATATATATCTTTATAACTATCTACTGTACTTGCCCACTCACTACTCTCACACATGCTCCTAAACAATTGTTGGAAACTCCCTTTAATCATTGATCTAGCTAGTTTTGGATCTTCACGTATTCATTTTTAGGTAGACCTAAGCACTTCTTCCCTTATCAGATAACCTTGCTCACAGTACCACATTTGATCCCACTGATAATACCCAAAATTTGCTACACGTAAGTCTTGTATATCCTTTTCACAAAAGTAAATGTTTCCACCTTTTTCTTTTCAATTCGCATTGCTGCGGTATTAGGTGATGTTCTTAGCAATGAGGATATGACTATTTCCTCTTTCCTCACTTTTTATCATCCTACCCTAAACTATTTTTAAGCTGTGTTGCTAGATTTATTTTCCTGAATCACTAATTTGTTCATGTTCCTCAATTAATTAAAATGTTCAATCAATAGCTTTCTACTCTACAAAATAAAGGACACATACTTCAATTTCCTAGTCAATCCCTTCACATTGTAGTTCCATTCTGGTTTCTTTTTAGGAATTAATATGATCAGATGTTCAAAATAAGATCAGGTACATGAAAAAGAATCAGTCAGAATCACTTCATGAAAATACACTTAATGAGAATCAATCTGAAGACATAGTAAAAGTAGGGTAACATATAAGAGCAAGGATTGTGATAAAAGGAAAAAATTACCATAAAATATATCCAACAGATCAGATTGATTCTAAAAACCTGGCAAATTATATCCTTTTTTTTTTTAATAGGAAGAGTAACATCTTTATGTCTATAAGGTTACCCAACATAAAGACACAACAATTGGTTGACAAAGAGAATATTGGTATTGATATACTGAAGGGTGTTCTAGTAGAATGTTAAATGTTCCTTGTAAAAGCCATTATAATCTGTGGAACTGTATATGTTACTAAGCCTGCAGTAGTTTTGGAATTGACATTGGTGAGTATTATGTGCCACAAATACAAAGGTCTACATATACGTAAGTAAGTTAAAGTGTGCATCACCCTTAAATTCTAAATTTAGTGGTCTCTATTTATTTGATATTTCATGGCAGTAGAAGCCAGGTTCCTGGAAAATCATGTTCCAAATGCCCTTATTCTTCTCTGCTTTAATCTCTTATCTTTTATCCTCTGATATAACTGATACTCAGACTTAGTCTATAGAACTTATATATTTATACATTTCATATATATTAGTGTTGTAAATAACACTGTAAATAATGTGATTGCTTTTTTATTAATTATAATTAATTATAAATAAGTTAATTAATAATGCTGTGATCCTTTTTATTTTCTATGTGACTAGTAACACAGACTGCTCACTATCAGGAGTGGGATAAGCTTTGCAATCTGGACACTTGGAATCCATGACAGATTCTCTCCCAACAAACTCCTTCACATAAATATTTTCTCTTTACCATCTACTCTCTTCTTTCATAATCTTTCTCACTTCTTTTCTTCTTACTCATTTCACTTCATCCACCTTGCTGTTTCTCCAAATCGCAAGTATAAATTCCCAACAGAAAGCCAACATAAGCCTAGTTCTTCCCAGTAGAATTTTCTGCAAGGATGGAACTAGTATGTAATCTGCACTCTGTACATGTGGTTACTAAACATTGACACTCAATGAAATAATTAAATTTTAAAATTTAATTAAATCTAATCAGTTTAAATTTAAATAGCCACTTGTGGCTAGTGGACTGTGCAGCTCTAAAAGTTTCACCTACTTGCAATAACCACAATAACCTTCCATGAATATTTGTCTGTCATCTTCTAAAAGTCTTTGTCTATATTTTATCTTCTCAGCGAGACTTTTTCTGACTCCCCTACATAATGCTGCAGCTATTTCCCACCTCACAACCTACACTCTCCATCTGCTCTCTTTTTTTTGTTGTTGTTGGTGGTGGTGTTACTTTATAGCACCTATCACTTTGTGATATAGTATTTGAGTATACATTTATTACATTAATGTCTATTTAAGCCTTTGGGGAAAAACTTCACTGATATCATTTTGTTGTCTTTCCCCATTGATATTTTTTCCTGTTTTCTAAAATCAAATGTATTACTTTTAATTTTTCCATATAAACATTCATTCTAAAATTCTCAGGTTTATTAACTTATTATTACATCTAATATTCTCTTTAAAAATAAGCAACTGAACTGTTATGGGGCATTAGATATATGACCTTATGCATTTAAAACCTATAAATAATGACATTTACCATATGCAAATTAAAAATAAATAAACAGATTTCAAGAGTCCCAGCACAGAATGTTGAATGTGACAAATGAATCCATTTGTATTACATAATTACATTGAATAGGGTGAGGGGAAGTATAACTTTGGAAAATTGTTTGAATGGTAACTGTAAGACTAAGGGGAAAAGAAATCCATTCTCCTTGAAAAATTTGTTTCTTACAGTGATACATCAGTATAGGTTAAAAATTCTGAAATTATTTTGCATGTATACAGGGGTTGAACAGATATGTAAATAACAGCAGTAAATGGGAGTTAGATTTCTCACTATCAGAGTAGAGATGTACATCTAAGCAAACACAGAAGGCCATAATAAACTCCATGTGGCTAGATTAAAGTCAAAGGTATATATATATATATATATATATATATATATTTATTTATTTATTTATTTATTTATATATATATATTCATAATAACCCTGCCTGAATATTTACATGATTTACTCTGTCATTTGACATCAGATAGATATCTGTTATCAGATATATATAGAAATACTAACAGATATGCCTTATACCTGTGTTAGGTAAATACATATATTTACTAGCTCTGTCATCTGAAATAGGGCCTAGGGTCATTGACAACACAGTAGCAATATATTTTTAGTTATTATTTTTAATTTATGTAACATTATATAATTACACTTAAGTTTTTCAAAATCCATGTGTAGTTTTTATTTCAAATTATGACTTTGGAAATTATCATTAAATTTCTATTTGTACATGTTTAAAGCAACTTAATCACATTTCTGTTATTCAGATTAATAACACAGTCATTAAATTGATTCATTTTGTCTCTAGTGTAAACTATATTTAGAATTTAAATGAACTTCAGCAGAGAGTTGGGTATATGGACATGATTCCAGATTATCAGGCACAAATTTTGGAGAGATTTCTCTCAGTATATTCATAATAAAAGTTATTCTATAGAATTGAGTCTTGTTAAAGATTCTCATCATTCTATCTGTAGTGGAAGAAAAATCTAAATTGATAAGAATTTGTCTTCTACAATTAAACTTTGTAATTAATTTTAAACAAACAAGATACCATTTTACTCCATATATATATGTGTTTAAACTAAACATAATAACTAAGGATAACATAATAAAGAATGCTATATAGAATTATCCCTATTATATTGCATTGAATACTCCACAAGATGTGTCTGTGTGGAACCTGTGAGTATGACTTTATTTGGAAAAAGTGTCATTACAGATATAGTTTAGTTAAGATTTTGAGATGTGATTATCCTAGATAAGGTGGACCTGAACCTAATAACAAATGTCTTTAAGAGAAGGGGAGAATACATAGATGACAAAGCTATGTGAAAATGGAAGAAGATTAGAAGTATGTTGTCACCAAGCAAGGTACAGCTGGAGTTACCGGAAGCTGAAAGAGGCAAGGAAGTATCCTTCTCCAAAGCCTTCAGAGGGAGTTCAACCTTATCAACCCTTTGATTTGAAACCACTAGCTTCCAGAACTGCGAGAGAGCACATTTCTATGTTTTAAACCACCAAGTTTGTGACAGTTTGTTATGGTAGCCATAGGAAAATAATACATTCACATTCACCTTAAATAGAAAGTTACGAAAACTTTAAGAGGTATAGGTTGAGAATTGCCTTTGATTTTTACCATGGCTTCTTTTACTTTCCCTTGATCTGCCCTTTTCCCTTGATCTGCCCATTGAACTGTGTTTGTGGGCTGAACAAATCAGTACTGAACTGGTCACTGACTTTTATTAAAGATATTTCTTAAAAAAAAAAAAAAAGAAAATTTCGCCTTTTGTCTACTGTGAAGTGCACATTTCAGACTTTATTAATTAAATATGCAGGTAATTTACTTTCTTCCAATGAAATCAGCACTATATATATTTCCAGTTCTTTTTTACATGAGATGTTAATTTTCCTCTGTAAGACCTTGTGGCTTTCTCCTCTTGTGTAATCTCAGGTTTCTCCACATTCTGTTTCACATTGAAGATGCAGAAGTTCAATTTTCTTGGTACTAATTCTATCCAAAGAAAATCATTTTCAAACTCTAATCCACTATAAAAATAGAATATTTATCATTGTTCTCAATATGGACTCTAAGACAATTCTTACATAGTTTAATTAATCATGGTTCTTGGCTCACTGTCCTTTACTATATGATTTAGTCTATATCATTATAATAAAAGGAGTGAACTAAATTATTGCTTGTAAACATTTAGTACTATTTAATGTTCAATAAAATTGAGGAAAATGTGTCTAAAAGGAAGTCAAACTGTGTGAAGAAAAATTAAGATCTGATCTGAGATATTATCATTAGTTGGATCATTATGATAAACATGATGAGCATGATGAGTATGGTAAAATAAATGATAGTGCAAACTGATCAGCTAAGGACTAGATAGAGAAGGAAGTTTTGAGTGAGGAGAAAAGAAAGTTTTAAAATAATACCCTAGGAAATGGGCAGAGATTGGACTCTGCAGACATATTTTTATTTTATTTATCAAGATTAAATGTGTGCTGAGGTTCATGGTCATCAAGTTGAATTTTTTATGTATTATTCTTCAGTCAAATTCTACTGTAAAGAACTAAAGGAGAGTTATGTTTAAACAATGTAATGGTTTTGCCAAGCAAAGAAAATGGAGAGTAAATCAAGAGTTTGGTAAGGAAGAAGGAGGAGAGGGAGTGGATATGAATTCATGAGGGAAAGTGGAAACTATTGGGGTAGAGGGATTGACCATACTGGTATGGTATGGTCAATGGTTGAATCTAAGTATTTTAGGAATCAACTGGAAAGACATAACATGGTGGCCAGAGTTAGGGATAAGTCTAGCATATATTTCAATCCATTTATGTAAAATTCATGAAAGTGTAAAAGTTGCTTACTTATATATTTGCTAGTCTTGTAGTCTATATACTATGTAATTTCCTAATAAAACTAAACATTATCTTTTCAAATATTTTATCAATAGTAGCCTCAGTCAATACAGTTACTGAAGCATAATACTTAAATCAATTTTGGTATATATATATATATATATATACACACACACATATATAAATTATTTATATAGAAATACACATTTACCTAAAAAAGTTCTAGTTTTGACATTTTTCAGCACAAGTAAATTATATGTATGTTTATGAAAAATTGTACAAAAACAGTCATATAAATTTTACTCAAGCCATAAAAGGAAACGAAATTGAGTTATTTGTAGTGAGGTGGATGGACCTAGAATCTGTCATACAGAGTGAAGTAAGTCAGAAAGAGAAAAACAAATACCGTATGCTAACACATATATATGGAATCTAAATAAAAAAAAAAATGGTCATGAAGAACCTAGGGGCAAGACGGGAATAAAGACACAGACCTACTAGAGAATGAACTTGCGGATATGGGGAGAGGAAAGGTAAGCTGGGACAAAGTGAGAGAGTGGCATGGACATATATACACTACCAAACGTAAAATAGATAGCTAGTGGGAAGCAGCAGCACAGCACAGATAGATCAGCTCGGTGCTTTGTGACCACCTAGATGGGTGGGATAAGGAGGTTGGGAGGGAGGAAGACTCAAGAGGAAAGAGATATGGGGACATATGTATATGTATATCTGATTCACTTTGTTATAAAGCAGAAACTAACACACCATTGTAAAACAATTATATTCCAATAAAGATGTTTTTTTAAAAAAAATTAATAACATTAATTTTAAGTTTGATGTGGTATATATTTATTCTCAATTGAACAGCATGATACCTAGCTGAGAAGTTAGGTAAATACTGAGTTTTATTTATTCAAAATTTACTTTTAAATCTCATTTTATTTAAAAGTAATTTGGAGAGGACTTAATTTCATATATATAAGTTGTAGTTAAAGCATTTGCTAATGAACAGATCTATAATAAGATAGTGATGAGGAAGCAGGGAAGAGAAATGGGGACAAGAAAAGGAAAAATGATAAGTGGCAAATTGTGAACATAGATCATATTGAGAAGCTTCTAGAGTTAGAGAACAGACACTCAATCAATAACTATAAGCTAATAATTAAATCTAATATTCTTTAAAAATCTTTCCTAGTATGTATGCATTTCTATGGTATTATTTGTTCTTGTAATATATTACTTTGCTGTTACTTTTAGATAGGTTCTTCTTTCCTGATTTTCCTTCAATAAATTTTGTAAACTCTTCATGAGCAGAGACTTTTCCTTTCACTTTACTTTATGAATTCTATAAGTACTTCTATTTTGTTATGCTAATGAAACTGTCACTCAATAAAGATGTGAACTGAAAATCATTATATATTTTTCCTAATCTTAATTTTCCAATTTTTTTTTAAAATTTCCAATTTCCATAATTTATAAACACATCATCTATACTTTGGTATAATTTGAAATAGGGTTATTTTGAGATATGACGTTTTAGACATGTATTTGATCCTTTCTAGATTCAATGAATTAATGACATTGATTCATCTAAATAGAACTTTTAATGTCACTGTACTTTTCCTGCTAAATAGAATACATACATTTTTCATATATTAACTTATTGGCATAGATTTAACTGGTTTTTTTCCTATTCTCTATTTATATGAATAGATATGTGTGTGTGAGTATATAATTTTTCTTGTTTGATTTTCCATATTTCAATGTAAATGGGAAATATGTGGAAAAAATTCACAACAGCTGAATTAGAGGAAAACCCATGTACTTGTTCACTAATGTGGCACAAAGGGTGCCATACTCTTTGTGCCATTTTAGTAGATGGCATTAACCTAGTCTATCACAACCTCACATTTAACCTCATTTTTCCTCAGTTTCTCATTTAAAAAAATGGACTTTTACTGAATAATCTCTAAATTTGTATTACTTATGATTTAACCATATGGATTTTTAAAGCGATGTTGTTGAAAAGAATGTTCAAGAAACAGAAAAGATATTAATAGTTTCAATGACAACAAAATTCTTCCATATATAGTATTTTTATATCATAAGTATTTGCCTATTGTGTTGATAATATGGACATTTTATTGAACTATAAATACTAAAATGAAATAGTTCCTCTTTTGAAGTCCTTTCATAGAATTTAAGGTGAATATACAATAGTAATGTGAAAAGATGTATATTTCCTGTCAGTTTTCCAAATTACATACTATTTTTCCAAAATACAATTTGAGTTTATAGCGATATAAGTTAAATAACTAAACACAAAATACATGAATATGTATGTGGATTGTTAGAAAATGATGTCTTATATTCCTGCACATCTGGAGAGTGAGGCAGTATTGTCCATTGTACTGGACTATCTTTTTTAAGTTGCCTATATGGTAAAAAGGCCTGGAATGGGTATGCATATATTTATATAATGGGTATATATATATATTTATATAATAGGTATATATATATTTATATAATGGGTATATATATATATATATATATATTTGCCTTGAGGCTAAAGGAAGGATTACTATAGCCTTGGAATATAGAGATAATATCTCCCTGTGAAGAAATGGCAGACATGTTTACTGTCCAGTATAATAAATGTAATTTTTGCATCCAAAAGCAAAGAACAAGAATGCTAAATGATAGGTGCTCCCTAAGTTCAGAGTTCTTCTCTTTTAATGCAACCCTCCACAGGTATAGGCATCTATCTGGGCCTATATTTCATTGCACCCATGGGATTTGTTTGGAAATCACATGTTGATTCTCATGTTCTTTACTGTGTTCTACTATAGTCCTTTGTCTTTGACCCAGAAGTTGTTGGGCCTTTACAAGCATCTATGAAATTGTGGCAGTCTCATTTGTTAACTGACAAGTAGAGTAAAGTCTCAGACCCTTGACATTTCTTGACAGTTTTGATGTGAAGTATAGGATACTCTCAGAGACATGACTCTTTTGAAGAAGAATAATGAAGATCTGTTGGGTAATTTGTAAGACTTGGGGTCCCTGGAAATCAGTAGTGAGCGTGTAGAACAATTTTACGGACAATTAGCAATAAGTGGTCCAGCATTTTGCTGACTTTTATTGAGGCAATGACTATTAATTGAGTGCTGGGAAATGGGTCAAAAGTCAATCTTCTGAATGGTGTACTTGTTCTGAATGTTGTACTTGCTGCTAACTCTCCTCTCAGTAGGGGCACTTCCTTTCCATCTGGCTTTCAGCTTAGGTGAATAACTAGTACTAAGATTGTAATAACTAGTACTAAGATTCATCCTGGATGGACACAATTTTCTGGCTTACTCTCCTCCCTCCATCAGCTGACAAAACTTACAGAGATGCGCTACCTACACAAAGAAATGAAAAGAGTAAAATCATGACCACTATGGGTTGAAAATCAGAATACTTTTAAAATTTAGAGTCATTGAGAGATGAAGAAATGGGATACATAATACTTGCAAAGGAACGATAGTAATAACTGGGATGTTGCACAGCTCAGACCCTTCTATAATCTATCTTAACAGTTTTGGATTTATTTGGATAAAACAGCAAAATGCCTTAGAGTTATTTGCATTGAGTACAGGCTACTATAAGGCATATTTGGCACTCCTGAGGCAATTTCTCTGAGACAGGCAAACCCCCATGTGAAACCACAGATAAGGTATTAAATAGTATTTTGGATTTTATTGCCCCTGATTGGGTTGAAAATACCAAGGAAGTGAACTTTCTGAGGAATAAAAATCAGACCCAAATAAATCTAGATGGATTCTTGAAATCAACCCATCTGACATGAAAGACACCCCTAACTCTTATGTTAAAAATGGCCAGAAATGTGAGAGACACTATTATGACAATGGGACAGAAAACAATCTGGATAAAGATAAAACTATTTTTTTAAAGACACTACTGGGTGAGTCAAGACCTAGTAAACCAAAATGCAAACTGTGTAGTTACAACAGAAAAGCAAAGCGATGTGTCTATGATTAATCAGTCAAGGGATCCTCAAAGATGAAATTAATGGTTTTGTTAATATTGATCTTACAGTCAATAAAGAACTTTGCATGGAACAAAAATATTGAAAGTTTGGTTGAACATCAAGCAACCATGTGTTGCTTGAAACTAAAAATTCATCTTCCTTGCTCACTGCCTTGGAGTCATCCTTTCCCTTCATGTATCCTTATTCTTCCCTCCCTTTTTATTTTGTCTTTAGCTGCTTTAAACTGAGAGATGATTATAGGTGGGGTTGAGTGATTGATAGCCATACACAAAAGGGGAAATTTGAGGACAGGAGAGAATCTAACTTTTATGGTTTTCTCAGATATAGGGATAAAAGTTACATCCTACCTTGTCCTATGAAGAGAAGAGTTGTGTGAATTCAATAATGAGGTTTGAGGAACTTTTACAGCAGGGAAAGGAAGATGAGTTGTGTGTGTGTGCATGTGTATATGGTGGACTCTCTGAAGCAACACAATGTATGTTGTTGTTGCTTCTATCTCTGAATACATAGTAAGAATTGATGTGTCATATGCTTATCTTGTGTTATAGGCTCCTTCTTCTCCATCCCATAAGTGTCAGAGGAAATTCTGATTGAGAAAGTTTGCATATACAGAAATGCTTCTACATTTGGCACTCCACTATGCTAATGATATTTTTTGAGTTTCTGTTATTGATATTTTGATAGTAACTAGAGACAACATCAAACAGCAATCATTTTTGGGGGTTTTGGATGTGTTGCCTACCTGACAGGTTCAGTTATGGATGGCTACCAGGTATGCAATTTTTAAAAAAACATCTCTTGTCTTGCTACTGGAATCTTGTTGAAATTAAATATCTGATCCAAGGAATGCATTTGACTTTCTGGTCTAAAATACCCATTTTTTGGTGTCACCTTGGACTCAAGGACTAACATGATGAATAGTATTCAACAAAGTTCTCACTAGTGTAAAAGATATAGTAAAGAATGCAACCAGACAGGCCACAGTAGAAAAGTGGTTACACATAAAACAGTAGTAACTATCTCTTTCATGAAAATTTTAACTGCCACTCCACCATATGAAGCAGAACTGCTGGCTCACTGCAGATCTCCATTTACAGAGTTTCACCTAAGTTCCTAGGAGGGGTTCACTAATAGTTATGCAAATCTAAATTCAGTGGGGTTCACTTGCTACTACAGTTGTTCAACTTGGGTAGTTTTGCTTTTTGTCTATTATAAATAATGCTTCTATGAACATTCAGTATGAATTTTTGTGTGAGCATATGTTTTCTTTTCTCTTTAGTACATACCTAGGATTAGGATATGGCAACTATATTTAAACTTTTTGAGAAACACTCAAACTGTTTTAAAAGTAGCCATGCAATTTTACATTACTAACAGCAGGGTATATGAGGGTTCCAATTTTTCTATTTTCTCTTTAATATTTATCTTTCTTTTCTTTCATTTAAATTAAAAATGTATAGCCATTCCAGTGTGTGTAATGACATAGCTCACTGTGGTTTTGATTTTCATTTCCCTGAAGACTAATCATGTTGAGAATGTTTTCATGGGCTTATGGGCCATTTGTATGTCTTTGGAGAATTGTCATTGCCCATTTAAATTTATTTTCTTTTTATTATTGATAGCAAGGGTTATTTATGTATAAGAAATACAAGTCTATTATCAAATATCTGATTTGCAAATATCTGGGTTGTCTTTTCACTTTCCTGATGGTATCTTTTTGAAGCACAAAACTTTTAAATTTTTATAAGGTTTATCTTATTTTTTGTTGCTGGTACTTTTGACTTATACTTACAAAGACTCTGTCTAAACCAAAGTCATATATGTTTACTTCCAAATTTTTGTTTAAGAGCTTTATAATTCTACCTCTAACATTCACACCTTTGATCATTTTGAGGTAATTTTCTGTGTATGGTTTGAGGAAGGGCAACAATTTCATTATTTTGCATATGAATAGCCAATTGTCCTAGCACTATCCTTTCCCCATTAAACCTTTTTGGTATACTTTTAAAAATATATATTTATTTATTTATTTTTATTTTATTTATTTTTGGCTGTGTTTGGTCTTTGTTGCTGCCCATGGGGGGCTACTCATCGTTGTGGTGCACAGGCTTCTCGTTGCAGTGGCTTCTCTTGTTGTGGAGCATGGGCTCTAGGTGCGTGGGCTTCAGTAGTTGCAGCACGGGAGCTCAGTAGTTGTGGTACATGGACTTTGTTGCTCTGCGGCATGTGGGATCTTCCTGGAATAGGGCTGAAACCCGTGTCCCCTGCATTGGCAGGAGGATTCTTAACCACTGCAACACCAGGGAATCCCTGGTATACTTTTCAAAGCTGCCAGCATCTTGATTATTGTAGCTTTGAATAGAAAAGGTAAGCTCTCCAATATTTTTCTTTTTCAAAATTATTTTGAAAAAGTTTTCTATATTAATTTTAGGATAGCTTTCTATATTCATATTCATTTCAGGATAACTTTGTCAATTACTGCAAAAAAAATGCTGCATTTTGATAGGGAGTATGTAGATCAATTTGGAGGGTATTTCCATCTCAGTAACATTTATTTCTAAGAACTTTATAATTCTACTTTTAACATTTACATCTTTGATCATTTTGAGTTAATTTTTGTGTATGGTTTGAAAAAGGGGAACAGTTTCATTCTATATTAATTATTTTCAGGGTTAACTAATGGACCTATTAACATCAAATTAGGTATTGTATAATTTCTTTCAATAATGTTTTGTAGTCTTAAGTGTACATATCTTACCGTTTTTGGTTAAATTTGTTCCTAAACATTTTATATTTTTTGATGGTTTTGTAAATGGAATTATTTCCTTAATTTAGTTTTCAGTTTTTTTATTGCTAGTGTATACAAATAAAATTTATTTTTGTAGTTAGATAGTGTATCCTGTAACCTTGCTGAGGTTATTTATTAGATCTAAATATTTTTTAGTGGATTCCTTAGGATTTTCCATATACAAGATTATGTCATGTACAAATAGAGATTGTTTTACTTCTTCATTTCCATTTGGGTGCTGTTTATTTATACTTGTTGATTAATTTCCCCTAGCTAGAACATGTATTATAATGTTAAATAGTAATGGTGAGAGAGGCATCCTTGTCTTGTTCTTAATGATAGGGGGAAACATTCTTTCTTTCATCATTAAGTATGATGTTAGCTGTGGGTTTTTAACAGACACCCTTTATCAGGATGAAGAAGTTTTCTTTTACTCCTAGTTTGATGAGTGTTTATCATGAAGGGTGTCAGATTATGCCAAAGTTGTTTGCTTTGACTATTGAGATCATGTGGTGTTTGTCCTTTACTCTATTGATACAGTATATTAAATTAAGTTATTTTTGGAGAGTTGAACATGTCTTATTTTATTGGGATAATTCTCATTTGGTTATGGTGTATAATTATTTTCATTGCAGACACTGCAGATTCAGTCTGCTAGGTTTTTTTGTTTTAAAGGATTTTACATCTATATTTATAACATATATTGGTTTGTAGTTTTCTTTTGATGCCTTTGTCTGGTGTTGGTATCAGGATCATACTGGTCTCATAAACTAAGTTTGGAAATGTTTCTTCCTATTCTATTTTATGGAAGAGTCTGAAGAATTGGTGTTCATTCTTCTTTAAAAGTTTGGTAGAATTATCCAGTGAAGTCTTATGGGCCTAGAGTTTTCTTTATGGGAAGGTTTAAAATAACTAGTTCAATTTATTTACTTGTTATATGTCTATTCAAGTTTTACATTTCTTCTTGAGTCAGTTTCAAGGTTTTATCTCTCTAGAACTGTGTATACATTTCATTTATATTATCTCATTTGTTGACATATACTTATTGATAACATTCATTTATAATTTTTTTTAAAATTTCTATAAGGTCAGTAATGATGCTCTCTCTTTCATTTCTGATTTTAGTAATTTAGTCTCTTCTCTTTCCATCTTGTTCAATTTAGTTTAAAAGTTCATAGATTTGCAGATCTTTTTCAAACCCAAAATTTTTATTGATTTTTTTCTATGGTTTATATTCTCTATTTCATTAATTCTCACTCTAATTTTTATTTTTTCTCTTTATGTAAGATTTAGTTTGTTCTTCTTTTTACTGTGTTAAATTGAAAAGTCAGGTTATTGATTTTTCTTTCTTTTAAATATAAGCCTTACAGGTATACATTTTCATTCAACCCTGGCTCTGTTGCATTCCCTAAGTTTGGGTGTGTTTTGTCTTCAATTTTGTTAATCTCATAGTGTTTTCAAATTTTCTTTAATTTATACTTTTGCCTATTGATTAGTTAGGTCTGTGTTAATTTCCTAGAATTTGTGAATTTCCTCAATTTTTTGTTATTAATTTCTAATTTCATTATATTTTGGTTTGAAAATATAATTTGCATGTGGTATTATTTCAATCCTCTTAAATTTATTCAGGGTCATTGTATGACCTAGCATATTGTTTCTTCTGCAGAATGATCTATGTGCTCTTGAGAAGAAAAATGTACAGTTTAGAGAGTCTTTCAGAGATGACCATTAGGTCTAAATGTTTTAAAATATTGTTCCAATCTTCCATTTCCTTGTTGATATTCTTCTAGTTATTACATACATTATTGAAAGCGAAATATTGTAGTTTCTAAATAATTATTATTGAATTGTCTATTTCTCTCTTTAATTCTGTCAGTTTTGGGTTCATGCATTTAGGTCCCCAGTTATTTGCATATATGTTTAAATTGTTATATATTTCTGATGAATTAACTTATGTATTACTATAAGATGATCTTTGTAATCTTCTGTACATTTTTTCATTTGTCTTTAAACTTATTTTTCTGATAATAATCCAATCAGCTTTCTTATGCTTGTTGTTTGCATGCAGAACATTTTACCCACTTTTACTTTGCATCTATTTGTATCTTTAAACCAAAGGTATTACTCTTTTAGACAGAATATATTTGGGTCTTTTTTCCCCTAATGTGACAATCTCTGGCTTTTGATTAGATTGTTTAATCCATTCACATTTAATTTTATTTTTGATGTACTTGAATTTATGTAAGCCATTTTACATTTTTTTGTCTAAGCATCTCATGTCTTTTTTGTTGCTCTTTGCTCATTCTTTTGCATTAAATTAGTACTACTTAGTGTAACACCTCAATTTTTCACTGCGTATATGAATTGATTTTCTTACCAGTTGCTCTACAGCTTACCATATTCATCTTAAATTATAATCTACTTTAGAGTAAGACAATGTTAACTCTAGTGAATATAAAAATGTTGTTATTTTATAGCTTTATTCCAATTCCTATATCTGCACATTGCCATCTGTAAATGTTAAAAAAACACTATATTATTATAATAATTATTTTATATAATTTTTTGTCATGAAAATATTGGAGAAGGAAGCAGAGAAGGCATATTCTTATATCATTTGTTAAATTAATCTTCTTATGTATCATTTCTTGTCCTCTTCATTTGTTCCTCTGGATTGGAGTTAGCATCTGTTACTTCCTTTATCCAACACAGCTTTGCTTCCACTGTTTCTTTGGTCTCTTATTGTTAAATGTACTCTACAAATCTATATAATATAGGCCCAACAGTGAAATTATATACCTATTGTTTTATACAATTACCATTTAAATCAGTCAACATAAAAACAATAATAAATATAAATTTTCAGTCTTTTGTAATTACATAATTATTTCTACCTGTGTTCTTTGTTTTTAATGTGCATTTTAATTACTGTTTGGGGACACTTGCTTTCAACCTAAAGAAGAACTTCTTTTATTATTTCTTATAAAATGTCTACTTGCAACATATTCTCTAACATTTGCTTATTTGGGAATATTCTTTTTCACCTTCACATTTGAAAGTATTTGTGGTCAAAGAAAGATTCCTGGTTTACAATTTTTTTTTTTTTCTTTCAGGACTTTGAAAATGTCTTCCCACTTCCTCTGGTCTCTATTGTTCTGATGAGAAATTAGTTGTTAATCTTATTGGGGTTCCCTTGTACATTATGAGATATTTTTCTCTTGCCATTTTCAAAGCTTTCTCTTTGTCTCTGGTTTCCAGTATTTTTACTATGATGTGCCTAGTTGTGGTTCTATTTGCCCTTTTCCTCTTTGGAGTCTGTGTAGCTTCTTGACGTATAGATAAATGCTTTTGATAAAATGTGGTAACTTTATGGCTAGTGATTCTTCAACTATCTGTTCTTTTTCTGGACTTTCTCTCTCCTCTGTTGTTATCCTCTTTACACATGAATTGGTGTGCTTAACAGCATACTCTATGTTTCTGAGGTCCTATTCATGTTTCTTTATTCTTTTCTTTCTCTTCTTCAGAGCACATAATTTCTACAGATTAATTTTCAAGTTTTTTGATAACATTTTCTGCAAATTAAAATTATTTTTGAATGTCTCTGGTATAATTTTGATTTCAAGTATTGAACTGTTGTACTCCAGAATTTTATTTTGATTTCTTTTATATTTTCTACCTGTTTATTGATATTATACACTTGATAAACAATAATATTATATCTTTACTTATTTAGGCATGATTTCCTTTAGTTCTTTGAACATAATTATAACAGCTTTTTTAAAGACTTTATCTGCTAATTCTGACATCTGGTCTCTCCCACATCTAGTTTTTGGTTACTGTTTCTGCTGTCTCATATATGGGTCACATTTTTTTTGTTTTTTGTTTGTTTGTATTTGTTTGTTTATCTCATAAATTTTTGTTGAAAACTACACATTTTGGATTATTTATTGTAGAAAGTTTGGATATTGATTTTCCCTTCTCCCTCTTTATAGGGTTTGTATTAGTTTTTATCTTCTTGCATGTTTGTAAGCAGACTTTATCTCTTGGATAAACTCACCTGGAATTTAGCTTTTTCCACATTCTGCTGGGATGAATGGGAAATACTGGTGGTTTGACCCTCCTGGAGTGAAATTGAAGTCCTTGGATGGCAACTAGGAAAAGGTGTTCCTTGTCTTCTTGGCCTATACATTCAGAATGGTGTTTTCATCATGCTAAGCTGGAGTGGATAGGGATTGGTTTATTCCTCAAATAACATATATAATAAATAATCAAGATTTAGTAAATTTTCTTGAATGAGTCATTTTTCATATGTTCCATGCACTTAGGACAATTTCCAGCTACTCAAAAAAAATGTAAATGAGTTTTCACTTGTTTTCATTGTTCACTGGGGAGAGGATCCATGGAGAAACTCACACTATTCTTGAATTAGTCTCCCTCCCTGGTTATTCTTTATTGGACTATTCAAAATCACTTGGCTCTTCAGTCTGCAATTTAGAAAACAACCACACTGTAAGACTGAAGATTACTCTTTTAATGGCTGTGTACTCTGGAAATAAACTTCTGCTATTGACCAAAGAATAGGGAACATTCATGAAGATTCTCACAGTAAGGTTCTGATGATACCACCTATAATGAAACTACTAATCTACTCATATTACCATCACTGATGACTGATTCTATCATCCTGCAAGATATTGCAACACATCCACCATCAAAAACTGGACACAAATAAAGGATTACATGTTTATAATGTAAAAGCTACTGCTGCAAGTAAGACTGCCTCCTGCCAAAAACTGACTGGTTTCCTCATGGTGAGGGAAGCCACATTGTACAGGACTTTGTCTCCATCTTGTTCCTGGCAAATTGACATTTTTACACCCCTATGAGGCAATTGGTGGTGTCTCAACACTGTTGATACATGTTTTATATTTTGCTTGTTTGATTAATCATTTATTAAGCACCTCTATCCTACTGTTTAATCCTAGTAATAACTCCATGAGGTAGATATTATGACTGTCACCATTTTACAAGTAAAAAAAAAAAAAATACTGTGAAAATGTCCTTCAAAAGGTGAATGGATCAATAAACTGTGGTACATCCAGACAATGGAATATTATTCAGCACTAAATAGAAATGAGCTATCAAGCTACAAAAAGACATGGAGGAATCTTAAATGCATATTAATAAGTGAAAGAAGCCAATCTGTAAAGGCTTTGTATTGTATGATTTCAACTACATGACATTCTGGAAAAGGCAAAACTCTGGAGACAGTAACAAGTCAGGGCTTATGGAGAAGGGAAGGATGAACAGGCAAATCATAGAGGATTTTTTGGACAATGAAAATACTCTGTATGATATTATAATGGTGAATACATGTCATTATGCATTTGTCAAAACCCATAGAATGTACACCACAAAGAATAAACTCCAACATGAACTATGGATTATGGTTGATTAAAAAAAAACAAAACAAGGAGTGAGGGGGAGGGATAGATAAATTGGGAATTTGAGGTGAACAGATATGTACCACTATATATAAAGCAAACACAAGGACTCACTGTATACCACAGGGAACTATATATTTTTTTAATTGCTTTTTTTATTTTATTTTATATTGGGGTATAGTTGATTTACAATGTTGTGTTATTTTCAGGTGTACAGCAAAGTGATTCAGTTACACATATACATATATCCATCGTTTTTCAGACTCTTTTCCCATATAAGTTATTACAGAATATTGAGTAGAGTTCCCTGTGCTATACAGTAGGTCCCTGCTGACTACACAGTATATATAATAGTACATATATGTCGATCCCAAACTCACAATTCATTCCTCCCCCCCACCATCTTTCCCTTTGGTAACCATAAGTTCATTCTCTGAGTCTGTTTCTGGTTTGTAAATAAGGTCATTTGTATCATTTTTTTTAAGATTCCACATATAAGAGATATTATATAATATTTGATTTTCTGTGTCTTACTTCAGTTAGTAGGATAATCTCCAGGTCCATCCATATTGCTACAAATGGCAGTATTTCTTTCTTTTTTTACAGCTGAGTAATATTCCATTGTATATATGTACCATATCATTTATCCATTAATTTATTGATAGATATTTATGTTGCTTCCATGTCTTGGCTATTGTAAATAGTACTGCAATGAACGTTGGGGTGAAAGAGTCTTTTTGAATTATGGTTATCTCTAGGTATATGCCCAGGAGTGGGATTGCTGAATCATATGGTAGCTCTATTTTTAGCTTTTTAAGGAATATCCATACTGTACTACATAGTGGATGTACCAATTTACTTTCCCACCAAGAGTATAGGAGGCTTGCCTTTTCTTCACACCCTCTCCAGAATTAATTGTTTGTAGACTTTTGGATGATGGCCATTCTGACCAGTGTGAGATGATTCCTCATTATAGTTTTGATTTGCATTTCTCTAATAAATAGTGATATTGAGCATCTTTTCATGTGCTTTTTGGCCATCTGTGTGTCTTCTTTGAAGAAATGCCTATTTAGATCTTCTACCCATTAAAAAACTATATTTTATATTGGTCTATAGTTGATTTACAATGTTGCATTATTCTGCCTATTTTTAAACTGGGTTGTTTGTTTTTTTGATATCAAGCTGCATAGCCATTTGTATATTTTAGAAAGTAACCCCTTTTGTTTTTGGTTTACTTTGCTGTGCAATAGATTTTAAGTTTAATTAGGTCTCATCTGTTTATTTTTGTTTTTATTTTCATTACTCTAGGAGATGGATCCAAGAAGATATTGCTTGCTGCAATTTATGTCAAAGTGTGTTCTGCCTATATTTTCCTCTAAGAGTTTTATAGTACCCAGTGTTAAATTTAGGTTTTTAATCCATTTTGAGTTTATTTCTGTGTATGGTGTTAGAGAATATTCTAATTTTATTCTTTTATATTTTGCTGTCCAGTTTTCCCAGCATCATTTATTGAAGAGACTCTCTTTTCTCTATTGTATATTCTTGCCTCCTTTGTTATAGCTTAGGTGACTCTAAGTGCATGTGTCTATCTATGGACTTTCTATCCTGTTTCATTGATCTATATTTCTGTTTTTGTGCTAGTACCATACTGTTTTGATGACTGTTGCTTTGTAGTATAGTCTGAAGTCAGGGGACCCTGATTCCTTCAGCTCCATTTTTCTTTCTTAAGATTGCTTTGGCTATTTGGGGTCTTTTGTGTTTCCATACAAATTTAAAATTTTTTTGTTCTAGTTCTACGAAAAATACCATTGGTAATTTGATAGGGATTAAAATGAATCTGTAGTATAGTCTTGTGTAGTATAGTCATTTTGACAATATTGATTCTTCCAATCCAAGAACATGGCATATCTTTCCAACTTTTTGTGTCATCTTTGTTTTTTTTCATCCGTGTCTTATAGTTTTCAGAGTACAGGTCTTTTGTCTCTTTAAGTAGGTTTATTCCTAGTTATTTTATTCTTTTTGATGTGATGATAAATGGGATTATTTTATTAATTAATCTTTCTGAACTTTTGTTGTTAGTGTCTAGAAATGCAAGAGATAATTTTGTATCCTGCAACTTTACTGAATTCATTGATGAGATCTAGTAGTTTTCTGGAAACATCTTTAGGATTGTCTATGTATAATATCATGTCATCTGCAAACAGTGACAGTTTTACTTCTTCTTCAATTTGGATTCCTTTTATTTCTTTTTTTTCTGTGATTTCCATGGCTAAGAATTCCAAAACTATGTTGAATAAAAGTGGTGAGAGTGTACATCCTTATATTGTTCCTGATCTTAGAGGGAAATTTTTCAGCTTTTCTCCATTGAGTATGATGTTAGCTGTGGGTTTGTCCTATACAGCTGTTATTATGTTGAAGTAGGTTCCCTCTATGCCCACTTTCTGAGAGGTTTTTTTTTTTTTATCATAAATTGATGTTGAATTTTGTCAAATGATTTTTCTGCATCTATTGAGATGATCGTATGGTTTTTATTCTTCAATTTGTTCATGTGGTGTATCACAATGATTCATTTGCAGATATTGAAATGTCCTCACATCCCTGGGATAAATCCCACTTGATCATGGTGTTTGATCATTTTAATGTATTCTTGGTTTCAGTTTGCTAGTATTTTGTTAAGGGAAACCTGTTTTAGGTGTAAAGTTTTACTGCTCCAGTCCTGTCAATTGACTGCAGTTACATAATTGTGTTTCTTGAAAGTAATATATTATATTTTCTAATTTCCAGAACAATTTCATTCTGATAATGGTGTATCTTTATCAAAACAGTCACTGAAAAATAAACTGGTAGTCTAGGTATTTGATGGACCTCCACATTCCTTACCACCATTCAACCTCTGGTCTTTTGACCATTAAGACTGCCTTCTCAAATGTCAAATCTAAAAGATTTCTTACCCTACCTTTCTTATTTCCCATTGGCTTAAAAGCTTATTGAGCTTGTTTGCTAGTTGACCCAAACAAGTGACCGTTCATCTCTTTGCCCATTCCTGGATCGTGGGGGCATGGAGGAAAATGATTCTATATAACTATTTTCTAAGATTGGATTCAACCTTTACCATTTCTAGACATAATGCTGTTTTCTCTTCTTAAAAGAACACCCAGATCATTTATAATCTTTGTCTTTAAGATGTGTTCCTTAAGCTTTTCTCTCAAAGAGAAAGGCCCTGATGTAGCTCTCCAAAATTTATAAACATCTTAGTTTTATTTGACTTTTGGGTCTAACATCTCTCTGCCAGATGGCTCTCATCATGATTTGATGAGCATATCTCTGAATATTACCAGGAAGACAATATATCAAGGGAAAATATCAAGCGAAAGCCCCAGATACTGCCCCTCCCACACAAAACACCTGTCAACACTTGTGGATGATTTTGTACACCATTTCCATAGCTATTTTTCCATTATTCTATTCAACAGTTGAATGTATGGGTGGACAAACAGTACAATTTTGGGTGGCTGTTTTCAAGGTAGTCTTTTCAAATTATGACTAGACTCAATTATTCAAATTGAGCTAGGTATTGAAAGACCTACTAGCTGGCTGATAAAGCACATTGGAATAACTGATTGATGTAGGTCCCAATTAAGGGGCCTCAACAGTTATCATCAACACATACTTTCTAGGGTCTTTATATGTGCCCTAGGGGTGCACTATTTATGTGGAAACAAGGTTTGTGCTTGACTCTTTCCTGAAAACACTTGTTTCACCAAAGAGAACTTCATTTTTTATATTTCTAAAATTTTTATTAGTTTTTCTTTTTTTAATTTTTTGGCTGTGTTGTGCAGCATGCAGAATCCTAGTTCCTTGACCAGGGGTTGAACCTGTGCCCCCTGCAGTGGAAGTTGAGAGTCTCAACCACTGGACTGCCAGGGAAGTCCCAAGAACTTCAACTGTTTAAGGTAGTAGCAGACCATTTAGCCCTAAGATAACTTCAGATTCTTTTACAAAATGAGCTTCCATTGGTGTATTTTTGGGACCCTTCTAGAGGGATAAGTCATTGATAGGTATGATTTAGGATGCTATTTCTAAGATGAGAGTCATCCAGTTAGAAAAAGTATTAGAAAATTTATTCCTGATTTTAGCTGAAGTGATAACACCTTAGCTCCCAAAGTGGTTCTGGATAGCCTTAACCCTCTGGCCAGGGTAATGATAGAATTCATAATAGAATTTCCCTAGTTTTTCTTCTCAAAGGCTAAGGTGAAGTCTGCGCAATAGTTAGTGTATACTACTATACCTCAATTCAGGAACCGGACCAAATGGAAGTGCTAATAAAAATGTAAGAAGAAAGCCACTGGGATTCTGGGATCTCTAAGGTAGATCTTGTTGTTTATGGGAATTTTTTTTTAAATGATCTGGAACTCAGGGGCTGGGGAAAGCTTTGCTGAAATCAATATTGCAAGCTGGTCTCATTTCCCTGCATGGAATCCTATTGAAAGTCAACTTAGTTGAATGCTATATGAAACAAATTAAGTGAATATGGTCCTAGCCTTTTTCAGTCATGTTAATCAGAGTATATGCTGGAGTGGCATACTCACAGAAAATTTTCCATAAGCCAAGAAGTTATAGAAATCAAGGTGTGAATCTCTGGATCTCTCATTGTTTTGCATATCCTGCAAGTGACTGAATATCTTTTGCATGGTACAATCCTTTCCTGAATATATTTATAGCTCACAGTTTTAGAAGATGAATAGCATGAGAGTCAAGCATGCTGAATATCCAGTATTATAAAGATAATATCTTCCTGCAAGATATATCCAAATTTTATATATTTTGAACATCCTTACATTTTACTTTAAATTTATTAGATAATCATTATTGGTAAAGCACAAATTATATAAACATTATCACTGTAATGACAATGATTTTCCTGAAATGTAGGCAAGAAAATTTTATAAAATAAATACATAGTAATTTATAAACCAAATAAAAAAATCTTCCTGCAGAAGAAAAGAGCAGTTATGTTTATTGCTCAACATAGGAGATTCAGAGTTCCCCTCCTGTAAGTTAACCTACTGTGTATGCAGTTCATCTGGGCTCATATTATGTTGCCTCCATGGCACTGGGGCCAAGAGGAACTAATGCTAATGCTCAGTGGCCTGTGAGCAATAAAATTTTTTCTCTGGTCCTGCGTGTCTTGTCTTATATACAGCACCTGAGAAATTGTGGTAGGCAAAATTTTTAGAATACAAGTAGTATGTAATCTCAGACCTCACACAATTTTTGGCATAGATGTAAAATATTTTAGTAAAATCATGGAAATTATATTAAAAGTAGGTGCAGACATCATTTAGAAGATTTCATTAAAAGGAAACATTTTAATGAAAATTATGATATAAATTTCATATTTTTTCTTATTTTAAGCCAATTTTATTTATATTAAAAACAGAAAACAATGCATTTTCTTTTCTGAAAGACATTGAACTCTTTTCCATTATTCACAGAATATAAAAAAAAGTTTGCTTCACGATTTAAAAATGATATATAGGGAGACTTCCCTGTTGGTCCAGTGGGTAAGATTCCATGCTCCCAGTGCAGAGAGCCTGGGTTCAATCCCTGGTCAGGGAACTAGATCCCACTTGCATGCTGCAAATAAGAGACTTTGCATGCCACAACTAAAGAGACTGCATGCCACAGAGAAGATCCTGTGTGCCACAACTAAGACCCAATGGAACCTAAACAAATATTTTTAAAAAATGATATATAGGACATTATAATTGCTCAAAATAAAAAGAAGAAATAAAGACTTCAAAATGATTAGGTTGCCCATTCTTGAATGCTTTAGTCAGAATATAACTACATATTCATTTGAACTATTTCTATATTTTATGAAATATAATCTTTCCAAGTATATGAGTCTTGTAACACATTTTGCATTACTTTATTTAATATGATTTCACATAACACAACTTTGACATCTAGATATAAAATTAATAACAGTCTAAGTTACACATATTGTGACATTAAATCCTTTTTTATTTACAAAATAAATGCTAAAATTAGATTTTTATGGTTAAAAAATACACATTTTTTCCAATGTTGTATTCTTAGAGGTATTTCACTGAAAGTCACCAAAGCAATTGTCTCATAAAGCATGAAAGGAGGTACCTGCAAAGACTTAAAACATTCTTTTCAATTCCCAAAGGCAATATTTTAAGCAAGTAGTCAATAATGTTATAATGTTATAAAGCTGATGCAAATATATCTCCAAATAAATTATTTAGTCTGTACAAGCTCAAGAGCTGAGCAAACAATTTTTTTTCCCAAATACTTGCATATTGGAGTAAAATAGCTAATATACTCTTTGCTAAATCTACTTTGTCTTTTTTTTTTTTTTTTTTGTGGTACGAGGGCCTCTCACTGTTGTGGCCTCTCCCATTGCAGAGCACAGGCTCCGGACGCGCAGGTTTAGTGGCCATGGCTCATGGGCCCAGCCGCTCCGCTGCATGTGGGATCATCCCAGACCGGAGCACGAACCCATGTCCCCTGCATCAGCAGGCGGACTCTCAACCACTGCGCCACCAGGGAAGCCCTCTACTTTGTCTTTAATCGTTAGTCAAAATTCATTTTTTTTATTGAATTAACAACACTTAATTGGAGTTCACAACTGATTACTGCCTGACAAATCATAATAAATCACACCAAAATATCAGTTTGAGCATTTTATCAGAAATTACTAGTCAGGTTATCTGTGACTCATTAACAGGTGTGGACACAGAAAGCAACCTTATTTTGTAAGATTCTAATACACATATTTGATTATGTACAGTGTTTTTACAATATAGACAAGGCAATAGTACTGATATTTTAATGTCAAAATGAGCATTGGAAAACATTTTGATTAAATTTTTATTAGAGATTGCTGAAGAATAAAATAGCTGACTATGTAAATAATTAGTAATAGTTTTCTGTAATATTTTTAAACATATTTTGCGATTAATTCTTTTAATATTTTTTTCACTGGTTATTTTATTCAATATGAGTATATTTTATGGAGATCAAATTAATCAAGGGAAGATTAAATATCTTAAACAAGTCCACGTTCTAATAACTGTTGAGGTGGTAGACCTAGGATTTCAGGCTAATTAATGATACTTAAGAAAAGTATGTTACATGCCTTTCACAGACTGAGATACAAAGGGAGAAGTCACTACACTAAAAATGCAGAAATCAAATCATCATAACTCCAGTAGAAAGCTATGTTTAGTAGTGATATAGTTTTTCTTATTACATTGAAGAAGTATCATTTGGATTTCTTTCAAAAGATTTCTTTTTAAAGTTAAAATCAAATGTTTTAGAGGACAAAAGAAAGAAGTCACATATTTTAGAGTCACAAAAGAAAGGAGTATATAATTTATAGAATTTTTCACTAAGTTGCCAATGGATTTTATTTTATTTATTTAATTTATTTATTATTATTATTATTTTTTGCGATATGCGGGCCTCTCACTGTTGTAGCCTCTCCCGTTGAGGAGCACAGGCTCTGGACGCGCAGGCTCAGAGGCCATGGCTCACAGGCCCAGCCGCTCTGCAGCATGTGGGATCTTCCTGGACCGGGGCATGAACCCGTGTCCCCTGCATCAGCAGGCGGACTCTCAACAACTGTGCCACCAGGGAAACCCATCAATGGATTTTAAATTGTTTCTTTACACAAACTCAAGTTTAGCATCTCATAATCTTTAGATGGAAAAGAATAATTTTAAATGTAAAGTATTGCAGGCATGAACAGCCTACGTGTAAAGACTGACATCACACATACACTGTTAAAACAGGGACATTCACTTTGTCACTTAAGATCACTTTAAGTGAGAATTAAAAATAATTTATTTTCAACTATAATTGGCATTTTGAATCCAGAGTAACTGCATTCAAGAATATAGTTTCCAGGGCTTCCCTGGTGGCGCAGTGGTTGAGAGTCCGCCTGCTGATGCAGGGGACGCGGGTTTGTGCCCCAGTCCGGGAGGATCCCACGTGCCGCGGAGTGGCTGGGCCCGTGAGCCATGGCTGCTGAGCCTGCGCGTCTGGAGCCTGTGCTCTGCAACGAGAGAGGCCACAGCGGTGAGAGGCCCGCGTACCGAAAAAAAAAAAAAAAGAAAAAGAATATAGTTTCCAAAGTTATTGCTTTAACTAATACCCTAATTTATTGAAATTGGTCTTAAAAGAAATTTAGTTCTTCCATTTTTAAGAAGAAGATTTTACTAGATTTACTGCATAGCTATGGAAAATTTTTTTGTAACTGAAAACTGTAGTAATATGACATGAGTTATGCTATGTAGTTACTGCCTCACAGTCTTGAGTAATTTAATAGATTTCACAAAGAAAGATTTGTGCTACTTGAATAGAATAGACTAATTTTCTTGAAGAGTTGAAATAACAAGTAAATATCAGACATTTCTTCAGAAATCACAAAAGAAGTGTGTACACCTATGTGTGCAAATAAAGATATCATTGTTTTATATTCTAAGCATTTAATTTATCAATCAAAAATAGTACTTGCATTATTCTATATATTAACATAGTCTTCTAAAAATTGGCTTTGAAAGGACTGATGTTTATAAAAAAAAACCTAGACATTCTGCACTTAAAAATATATAAAATTTTTGAAGGGTATTTTATTTTATGTATCATATCATTCATCCATTTAATTCAACATCCCATAGCCTGAATAATCATGTCCATTATCTGTTCCTCTCCCTTGCTCTCAATCCAGGCAACCATTAGTTACACTTCTTTGTCTGACTTTTTATTTTGAGATAATTTTCAATTTACAAAGTGGTTTTCAAATTAATCTTTGTTTGGATTTCACCAATAATGTTCAGTTTATGGTCCAGTATTCAATCCAGAATTTGTGTATTTCTCGTGTTTCTATAATACACACACTAATGCTCACTTTAATCCTCGCCCTACCTGCCCCTGGAATGTTCATGCCCTAATCCCTAGTACCTGTGAATATGTTACTTTACAAGGCTAAAGGAATGATTGAATGTAGGGTACTTGGGATGGAGAAATTATTATTGATTTTCCAAGTGGGCACATTCTTATCACATAAAACCCTTAAAAACAGAGAACCATTCATGGCTGTGGTCAGAAAGATGTGTGAAGATAGAAAGAAGGTTAGAGAGATGTGTTGTTCCCTTTCATGATGGAGAAAATGGGCCAAAGCTAGAAGCTAGAAAGGTCAAGGACCTCCAGAAATGAACTCAGTCCTACCAATATCTTATTTTAGCCCAGTGAGAACCATGTTGAAATTTTGATCTGTGGAACTGTACGATAATTAATGTGTACTGTTTTAAGTTACTAAATTTGTGGTAATTTGTTACAGCAGCGATAGAAATCTAATTACGGTTTTTGCTAATGTTACAGCCCTTCGGTGTTTTGTTATATTTTATGACCTTGACATTTTTAAAGGGGGAAGGTCAGTTATTTATAGAATGTTTCTCAATTTTGATTTGTCTAATTTTTTTTTCTGATGATGGGGTTGGGAATGTTACAACAAAAGTAATATGCTACTCTCTGTGAATAAATCAGGGATTACAAGGTGTCCACAGGTATTATTTGTGATATTAACCTTAAGCGCTTGGTTAAGATGGTGTATGGTGTCTGCTAGGATTCAACACTGTAAATTTACTTGTTTTCCCTTTATTATATAGTTTATAATTCTCTCTTTGAAACTAGACATATATCATATATTCCATTTTAGCTTGGTAATTTCTGCATTCATTGGTAGAGCTAGCCTGTGGTAATTATTCTGTGGTGTTCTACTGGTGATTTTCTAGCCATTATTCCTTCAACATTTTTAATGGGAACTGTTCTCTAAGGAAGTTATCCTTTTCCTTATTTTCTTTCTCCCTCCCTCTCTTTGTTTGTTTTTCTTTTTCCTTCTTCCTTCCTTCCTTCCTTGCTTCCTTCTTTCTCTTTTTTCTCCCAGTATGGACTTGTGGATGGTTATTTTATACTTTGAGTTATAATCCAATGCTATCATAATTTATTTTCTTCCTCAGGGTGTTATTTCAATGTTGGCTGTGGGTAGTTCTTTCAGGTGAGCTCCCTATGCCCTTTTGACATTCCTCTTTCTTTTTATCCTCTTGTTCTAGCACTGGAATCAGTAAATTCACAAAGAACTCTGATTCCTTCTCCTGATGAATAATAAAGATCTAGGCAGTAGATTTGCTAGTTACTACTAGAGTTTACATGCTGGATTTTGAACTCGGAAGGGAAAAATATTCTTCAGTGATTTTTGCTGTTATTGATCCCAGAATGAGTTTTGGGTTAAACGAGAAATTTATGTAGTAGTTTATTAATAGAATCAAGTTGAATTTTGTTCAGTCTTTAGTTATTTATTTGTATATTTCCATCAGTCTGAAATTTAAATCAGAAATCACAATGTTTATTGTGCTTATTACTATTATTGTATAAAATGAGGACAAAGTCCTAAATGGATATGCAAGAAAATAATCATTATTGTAGATCATTATTAATGGTTATATTTTGAAGCAAGATCAAATTAAGCATGAAAAATCCTAATGTAAAGGAAGGGTCAGATAAAATTAAATTAAACACAGAAAATTATATCAAATAAATGTGATATATTGGTTTTCTTGAGGAACTTAAACTTTGAGCAATCTACTTTCACTGTCAGTCTTAGGGATTTAAATTACCCCAAAAGCACACGACTTTCCCTGATCCTGCCCAGTATTCATACGTACTTTTTTCCTCCTAATAAACACTTTACTAACTTCACTACTTTCCATCTCTTTGTCGAAAATTCCTTTCTCCAAAGCAGATGAGCTAAGGCCTCATCACTAGCCACTGGCCCTTGTGGTCTAGTGACTAGGATTTGGGGCTCTCAATGCTGTGGTCTGGCTTCAATCTCTGGTTGGGGAACTGAGATCCTGATTCAGGCTGCCGCAGGCTGAGGCAACCTGAAGTCAAACTATAGTTCTTCTTTCTGTCTTAATCTATGTTATTCTATCAATTGCCAGGACCTATGCTCTGCACAAGGCACCTATATATTTCTCATTTAACTGTAACGCATGAATGATGTTCAAATTACATATTTTTTCAGCTGAGGAATCTGAGCCTCTTAAAAATTAAATCTAATTTCCAAAACTTCGGATAGAGCAGAATTTCAGATTTGCAATCAAGCCCCATATAACTTTAAATATTTCATTAAAAGTCCCATAGAAAAGTTAGTATTATTATGTTTATATTTTAGGTTTTCTCTAAATACATTTGTTTCCCCCATTTGAAGCTCATCAAACACTTTGTTAATAACATACAAAACTTTATTGAATATTAATTTTGCAAAGAAAACGTATGTAGTAGATATGAGTTAGTTCCTTAAAGTCTGGTTCCCAGGATTTGCTATCTAAAAGGTATGAGACCTTGGGAAAGTCACAGTCTCTCTGCCCTAAGCTTCCTCATTCTGTGAGTCCATTAAATAGAATCTATAGTTTTTTGAAGAATGAATTAGTTAATGTCAGTAAAGTGTTAATATAGGTTATAATAAATTAGTTAATATGGGTAAAGAATTATTACTGTATTTGAATTATTTTGATATTTATAAGAAAATATAAATATACGTATATATATAACATATACAGTTTATGAGTATTTTATATATGCTCATAAATATGTACTTATAATGTTTATATATTTTTCTAAGTATATAAGTAACTATATTTATAAATAAATATAAAGATAAATATAAAGCACCTTTATACATACATTATAATTCTATAATATTTATGTTTTTCATATTTATAAAATGAAGTATAATACTTTATAATAAATTAGGTAATATATGTAAAGTACTAATCATTATTACATTTTAGCTATTTTCCTACTTCGTTACTAGGAAAAATTCTGTGTGATCCACAAACTTAGAAGTTTCACTGTAGTATGATTTCTACACTACTGAAAAAGTGTTAATAACAGAACTTTCAGAAAATGGGATAAAGAAAAAATAATGCTGTATACTGGATTTAGATGTTATTACAATTTATAAGTTTCCTTTTTCCATCTTTATACCCTAAATCACTTTCATTGGACTATAGTTTTATTAATTTCAGTGACTGTACTTTTGCTTTGTAGAACATTTTGCTTGCAGAATATTGCTTTTCAGAAAATTTGAATAAACTAAAACATCCATTGATTATACTTTTTTGACATGCTTTGTATCACCTCAAAACACAACTGAATTATCAGATGTCAGGACACTATCCAAATCTTGGAGAAGTACTGGTGGTAAAGCTCTGGTATAAACCCATAACTGCTGGCTCTCAAACCACCATCTTTCCTCTGTGCTGGTTCTCTTCACAAAGTAAAATTTTACTTCAATAGATGAATAGAATCTCATCTGATGAAACTATAAATGGCATAGGAAAAGAGAACTGCATAATATAAGAAGTTGCTTATTTGGCCACAAAGTATATAAACTGTCATATTTTCATGAAAGAATGTAATTGAGTCAGATTTGTTTCTCTAACAGATTTGTTTCTTTGTTTCACAGAGTCATAAAGTGTGCATGTGTATGAGACAATGAAAAGTCAGATGAAAAAATTACCTAGAATGTACTAAAACATTTTAAAATTATATATGTTTTGATCTGTGAAATTAATCTTGATTATAATTTAGGTCAAACATTTTATTTTACAGATAAAGTAAATAAAACTGTAACATGTAATAAGTTGTCCAAGTTCACATGACTAATTTTGTCAAAGTCTGGGTGAGAACTCACTTCTCCTGACTTTAAAGAGTAGTTCTTTTTATGTATTCCTAGTATATGTCCTATAAATTCTTACAATAACTTAGAGATATATGTTACATAAATAAATATATATGCAAAAAATCTAAAAACTTATAAAACATGTTATTGATTTGACCTAAAAAATTATTGTGCCAGTTCTAATAACTGATAATCAATTAGTACATAACAACTTCTCTCATCTTCCCAAGAAATGCTTTTATTGAATGTGATAATTATTTAATAAGCAGAAGTTCATGGAAGAGTAAGATAATTTTTTTCTTAGCTGTAAGGTAAAACTCCTGTAATAACTGCATGAATATTCTTGATAAATTCTATTAACTCTAACTTGATCTTAGTCATGAGGATTTAATGAGCTATAATCTCTGGAGTTTCATTAAATGCAGAAACTGAATTAAGAAATATTTTCTACAATTTGCTAGCTGTGTGACCTTAGGAAATTTACTTAAATTCTTTGTGCCCAGCCATTCATCTATAACATGGGAATGATAATAGTACTAGAGAGGCCTATTTTAAGGATTAAAAAATTAGTTCATGTAAGGCACTCACAAAACACTGCCTATTTTTGTCCTTTTTCTCCTTTGAGATTTGATGTAGCATTTGCCTTTGTAAGACATTTTATAGAACTTCATTAAATGCACTTTAATGAAGTTAAAATGCATAAAAACTGTTGGAATTTTGAATTTTGCTCTAATACTTCCTCTTCTTGCTGAAATGCTGCCGTTTCCTAGAATTGTGACTGGCAAGGAGAAAAAAATAGTGTGTTCTCCAGTGTATTCTGACACTCATGCAATCAGTTGTTGAAGGAAGCGGTCTACGAGTCACGGTGAGGTGCTTAAGTCAGCTCTGCCTCCAGCAATATCTATCCCACAGTATTTCTGCAGGTGATGCAGGCTTCTTTACGGGAAAGCAGTTTTGTGATGCTGGATAGCGATGTTAAACTTTTCGTAATGTTAATTCACTATGTGTCCTGGGAAGGTGGTATGTTTTCATAAGCAATTAACACACATGTCTTATTATAGTAGAAAAAACTATACAATTTATATATGTTTTACAATTACATTTCTCTACTTTTCCTTTTTGTCAAATGTCATTTTGTTTACCAGTCAACCTGGATTTTATGGCTCAACTAGAAAGCAATAAATGGCAGTATGCTTTGATGTCACTAGAAATATTTTCTCCTAAAGTTACTCCAAGTTACTCTTAAAATGACTTCCCAAAAAATAGTTGCTTATATTTCCAAGGCCCTAATCACTCATAAGTTTGGTCTAAGCTAACAAATTTCTCTGTAAGTAACTGAATTCAATTCAATTCTTATAAGACCTGTTCATTGCTCAGGTGAGATAAATTCAAAACCTGGAAGAATTTATGCCAGAGGTAAGCAGTGAAGAATTTTGTGTGCCCTCTGTGCAAGAAGGTTAAAATATAGAAAAACAGCATATTTTCAAAATACATATGGAACTTATTATTAAAAATAAATGCCATATTAATTAAGCAGAATAAGTGAAAAAATAAATAATATGCTCATTTTTAAAGAATACTAGAAAAATTTCCTGAAAGAGATAGAAATTGAAATAGGGTGGGTAAGCATATATCAAGAAACTTTCAAATATATGTCAGTTTAGCTTTGTTTTTAATATATTTCATGTGATAATCTTGATTTATTCTCACTGCCAAGGTATATCAACATTGCAAAAAATAATCAATTATTTCTACTGGACTTAGGCCCAATTGTGTTTTTTCTTTTAAATCTAATATTGAATAAAAAATAGAGAAACTCAGAGGAGAACTAATGTGAATGTTCTTCAGGGGAATTATTAATGATAACCTTAATCCATAAATATAAACACTACTCAGCTTACAAATTTCATTTTTAAAAAATTTACTGCTATTGTGTGAGTTTTTAAACAACATTGTACTTTAATTGAATGGATATACCCTAGTTTTGTCATGTTACCAAACAAAGACTTCTAGGATGTGTTTTATGTTATAAACATGATAATGTTTTTTTTTCATATTGAAAATACCAAGATATTTCCTGATTAGAACAATAATTTATACAATACAACCTAAAACCCAAAATTAAGTTATTACCAAAATCTGTGTATTCCATAGGTATTGTTTAATCAATGAATGCTTTTACTATAGTTAGAAACAATATTAATAAATAGATAGAAAGGTAGATATTTGAGATACAGTGGAATTTCTCCTAAATCTTCTAGGTTAAGAACACTGTGAAAATTAAACCTCTATTATATTTACAAGTTAACTTTCCAAACTTTCTTAGCAGTCTCCCTTTGCTATTATCCTTCCCCTGAGTGTGTTAATTCATCATTCTTTTTCTGTCAGTTGTCTGAACATTTAGTTGAATGTTTCCAAAATGCCTGAAGGGTGCAGTGTCAGCTGCAGATACCTGAGTCAATGTGGTAATATCAGTTGATTTCATTCTGGGCAATATACATACACACACACTTGCACACAGTACACCTTGTAGAGGCACTTGGCACATTTCAAAATATAATCTTTGTTATTGTGTTAAGTGCCTTGAAGTAACACAGAGATTTTATAATAATTTTTTGCTCCTCAATTAATTTTTTTTTATTCTAAAAGTTTTGGGAAGAGATATTCTCTAAGAGTTGCACTTAAAAAAAGCTTAATTCTCATAGTACTTGAATAAATCACTAAGCAATCTAGCCTCTGCATTGTTCCACTTTTAAATGCACTTCAGCCTATGAAGAAGCTGAATGTACTTATTTGGAAAACATACTTATTGGATTGGTAGGGTTATACATACTATATATACACAATATTAATTTAAAGTTTATGTTAAAAAGCTAACTCCAATTTCTTTATGGTATAGAAAGAAAGAAAGATGGTAGTTAGAACCAGGCACAGATATTGAACCTAAAGTAATTCAAGGTCCTCAGGCAAGTTTAATTCTGTTAGTATCTCTACCTTGTCAGATTAACTATTTTGTCTCTTCCCTCAGATTTCCTTTGGTAATTCCATAATCTATTAAATAAACAGTCAGTAAAATTGGATAAATTGCCATGACATTCTACATATTGCCATGACAAGTGAGGCTTCCTCTAGGACCCAAGAATCAAAGGTCCTTTTTGTTCTATTTGATGTCAATTTTCATGGCAAGAAGTATTAGAAATTACATTAGCATTTCTTATAGTTCAGTCATCCAGCTATATAAGTAGTTCTTTTTTGAAACTATTATTTGGACAAATATTTGAGTAACATTTGGGCAAATATTTGGATAGTAAGTTTCATAGTTGTGTCTACTACTGAGTGAAGTATTACTTCTTTTTATAGATTCCGGATCATATACTCACTAACTGAAGTATACAAAGCTTGGGAATTAAACCCACGTTTATCTTGATTAAATATGACATATAATACATTTAGTTATAAATTTGGAGACCTGAATTTCCTATCTCATATATTTCAAAGCATATTCATGTCATTATCTCAGACAATATGTAGAATGTACCTCTCTGGTAGATCCATTATTAGCAGAATTTATTGGATCAGAGTAGATTGAAGGATGAAGAGGTCACCTTTAAACTACCAGTGAAAGGAATGCTCAGAAAGTGGGTTTAGGTTTCCATATCTAGCAAGCATCTAGGTAGCAAACACACACAGCAGGATCTGAAGCAGAATGTACCATGGAACACAGAGCAAAGTAGACTAGAAACATTCTGAACACAGGAAACAAAAACCAAAAAAGAAAATCAAGAGTAAGAATACAGAAAAGTAGATCCAGTGCTTATATAGAACTCGAGGTCAGGGGAAATAGCTAAAAGGCCATGATTCAGGCTTTCATTCCAGCACATGTGAGACTGGAGAAGAAAATATATAGAAGAATATACTTGAGTATATTACTTTTTTTTTTTTTTTCCCATTCTTACTGGCTAGTATTTTCTCCTTTACTAATTCTGGCTTACATGTTTATTCTTACAAGTTATGTCTGTCTTTTCCTTTGAAAAGTTTTGATCTACAATGTCATAGTAAAGAATACCTTTTCTGTAATCCCCAATGCAAAATGGTTTACTGGAAGAATCTAACTTGTTTAAAAATTATTCCCGTGAACAATATTTTATCAGCCATTAGTTGTAATGTGCTTGTATATATGTATATACATTTTATATGAACCTGTATTCATATAAATTCATAGATGTATAGCTTCACAAACATGTTTTACAATTGTGAGCCATTATATATATTCAGATATTATTGCATTTTTCTTTGATGATAAAATTTTTTTCATAAAGCTGAGACAATAGCCTTTAATGTCATAAAAACAGTATTTTAATTCATTCTTAAATTATATTCAATATTATATTTGAGAATTCTTTTATAAAATTATTTTAATTTAAGCAAGGTTTATAACTCACTTTTTTTTAAGTATATTGCTATTTTTTCTTCTTTGCATATATACTTGTACTTTTTTTTCTCAAGGTCATAAAGCCCTGTATCAGATAGCAACAGAACTTCAGCAATAACAGCAGAAGACATCTTAGATTAATGTAAGTGAATAGTTTTTGCAATTTTTATAGTTTCTCTCTTTCGTACACATTTTGACAGGGAACAATGTTGGGTTCAATGTGGGGTTCCCTAGAGGTGCCCTAGAGTTATTTTAACAAATTCAGTTTGCTTTGCTTTTCATGTAAAAACAGCTTTTCCTCTTAGTTTTTGAGGTAGAAACTATTTCTTACATAAAATATTTTTAAAAGTTTACTCTTTATATAATTTTTCATTATAGAATCACAGAATTTTAAATCTAGAGACCACAGAGATAATCTATTCCAATGTTTCTCTTGGCTTATAAAGTAAAAAATTCTACCACTCATTTCTATTCTTGTTTTACTTCATGAATATAGTGATTCTTGCCTGCTTTCCCCACTCCTTCTTTAGGTCAACAGTGGAGGATTTAACTGGTTTACTTGTTTGTAGTACATTCTGAATTACAAAACATTGCAGTGGTTCAATTCCTTATTTTACAGATAAAGAAACAAAAGTACACAGCAGTTTATCTAATTGCCCAAGAGCATACAAAACTTGTAGTAGCAGAGATAGACCTAGAATGCCCTAAGGGCTCATTAGTGCAGGAGAGTTTCCTCCATTGACCTCTATTTTTTTTCTCCTATTATATTTTCCCCATTACCTTCATAATTTCTTGATTGAAATTATGAAGGTAATGGGGAAAATATAATAGGGGAAAAATATAATGGCTCATCTCTGTCCATTTTTCCTCAGTGCTTGCTATATGATTTTTATTTTATCTTCATTTGCTTTCATTAACTTTTTACAGTAACTTTTCTATATTTATGTACCCGATGCCAGAGTCCATATAAAAGCTAAATCAGTTATGTTATGCTCTGGCTTGAAATGATCCAATAATGTCCCAATTCCAGTTGTAATCCCCAATATCCTGGGAGATTTGGACACTATGTACCAAGCAGTTGTGTGCAATGGGAAAGAGTCAAAACTCGAGTTTCATACGGACTCCCTGGGTCAAAATCTTGTGTCTTTATTTACCATATAACATTGTGTGTTATTATACTGCTTTGTTGCACAATCACCTCTGCTGTAAAATGTGCATAATAATTGTACCTGCCTCTTAGTCCAAAGGATTAAATGAGTTAATATGCACTAAGAGGTTAGAACAGTGCCTGGTACATAATAAATACTCAGTAAGTGTAAGCTGTTTTTATAATACCCTCTTGCCTATAACTAACCAGCCATACTCACTTTCTTTCTGTTTGAACATTCCTTGTTAGGCTTTTAATTAACTCTTTAAAATCTCACTCTTCATGCAACTTTCTTACTTCCTATGCTTCTCATCTTCTTGACATGATTTTCAGTTTATATGTTAAATATTAATAGAGGTCTTACCTGACTCCAAGTATCACATCCTTTTATTTTCTGTTACAGCAACTGCTTCACTTTTGTCATGTAAAATTTTGGACCTGATGTTTCTTATTTATTTTTGAGCTCCTTTATATTGTGCATTCTTAAGAATGATGAAACTATCTATAATAATTCCTACTCATCAGAGTAGCTTAAGTGTAGCTACTCAACAGAGTTTGAAAGGCATATAGTAATAGACCCTCAAAACTACTGTGAAATTAGTTTATTATTAGTATTTTTAAAAATACTTTTTTTCTTTTCTTCTAAATAATTTGCCTTAACAGTCCTCAATTTATTAGATATTACTGTGTATCTCTGAAAAATATAAGTAGAAAGTTGAGTAATTTTTAGACAGCTTAAGAATCAAGGAGACCAATAACATAATTCTATTCCAGAAAAATAAATTTTTCCTCTTGTTATTTAGTCTAACTCCATCAACAGTTCTTTCTTTATATCAGTGTCAGGTGCCTAATTAAGTTTGGCTTGCATAGAAATAAAGTAAAATGAAATTAAACTTCCTTTGAACCCAGTTGTATGTGTCTTTCACAGTATATGTACAGAGACACAAATAATATTTGTTTCTGGATCATGGGACCCTGTTAGTGGTGAGCTGCATAGGCTCCTGGGAGGGGAGGTGTGGATAGTTACCTGTGCTTGCACACAGGCTTCTCGGTATCTGCAGCAGCAGCCTTAGCATTTCATTCCCATCTCTGTTGTCTGCACTGATAACCACAGCTCACACCCATCTCTGAAGCTCATTCAGGCGGTGCTGTGAATCCCCTCTCTTCTCACACCCTAAAACAATTGGTTTGGTTGTTCTCTTCTTTCTTTTTGTTAATTTTTATATTTTTTAAAATATTTATGTTTCATTTTAATAACTTTATTTTTTTCTTTCTTTCTTTTTTTTTCTCTCTTTTATTCTGAGCCACATGGTTGATAGGGCCTTGGTACTCTGGCAGATTTCAGGCTTGAGCCTCTTAGGTGGGAGAGCAGAGTTCAGGACTTTTGACAACCAAAGAGCTCCTGGCCCAAGTAATATCAGATGGCAAAATCTCTCTCAGAGATATCCATCTCAACATTAAGACACAGCTCCACTCAATGACCAGCAAGCTAAAGTGCTGTTCACCCCATAGCAAACAACTAGCAAGACAGGAACACAACCCACCCAGCAACAGAGAGGCTTCCTAAAATCATAATAAGTTCACAGATGTCCCAAAACACACCACAGGATGCAGTCCTGCCCACCAGAAAGACAAGAGCCATCCTCATCCAGCAGAACACAAGCACCAGTCCCCTCCACCAGGAAGCATATACAACCCACTGAACCAACTTTACCCACCAGGGGGCAGACACAAAAAACAATGGGAAATAGGAACCTGCAGCCTGAGAAAAGGAGACCCCAAACACAGTAAGATAAGAAAAATGAGAAACAGAGAAATACACAGCAGATGAAGGAGCAAGGTAAAAACCAACCAGACCAAAAATATGAAGAGGAAATAGGCAGTCTACCTGAGAAAGAATTCAGAGTAATTAAAGTAAAGATGATCTAAAATCTTGGAAATAGAATGGAGAAAATACAAGAAACATTTAACAAGGAATTAGAAGAATTAAAGAGCAAACAAACATGATGAAAAGCACAATAAATGAAACTAAAAATTCTCTAGAAGGAAACAATAGCAGAATAACTGAGGCAGAAGAATGGATAAGTGACCTGAAAGATAAAATAGTGGAAATAACTACTGCAAAGCAGAATAAAGAAAAAAGAATGAAAAGAATTGAGGACAGTATCAGAGACATCTGGGGCTACTTTAAATGCACCAACACTTGAATTATGAGGATCCAAGAAGAAGACAAAAAGAATGGGACTGAGAAAGTATTTGAAAAGATTATAGTAGAAAACTTCACAAATATGGGAAAGGAAATACTTAATCAAGTCCAGGAAGTGCAGAGAATCCATACAAGATAAATCCAAGGAGAAAAACGCCAAGACACATATTAATCAAACTATCAAAAATTAAATACAAAGAAAACATATTAAAAGCAGGAAGGGAAAAGCAAAAAACAACATACAAGGGAATCCCCATAAGGTTAAGAGCTGTTTACTCAGCAGAAAATCTGGAAGCCAAAAGGGACTGGAAGGACATATTTAAAGTGATGAAAGGGAAAAACCGAAGACCAACAGTAATTACTACAGTAATCAAGACAGTGTGGTACTGCTCAAAAACAGAAATATAGATCAGTGGAACAGGATAGAAAGACCAGAGATTAGCCCATGCACGTATTGTCACTTTACCTTTGATAAATGAGGCAAGAATATACCATGGAAAAAAACAGTCTCTTCAAGAAGTGTTGCTGTGAAAACTGGACAGCTACATGTTAAATAATGAAATTAGAACACTCCCTAACACCATACACCAAAATAAACTCAAAATGGAGTAAAGACCTAAATGTAAGCCCAGACACTATAAAACTCTTAGAGGAAAACATAGCCAGAAAACTCTATGATATAAATCACAGCAAGATTGTTTTTGACCCACCTCCTAGAGAAATGGAAATAAAAACAAAAATAAACAAAGGGACCTAATGAAACTTAAAAGCCTTTGCACAGCAAAGGAAACAATAAACTAGGTGAAAAGACAACCCTCAGAATGGGAGAAAATATTTGCAAACTAAGCAACTGACAAAGAATTAGTGTTCAAAATATGCAAGCAGCTCATGTCATTCAATATCAAAAAACAAACAACCCAATCCAAAAATGGGCAGAAAACCGAAATAGACATTTCTCCAAAGGAGATATATAGATTGCCAATTAACACATGAAATGATGCTCAATGTCACTAGCCATTAGAGGAATGCAAATCAAACCTACAATGAGGTATCACCTCACGCTGGTCAGAATGGCCATCATCAAAAAATCTACAAACAATAAATGCTGGAGAGGGTGTGGAGAAAAGGGAACCCTCTTGCAGTGTTGGTGGGAATGTAAATTGATAGAGCCACTATGGAGAACAGTATGGAGGTTCCTTAAAAAACTAAAAATAGAACTACCATATGACCCAGCAATCCCACTACTGGACATATACCCTGAGAAAACCATAATTCCAAAAGGGTCATGTACCACAATGTTCATTGAGGCTCTATTTACAATAGCCAGTACATGGAAGCAACCTAAGTGTCCATTGACAGATGAATGGATAAAGAAGATGTAGCAGATATATACAATGGAATATTACTTAACCATAAAAAGAAACGAAATTGAGTTATTTGTAGTGAGGTAGATGGACCTAGAGACTGTCATACAGAGTGAAGTAAGTCAGAAAGGGAAAAACAAATACCGTATGCTAACACATATATACGGAATGTAAAAAAAATAAGGGGTCTGAAGAACCTAGTGGCAGGATATCAATAAAGACCCAGATGTAGAGAATAGACTTGACGACATGGGGAGGGGGAAGGGTAAGCTGGGACTAAGTGAGAAAATGACATGGACGTATATAAACTACCAAATGTAAAATAGATAGCTAGTGGGAAGCAGCCACAAAGCACAGGGAGATCAGCTCAATGCTTTGTGTCCACCTAGAGGTGTGGAATAGGGAGTGTGGAAGGGAGACACAAGAGGGAGGGGATATGGTAATATATGTATATGTATAGGTGATTTGCTTTGTTATGAAGCAGAGACTAACACACCATTGTAAAGCAATTATACTCCATAAAGATACTAAAAAAAGAAAAAAAAAAGACAGTCCTGAGGAAATAATGGTGATCATAATTTTATTGATAATTTCTATATTCATATTTTTTTTATTGCATGCTTATATGTTTGGTAGCTTTGCATGTGTCTGTGTGTAGTTTTCCCAAATATCTTGTAAGTTCTCAGAGAGGAGTCATTATGTCCTTATTTGTATCTTCCTTTAAGCATGTAAAAATAAATTGAGGAAACAATTGCCAAAATGTTATTTTAAGGGAGACCTAAAGGGCAGAGCAAAACACTCAAATTTATTTTCTTTATCTCTTGAGGAAAATGTTATTGAGTTATATTTCAATGCCATTTCTCACTTGAATGAAATACTTTAAAGCACACTAAAGCCCTGAATGCTTTTCTCTGCCTGTATAAATAAAGATGCAATCATGTTTATTTATATGAATATTGATATTTGAAGGTTTTAAGCTGCCTTTATCAAAACTATAATATATCTGAGATTTCTTAGTCTTCTTAAAACTAACAAGTTAGCCTGACGCAGTTACATGGGTGCTGGCAGAGGACACAACACTCCTGGGCCAGATGCAAAATAACAACAGCCAAGCTCCCTTAGCCACACCCAATTTCCACAGACTGACAATAAGAGGGCCAGGTGACATCTGCATATTCAGTGGGTTGTATGACAAGAGAGCAACCCTGTGATCTTAAGGAAACCAAATCTTCTATAATAGACAGTAAACATGCCAGGGTTTTTGCTTATGAGGGAGACACTAATCTTACATTTCAAGCCTCAAAAAGTCTTTGCTTTTCTGTATATTCCAAGGTAGTTTGCTATACAAACATTCTTGAACAGATAGTCCTAAAAAAAAAAAAAAAAGGCAGTCAGTGCCTCTGCTCTCAGGATATACAGAAACACAAGAAACCTATGGATATTTGTCTCCCAACAACCCCTATCTAGGATGACAATGTCTTTTGACTATAAGATCAAAGGACAGCATGACATTTGCTTTATGTTTTTTGGGGTTTTTTTTAATTTTTAAAGGTTTTTTTGATGTGGACCATTTTTTTTAAGTCTTTATTGAATTTCTTACAGTATTGCTCCAGTTTTATGTTTTGGTTTTTTGGCTGCGAGACATGTGGGATCTTAGCTCCCCAATCAGGGATCGAACCCACATCCCCTGCATTGGAAGGTGAAGTCTTAACCATTGGGCCACCAGGGAAGTTCCCACAACATTTGGTTTAAATTGAAGCTTCGAATATCAAAATGTTTTTTGTTAGCTATGACTGTCTTCTATCTTTACTTCTGAGGAATCAACCTATATTTTTATTGCTTCAAGAGATAAGGATCCACTTAACACTTATTTCCTACCATCTTACTTTAGTTTAGTTTTATTTTGTTTTCTCTTACCCCCAGTTCAGAATATGTTTTTGATATATATTTTTTACTTCCTCATAGAACTAAGAAAAAGATTCTGATTTTCACTTAGAGCAACCTTGAACCATTACTTAGCTATCACACAGACTAGACAGGAAGATGTGGCAATAGTACAGGGTATTATCTCTAGAAGGAGACAAAATGAGAAGCAGTCAACCAAACCAGAAAAAAAAACTGCTAAAAGTGAAATATTGTTGCAAAGTGTGCATTTTTTGTAATTCTTTGATTACCATTATTTAAAACAAAGCCTAATGTATTGTATTTTTAACTGTATGCTTTCATAAACATACCACTTAAACTGAGAATAACCTGATACAATTCACTCCATACCTTATTTAGATATTAACTTGTTTACATTTAATTTTTGTCACCTCTTGATAGGTGTATATTTTATGAGAGTACGGAATGTGCTTCTTCTGTACACTACTCTTATTCCTGCACCTAGAAGTGTGCCTGGAAAAACAGGCAATCGTGGATATTAGTTAAATAATAAATTTGTATCATTATGACTTGCTGTAGGCTGTTTAACTATCATGATTTATTTAACTCTTTGTAGCATGATAAGTAAACACACAAAATACATGTTTCAAGATTACCATGGTTTAAAGATATAAAAGAAATCCAAACGCTATGTCTTTAATAAAATGACCAAAATTTATACTATTAGAAATGAGTTTTATTGATTCAGAAATGAGAACAGGTATTTGATTTAATATTCTTTTAAGTGCATACTTGTAAAATTAAGCTAAATGTGTTAATCTAGCAATATTATTAAAGCAAAGCTTCAAAATACTTTGTAATACCCTCATTTTAAAATCATTATGTGTTGCACAGGAGTTGGTGCACTATGGTGCTGCTTAATGGCATGAACTTTGGATCATTATAGACTTCGGTTCAAATCCAAGTTGTGCCAATATTTATGTGACTTTGACAAAATTTAAATATTTAAAAGTTTTGGTTCCTTTCTCTATAAAATAAGGATAATAGTAATGTATAATTTCTGAGTACGACATACAAATATATAGTGGTACATTATTATTACTATTGTTAGCAAATTTTGATATGAATTTCTTAAAATTTCTATTTCATGAGAAGAATGAAAAAATCCTTCTTGCTATGTAGTCTGCCATATCTTGAAAATGATACCCCCAATCTGAGGCTTTGGCTATATGAAGATCTGCCTTGTTTACCTTGTTTCACCAGAGATTAAGTTATTCATTAATTGAACAAATAGCTTGTACAATATCAGTGTGTGAAAAGCTAGGCATTACCAAAAAATGTAATATATTGAGGAAATGGTATATAGTAGTACACTATATGCTATATACTTACTACTATAAGTTTGTGAGTGACTATAGTAATTAAGATTTCAATTACTCTTTAGAGCTGTCAGATATAGAAAAATCTTGAATGCCTATAAAGCAATACACATGTAGACTGATGAGAACACTTTGAGTGAAATCATATTAAATTCAAAGACTCACAGCAGAGTAAATATACAGGAAAAGTTGTGGAGACTTGTGAAATTAAAGTAAGGATACCAAGCTAAGGAAATCATATCCTCTACTTCTTATGGAAATTCCCAGTAGTAGCTGATAAATTTTTCAGAGGATAGAGAACACTTACTTAAAGTTTTAATGAATCTGGATCCCATCATTACTTAAGTAACATAAAAGTAAATTATCACTCTAAATAGATATTCAGATACATAGGTGTACTTCAGGAAAACATTTTTAGAGAAATCTGATACACACACATAATTTTTGAAATGTTTAAAAGGCAATTCCATTCACTCTATATTTTAGTATTCAAATTATTCCTAGCACTTGCTGCACATCATAGTTTCAAAATAGAAAACAAAAATAACCAGTAATTTCTTCTTCAGCATGTTAAAAGGTCTGTTAATTATTGACTCTCCCCACCAGTCACCAGAATAACCTATCAGTCAAGGAACATAGGACATCTTTTGGACAGTCTTAGTAATAACTCAGAAGGGGAAGTTCATCAGAAGATATTTGCAGAGATTTTGTTTCTGAGCTTATGTAGTTTAAAGTGGGTCATTTAAAGCCCCAAATTGATTAAGATCAGGCAAAGTTTATAACAATAGTTTAGGAGTAGTGTACACGATGAGGTAAGAATCTTAAAGTGAGTTGCCATAAGTAAACTGTGGTTTGATAAACAACATTTTTACTTTTGTGAACAGTTTGATCTGTAATTAATAGAGTTTGGAGGAACCCTCTCTCAAAAAAACAGTAAAGTTATTTTTCACATTATCTTTCTGGGCAATAATTTCACAGAAGACCTATTTGTTCTTGTGGACCAAATTTCCTTTTTTGTCAGGCCTGGTAGTTAAAATATGTTGATACAGGTGCTTTCAGTTCTCTGTGCCCATTCTTTTCAGTCTCATAAATCTGTTTCAGGGTTTTTTGAAATTTGAGGGTTCTAACAGAACAGAAAACTTTAAATATTCAAATATGAAAAGCATAGAATAGAAAGGTACACCTGCAGTTAATATTAATTAAAGAGACCATTAATTCATAATTAATAATCAGGTAAATTCAGGACTTTTAAGGGACTAATTAAAGAATACTTCTTTCACAAATACACACACACACACACACACACACACACACACACACAGTAGTACCTCTTGTTAAATATCCCTGTTAAATAACAGTTAAATATTTTTTGTGACAAAAGTAGGACTTTTGAATAAATTATAAAATAATTACATCTTAACCAACTATGATTTGGTAATAATCCTAATGTTGTTAAAATATAAACAACTGCCAATCTGGAAACAGATCCAGAAATTCAATTAGGAATTGGAAGTCTTTGGGGAATAGAGAAGGTTTGCTACTTCTAAACATTTTGAACTTTAAAGCAGGAAAATATAATATTATAATTATAATATTATAATATAATTCTATTTCAAAGTCAGGTTTATAATAGAAATAGTTGGACTCCAAGCTGATTTTATTTTTTACCTTATTTTCTCTTCCTACTATTGCTACTATTTGGTCACAATCGTACATGCAAACCATCATATAATCAAAAAGGATTACAAGTTGGCCCATCCATGTACTACAAGTTGTAGACAGCTGAGTACACAGGACCATTGGCTACCATTGGCATAATTTAAGGGCCATAAGCTATCTCCACATTTGCATTCTGCATCTGTAGACCCTGTGGTCTACAGGATTTTCAGAGAAATCAATGTCAAAAGTACCAGTATACCAATACAATGAAAGGTTTATGATCTGAATGTATTCTGATTACCACATTTTATTCAATAATAAGAAAAATTGTCTGTGTAAAACTTTCTAAAAATCTACTGGCATAAGTTTACTGCTTCTCTCGACATTTCAGACTTAAAAATACCTTGTTTTAGTTACACATATGAAATTATTTCCACATATGTAAATAGTTAATGTGTGCATGAGGCTATGTATACTACCAATGAGGTCTGAGTTGTTAAATCTTGTTTCTTTAGTCCCCACCCATTTTCTTTCTTCTTGCTACCCCTGGTGTGACACAGCCCTCACTATGCTTTGAGCAAAAGTTATTCGAAATATGTTGAAATCTAAAGGACTACATTTTAAATATAATTTGGAAACCGTATTCCTATATACAGACTTGCACCACAGAAAAAAATAAAAACTGTGACTTGAAGCATCTCTGGCTGGGCATAAGTAGTAGTCAGCATCAGATGATTTAGACACAGCTGCTTCTACAGACATGTGAGGGATTCTTCTGAGTTTAAATATATCTTTTCTTTAAATCTCTAACATACAGCAGTCTGGAAATTCAATAACATTTTAATTATAATTATTAATAAATAAAAGTAGGATTAAAGAAAAATTGTGTGTTTGCTTAGGAAGCAGGAATATAGAAGTGGACTTTTGATCAATTTTGGCTGCTTGCTCAAAGTAATTTTTATTTATTTTTCATAGTTTTCTTGACTTTTGTTGGATGAAGTTTAAAGTATATGGATCTCTGAAAATGTACTGATTTTACCAAATGACTGAAACAAATTGGGGAAAGAAAACCTGCTGGGGCAGCGTCCGGGAAGATGGCGGAAGACTAAGATGCGGAGATCACCTTCCTCCCTACAGATACAACAGAAATACATCTACATGTGGAACAACTCCTACAGAACACCTAATGAACGCTGGCAGAAGACCTCAGACCTCCAAAAGGCAAGAAAGCCCCCACGTACCTGGGTAGAGCAAAAGTAAAAAGAATAAACAGAAACAAAATGAGAGGGACAGGACCTGCACCAGTGGGAGGGAGCCGTGAAGGAGGAAAGGTTTCCACACAATAGGAAGCTCCTTCGCGGGCAGAGCCTGCGGGTGGCAGAGGGGGAAAGCGTGGGAGCAGCAGGGGAGAGCACAGCAACAGGGGTGCGGAGGACAAAGCGGAGGGATTCCTGCACAGACTGTCAGTGCCGACCGGCACTCACCAGCCCAAGAGGCTTCTCTGCTCATCTGCTGCGGGGGGGGCGGGCTGGGAGCTGAGGCTCGGGCTTCAGTCAGAGCCCAGGGAGAGGACAGCTGTTGGCCGCATGAACACAGCCTGCAGGGGATTAGTGCACCACGGCTGGCCGGGAGGGAGTCCGGGGAAAAGTCTGGACCTGCCAAAGAGGCAAAAGACTTTTTTTTCCCTCTTTGTTTCCTGGTGCGCGAGGAGAGGGGATTAAGAACACCGCTTAAAGGAGATGCAGAGACATGCACGAGCCTCGGCTAAAAGCGCAGACCCCAGAGACAGGCATGAGACGCTAAGGTTGCTGCTGCCACCACCAAGAAGCCTGCGTGTGAGCACAGGTCACTATCCACAACCCCCTTCCTGGGATCCTGTGCAGCCCGCCACTGCCAGGGTCCTGGGATCCAGGGACAATTCCCCAGGGAGAATGCACGGTGCGCATCAGGCTGGTGCAACGTCACACCAGACTCTGCCGCCTCAGGCTCGCCCCGTACTCCGTGCCCCTCCCTCACCCCGGCCTGAGTGAGCCAGAGACCCCAAATCAACGTCTCCTTTAACCCCGACCTGTCTGAGTAAAGAGCAGATGCCCTCCGGCGACCTACATGCAGAGGCGAGGCCAAATCCAAAACAGCCCCTGGGAGCTGTGAGAACAAAGAATAGAATGGGAAATCTCTCCCAGCAGCCCCACAAGCAGTGGATTAAAGCTCCACAATCAACTTGATGTACCCTGCATCTGTGGAATACATGAATAGACAACGAATCATCCCAAATTAAGGAGATGGACTTTGAGAGCAAGATTTATGATTTTTTCCCCTTTACTTCTTTTTGTGAGTGTGTATCTGTATGCTTCTGTGTGAGATTTTGTCTGTATAGCTTTGCTTCCACCATTTGTCCTAGGGTTCTATCAGTCTGTTTTTGTCTTTTTTTTCCTCTTAATAATTATTATTTTTATGTTAATAACTTTATTATATTTTAACTTACTTTATTTTATTTTACTTTATCTTCTTTTCTTCTTTTTTCCCTCCTTCCCTCCTCCCTTCTCCCTCCCTCCCTCTCTCCCTCCCTCCCTCCTTTCTTTCATTCTTTCTTTCTATTTCTACTAATTCTCTTTCTACATTTTCTCCATTTTATTCTGAGCCGTGTGGATGAAAGGCTCTTGGTGCTGCAGCCAGGAGTCAGGGCTCTGACTCTGAGGTGGGAGAGCCAACTTCAGGACACTGGCCCACAAGAGACCTCCCAGCTCCACGTAATATCAAACGGTGAAAATCTCCCAGAAATCTCCATCTCAACACCAACACCCAGCTCCACTCAATGACCAGCAAGCTACAGTGCTGGACATCCTATGCCAAATAACTAGCAAGACAGGAACACAACCTCACCCTTTAGCAGAGAGGCTGCCTAAAATCATAAGTCCACAGACACCACCAAACACACCACCAGACGTGGACCTGCCCACCAGAAAGAAAAGATCCAGCCTCATCCACCAGAACACAGGCACTAGTCTCCTCCAACAGGAAGCCTACACAACCCACTGAACCAACCTTAGCCCCTGGGGACAGCCACCAAAAACAACGGGAACTACGAACCTGCAGCCTGCAAAAAGGAGACCCCAAATACAGTAAGATAAGCAAAATGAGAAGTCAGAAAAATGCACAGCAGATGAAGGAGCAAGAAAAAACCCACCAGACCTAACAAATAAAGAGGAAATAGGCAGTCTACCTGAAAAAGAATTCAGAATAATGATAGAAAAGATGATCCATAAGCTTGGAAATAGAATAGACAAAATGCAAGAAACATTTAACAAGGACCTAGAAGAACTAAAGATGAAACAAGCAATGACGAACACCACAATAAATGAAATTAAAAATACACTAGATGGGATCAATTGCAGAATAACTGAGGCAGAAGAACGGATAAGTGACCTGGAAGATAAAATAGTGGAAATAACTGCTGCAGAGCAGAATAAAGAAAAAAGAATGAAAAGAACTGAGGACAGTCCCAGAGAACTCTGGGACAACATTAAATGCACCAACATTCAAATTATAGGGGTTTGAGAAGAAGAAGAGAAAAAGAAAGGGACTGAGAAAATATTGAAGAGATTATGGTTGAAAACTTCCCTAATATAAGAAAGGAAATAGTTAATCAACTCCAGGAATCACAGAGAGTCCCAGGCAGGATAAATCCAAGGAGAAATACACCAAGACATATTAATCAAACTGTCAAAAAATTAAATACAAAGAAAACGTATTAAAGCAGCAAGGGAAAAACAGCAAATAACACACAGGGGAATCCCCATAAGGTTAACAGCTGATCTTTCAGCAGAAACTCTGCAAGCAAGAAGGGACTGGCAGGACATATTTAAAGTGATGAACGAGAAAAATCTGCAACCACATTTACTCTACCCAGCAAGGATCTCATTCAGATTTCATGGACAAATTAAAAACTTTACAGACAAGCAAAATCTGAGAGAGTTCAGCACCACAAAACCAGCTTTACAACAAATGCTAAAGGAACTTATCTAGGCAAGAAACACAAGAGAAGGAAAAAACCTACAGTAACGAACCCCAAACAATTAAGAAAATGGGAATCAGAACATACATAATGATAATTACCTTAAATGTAAATGGACTAAATGCTCCCACCAAAAGACACAGATTGGCTGAATGGATACAGAAACAAGTTCCATATATTAGCTGTCTGCAAGAGACCCACTTTGTACCTAGAGAGACATCCAGACTGAAAGTAAGGGGCTGGAAAAAATATTCCATGCAAATGGAAACCAAAAGAAAGCTGGAGTAGCAATACTCATATCAGACAAAATAGACTTTAAAATAAAGACTATTAGAAGAGACAAAGAAGGACACTGCATAATGATCAAGGTATTGATCCAAGAAGAAGATATAACAATTGTAAATATTTATGCACCCAACATAGGAGCACCTCCATACATAAGGCAAATACTAACAACCATAAATTGTGAAATTGTCAGTAACACATTCATAGTAGGGGACTTTAACACTCCACTTTCACCCATGGACAGATCATCCAAAATGAAAATAAATAAGGAAACACAAGCTTTAAATTATACATTAAACAAGATGGACTGAATTGATATTTATAGGACATTCCATCCAAAAACAACAGAATACACAATTTTCTCAAGTGCTCATGAAACATTCTCCAGGATAGATCATATCTTGGGTCACAAATCAAGCCTTGGTAAATTTAAGAAAATTAAAATTGTATCAAGTATCTTTTCTGACCACAATGCTACGAGACTAGATATCAATTACAGGAAAAGACCTGTAAAAATGCAAACACATGGAGGCTAAACAATACACTACTTAATAATGAAGTGATCACTGAAGAAATCAAAGAGGAAATCAAAAAATACCTAGAAACAAATGACAATGGAGACATGACAACCCAAAATCTATGGAATGCAGCAAAAGCAGTTCTAAGAGAGATGTTTATAGCAAGAAAATCCTACCTTAAGAAACAGGAAACATCTCGAATAAACAACCTAACCTTGCACCTAAAGCAATTAGAGAAAGAAGAACAAAAATGCCCCAAAGTTAGCAGAAGTAAAGGAATCATAAAAATAGGATCAGAAATTAATGAAAAAGAAATGAAGGAAATGATAGCAAAGAACAATAAAACTAAAAGGTGGTTCTTTGAGAAGATAAACAAAATTGATAAACCATTAGCCAGACTCATCAAAAAAAAAAGGGAGAAGACTCAAATCAATAGAATTAGAAATGAAAAAGGAGAAGTAACAACTGACACTGCAAAAATACAAAAGGTCATGAGAGATTACTACAAGCAACTCTATGCCAATAAAATGGACAACCTGTAAGAAGTGGACAAATTCTTAGAAATGCACAACCAGCCAAGTCTGAATCAGGAAGAAATAGAAAATATGAACAGACCAATCACAAGAACTGAAATAGAAACTGTGATTAAAAGTCTTTCAACAAACAAAAGCCCAGGACCAGATGACTTCACAGTCCAATTCTATCAAACATTTAGAGAAGAGTTAATACCTGTCCTTCTCAAACTCTTCCAAAATATAGCAGAGGGAGGAACACTCTGAAACTCTTTTTGCAAGGCCACCAACACCCTGATACCAAAACCAGACAAGGATGTCACAAAGAAAGAAAACTACAGGCCAATATCACTGATGAACATAGATGCAAAAATCCTCAAAAAATACTAGCAAACAGAATCCAACAGCACATTAAACGGATCTTCCACCATGGTCAAGTGAGGTTTATTCCAGGAATGTAAGGATTCTTCAATATACGCAAATCAGTCAAAGTGATACACCATCTTAACAAACTAAAGGAGAAAAAACATATGATCATCTCAATAGATGCAGAGAAAGCTTTCAACAAAATTCAACAACGATTTATTATAAAATCCCTGCAAAAAGTAGGCATAGAGGGAACTTTCCACAACATAATAAAGACCATATATGACATCCCACAGCCAACACCGTCCTCAATGGTGAAAAACTGAACGCATTTCCACTAATATCAGGAACAAGACAAGGTTGCCCACTCTCACCACTCTTATTCAACATAGTTTTGGAAGTTTTAGCCACAGCAATAAGAGAAGAAAAGCAAATAAATGGAATCCAAATCAGAAAAGAAGAAGTAAAGCTGTCACTGTTTGCAGATGACATGATACCATACATAGAGAATCCTAAAGATTCTATCAGAAAAACACTAGAGCTAATCAATGAATTTGGTAAAGTAGCACAGTATGAAATTAATGCACAGAAATCTCTGGCATTCCTATATACTAATGATGAAAAATCTGAAAATGAAATCGAGAAAACCCTCCCATTTACCACTGAAACAAAAAGAATAAAATATCTAGGAATAAACCTACCTAAGGAGACAAAAGACCTGTATGCAGAAAATTATAAGACACTGATGAAAGAAATTAAAGATGATACAAGTAGATGGAGAGATATACCATGTTTTTGGATTGGAAGAATCAACATTGTAAAGATGACTCTATTACCCAAAGTAATCTATAGATTCAATGCAATCCCTATCAAAATACCACTGGCATTTTTCACTGAACTAGAACAAAAAATTTCACAATTTGTATGGAAACACAAAAGACCCTGAATAGCCAAAGCACTCTTGAGAACGTAAAACAGAGCTGGTGGAATCAGGCTCCCTGCCTTCAGTCTATACTGCAAAACTACAGTAATCAAGACAGTATGGTACTGGCACAAAAACAGAAAGATAGATCAATGGAACAGGATAGAAAGCCCAGAGATAAACCCATGCACATATGGTCACCTTATCTTTGATAAAGGAGGCAGGAATGTACAGTAGAGAAAGGACAGCCTCTTCAATAAGTGGTGCTGGGAAAACTGGACAGGTACCTGTAAAAGTGTGAGATTAGGTCACTCCATAACACCATACACAAAAATAAGCTCAAAATGGATTAAAGACCTAAATGTAAGGCCAGAAACTATCAAAGTCTTAGAGGAAAACATAGGCAGAACACTCTATGACATAAATCACAGCAAGATCTTTTTTGACCCATCTCTTATAGAAATGGAAATAAAAACAAAAATAAACAAATGGGACCTAATGAAACTTCAAAGCTTTTGCACAGCAAAGGAAACCATAAACAAGACCAAAAGACAACCTTCAGAATTGGAGAAAATATTTGCAAATGAAGCAACTGACAAAGGATTAATCTCCAAAATTTACAAGCAGCTCATGCAGCTCAATAACAAAAACCAAACAACCCAATCCAAAAATGGGCAGAAGACCTAAATAGACATTTCTCCAAAGAAGATATACAGACTGCCAACAAACACATGAAAGAATGCTCAACATCACTAATCATTAGAGGAATGCAAATTAAAACTACAGTGAGATATCATCTCACACCGGTCAGAATGGCCATCATCAAAAAATCTAGAAACAATAAATACTGGAGAGGGTGTGGAGGAAAGAGAACTCTCTTGCTCTGTTGGTGGGAATGTAAATTGATACAACCACTGAGGAGAACAGTATGGATGTTCCTTAAAAAACTACAAATAGAACTACCATATGACCCTGCAATCCACTACTGGGCATATACCCTGAGAAAACCATAATTCAAAAGAGTCCTGTACCAAAATGTTCATTGCAGCTCTCTTTACAACACCCCAGAGATGGAAACAACCTAATTGTCCATCATTGGATGAATGGGTAAAGAAGATGTGGCACATATATACAATGGAATATTACCCAGCCATAAAAAGAAATGAAATTGAGTTATTTGTAGTGAGGTAGATGAACCTAGAGACTGTCATACAGAGTGAAGTATGTCAGAAAGAGAAAGACAGATACTGTATGCTAACACATATATATGGAATTTAAGAAAAAAATATATCATGAAGAACCTAGGGGAAAGACAGCAATAAAGACACAGATCTACTAGAGAATGGACTTGAGGATATGGGGAGGGGGAAGTGTAAGCTGTGACAAAGCGAGAGAGAGGCATGGACATATATACACTACCAAACGTAAGGTAGATAGCTAGTGGGAAGCAGCCTCATAGCAGAGGGAGATCAGCTTGGTGCTTTGTGACCGCCTGGAGGGGTGGGATAGGGAGGGTGGGAGGGAGCGAGATGCAAGAGGGAAGAGATATGGGAACATATTTATATATATAACTTATTCACTTTGTTATAAAGCAGAAACTAACAAAAAAAACCCTTTAAGTCCTCAAGATCAACCCATTTGTAAATAAAACTAATCTTTGTCTGACAAAAAAAGAAAAAAAAGAAAACCTGCTGGGAAAGTAGAGAAGCTAATCCAGTTTTTCCTGTTCCTTTTGAACTTCGAACAGAATTAGAGGACCAAGGCTAGCTTTTCTCTACTTGTCTGGAGTTAATAATGTAAGGACAAATTTGAATTACTCTTTGAAATTAACTCATATGATTACTACCAACAGAAGAGATACTAGGCAAGATGAGATCATAGTCAGTGAATGATGTCTAATCTCAACTACTTTTTAAGATCATTGAGTCAAGCATGACTCTTGGGAGACTACAATGAAAAATGAAAATGAGAGTGAAAGAGAAGGAGGTCACTGCCCTCAATTTCTTTCATTAATTTGTTTACTGTACAAAGAAATAATTGGAAATGACTGAAATATTTCATCTGTGAATGTCTTAGATTTTGTTCTTGATGTTTTGTTTCCATTTGCCCCTTAATGTCATGGTTTTATTTGACTGTTAGTTGAATATATGCATTAAAAGCCTCAAGTCATAGAATATTAATTAAGATTAACAGGACACTACTGTTACTTGCTATCTTATATTCATTGTGGATTAAAACTAAATAAACACATTGGTCTGTTAATACCTGCTAAAAGTTAGACTAAAAATACTTCTTTTGGTTTAATAGAAGGATATGAAATTTCTTCCTCTTGTATAAAAATCCAAGCCTATGGGGAGCATTCACTTGGGAGATGGATTATAGAACATTATGTTACAAACTGGATATCATGAGAGAAATCAACACATAGTGTTCAAATTTATTTGATAGGCCTGGTATCTTAAAATATTTGGAGTAGCTATGATTATAGTAATGTATCTAAATGCTTATAAAGGAAAATATGTTATGTTAGCAGATACTTTAATAGCACTGGCAATTATTTAAACCTACTAAAATATTAAACTTTGGTAAACATTCAAAATAAGCTGAATGACCTGTTGAATCACATAAAAGCCCAAAATGCTAAGAAAGATAGACAGAGTTAAGTTTTAAAAAACATCATTCATTTAAACCTCTACATGTTTTTCTCTCTTACTACTAACTGCGGAGAAGAATATTACTCTCCTGCCATGTTCAGTTATTGCCATCAGACATCCATTTGAAATTGTTAGAGAAGCCAGCATAATTGAAAGTGAATTTTAATTTATTTTTTCTCATGATTTAAAGAGTCTAAAACACTGTTCCATCATTGGTTGTGCATAACCCAAACCTCAGAACCTGTTTTTCAAAAGATGATTCAAGTGTTTCTGAGATAATTTATTTTCTCAATTTTAGCCCTTGGATCACTTACAAAATTATACACTCCTCATCCAAAAGGGCTTTAATGGCATATTAACATGTTGTTCCTTATTTGAAGCATAACAACAATAAAGTAGAGAAGAATGACAATGACAATCATGGCAATATGAATTTCACCTTGAGTCAGGGGAGAAAGAGTCTGTGCTAGAAGTCTATATTTCTCAGATCCTTATATCCTTAACTTAACATCATACATTTTAACATAACTGTTTTAGGAAGATGGAAAATGATGCTCAAACAGTCAAATAAATCACATGTACAATTTAAAGTTACAGACTCAGGGTTCAGAATTCAAACATAAGTCCTTAGGGCTCCAAAGATTATGTTATTTCTGCTAATCTGACACTGAGATAACCTAGATTTAAATTTCCAGTTGCTACTGAATAGCATGATAAGCAAGATAGCATGAATAGCATGAATAGCAAGATAAGACTTGTGTTATCCTTTGGTTTCAGGTTCCCCATTATAGATTCTTTGGTATGCTGATTTTTAGCTTTGCACAATGCACATTTATGAGATAAGTTCTATTCCTTCATGTATCCATCATTAGAAAAATGTCAAGATAGATGGGAGACCAATGTTAAATAAACTCACTAAATTTTTGTTAAACTCCTCTAGGTCAACAGTGGAGTAGGCAAAGAGAATGCAATTTGAAACATTCACTCTGGTCAGCATTCTTTTCTGACTTGCCTTCCTATTAATTTGTTTTTCCAGACAACTGAAATATTACCATTTTGGTGGGAGAGGGGCATTCTTTACCTTTTGTTTGCTATCATCTTTTAAGTTTTTTTCATTTTCTTAGCTTTATTCTTTTCACAAACATATATGTATGTAGTAGGGCAAGTCCTTTATTCTGGAAAAAAAAGAAATGCTTTAAAAATATATTGTCCTCCTAATTAGAGGTGATTTTGCTGTTATAATTATGGGTTGGAAAATAATTATAGTTTGTCTGTGACCTTTTCCTGCTGTGAAGTATTTTTCATTTTCTGGCCAATACTTATAAAGTCACCATATCTCACACAAATGGATTAAAACTGAAAATTGGATAAGATAAAATATCATGTCATGAAATGTTTATATACAATACTCCCCAAAAACATGCTCACAGATACACATACACATGCATGTACAGATACACACACACTCTTACAGATAGACATACAAACTGCCACTCTGCATATGAATTTGTTCTAGTAATAGCCTTGGGACTTAGAGATTTTGAGACCATGATATTATAGTTCCTAAGTAAATTTGACTTCAATTATCTGTGAATTTTCATAATTTTATAAGCATTTTGAAATTTTCTAAATTATTTAAAGTATTTAAATATTTTAGACTGTCACAACATAAGACACTTCTATGTTTTCTTTAAAAGTACTAATTTCACAATTGATATTTAAAATAGCAAGACATTGAAAACAATTGCTAGGGCATAATGCAAAAGAGAAATATCCTCATCTTAGAGGCTCAGAAGTCTGGACAGGACCAGGGATATGGTCTCTGTATAGCATACACTTGCAAAATATTTCTTTGTGTTTTGTACCTCCCAAATATTTTTAAACATTTTATGATGTGTAACAGGGACTTTATGGAAATATATTACTTCTCCTTCCCCATTTTCTACTTATATCTCTTCAAGGACATTCATAAACTTTAGATTAGTACAATGGGAATTTCTAACTTTTCATATTCAGGTTCCCTTTTCAGTGAATTCTGTTGTAAGAGGGACTACTCAGTTTTTCTTTACATTCTAACTAATTCGTTATGCTCCTGTGATTTATTTATAACACTTTTCCTTGATCTGCAGGAAACTCTTCAAAAGCTGGCCATCAATCACTGAACGTCCACATGAAGAAATGACCTTCATGTCTATTTCTTGTTCTAAATAATTTATCTCTCCTTGTACAAATTCTTCAAGGTAGTATAATTGTTTTTCTTCTTGTTGTTCCAAGTTTTTGCTATGAAATTAGATTCAAGATAGAAGGATATATATGTGTGTATACATATATATGTATATATATATAATATACCTGTATTATTTATGTTATATAGGTATGAATATTTATAAAAGCCAAATCTATTAACTCATTATTTAGCTTCTTGTTGTTTTCTTATTTTATGTGAGCAGACATAATGAGGAACACATCATGTAATAATTAAAAAATATTTTTGTGTGTACATTTCTCTTCTGAATGTTTTAGCTATTTGGAATACCTAATTATATGATTCAGTTTGAATCCTTAATTATTTTAAATACTAATGTTGCACAATACTGTTACACAAGGTTAAAAGTGCAATATCAAATAGCACTAGACTCTTTTCATTATTATTTTTTAAATTGTTCAATATGTGAGGAATAAATGTCTGAGTATAGGCTTTCCCTGAAGGTGGACTAGAAAGATCCATCAGAGTTACACAATAACTATGGATTAGTCGGGTTAGGCTATATTATCCTGTGGTAACCAACAACCCCAGATCTTAGTGGTTAAATACAACAAACTGTTAGTACTCACTCACACTGTGAATCTAGCATGTTTTGGTAGATAGTTCTACTCCACACAGTCAATTCAGATACAGTCTGATGGAAACCTACCATCATATAGCTGAAGCATCTGGAAGACCTGACTTTTTAATTACCACAGATGGTGAGAAAAGTACTTAAGAGTGTTAAACTTCTTTGGCACAGAAGGTGCTATCTATAATCCCTCTACCATAACTATAACTCTTGTAGTCTATTGACCAGAACTATTCACATGGCCCATCCTAGTTGCAAGGAAGAAGAAAACTGCAGTTCACCTATATGTTTAGAAGAACAGGAGACCAAGATAAGGGGGAGCATCAGAGGAGTCTTGATTGAATGTAAACGTATTCTGCTATATATATTCATGTATTACTTCTCAAAAAGTTTAAGTAAAATTCCACGTGTTTAACAATAAAATAATAATATTGTAATGTAAATATTATGTTCACCAGTTTATTAATATTTAAATTATTTGATTAAGGCATCTTCTCCTTGTCTTTTGTTTAACTATTTGTATTATTTTAATTGATATTTGTAATTTTTATATTTTAATAATTCATTGACTTTAACCCTTGTTTTTGACATTTGCCCTGCTAAATTATATATCTCAGAATTATATAGTTTATCTTTTTTCTAGTTATTTTAACATAAGGAAATTAGTAATTTAAATCTCTTTTTTGTTGTTATTGAGAAAAACTAATGCTAGTAAATTGCCAAAAATTTAAAAAAACATCCATATCCTTTCTTATTATAAAGGGTGTTTATAGACTTTGTCTTTTTTTTTTTCTTTTTTTTTTTTTGCGGTACGTGGGCCTCCCACTGTTGTGGCCTCTCCCATTGCGGAGCACAGGCTCCGGACGCGCAGGCTCAGCGGCCATGGCTCACGGGCGCAGCCGCTCCGCGGCATGTGGGATCTTCCCGGACCAGGGCGCGAACCCATGTCGCCTGCATCGGCAGGCTGACTCTCAACCACTGTGCCACCAGGGAAGCCATAGACTTTGTTTTTTTAAAAAGAAACCACATGTTCTGTTTTATTTCCTTCAGTTGGTATAAAGGAATCTGTAAAGAATCCTTTAGTATTTCAACAGCTTGGTCTTATTATCATCTGCTGTATCTACACTTCTCTTGTTTCTATAGAACACAGCACAGCCACATCACGTTATGTTCATTCATATCAACTATCAACCATTTTCTCAATTTTATCTAAAGCATTTCTGTGTGGTTAACATGAATAATTCAGCCAGCTTTTTGAGTACCTATTAGGCTCAAAGCACTATGATACCTGCTGCAAATTGACATGTATAATATAATTGAAGAGATAAAGCACTTACACATGCATTTGTTTTATTGTTTTATAGCTCAAGAGTGTTCATTTTCAGAATTGCATGGGAAAAGAGAATTATGTACACAGATATGAGTAAATCTCTCTTAACTGTGCATGACTTTGGGGGATTATATAATTCTAAAAACAAATTATTTAAAACCATTTGCATTTCACTTATGGAATATTTAATAAGATTTGAAGCAGTAGAATAAATAATCATCTGATATATATTTTGTTTGAATTAAAGCTGTAATTGTCTGCCTTCTCTTGGAAAACTTGTATCATGGGCTAGGGCAAGGATAGTCTTTGTGTGCTAGAAGATGAGGTAAGTAAGCCTAGGATTAAAAATTCAACATAAAATATCCTCCAAATGAATAACCATATGTGAATAAGTAGGAATTTCAATGCATTTATAGTTTAATTGAAGAAAATACAAATTCTTAATTGTCTGACTTGGATGAACTTATACTAATAAATGCTGAAAGTATATACTGGCTAAATGCTGATTCATAGATTATATCTTCTGATGTGCCATTTGCCATTATGTGTGTGCTATTTATCTCAAAATTCTTGTTTTCAGTCACAAAGCTCTTATATATAAGAAAGCTATAGCCTGCCCCATTTTTATATCTAATCCTTCAAAATAATATACTTTCCAAAAACTTAATTGTTTTACATATTTATGAATTTTTCCATAGTTTGCCTAAGGGATTTATTTCTCAATTGTGTCATAAAACACCACAGTAAAATGCTTTGCTTATTTTCTCATAAAGTATTGTCCTACAGCTACATGGTGCTTTCTATCTGTGTCTAGAGCAAACTGAGGGGTGTAGCATTGACCCAGCCTGCTTGATGTGCAGGACTCATGCCTGCAAGCACTGGAACTCTATGAGACTCATCACTGTGCATTTCTGTGTCATATCAGCAAGCTCATCTGCAGAAATACATTCTGACTGAGTAACCCTGAGGTAGAAGATGCTTAATTCTCCATTTCAAAAATTCACAGGAATGGAAAAATGATTCAGTTGGAAGGCATCTGCCCTGTCAGCACCCTATTATCTTAATATAGTGTTTACTCTGTTATTGGTTTCAGTTATCCTTACACAGTTTGATAATCGTTTTGAAGCTGACCTGGTGTATAACTTAACTCTGGTTCACAATATGTTTATGACTGGTTTTAACATGATACCTAGGGATTTGCATCTTTCTTTCTGCCTAGTTTCTCTAGTCCCTTTTTCTGAGAAATATATTTAGAAAAGATGTAATAGGAGGATAAATTATTAAAAATTGTAAAGCCATTTGTTAAAAATAATCTAAAGCTATTATAGTAGTTACCAATCACCAATATATTGAAATAAATGTATCCACTGACAAAAGAACATTTAAATAGACATTACACACACAAACACACATAATGAAAATGATGCTATCTATATCTAATCATATATATGTACTTATTATATACACATATATAGTTGTACATGTGTACAAGTTATATTTAATTTAGGGTCTACACAAATCTGGTATGACCTCATCTTAACTAATGGCCCAATGCTTCTAAAGAAGGTCATATTTGCAGATATCAGGGTCAGGACTTCAACATACCTTTTTGGAAGACTCAATTCAAGATACAGTCAGTGTTCTGTATCCGTGGTTTCTACATCTGCATATTCTACATCTGCATATTCAAATCAGTTGAGAATTGAAAATATTTTTCAAAATTCCAGAAAACTCCCTGAAGCAAAACTTGTATTTTCAATACAGATCTTCATATACTTCCACCTAAATGCTTATTTATTATACCAAGGGCCAATATTTATTACACCTAAATTCTTATCAAAAATAGAGAAGAGATATCCTGTGCCGTCTTTGTTTAAATATCATTTGGCTATTTTTGTTTAATTTTTATATCTTTATTCAATTACAATTCACATTCCATAAAATTCACCCATTTCTAATGTATTATTCAAGGTTTTAGTATATCCAAATAGTTGTGAGACCATCACTACAGTCTAAGGTTAGTACATTTTTATCACTCAAGAAAAAACAAATGCCCATGAGAATCATTCCCCTTTTCCCACCTGCTCATGCTCTAGTCCTAACGTATTACTCATCTTCTTTTTGCCTGTGTATATTTGCCTATTTTTGACATTTCATGTAAATGGATATTTTTATAAAATGGAGTTGGAGACTGCCTTATTTTACTTACCATGTTTTTTAGATTCATCCATGTTGTAACATGTATCAGTAAATAATTATTTTTTTACTTCCAAATGATATGTTATTGTATGGATACACCACATTGTGTTTATACATCCATCCAACTTTCAGCTATTTTTTTAAAGTCTTTATTGAATTTGTTACACTAATGCTTGCTTTTTTTTTTTTTTAATGTTTTGGTGGTTGGGCTGTGAGGCATGTGAGAACTTAGCTCCCCAACCAGGGATCAAACCCATACCCCCTGCATTGGAAAGTGAAATCTTAAACACTGGACCACCAGGGAAGTCCCTTGGCTATTCTGAATAATGTTTCCTTGGACACACAAGTAAAAGTATATTGGTGGGCATATATTTTCATTTTTCATGTAAAAGGGACTGGAGCTCATCCACCAGAAGGCAGACAGCAGAAGCAAGAAGAACTACAATCCTGTGCCTGTGGAAAAAAACTCACAGTAGCAGAAAGATAGACAACATGAAAAGGCAGAGGGCTATGTACCAGATGAAGGAACAAGATAAAACCCCAGAAAAACAACTAAATGAAGTGGAGATAGGCAATCTTCCAGAAAAGGAATTCAGAATAATGATAATGAAGATGATCCAGGACCTAGGAAAATGAATGGAGGCAAAGATCGAGAAGATGCAAGAAATGTTTAACAAAGACCTAGAAGAATTAAAGAACAAACAAACAGAGATGAACAATACAATAACTGAAATGAAAACTACACTAGAAGTAATCAAGAGCAGAATAACTGAGGCAGAAGAATGGATAAGTGACCTGGAAGACAGAATGGTTGAATAAAAAAAAAAAAAAAGAAAAGAAAAGAAATGAAGACAGCCTAAGAGACCTCTGGGACAACATTAAATGCAATAACATATGCATTATAGGGGTCCCAGAAGGAGAAGAGAGAGACAAAGGACCAAAGAAAATATTTGAAGAGATTATATTTGAAAAATTCCCTAACATGGGAAAGGAAATAGTCACCCAAGTCCAAGAAGTGCAGAGAGTGCCATACAGGATAAACCCAAGGAGAAAAATGCTGAGACACATAGTAATCAAACTGGCAAAAATTAAAGGCAAAGAAAAATTATTGAAAGCAGGAAGGGAAAAATGACAAATAACATACAAGGGAACTTCCATAAGGTTAACAGCTGATTTCTCAGCAGAAACTATACAAGCCAGAAGGGGGTGACATGATATACATAAAGTGATGAAAGAGACAAAGCTACAGCCAAGATTACTCTACCCAGCAAAGATCTCATTCAGATTCGATGGAGAAATCAAAAGCTTTACAGACAAGCAAAAACTAAGAGAATTCAGCACTCTCAGCTCTACAACAAATGCTAAAGGAACTTCTCTAAGTGGGAAACACTAGAGAAGAAAAGGACCTACAAAAACAAACCCAAAACAATTAAGAAAATGATAATAAGAAGATACATGTTGATAATTACCCTAAACATGAATGGATTAAATGCTCCAAATAAAAGACCCAGGCTTGCTGAATGGATACAAAAACAAGACCCATATATATGCTGTCTACAAGACACCCACTTCAGACCTAGGACACATACAGACTGAAAGCGAGGGGATGCAAAAAGATATTCCATGCAAATGGAAATCAAAAGAAAGCTGGAGTAGCTATACTCATATATAATAGACTTTAAACTAAAGAACGTTACAGGAGACAAGGAAGGACACTACATAATGATCAAAGGAAAAATCCAAGAAGAAGATATAACAATTATAAATATATATGCACCCAACATAGGGGCACCTGAATACATAAGGCAACTGCTAACAGCTATAAAAGAAGAAATTGACAGTAACACAACAGTGGGGGATTTAACACCTCACTTACACCAATGGACAGATGATCCAAACAGAAAATTAATACGGAAACACAAGTTTTAAATGACACAATAGACCAGATAGATTTAATTGATATTTATAGGACATTCCATCCAAAAACAGGAGATTACACTTTCTTCTCAAGTGCACACAGAACATTCTCCAGGATAGTTCACATCTTGGGTACAAATCAAACCTCAGTAAATTTAAGAAAATTGAAATCATATCAACCATCTTTTCTGAACACAACATTATGAGATTAGAAGTCAATTACAATGAAACAAACATAAGAAACACAAACACATGGAGGCTAAACAATACGTTACAAAGTAACCTAGCGATCACTGAAGAAATCAAAGAGAAAATCACAAAATATCTACAGACAAATGACAATGAAAACACGACAATCCAAAACCTATGGGATGCAGCAAAAACAGTTCTAAGAGGGAAGTTTATTGTAATATAATCCTACCTTAAGAAACAAGAAAAGGGCTTCCCTGGTGGCGCAGTGGTTGAGGGTCCACCTGCCGATGTAGGGGACATGGGTTCACGCCCTGGTGTGGGAAGATTCCACATGCTGCAGAGCAGCTAGGCCCGTTAGCCATGGCCGCTGAGCCTGCATGTCTGAAGCCTGTGCTCTGCAACAGGAGAGGCCGCAACAGTGAGAGGCCCACGTACCACAAAAAAAAAAAAGAAAAGAAAAGAAACAAGAAAAATATCAAATAAATAATCTAACCTTGCACCTAAAGGAACTAGAGAAAGAAGAACAAACAAAACCCAAAGTTAGTAGAAGGAAAGAAATCATAAAGATCAGAGCAGAAATAAATGAAATACAAACTAAGAAAACAATAGCGAAGATCAATAAAAGTAGAAGCTGGTTCTTTAAGAAGATAAATAATATTGATAAACCATTAGCAAGACTCATCAAGAAAAAGAGGGAAAGGACTCAAATCAGTAAAATTAAAAATGAAAAAGGAGAAGTTACAACAGACACTGCAGAAATACAAAACATCCTAAGAGACTACTACAAGCAACTCTATGCCAATATAATGGACAACCTGGAAGAAATGGACAAATTCTTAGAAAGGTATAACTTTCGAAGACTGAACCAGGAAGAAACAGAAAATATGATCAGACCAATCAGAAGTAATGAAATTGAAACTGTGAATAAAAATCTTCCAAGAAACAAAAGTCCAGGACCAGGTGGCTTCACAGGTGAATTCTATCAAACATTTAGAGAAGAGCTAACACCCATCCTTCTCAAACTCTTCCAAAAAATTGCAGAGGAAGGAAAACTCCCAAGCTCATTCTATGAGGCCAACATCACCCTGATACCAAAACCAGGTAAAGTTACTAACAAAAAAAAAAAAATTACAGACCAATATCACAGATGCAAAATTCCTCAAAAAAATACTAGGAAACAGAATCCAACAACACATTAAAAGGATCATACACAATGATCAAGTGGGATTTATCCCAGAGATGCAAGAATTTTTCAATATATGCAAATCAATCAATGTGATACACCATATTAACAAATTGAAGAATAAAAACCATATGATTATCTCAATAGATGCAGAAAAATCTTTTGACAAAATTCAACACCCATTTATGATAAAAACTCTCCAGAAAGTGGGCATAGAGGGAACCTACTTCAACATAATAAGGCCATATATGACAAATGTACAACAAACATCATTCTCAATGGTGAAAAACTGAAAGCATTTCCTCTAAGATCAGGAACAAGACAAGGATGTCTACTCTCACTGCTATTATTCAACATGGTACTGGCAGTCCTAGCCACTGCAATCAGAGAAGAAAAATAAATAAAAAGAATACAAATTGGAAAAGAAGACGTAAACCTGTCACTGTTTGCAGATGACATGGTAGTATACATAGAGAACTCTAAAGACGTCACCAGAAAACTACTAGAGCTCAAAAATGAATTTGGTAAAGTTGCAGGATACAAAATTAATGCACAGAAATCTCTTTCATTCCTATATACTAATGATGAAAAATCTGAAAGAGAAGTTAAGGAAACACTCACATTTACCATTGCAACAAAAAGAATAAAATACCTAGGAATAAACCTACCTAAGGAGACAAAATACCTGTATGCAGAAACCTATAAGACACTGACGAAAGAAATTAAAATAATACCAACAGATGGAGAGATTTACCATGTTCTTGGACTGGAAGAACCAATATTGTGAAAATGACTATATTACCCAGAGCAATCTACAGATTCAATGCAATCCCTACCAAATTACCAATGGCATTTTTTATGGAACTAGAACAAAAAATCTTAAAATTTTTATGGAGACACAAATGACCCTGTATAGCCAAAGCAGTCTTGAGGGAAAAAAGCGGAGCTGGAGGAATCAGACTCCCTGACTTCAGTCTATACTACAAAGCTACAGTAATCTAGACAATATGGGACTGGCACAAAAACAGAAATTTGGATCAATGGAACAGGAGAGAAAGCCCAGAGATAAACCCACACACCTATGGTCAACTAATCTATGACCAAGGCAGCAAGGATATAAAATGGAGAAAAGACAGTCTCTTCAATAAGTGGTGCTGGGAAAACTGTACAGCTACATGTAAAAAATGAAATTAGAACACTCCCTAACACCATGCACAAAAACAAACTCAAAATGGATTAGAGACCTAAATGTTAGACTGGGCACTATAAATCTCTTAGAGGAAAACATAGGAAGAACACTTTTTGACATAAATCACAGCAAGATATTTTTGATCCACCTCCTGGAGTAATGGTAATAAAAACAAAAATAAACAAATGGGACCTAATGAAACTTCAAAGCTTTTGCACAACATGGAAACCATAAACAAGACCAAAGGACAACCCTCAGAATGGGAGAAAATATTTGCAAATGAATCATCAGACAAAGGATTAATCTCCAAAATATATAAACAGCTCATGCAGCTCAATATTACAAAAACAAAAAAAACCAATCCAAAAATGGGCAGAAGGCCTAAATAGACATTTCTCCAAAGAAGACATACAGATGGCCAAGAAGCACATGAAAAGCTGCTCAAAATCACTAATTATTAGAGAAATGCAAATCAAAACTACAGTGAGGTATCACCTCACACCAGTTAATGGGCATCATCAGAAAATCTACAAACAACAAATGCTGGAGAGGGTCTGGAGAAAAGAGAACCTTCTTGCACTGTTGGTGGGAATGTAAATTGATACATCCACTATGGAGAACAGTATGGAGGTTCCTTAAAAAACTAAAAATAGAATTACCATATGGTCCAGCAATCCCACTACTGGGTCTATACCCAGAGAAAATCATAATTCAAAAAGATACATGCACCCCATTATTCATTGCAGCACTATTTACAATAGCCATGTCATGGAAGCAGCCTAAATGCCCATTGACAGACGAATGGAGAAAGAAGTTGTGGTACATATATACAATGGAATATTACTCAGCCATAAAAAAGAATGAAATTGGGTAATTTGTAGACTCATGGATGGACCTAGAGACTGTCATACAAAGTGAAGTAAGTCAGACAGAGAAAACCAAATATCATATACTAACACATATATGTGGAACCTAGAAAATGGTACAGATGAACAAGTTTGCAGAGCAGAAATTGAGACACAGAAGTAGAGAAAAAACGTATGGACACCAAGAGGGGAAAGCGGTGGTGGGTGGTGCTGGTGGTGTGATGAATTGGGAGATTGGTATTAACATGTATACACTGATGTGTATAAAATGGATGACTAATAAGAATCTGCTGAATAAAAAAATAAATAAAATTAAGTTTTAAAAATAGAAAAAAAGAAAAGGGACTGGAATTTATTGGTCATATGATACCTCTATTGTTAACATTTGAGGAACTGTCAAGCCATTTAAAAAGTGCTGTACCATCTTAAAATCCAACCATCAATGAGTGTTTTAACTTCTGCAAACCTTCCCATCACTTGTTATTGTCTGCCTTTTAAAATTATAGCTATCGTTGTAGGTGTGAAGTGGTATTCCATGGATCTTTATATTGTAATTACCTTAATGACTAATGATTTGAACATCTTTTTACTTATCACATTTTGATTCTAGTTACAAATAGTATTTCCATGATAAAATATAGGAATTTTAAACAACAAATATATTTTATGTATAAGTATGTTCCAGATATTGCATAGCATACAGTTTCATACTAAATAAATATTATTTGAAATTTTATTTTATTTTAAATTTTAAATTGGACTTCCTTATCCTGTATCTTTATTTGAAAGGTATAGCAACCTATTAGCAGGAACCTTGGAATAGGGTGAATAATTCTTTAAAAAAGTAAAAATACTGAAAGTCAGTAGGCCTAGATTTTAACTTCAGTTTTGTAAATAACCCTGTAAGTTATTTAACTTCACTTGGCTGCCTTAACATGTACAACAAGGGAGGGAGATAATGCCTGACCTCACTTTCTTCACAGGAACATTGTTAGAATGAATAAGGTAATGTACCCATAAACACAGAGCATCTTAGAAGAAAAATACTCTATAAAACTGTAATATCATCTTTACTATTATTGTTATAGAGGGAATTTCTGAAAAGTCAGCTGGCTAAATATATTATAGTAATCTTCTACAAAAGAGAAAATAAAACCATCATTACAATATAGATTTAATGGCTCTGTTTTCCATTTTATTCAGCACAGCATAAGAATATAGCTGTACCCACTTTGGATTATTACAAAAGTACATTGTCTTCTGTTTCATGTTACCTTTATGGCTTCTTAATCGGGACCTAACAATATGTGTGCTATTGAATTTATTCCTTTCCTTATATTTCCTTATATTCAGTAAAAATTACTGAAGCATAAAGAGTCAGAGGTGCCAGATTATTTATTTAGATTACATCTTGGCTCTTATATGTGTGTGTATGTGTATGTGTATACATAAAATTATCATTATCAAAGCTACTTTTATTGAGTGTCTGCTATATACACCTCAGAAAACCTTTCAAAGTTGGCATACTTAGTATTATTACATATGTGTACATAGTGAAAATATAATCTTTGTGCATTAATAATACAGAATTACACTGTGTATAATCCTCTGAAGGCTATGTGATGGCCCACATATTTAACAAAAATATCAGTATGTTAGTTTATATAACTTAGATCCTGTGTGTTAGTTTATACATCTTAAATCCTGATTACTTCATCTTATAATGGAAGGATCATATATAACTATGAGTTTACATTTTAAACAATAGATGTTGGAATGAACAATTGTTTTGACTAGCTCTATAAACATGGGCAGATCAACTTCTCAGGGATTCTTTGTGTGAAATGTTATAGGATTGTTCAAATTAACTACATTTTTAAGCTCTGCTCATATTCTAATGTTTTTGGAATATGCAGTTTTTAAAGCAGAGGGGGGTGAAGAAAAAGAGGCTAAATTCTGGGATGATGTTATAGAATATATATGGAAAATATACATATATATATATATATCTCTCTCAAAACAAAATCTAACAATTAGAACCTTTTCAAAACTTTAGTTTTCTAAAGTAATTAAAACTTTATGATGTCAATATTTTCCTTCCATTTTTGGTGTAATTCTTACAAAGTATTAACTTTAGCATGCAATTCATAAAGCACATATCAAAATAAGGTTAGAAATAGGTGATGTTCAGTAAAACAAGTCAGGTGTATGAGTAGTTTTATCCCAGCATATTTAAAATATTCTGTTTCTGATTGTTAATTTGTTTTATAGTTATTTTCTTCAAATATTCTTCTAATATTTTACCTAAAAATGGAACTTAGGTTAAAGGTATTTTAATGAGGACCACTTTTTATTTTTTATATGTTTTATATATTTGAGAGAAATTATACAATTATTTACTTACAAATGTTATAATTACTTAATAAAATCTAATGGAATTCTTGGTTTTGATTGTGGAGAAGTTTTAAATTTATTTTCTCCAAGGCCTTGAAAACAGATATTTTATTTTTGTCTTCATCCACAAAGGCATTTAATATTTTCAAACTAATGTGTCATATTTGGCTGCCCTTGTCATGTTATATCAATCATGTTCCTTTCAGTGAGGCATAATCTCATTTTAGTTGATGAACATAACTCGATTTGAGATACTAGGGCTCCATTTTATATATAAGGTCAAAGAAAACAAAAGTAAAGGTGAAATTTTTAAGATTAAAAACAAACTGAAGTCCTTTGTCACGGAACAATTGGAATACACACTAGAAAATATATGTTTTTATTCTTCTTGTATTCTTACTTCTCAGTTATATTTAAATACATAAATTTAAAAGAGGCAAATATGCAATAAAATGACTGTTAGATGCAATTATGGCTGTAGTAATATAGATAAAAGTTTTGACAAATATATATATATTTTTAGTAAAGCCACTTTGTTTTATTGTTGACAAATTTGTTATATACTTTTTTTTTTTTTTTTTTTGCAGTATGCCGACCTCTCACTGTTGTGGCCTCTCCCATTGCAGAGCACAGGCTCCGGACATGGCTCACGGGCCTAGCCACTCCGCAGCATGTGGGATCTTCCCAGACTGGGGCACGAACTGGTGTCCCCTGCATCGGCAGGCGGACTCTCAACCACTGCGCCACCAGGGAAGCCCCTATATACTTTTAAATAGTGTTTGTTTCTGCCAGTGTATGTTTCAATAAGTTATGCCTCATTTTTTTATCCCTTTGTTTTTTCTGCTAATTCTAAATTCTCTTGAATCATATGGCCTCAGATAGATTCTTCAAGAATTTTTGCTCTCTACCATTAGACCCTACTATGTTTGCCATTGCAACTACCTCTTCTGCCCCTCACTTTTTGACATTTAAATTTTATAGTTATTCAATAAAATATTCCTCCAACAAACACAAAATAGAGTTATAATATTCCTTAATTATTTACTAGGGAAGTTGATATTATTACTGAATTCAGAATAAGGAAAAAGAAAATAAAACTAATGAAATATCATGGGCTTGAATTATTCTATAAATATTTTACTTTTCAATTAGCCTGCATGGAAATTCAACATCACTATTTTTTATGGTATATTCTCTTATAAATTTTGAATATTTTTATTTTTTAACCTTTAAGTTTGAAATAAAGTAAAGGTAACTGTACCTCATTCTCTCCCTCATTGCAACCAATTAAAGCTAATTTAGTAAAATGCCTGGAAATTGAGAAATAAATAAAAATCGCAGTAAATTAGTTTAGTATTTTAAGAACAGTGATAGTTGAGTTACAAGTTATAGGGTTTTTTGGCAACAACTTAATATTTAATGAATGACAGTGATAGCAAACACCATGTTCACAAGTCACATTTTACTATTTCTATTTTTATGTTACAATTATAGACATCAGTATAGTAAAACAATTTTTTTTTAATTAATAAACTTCTTAGAGCAGTTTTATGTATACCAAAGTATTGAACAGAGAGTAAAGAGTTTTCATATATTCCCTTGTCCCTATCCAAGATTTCCTCTATTATTGACATATTTCTTTGATGTGGTACATTTACTACAATTGCTACTAGTACCACATCTCTAGTTGTGGCCTGTAAGTTTTCTTTCTCTAGTTGTGGCTCACAGGCTCCAGAGTGCATGGCCTCTGTAGTTTTTGTGGCATGCAGGCTCTCTAGTTGAGGCACGAGCCTTCAGTAGTTGTGGCACGCAGGCTTAGTTGCCCTGGGGCATGTGGGATCTTAGTTTCTCGATCAGGGATCAAACACACGTCCCTTGCATTGGAAGGCGGATTCTTTACCACTGGGCCACCAGGGAAGTCCCTGATAATGAGTCTTTTACAAATTGAAAATTTGTGGCAACCCTGTGACAAACAATTCTATCAGCGCCATTTTTCCAACAGCACTTGCTCACTTTGTGTTGTATTTTGATAATTTTTGTAGTATTTCAAACATTATTATTTTTATTATATTTGTTATAGTGATCTGTGAACAGTTATCTTTGATGTTACTACTACTCCACGAAGCCTCAGATGATAGCATATTTTAGCAATAAAGTAACTTTTAACTAAAAGTTTTTTTAGGCATAATGCTATTTCATGCTTAATAGACTATAGTGTAAATATAACTTATATATTCACTGGAAAACCAAAAAAATATATGTGACTTACTTTATTGTGGTCTGGAACTGAACCTGCAATATCTCCGAGGTATGCCAATATTAGGTAAAGTCTTTAATTTACATTATGGTTCATTCTTTGTGTTGTACATTTATATGTTTTTGTCAAATATTTAAGGCCATATGTGCACCATTGCAGTATTGTGCACCATTACAGTATCATACAGAATAGTTTCACTGTCCGAAAAATCCCATGTTCCACTATCCTTTCCTTTTGCCATTCAACCCATGGAAATCACTGATATTTTTACTTTCTCAGTAGTTTTGCCTTTCTCATAATGCCACATATTTGGAATTTTATAATATACTGACTTTTTAGACTGATATTTTTCACTTAGCAATATGTATTTTAAGGTTCCTCTGTGTATTTTGTGACTTGATAGCTTATTTATTTTTATTTCCATTGTATGGATGTACTACACTTTGTTTATCCATTCATCTATTAAAGAAAACCTTGATTATTTCCAATGGTTGGTAATTATAAATATAGTTGCTATAAATATTTGCAGGATTTTGTGTGGATATGTCTTCAATTCATTTGAGTAAATACCTAGGAGACTGATTTCCGGCTTGTATGGTAAAATTATGTTTCATTCTATAAGAAACTGTCAAATAGTCTTCCTAAGGTTGTACATTTTTTGCATTCCCACCAGCAATGAACACAAGTTCCTGTTGCTTCACATTCTCACAAGCAATAGGTCCTGCAGTGTTCTGGGGTTTAGCTATTCTAATAGGTTCCTAGTGGCATCTCACTGTTGTTTTATTTTACAATTCATTAACGACATATGATGGTGACATATTTACTATCTGTACATTTTCTTTAGTGAAGTGTCTGTTCAGATTTCTGCCTGCTTTTTAACGGGTCCTTTGTTTTATTATTGTGGAGTTTTAACAATTATTCATATATTTTGGATAAAAGCACTTCATCAAATATGTATATTGTAGATATTTTCTCCCAGTTGTGGTTTATCTTTTAAACCTCTTAACAGTGTCTTTCACAGAGCAGAAGTTTTTCTTTTTAATGAAGTCCAACTTAGCGATGTTTTCTTTCATGGATTGCACTTCTGAGTTGTTTTTAAAAACTCATTGCCAGAACAAGGTTGAATAGATTTTTTTCCATTATGATCTTCATATGTTATCTTTTAAAGTTTTATAGTTTTACACTTAAATTTAAGTATAGTATCTATTTTGGGTTAATTTTCATGAAAAGTGTACAATTTATGTCTGCATTCAATTTTGAATATGAATATGTGGATATTCAGTTGTTTTGGCACAATTTATGAAAAAGACTATCCTTTCTCCATTGGGTTTCCTTTAGTCATGTCATAGAACAGTTGACTATATTTGTGTGGGTCTATTTATGGGCTCAGTCTTCCATTACACTAATCTTTTTGTCTATTCTTTCACTAATACACACTACCTTGATCACAGAAGCTATACAGTAAATCTAGATGTTGAGTAATGTAGTCTTCTGACTTTGCTCTTCTTCAATAATGTCTTGACTATTCTGGATATTTTTTTTATCTATATAAACTTTAGAATGAGTTTTTCAAAATCCACAAAATAACTTGCAAGGAAATTTATTAGAATTACATTAAATCAGTAAATGAATTTGATGGTAACTGACAACATAAAAAATATTGTCTTCAAATCCATGAATATGGAATAACTCTATTTAATTTTTTCAACAAAATTTGTAGTTTCTCTCATATTCATCTTGTATATATTTTCCTGGATTTTATCCTAAGTATTTCTTTGGCAGGGGAAGGGAATCATGTAAATACTGTTGTGCTTTTAATTTGAAATACCATTGCTGGAATATAGGAAGGCAATTGACATATATTAAATATATTAACCTTATATCCTGCATCCTTGCTTTAAGCACCTATTATAATGTTCCAGAAATATTTTTGCCAATTCTTTTGGATTTTCTGCATATATATTCGTGTCATCTGTGTATATATATATTCATGTCATCTGTGTACATATATGTTCATGTCATCAGTGTACTTTTAGTACACTGTTGAAAAGGAGAGGTGAGAAGGGACATTCTGGTTTGATCTTAGTGGGAAAATTTCTAGTTTCTCACCATTAAGTATAATGTAGCTGTAGGGTTTGGAGATGTCCAAGTTAATGAAGTTCCCTTCTATTCTTAGTTTTCTGAGAGTTTTTATCATGAAAAGATGTTGGACTTTGTCAAGGGCTTTCTCTGCATCTATATGAACAATGATCCTTTTTTAGCCAATTGAAGTGATGGATTATATAAACTTATTTTTGAATATAAACTTGCGTTGCATACCTGGAATAAATCCCATTTGATTGTAGTGTATAATTTTTTCATACATTGTTGGATTTGATTTGTTAATATTTTATAAATTATTTTCACATCTATGCTTATGACAGATATTGTACATTTTCTTTTTTATAATTTATTTGTCTGACTATGTATTAGGGGAATGCTGGCCTCATATAATGTATTAGAAAATTTTCCTCCTGCTTCTGTTTCTCAAATCAGATTGTAGAAAATTGGTATCACTTTTTCCTTAACATTTTGGTATAATTCACCAGTAAAAGCTTTTGGGCCCAAAATTTTCTTATTTTGAAAGGTTATTAATTGATTCAATTTTGATAGATATGTCTATTTGTATTATCCATTTATTGTTATGAATTTTGGTCAATTGTTTCAAAGACTGCATTTCATCTAAGTTATCAAATTGGTGTGCATACAGTTGTTCATGACTTTTTTTGTTATCTTTTAATGTCCGTGCTATCACTAGTTATGGTCCCTCTTTTATTGCTGATATCATTACTTTGTATCTTATCTCCTTTTTCTTGGTTAGACTAGCTATGGGGTTATCAATTTCATTGATCTTTTCAAAGGCCAAGCCTTTTGTCTTATTGATTTTCTCTATTGTGTACCTGTTTTCAATTTTATTGATTTCTGCTCTTGGATTTTGTTTCTTTTCTTATCCATACTTTGGATTTATTTTGCTCTTCATTTTTTCTGGTTCCCAAAGTAGAAGCTTAGCTCATTAACATTTGATTTTTCTTCTAGTATATGCATCAGTGTGATAGATTTACCTCTAAGCATTGCTTTTCCTGCATCCTGCAAATTTTGATAGGTTGTATTTTCATTTTCATCTTGTTCAAAATATTTAAAAATGATTTTTGATACTTCTTATTAACCTGTGCAATTTAGAATGCATAATTTCATAGTCAAGTATTTGGAGATATTTTTTAATCTATTTTCCTGTTATTTTCTAATTTCTGAGAGTATACATTGTATAATGTCTATTCTTCTAAATTTGATCAGATGTATTTTATGGCCAAGAATGTGGTCTATATTGATGAAATGTTTTACATGAGCTTGAGGATGTGTATTCTGGCTTTGTTTGAATAAGTATTTTATAAATGTCAATTACATCCAGTTGATTTATGGTGCTTTTCAGTTCAACTTTATATCCTATATGATTTTCTGCCTGCTGGATCTGTCAATTACTAAAAGAGGGGTGCTGAAGTCACCAAGTATAAAAACGATTTATCTCCTTGTAGTTCCTCATGTATTTTGCCATTCTATCATTAGGACATAAGAGTTGAGGATTGGTACATCTTCTTGGAGTGTTGACTCCTTTATTATTATGTAATGTTCTTCTTTAGGCTATTAATTTTTCTTTCCTTGAAGTCTTCTGTTTCTGAAATTAGGTACTATAGCTCTCTTTTAACTACTGTAGCATACATCTTTCTCCATCCCTTTACTTTTAATTTATATGAGCCTTTATATGTAAAGTGGATTTATTTTAGATAACATAGAGATTTGTTTTTTTAACAATTCTCATTCTCTTTCATTTGATATATTTAGACCATTTGCATTTTAAATGATTATAACATACTTGGATTAATATCTACATTTGTAATTATTCTCTATTTACTGCTCTTCTTTGTTTCTTTCTCTTTTTCTTCCTTTTCTGGTTCTGGTTTTAATTGAGAATTTCATATGATTCTGTTTTCTTTCCTATCTTAACATATCAGTTATATTTCCTTTATTTTTAAATCTTCAGTGAGTATCCTAGAAATTGCAATGTACATTTAAAATTAACTCAGATTCTGTTTCAAATAGCTTTACACCGCTTTATAGGTCGTGCAAGTACAGGCACACCTTGGAGATATTGTGAGTTCAGTTCCAGACCACTGCAATAGGCAAATATTGCAATAATATGGGTCACATGAATTATTTGCTTTCTCAGTGCATGTAAAAGTTATGTTTACACTGCATTATAGTCTGTCAAGTGTGCAATAGCATCACGTCTAAAAAACAATGTACATACCTTAATTAAAAATACTTTATTGCTAAAAAATGCTAACCATTATCTTGGCCTTTTATGAGTCACAATTTTTTGTTGGTGGAGGGTCTTGTGTTGATGTTGATGGCTGCTGACTCTCAGGGTGGTAGTTACTGAGGGCTGGGGTGATTGTGGTAATTTCTTAAAATAAGACAACAATGAAGTTTGCTGAACAGATTGACTCTTCCTTTTACAGACAATTTCTCTATAGCGTACAATATTGTTTGATAGCATTTTACCCTCAGTAAAATTATTTTTTTTCAAAATTGAAATCAATCCTCTATAACCCTGCCACTGCTTTATCAACTAAGTTTATGTAATATTCTAAATCTCTTGTTGTAACTCAACAATTTCCCAGCATCTTCACCAAGAATAGATTCCACTTAAGAAACATTCTGGGCTTCCCTGGTGGCGCAGTGGTTGAGAGTCCGCCTGCCGATGCAGGGGACACAGGTTCGTGTCCTGGTCCGGGAAGATCCCACATGCTGCGGATTGGCTGTGCCCGTGAGCCATGACCACTGAGCCTGCACGTCCGGAGCCTGTGCTCCTCAATGGGAGAGGCCACAACAGTGAAAGGCCCGCGTACTCCAAAAAAAAAAAAAATTCTTTGCTCATTTATAAGACACAACTCCTTATCTGTGAACATTTTATCATGAGATTGCAGCAATTCAGTTACATTTTCAGACTCCACTTCTAATTCTAGTTCTTTTGCTATTTCCAGCACATTTGTGGTTACATTATGCACTGAAGTCTTTAACCCCTCAAACTCAACCATGAGGATTGGAATCAACTTATTTCCAACTCCTGTTATTTTGACCTTTTCCAATGAATCACAAATGTTCTTAATAGCTCTAGAGTGGTGAATCCTTTCCAGAAGGTTTTCAATTGCCTTTGCCCAGATTCATCAGAGGAATTACTATCTATGGCAGCTATAGCCTTACAGAATGTATTTTTTAACAATAAGACTTGAAAGTTAAATTTACTCATTGATCCATAGGCTGCAGAATGGATGTTGTATTAGCAGGCATGAAAAAAACACTAATCTTGTACATCTATATCAGAGCTCTTGGGTGACCAGGGGCATTGTCAATAAGCAGTAATATTTTAAAAGGGATCTTTTTATCTGAGCTATAGGTGTTAAGAGTTGGCTTAAGATATTCAGTAAACCAAGTGTTGTAATCCGAGCTTTGTTGTTCCATTTATACAACACAGGCCTAGTAGATTTAGCATAATCCTTAAGGACCCTAGAATTTTCAAAATGGTAAATGAGCCTTGGTTTCAACTTCAAGTCACCAGCTACATTAGCCCCTAGAAAGAGAATCAGTCTCTCCTTTGAATCTTTGACTCCAGCCTTGACTCCTCTCTAGCTATGAAAGTTCTTGATAGCACCTTCTTTCAGTATAAGACTGTTTCATCTGCGTTGAAAATCTGTTGTTCAGTGCAGCCACCTTTATTAGTTACCTTAGCTAGATCTTCTGGATATCTTGCTGCAGTTTCTACATCAATGCTTGCTGCTTCACCTTGCACTTTCATATTATGGAGATGGCTTCTTTCCTTAAACCTCAGGAACCAATGTGTGCTAGCTCCAACTTTTCTTCTGCAGCTTCTTCACATCTCTCAGCCTTCATAGAATTGAAGAGAGATAGAGACTTACTCTGGATTAGGGTTTGGCTTAAGGGAATGTGGTGGCTGATTTGATCTTCTATCCAGACCACTAAAACTTTCTCCATGTCAGCAGTAAGGCTATTTTTTTTCTTTTTTTCCTAATTAATTAATCAATTAATTATTTTTAATAGATCTGTACTGGAGTATAATTGCTTCACAATACTGTGTTAGTTTCTGTTGCACAACAAAGAGAATCAGCCACATGCATACACATGTCCCCAGATCCCCTCCCTCTTAAGCCTCCCTCCCATTCTCCCTATCCCACCACTCTAGGTCATTGCAAAGCACCGAGCCAATCTCCCTGTGCTATGCTGCTGCTTCCCACCAGCCAACTATTTTACATTCAGTAGTGTATATATGTCGATGCTACTCTCATTTCTCCACAGCTTTGCCTTCCCACCCCATGTCCTCAAGTCCATTTTTTATGTCTACATCTTTATTCCTGCCCTGCAACTAAGTTCATCAGTATTTTTTTTTTTTAGTTTCCATATATATGCATTAGCATATAGTATTTACTTTTCTCTTTCTGACTTACTTCACTCTGTATGACAGACTCCAGGTCCATCCACCTCACTACAAATAACTCAATTTAGTTACTTTTTATGGCTGAGTAATATTCCATTGTATATCTGTGCCACATCTTTATCCATTCATCTGTCAATGGACACTTAGGTTACTTCCATGTCCTGGAGCTGTAAGTAGAGCTACAGTGAACATTGTGATACATGTCTCTTTTTGAATTATGGTTTTCTCAGGGTATATGCCCAGTAGTGGGATTGCTGGGTCATATGGCAGTTCTGTTGTTAGGTTTTAAGGGACTTCCATACTGTTTTCCATAGTGGTTGTATCAATTTACATGCCCCCAGCAGTGCAGGGTGGTTCCCTTTTCACCACACCCTTTCCAGAAATTATTGTTTCTAGATTTTTTGAAAATGGCCATTCTGATGGGCATGAGGTGATACTTCATTGTAATTTTGATTTCATTTCTCTAATAATTAGTGATGTTGAGCATCTTTTCATGTGCCTCTTGACAATCTGTATGGCTTCCGTGGTGAAATGTCTATTTAGGTCTTGCACCCATTTTTTAACTGGATTGTTTGTTTGTTTGATATTGAGCTCCATGTGCTCTTTGTATTATTTGGAGATTGATCCTTTTTCTGTTGTTTCATGTAAAAATATTTTCTGCCATTCTGAGGGTTGTCTTTCTGTCTTGTTTATGGTTTCCTTTGCTGTGAAAAAGCTTTTAAGTTTATTTAAGTCCCATTTGTTTATTTTTTTAAATTTCCATTTCTTTAGGAGGTGGGTCAAAAAAGATCTTGCTGTGGTTTATGTCAAAGAGTGTTTATCCTATGTTTTCATCTAAGAGTTTTATATTGTCTGGTCTTATATTTAAGTCTTTAATCCATTTGGAGTTTATTTTTGTGTATGATGTTAGGTAACATTCTAATTTCATTCTTTTACATGTAGCTGTCCAGTTTTCCCGGCACAACTTACTGAACAGGTCCTCTTTTTTCCATTGTATGTTCTTGCCTACTTTGTCATAAATTAGGTGCCCATATATGCATGGGTTTATCTCTGGGCATTGTATCTTGTACCATTGATCTATGTTTCTGTTTTTGTGCCAGTACCATACTGCCTTGATTACTGTAGCTTTGTGGTATAGTTTGAAGTCAGGGAGTCTGATTCCCCCAACTCTGTTTTTCTTTCTCAAGATTGCTGTGGCTATTTGGGTTTTTGTGTTTCCATATGAATTGTAAAATATTTGTTCTAATTCTGTGAAGAATGCCATTGGTAGTTTGAGAGGGATTGCATTGAATCTGTAGATTGCTTTGGGTAGTATATTCATTTTCACGATATTGATTCTTCCAATCTAACAACATGGTATATTTCTCCATCTGTTTATGTCATCTGTGATTTCTTTCAGCAGTGTTTTATAGTTTTCTGAGTACAAGTCTTTTGCCTCCTTAGGCAGGTTTATTCCTAGGCATTTTATTCTTTTTGTTGCAATGGTAAATGGGAGTGTTTCCTTATTTTCTCTTTCTGATTTTTCATTGTTGGTGTATAGGAATGCCAAAGATTTCTGTGCATTAATTTTCTATCCTGCAACCTTACCAAATTCATTGATTAGTTCTAGTAGTTTTCTGGTGGCATCTTTAGGATTTTCTCTGCATAGTATCATGTTGTTGGCAAACAGTGACACTTTTACTTCTTCTTTTCCAATTTGATTCCTTTTATTTCTTTTTCTTCTGTGACTGCTGTGGCTAGGACTTCCAAAACTATGTTGAATAAGAGTGGTGAGAGTGGACATCTTTGTCTTGTTCCTGACTTTAGTGGAAATGCTTTCAGTTTTTCACCATTGAGTATGATGCTTGCTGTAGGTTTGTCATATATGTCCTTTATTATGTTGAGGTAGGTTCACTCTATGCCCATTTTTTGGAGAGTTTTTATTGTAAATCGGTGTTGAAATTTGTCAAAAGCTTTTTCTGCAACTATTGAGATGATCATATGGTTTTTATTCCTTAATTTGTTAAAGTGGTGTGTCATGTTGTTTGATTAGTGTATATTGAAGAAAACTTGTATCCTTGGGATAAACCCCACTTAATCATGGTGTATGATCTTTTTAATGTGTTGTTGCTTTCAGTTTGCTAGTATTTTGTTCAGGATTTTTACCTATGTTCATCAGAGATATTGGTCTATAATTTTCTTTTTTAATGATATCTTTTTCTGCTTTTGGTATCAGGGTGATGGTGGCTTTGTAGAATGAAGTTGGGAGTGTTTCTCTCTCTGCAATTATTTGGAAGAGTTTGGGAAGGATGGATGTAGGTCTTCTGTAAATGTTTGATAGAATTCACCTGTGAAGCCATATGGTCCTGGACTTTTGTTTGTTGGAAGATTTTTAATTATGGTTTCAATTTCATCACTTGTGATACATCTGTTTATATTTTCTAATTCTCCTCAGTACAGTCTTGGAAAATTGTACCTTTCCAAGAATTTTTCCAGTTCTTCATGGTTGTCCATTTTATTGGCATATATTGTTTGTAGTAGTCTCTTATAATCCTTTGTATTTCTGCAGTGTCAGTTGTGATTTCTCCTTTTTCATTTCTAATTTTATTGATTTGCATCCTCTCCCTTTTTTTCTTGATGAGTCTGGCTAATGGTTTATTGATTTTGTTTTTCTTCTCAAAGAACCACCTTTTAGTTTTATTGATCTTTGCTATTGTTTTCTTTATTTCTATTTCATTTATTTCTGCTCTGATCTTTATGATTTCATTCCTTCTACTGACTTTGTGTTTTCTTTGTTCTTCTTTCTCTAGTTGTTTTAAGTGTAGGGTTAGATTGTTTATTTGAGATTTTTCTTGTTTCTTGAAGTGAGATTGTATTGCTCTAAACTTCCCTCTTAGAACTGTTTTTGCTGCATCCCACAGGTTTTGGGTCATCATGTTTTCATAGTCATTTGTTTCTATGTATTTTTTTTTTTTAATTTCTTCTTTGAGTTCATCAGTGATCTCTTGGTTATTTAGTAGCACACTCTTTAGCCTCCATGTATTTGTGTTTTTTACAGGTTTTTTTTTCCTGTAATTGATTTCTAATCTCATAGTGTTGTAGTCAGAAAATATGCTTGATATGATTTCAATTTTCTTAAATTTTCCAAGGCTTGATTTGTGAACCAAGATGTGATCTATCCTGGAGAATGTTCCATGCACACTTGAGAAGAAAATGTATTCTGCCACTTTTGGGTGGAATATTCTATAATTATCAATTAGATCTATCTGGTCTCTTGTGTCATTTAAAGCTTGTTTCCTTATTTATTTTCTGTTTGGATGATCTGCCAATTGGTGTGAGTTTGGTGTTAAAGTCCCCTACTATTGTTGTATTATTGTTGATTTCCCCTTTTATGGTTGTTATCATTTTCCTTCTGTATTGAGGTGTTCTTATGTCAAGTGTATAAACATTTATAATTGTTATATCTTCTTGTTGGATTGATCCTTTGATCATTATGTGGTGTCCCTCCTTATCTCTTGTAACAGTCTTTATTAAAGTCTATTTTATCTGATATGAGTACTGCTACTCCAGCTTTCTTTTAATTTCCATTTGGATGGAATAACTTTTTCCATCCCCTCACTTTCAGTCTCTATGTGTCCCTAGGTCTGAAGTGGGTCTCTTGTAGACAGCATATATATGGGTCTTGTTTTTGTATCCATTCAGCCAGTCTGTGTCTTTTGGTTGGGACATTTAATCCATTTACATTCAAGGTTATTATTGATATGTATGTTTCTATTACTATTTTCTTAATTTTTTGGGTTTGTTTTTGTGGGTTTTTTTCTTCTCTTGTGTTTCCCACTTAGAGAAGTTTCTTTAACATTTGTTGTAAAGCTCATTTGGTGTTGCTGAATTCTCTTAGCTTTTGGTTGTCTGAAAAGCTTTTGACTTCTCCATCGACTCTGAATGAGATCCTTTCTGTGTAGAGTAATCTTGGTTGTAGGTTTGTCTCTTTCATCACTTTAAGTGTATCATGCCACTCCCTTCTGGCCTGCAATTTGTGCTGAAAAATTAGCTGATAACCTTATGGGGATTCCTATGCATGTTATTTTTTGTTTTTCCCATGTTGCTTTTAATATTTTTCTTTGAATTTAATTTTTGTTAGTTTGTTTAATATGTTTCTTGGTGTGTTTTTCCCAGGTTTTATCTTGTAAGGGAGTCTCTGTGCTTCCTGGACTTAGGTGACTATTTCCTTTCCTATGTTAAGGAAGTTTTCAACTATCATCTCTTCAAATATTTTCTCAGACCATTTTTTTTCTCTTCTTCTGGGACTACACAGAATATTGCTGCATTTAGTGTTGTCCCATAGGTCTCTGAGATTGTATTCAATACTTTTCATTCTTGTTTTCTTTATTCTGCTCCTTGGCAGTTATTCCACCATTTACCCTTCCCACTCACTTATTCGTTCTTCTGCCTTAGTTATTCTGTTATTGATTCCTTCTAGTGTATTTTTCATTTCAGTTATTGTGTTGTTCATCTCTGTTTGTTCTTTAGTTCTTCTAGATCTTTGTTAAACATTTCTTGTATTTTCTCATTCCATGCTTCCATTCTACTTCTGAGATTCTGGATCATCTTTACTATCATTACTCTGAATTATTTTTCAGGTTGATTGCTTATTTCCTCTTTATTTATTTTGTCTTGTAGTTTTTACCTTGCTCCTTCAACTGTGACATACATTTTTGCTGTCTCATTTTTTTTTTTTTTATGAGCAGGATTGTGTTCCTCTCTTACTGGTTGTTTAGCCTGAGGCTCCCAACACAGGGGTTTGTAGGCTATTTGGTACAGCTATGTCTTAGTGCTGAGATGAGGAACTCCATGGTAACTCACTCCAATGAATATTCCCTGGGGTCTGAGTTTCTCTGTTAGTTCAGTGGTTTGAACTCAGAGCTCTGACCACAGGAGTTTGGCCCCACCCCAAGCTCGTGAACCAGAATTCCATAAGCTGCCTGGGGCAGGAAAAAAAACAAAAAACAAAAAACAAAAGAATAAGAACGAACCATAACAAAGTAAAAAATAAAATTAGACTAGGGAACTCACAGATATATTAGGAAGAATATAAAAATAAAAATATAGATGAATCAACAACCAGAAGGTACATAAGTACCACAATAGTAAAAAAGAGCAGGAGGTTAAAGAAAAAAGAAAAAGAGGGGGAAATGTCTTGGCTGTGGAGAGCAGGACCTAAGCAGGTGTGACTTTTGGGTGGTGGGCATGGCCAATGCTCAGTACACACAGGGCTGGAAAAGGCCCTGGGGGCTGTGAGGAGTGGCGCTTAAGCTCAAGGAACAGAAGGGGTCCAGCGTTCCCCTCACCCCTGGCCTCAGAGGCAGGGGACTTCACTTGGGAGGACAGCAGGCTTCCTCGTCTCGAGTGGGCTGGGCAAATGTCCTCCTCTCCTCTCCTCCTCCTCTGGTCTGGGAGGGTCCCTCCCACTTACCTCTCCTGATCTCCCCAGCCTACCTCCTATAACCACAAGGACCCACGTAGCCCAGAGGGGATTTTAGGGGGCAGGGGATTGGCCTGGGAGCTCAGAAGTCTCCCTGTGCCGGAGTGGGCAGGGCAATCACCTTCCACTCCTCTCCCACCCCTCCTGGATGACTCCTCCCACCTGACTCTCCTGATCTCTCCAGCCTCCCTCTTTTGTCCCCAGGACCCACACTGCCTGGATGGGGTTTTGAAAGGGAGTGACCAGCCTGGGAGCTCAGCAGGTTCCCCAGCCTGAGTGGGCTAGATAATCACCCTCCATTCCTCTCTCGCTCTTCCTGGAGAGTTCCTCCCACCTGCCTCTCCTGATCTCCCTGGCCTCATGGACGCTGATCCTTTCTGTCCTCCACTTCTCTCCCCTCAGTCCCCCTACATCCTACCGGTTCCCTTTGGGGTTCTTCCCATCTCCTTGGGCATCAGATTCCCCCACCAGTGTCCTGAAGGAGCCCTAGTTGTGGGGAGATGCTAACTCCATGTCTTCCCACACCACCATCTTGACTCCACTTCCTATTTTGCTTTCTTATCATGTGTGTATTCACTGGAGTAGCACTTTTAATTTCCTTCAAAAACTTCTTTGCATTCACAACTTGGCTAGCAACTTGGTGCAAAAGGCATAGCTTTTTGTCTATCTAGGTTTTAGACATGCTTTTCTCATTAAACTTAATCATTTCTAGCTTTTGATGTATAGTGAGAGAGGTGAGACTCTCCTTTTCACTTGAACATTTAGAAGCCATTGTAGGGTTATTAATTGGCATAATTTCAATATTGTTTTGTCTGAGGAATAGGGAAGCCCAAGGAGAGGAAGAGAGAAAGGGAACTAGCTGGTCAGTAGAGGAGTCAGTACACACAATATTTATCAGATAAGTTCACCATCTTATATGGGATTGGTTTGTGACACCCCAAAACAATTACAGATCACCATAAAAAATATAATAACAATAAAAAGTTTGAAATTTCATGAGAATTATCAGAATGTGAAACAGAAACATGAAGTAAGCAAATCCTGTTGGAAAAATGACCTGATAGATTTGCTCAAGGTGGGGCTGCCACAGAACTTCAATTTGTAAAAAATGCAATGTCTGTGAAGCACAATAAAGTGAAGCACAATGAAATGAGGCATGCTTGTAACTCATAACAGGGTATTGTTTTATTCCTGTCTTCCATACTTTATAACATTGCTGTCACTCATTTTACATATTCATAAGCCATACTTCCTAAATATATCACTGCTATAAGTATTTTGAAGTAATTCATATATTATATGAATTAAAAATATTAAATATAAAATATTTTATTTTACCTTCATTCATTTCTTCTCTAACTCTTCTTTACTTTATGTAGATCCAAGTTTCTAATCTATATCATTTTCCTTCTCATTGAATAACTTTTTACATTTATTGCAGGTAGGTCTTATGGTAACAAATTACCTCAACTTTTGTTTGAGAAAGTTTAATTCTCTTTCACTTTTGAAATATAATTTATCCTGGATAGAGTATTCCAAGTTGGTGTCTTAACTTTTCTCTTTCAATGCTTTAAATAATTCACCCCATTCTCTTCTTGTTTGCATGGTTTCTGAAGAGAATTCTGATATAATTTTAATCTTTGTTTCTTTGTAGGTAAGGTTTTTGATTTTTTGTTATTGTTTTCCTCATGGCTACTGTTTTTTGTTTTTGTTTTGCTGCACATGGGCCTCTCACTGTTGTGGTCTCTCCTGTTGTGGAGCACAGGCTCCGGACACGCAGGCTCAGCGGCCATGGCTTATGGGTCCAGCTGCTCCACAGCATGAGGGATCTTCCTGGACTGGGGCACAAACCCACGTCCCCTGCATTGACAGGCGGACTCTCAACCACTGTGCCACCAGGGAAGCCCTCCTCATGGCTACTTTTAAGATTTTCCTTTATCTTTGATTTTTTTTCAATTTTTTTTTCTTATTTATTTATTTATTTATTTTTTTAACATCTTTATTGGGGTATAATTGCTTTACAATGGTGTGTAAGTTTCTGCTTTATAACAAAGTGAATCAGTCATACATAAACATATGTTCCCATATGTCTTCCCTCTTGCGTCTCCCTCCCTCCCACCCTCCCCATCCCACTCCTCCAGGCTGTCACAAAGCACCGAGCCAATATCCCTGTGCCATGTGGCTGCTTCCCACTAGCTATCTACCTTACTACGTTTGTTAGTGTGTATATGCCCATGACTCTCTCTCGCCCCGTCACAGCTCACCCTTCCCCCTCCCCATAACCTCAAGTCCGTTCTCTAGGAGGTCTGCATCTTTATTCCTGCCTTACCCCTAGGTTCTTCATGACATTTTTTTCTTAAATTCCTTCTATATGTGTTAGCATATGGTATTTGTCTTTTTCTTTCTGACTTACTTCACTCTGTATGACAGACTCTAGGTCTATCCACCTCATTACAAATAGCTCAATTTTGTTTCTTTTTATGGCTGAGTAATATTCCATTGTATATATGTGCCACATCTTCTTTATCCATTCATCCGATGATGGGCACTTAGGTTGTTTCTATCTCCGGGCTATTGTAAATAGAGCTGCAATGAACATTTTGGTACATGACTCTTTTTGAATTTTGGTTTTCTCAGGGTATATGCCCAGTAGTGGGATTGCTGGGTCATATGGTAGTTCTATTTGTACTTTTTTAAGGAACCTCCATACTGTTCTCCATAGTGGCTGAACCAATTCACATTCCCACCAGCAGTGCAAGAGTGTTCCCTTTTCTCCACACCCTCTCCAGCATTTATTGTTTCTAGATTTTTTGATGATGGCTATTCTGACTGGTGTGAGATGATATCTCATTGTAGTTTTGATTTGCATTTCTCTAATGATTAATGATGTTGAGCATTCTTTCATGTGTTTGTTGGCAGTCTGTATATCTTCTTTGGAGAAATGTCTATTTAGGTCTTCTGCCCATTTTTGGATTGGGTTGTTTTTTTGTTATTGAGCTGCATGAGCTGCTTGTAAATTTTGGAGATTAATCCTTTGTCGGTTGCTTCATTTGCAAATATCTTCTCCCATTCTGAGGGTTGTCTTTTTTTTTTTTAACATCTTTATTGGGGTATAATTGCTTTACAATGGTGTGTTAGTTTCTGCTTTATAACAAAGTGAATCAGTCATACATAAACATATGTTCCCATATGTCTTCCCTCTTGCGTCTCCCTCCCTCCCACCCTCCCTATCCCACCCCTCCAGGCTGTCACAAAGCACCGAGCCAATATCCCTGTGCCATGTGGCTGCTTCCCACTAGCTATCTACCTTACTACGTTTGTTAGTGTGTATATGCCCATGACTCTCTCTCGCCCTGTCACAGCTCACCCTTCACCCTCCCCATAACCTCAAGTCCGTTCTCTAGGAGGTCTGCGTCTTTATTCCTGCTTTACCCCTAAGTTCTTCATGACATTTTTTTCCTTAAATTCCATATATATGTGTTAGCATATGGTATTTGTCTTTTTCTTTCTGACTTACTTCACTCTGTATGACAGACTCTAGGTCTATCCACCTCATTACAAATAGCTCAATTTCATTTCTTTTTATGGCTGAGTAATATTCCATTGTATATATGTGCCACATCTTCTTTATCCATTCATCCGATGATGGGCACTTAGGTTGTTTCCATCTCCAGGCTATTGTAAATAGAGCTGCAATGAACATTTTGGTACATGACTCTTGTTGAATTTTGGTTTTCTCAGGGTATATGCCCAGTAGTGGGATTGCTGGGTCATATGGTAGTTCTATTTGTACTTTTTTAAGGAACCTCCATACTGTTCTCCATAGTGGCTGAACCAATTCACATTCCCACCAGCAGTGCAAGAGTGTTCCCTTTTCTCCACACCCTCTCCAGCATTTATTGTTTCTAGATTTTTTGATGATGGCCATTCTGACTGGTGTGAGATGATATCTCATTGTAGTTTTGATTTGCATTTCTCTAATGATTAATGATGTTGAGCATTCTTTCATGTGTTTGTTGGCAGTCTGTATATCTTCTTTGGAGAAATGTCTATTTAGGTCTTCTGCCCATTTTTGGATTGGGTTGTTTGTTTTCTTGTTATTGAGCTGCATGAGCTGCTTGTAAATTTTGGAGATTAATCCTTTGTCGGTTGCTTCATTTGCAAATATTTTCTCCCATTCTGAGGGTTGTCTTTTGGTCTTGTTTATGGTTTCCTTTGCTGTGCAAAAGCTTTGAAGTTTCATTAGGTCCCTTTTGTTTATTTTTGTTTTTATTTCCATTTCTCTAGGAGGTGGGTCAGAAAGGATCTTGCTGTGATTTATGTCATAGAGTGTTCTGCCTATGTTTTCCTCTAAGAGTTTGATAGTTTCTGGCCTTACATTTAGGTCTTTAATCCATTTTGAGCTTATTTTTGTGTATGGTGTTAGGGAGTGATCTAATCTCATACTTTTACATGTACCTGTCCAGTTTTCCCAGCACCACTTATTGAAGAGGCTGTCCTTTCTCCACTGTGCATTACTGCCACCTTTATCAAAGATAAGGTGTCCATATGTGTATGGGTTTATCTCTGGGCTTTCTATCCTGTTCCATTGATCTATCTTTCTGTTTTTGTGCCAGTACCATACCGTCTTGATAACTGTAGCTTTGTAGTATAGTCTGAAGTCAGGGAGCCTGATTCCTCCAGTTCCTTCTTTCGTTCTCAAGATTGCTTTGGCTATTCGGGGTCTTTTGTGTTTCCATACAAATTGCAAAATTTTTTGTTCTAGTTCTGTGAAAAATGCCAGTGGTAGTTTGATAAGGATTGCATTGAATCTATAGATTGCTTTGGGTAGTACAGTCATTTTCACAATGTTGATTCTTCCAATCCAAGAACATGGTATATCTCTCCATCTATTTGTATCATCTTTAATTTCTTTCATCAGTGTCTTATAATTTTCTGCATACAGGTCTTTTGTCTCCTTAGGTAGGTTTATTCCTAGATATTTTATTCTTTTTGTTGCCATGGTAAATGAGAGTGTTTTCTTGATTTCACTTTCAGATTTTTCATCATTAGTATATAGGAATGCCAGAGATTTCTGTGCATTAATTTTGTATCCTGCCACTTTACCAAATTCATTGATTAGCTCTAGTAGTTTTCTGGTAGCATCTTTAGGGTTCTCTATGTATAGGATCATGTCATCTGCAAACAGTGACAGCTTTACTTCTTCTTTTCCAATTTGGATTCCTTTTATTTCCTTTTCTTCTCTGATTGTTGTGGCTAAAACTTCCAAAACTATGTTGAATAAGAGTGGTGAGAGTGGGCAACCTTGTCTTGTTCCTGATCTTAGTGGAAATGCTTTCAGTTTTTCACCATTGAGGATGATGTTTGCTGTGGGCTTGTCATATATGGCCTTTATTATGTTGAGGAAAGTTCCCTCTATGCCTACTTTCTGCAGGGTTTTTATGATAAATGGGTGTTGAATTTTGTCAAAAGCTTTCTCTGCATCTATTGAGATGATCATATGGTTTTTCTCCTTCAATTTGTTAATATGGTTTATCACATTGATAGATTTGCGTATATTGAAGAATCCTTGCATTCCTGGAATAAACCCCACTTGATCATGGTGTATGATCCTTTTAATGTGCTGTTGGATTCTGTTTGCTAGTATTTTGTTGAGGACTTTTGCATCTATGTTCATCAGTGATATTGGCCTGTAGTTTTCTTTCTTTGTGACATCCTTGTCTGGTTTTGGTATCAAGGTGATGGTGGCCTCGTAGAAGGAGTTTGGGAGTGTTCCTCCCTCTGCTATATTTTGGAAGAGTTTGAGAAGGATAGGTGTTAACTCTTCTCTAAATGTTTAATAGAATTCGCCTGTGAAGACATCTGGTCCTGGGCTTTTCTTTGTTGGGAGATTTTTAATCACAGTTTCAATTTCAGTGCTTGTGATTGGTCTGTTCATATTTTCTATTTCTTCCTGATTCAGTCTTGGCAGGTTGTGCATTTCTAAGAATCTGTCCATTTCTTCCAGATTGTCCATTTTATTGGCATAGAGTTGCTTGTAGTAATCTCTCATGATCTCTTTTATTTCTGCAGTGTCAGTTTTTACCTCTCCTTTTTCATTTCTAATTCTATTGATTTGAGTCTTCTCCCTTTTTTTCTTAATGAGTCTGGATAGTGGTTTATCTATTTTGTTTATCTTCTCAAGAACCAGCTTTTAGTTTTATTGATCTTTGCTATTGTTTCCTTCATTTCTTTTTCATTTATTTCTGATCTGATTTTTATGATTTCTTTCCTTCTGCTAGCTTTGGGGGTTTTTTGTTCTTCTTTCTCTAATTGCTTGAGGTGCAAGGTTAGGTTGTTTATTCGAGATGTTTCCTGCTTCTTAAGGTGGGCTTGTATTGCTATAAACTTCCCCCTTAGAACTGCTTTTGCTGCATCCCACATGTTTTGGGTCGTTGTGTCTCCACTGTCATTTGTTTCTAGGTATTTTTTGATTTCCTCTTTGATTTCTTCAGTGATCACTTCATTATTAAGTAGTGTATTGTTTAGCCTCCATGTGTTTGTATTTTTTACAGATCTTTTCCTGTAATTGATATCTAGTCTCATGGCGTTGTGGTCAGACAAGATATTTGATACAATTTCAATTTTCTTAAATTTACCAAGGCTTGATTTGTGACCTAAGATATGATCTATCCTGGAGAATGTTCCATGAGCACTTGAGAAAAATGTGTATTCTGTTGTTTTTGGATGGAGTGTCCTATAAATATCAATTAAGTCCATCTTGTTTAATGTATCATTTAAAGCTTGTGTTTCCTTATTTATTTTCATTTTGGATGATCTGTCCATGGGTGAAAGTGGGGTGTTAAAGTCCCCTACTATGAATGTGTTACTGTTGATTTCCCCTTTTATGGATGTTAGTATTTGCCTTATGTATTGAGGTGCTCCTATGTTGGGTGCATAAATATTTACAATTGTTATATCTTCTTCTTGGATTGATCCCTTGATCATTATGTAGTGTCCTTCTTTGTCTCTTTTAGTAGTCCTTATTTTAAAGTCTATTTTGTCTGATATGAGAATTGCTACTCCAGCTTTCTTTTGGTTTCCATTTGCATGGAATATCTTTTTCCATCCCCTTACTTTCAGTCTGTATGTGTCTCTAGGTCTGAAGTGGGTCTCTTGTAGACAGCATATATAAGGGTCTTGTTTTTGTATCCATTCAACCAATCTGTGTGTTTTGGTGGGAGCATTTAGTCCATTTACATTTAAGGTAATTATCGATATGTATGTTTCAATTCCCATTTTCTAAATTGTTTTCTGTTCATTATTGTAGGTCTTTTCCTTCTTTTGTGTTTCTTGCCTAGAGAAGATCCTTTAGCATTTGTTGTAAAGCTGGTTTGGTGGTGCTGAACTCTCTCAGCTTTTGCTTGTCTGTAAAGGTTTTAATTTCTCCATCAAATCTGAATGAGATCCTTGCTGGGTAGAGTAGTCTTGGCTGCAGGTTTTTCTCCTTCATCACTTTCAGTATGTCCTGCCACTCCCTTCTGGCTTGTAGGGTTTCTACTGAGAGATCAGCTGTTAACCTTATGGGGATTCCCTTATGTGTTATTTGTTGGTTTTCACTTGCTGCTTTTAATATGCTTTCTTTGTATTTAATTTTTGACAGTTTGATTAATATGTGTCTTGGCGTATTTCTCCTTGTGTTTATCCTGTATGGGACTCTCTGTGCTTCCTGGACTTGATTAACTATTTCCTTTCCCATGTTAGGGAAGTTTTCAACTATAATCCTTTAAATATTTTCTCAGTCCCTTTCTTTTTCTCTTCTTTTTCTGGAACCCCTATAATTCGAATGTTGGCGCGTTTAATGTTGTCCCAGAGGTCTCTGAGACTGTCCTCAGTTCTTTTCATTCTTTTTTCTTTATTCTGCTCTGCAGTAGTTATTTCCACTATTTTATCTTCCAGGTCACTTAACCGTTCTTCTGCCTCAGTTACTCTGTTATTGATCCCATCTAGAGTACTTTTAATTTCATTTATTGTGTTGTTCATTGTTGCTTGTTTCATCTTTATTTCTTCTAGGTCCTTGTTAACTGTTTCTTGCATTTTGTCCATTCTATTTCCAAGATTTTGGATCATCCTTACTATCATTATTCTGAATTCTTTTTCAGGTAGACTGCCTATTTCCTCTTCATTTGTTAGGTCTGGTGCATTTTTATCTTGCTCCTTTATCTGCTGTGTGTTTTTCTGTCTTCTCATTTTCCTTATCTTACTGTGTTTGGGGTCTCCTTTTTGCAGACTGCAGGTTCGTAGTTCCCGCTGTTTTTGATGTCTGTCTCCAGAGGCTAAGGTTGGTTCAGTGGGTTGTGTAGGCTTCCTGGTGGAAGGGACTAGTGCCTGTGTTGTGGTGGATGAGGCTGGATCTTGTCTCTCTAGTGGGCAGGTTCACGTCTGGTGGTGTGTTTCGGGGTGTCTGTGGCCTTATTATGATATTAGGCAGCCTCTCTGCTAATGGGTGGGGTTGTGTTCCTGTTTTGCTAGTTGTTTGGCATAGGTTGTCCAGCACTGTGGCTTGCTGGTCGTTGAGTTAAGCTGGGTGCTGGTGTTAAGATGGAGGTCTCTGGGAGATTTTCGCCGTTTGATATTATGTGGAGCTGGGAGGTCTCTTGTGGACCAGTGTCCTGAAGTTGGTTCTCCTACCTCAGAGGCAGAGCCCTGACTTCTGGCTGGAGCACCAAGAGCCTTTCTTCCACACGGCTCAGAATAAAAGGGAGAAAGAGTAGAGGGAATTAGTAGAAGTATGAGGAAAGAAAGAAGGAAAGGAGGGAACAAAGGAAGGAAGGAAGGAAGAAAGAAAGAAGCAAAGAAGGCAAGAAGGATAGAAAGGAGGGAGGGAGGGAGGGAGGGAGGAAGGAAGGAGGGAAAGAAGGAAAAAGACAAAGAAAGAAGATACAGTAAAAATAAAATAAAGTATAATAAAGTTATTGAATTAAAAAATTCTTATTTAGAAAAAAAAAAAAGGGACGGATAGAACCTTAGGACAAATGTTGGAAGCAAGGCTATACAGACAAAATCTTACACAGAAGCATACACATACACCCTCAGTAAAAGAGGTAGAGGGGGAAAGATCATAAATCTTGCTGTCAGAGACCACCTCCTCAATTTGGGATGATTCGTTGTCTAAAGGAGGGAAGGAAGGAAGGAAAGAAAGAAAGAACGAAGGTAAAGCATAATAACGTTATTAAAATTAAAATTGATTATTAAGAAAAAAATTTTAAGAAAAAACCATGGACGGATAGAACCCTAGGACAAATGGTGGAAGCAAGACTATACAGACAAGATCTCACACAGAAGCATACACATACACATTCACAAAAAGAGGAATAGGGAAAAAATTCATAGATCTTGCTCCTAAAGTCCACTTCCTTAATTTGGGATGATTGGTTGTCTATTCAGGTATTCCACAGATGCAGGGTATATCAAGTTGATTGTGGAGCTTTAATCCGCTGCTTCTGAGGCTGCTGGGAGAGATTTCCCTTTCTCTTCTTTGTTCTCACAGCTCCCAGGGGCTCAGCTTTGGATTTGGCCCTGCCTCTGCGTGTAGGTCGCTGGAGGGCGTCTGTTTTTTGCTCAGACAGGACGGGGTTAAAGGAGCCGCTGATTCGGGGGCTCTGGCGCACTCAGGCCGGCGGGGAGGGAGGGGCACGGAGTGCGGGGCGGGCCTGCGGAGGCAAAGGCCGGCGTGACGTTGCAGCAGCCTGAGGCCCGCCATGCGTTCTCCCGGGTAAGTTGTCCCTGGATCCCGGGAACCTGGCAGTGGCGGGCTGCACAGGCTCCGCGGAAGAGGGGTGTAGAGAGTGACCTGTGCTTGCACACAGGCCCCTTGGTGGCGGCAGCAGCAGCCTTAACGTCTCCCGCCCGCCTCTGGGGTCCGCGCTTTTAGCCGCGGCTCGCGCCCGTCTCTGGAGTTCCTTTAAGCAGCGTTCTTAAACCCCTCTCCTCACGCACCAGGAAACAAAGAGGGAAGAAAAAGTCTCTTGCCTCTTCGGCAGGTGCAGACTTTTCCCGGGACTCCCTCCCGGCTAGCTGTGGTGCACTAACCCCTTCAGGCTATGTTCAAGCCGCCAACCCCAGTCCTCTCCCTGCGCTCCGTCCGAAACCGAAACCTGAGCCTCAGAGCCTCAGCTCGCAGCCCAGCCCGCCCCGGCGGGTGAGCAGACAAGCCTCTCGGGCTGGTGAGTGCCGGTTGGCACCGATCCTCTCTGCGGGAATCTCCCCGCTTTGCCCTCCGCACCCGTTGCTGTGCACTCCTCCGCGGCTTCGAAGCTCTCCCCTCCGCCTCCCGCAGTCTCCGCCCGCGAAGGGGCTTCCTAGTGTGTGGAAACTTTTCCTCCTTCACAGCTCCCTCCCACTGGTGCAGGTGCCGTCCCTATTCTTTTGTCTGTTTTTTCTTTTTATCTTTTACCCTACTCAGGTACCTGGGGAGTTTCTTGCCTTTTGGGAGATCTGAGGTCTTCTGCCAGCCTTCAGTAGGTGTTCTGTAGGAGTTGTTCCACGTGTAGATGTATTTCTGGTGTATCTGTGGGGAGGAAGGTGATCTCCGCGTCTTACTCTTCCGCCATCTTCAAGGTCCCCCCTTTTTTTTCAATTTAAATATGATTTGTATATGTCTAGATTTTTAAATATTTATCCTGTTTGGATTTCTCTGAGCTTCCTGGATCTCTGTTTTATTGTCTGTCATTAATTTTAGAATATTATCAGTCATTATTGCTGCACATATTTCTTCTGTTCCTTTCTTTCTCTCTTTTTGGTATTCCAATTATGTGTATGTTACACCATTTGTAATTGTCTCACGTTTCTTGGATATTCCTTTCCTCTTTTCTATTTTTTTATTTTTCTGTATTTCAGTTTTATATTTCTATTGACATATATTAAACTTCACTCATTCTTTCCTCAGCCATGTATAAGGTGACAAACCCATTAAAGGCATTCCTCATTCTTGTTACAATTTTTTGCTAGCATTTCCTTTTGATTTTTTCAAAGAGTTTTTAACTCCGCTTGCATTACCCATCTGTTTCTGTGTGTTGTCCACCATTTCCTTTATAGCCTTAGCCTTTTTAACATCATTATTTTAAATTTCTAGCCTGATAATTCTAAAATATTTGCCATATCTGAGTCTTGTTTTGATGCTTGCTTTGTATCTTCAGACTATGCTTTTTGCCTTTTTGTATATCCTTTAAAGTTTTTGTTGAAAGCCAGACATGATGTATTGGGTAGGTGGAACTAAGGTACCCATTTACACAAATTGATGTGTCTTCTTATTGCTTATGCCTACCTGTGACTTGTAGAACTAAAACTGGGAAAATCCTGGAGAAATCCTCAAGCTGGGTTGAGTTTGTTCACCTTTCTCAGAGCATCCAAATTAATAAAGGGAGAAAAATATTAAATGATGAACACTGAATCTGTATGCCCCTGGTTATATTTTATATTTTTTTGCTATAGAAACTGTATTGAATTCTCAATGTCTAGAAGCCTTAGATAAATAAAATTTTAATGTCCACTAAAAATTGGGGCAAGATTGTCACATTGGTTCAGAACAATAGATTTGTGTCAGGGGGAAGTCATCACCCATCACTGTGCGTGATGAAGCTTTCAGTTCAGTTAATTTTTGGTAAAAATGAACAATGCACCACAAATTCAGCAAATTTAGCAAGGGGTTCTGGATGATCTCTATAACTTCAAAGTTCCATTTTACTTGACATAATCTCTTGAAAAGAAAACAAACTTTATTTTCTCACATAAATTTCAAATTTAAAACAGAGAAATGATAAAAACAACTTTAATATTTATGGAGAGTTTGTCTCTCTCTTTAAAATGGGAACATTTTAACTACTCTGAAAAACAAAAGTTGGTTACTTTACCCTCCTTATTTTCATAGTAATTCACTCATTTAGCAAGTATTTATTGAATACCTATTATGTACCAGGGACTGTTTAGGTGTTAGAGGTATGAAAGTCTGTCTGTGATATCCCTGCTGTCAATGAGTTTATATTCTAATAATGTGTGTGGCAGAAAGTAAATACACAAAAAAATAAATACATGGTAAAATATCAGCTACACATAACTAATAAGAAGACACACTGATTTGTGTTATTGGGTGAAAAAGGGATGAGGATTACTATTTTAGATCAGGTGGTCAGAGTATTTCTCTCTGGAGAGGTGACATTGAACAGAGATCTGAATAAAGGTGCATTGTAGTCAGAATAAACAGGTCATGAAAAAGTGTTCAAATTATTGTTTGACATAATGGAGGAATATAAAAAAGGCCCATTTAGGTGGACACTATTCAGAAGTTGCCAAATGACCTGAAATTGATGTCTATATGGCTTTAGCCAGTGATTCCCAAATGTGGATGCAAATTAGAATGACCTGGGATCTTTAAAAACCACTAATGTCTGAATTCTACCGGTAAACATTTCGACTTAATTAGTATTGTGTGCAACCTAGGCAGCTGAATTTTTAAAAATTTACCCAGTGATTTTAATAGGCAGCAAAGTTTGGCAACTTAGCTACGTTCTAAGCTGTCTTTCAATCTTTGGACAGCATAAATATTAAATTACATAACATAACACAAAATCAACTACACAATCTTGCCTCAGTTTCTCCCAAATCATATCTGCCAATATATCTTTTGCTGCATTCATCAGATTTTCCAGGTCCTTTTCCTTCTCAGTGCTTCTGCTTATGCTGGGTATTATATGACTGAATTTTCTTTATTTTTGTCCACTCTCTCTCTTTGAGTAACTCCCAATTTAAATTTAATTTCAGATGTCCCTTGTGTAGTATTCTACCTTTGCCAGACTAGTGTGCCCATTACCCCAGTTTCCATGCACAATTTGTTGACCCTTGTTGTTCCAGCATAATTATCAACAATGACTCCCATTTTACTCACAGTTTGTTCCATGGTTTTTATGGCCATGTTTTAATTTGTGTTCCCACAGTTCATATAATGTTTATAATTTGTCAGAACATACCAAAATTTTTAATTAACTTTGGTACATCCTTTACTATTTTGTGAACTCTGTAAGGGTAAGACAACACTATATTTTGTTTTGTAACCCCCATAACAAGCACATGACACAATAGATATTCACATAAATTGTTGAATTGATTTAATGGATGTATAGAAGTTAATGTATATAGGAATAGTGTAGTATTTTAATAAAATCGTCTCAAATATTTATATATTTAATTTTTAAACTATTTTAATTCTTACACTTCTGGCCAATATTCAATCAGTTGTCCAGAATATTATGGATTGAATTTACACAAATCCAATTAAAGTCACATCTGCAACACAGTGACAATGATTTTACCAATATAGTCTGAAGCAAATTGAGGTCAGTGTACATTTTCTCATAACCTTGCTCTTAGCTTTTCTTCCATGAACTGCAGAAGGTTTCAATTTACTGAAGCACTGAGGTAGGTAAGATCCAATCAAAGTAAAAGCAAAATCAATAAATGTTAACCTCGAAGGGCTAAATAGTAGTGACATCAGTCATGAAGAAAAGTTGATTGTAGGTTTGAAACACTATTGTTCTGTAATGGTAGGAGAATAAAACTGCAACTATGACCCTGATATATTTAAGTTTTATTTAGCTTAATGTATTTAACATGCAGACAAAGAGATTCAAACTTAACTTCATTATATTGATAGACTAGTGCTTAACAAGGAAAGAAAAATTTGATCTTTTCATTATAATATGAAAATATTTTGTTATTGTAATGTTTTTTGATAATATATTCTAAAATATGATCACTTAGAAAATGCTTTCAATGTTTGTGATAATATTCATGTAAATGGTTATTTCTTTTAAAATTAATACTTTTAAGGTATATGTGCAAAGGTATACATGGATTTTATACCTAGAGCAAAATGTATTAAATATAAAGGAAAAGCAGAACTATATATCAAAAAAATATATAGAAAAGTGGTTAAAAGCACACGCATTTCAGTCCCACCTTTGCCAACTTATTAATCCTATTTTTGTATTTGTAACACAATACTACTTATCTAATATGGTATTTTGAGGATTTTTGTAGTACAAGAACATATCAGATACCTCTTAAATATTTATCAAATAACTGGATAAATGACAACATACAATAGTAAAGAATCAAAAAATTGGTGGCATACAAGGGGAGGACACTGATTTTTTCCATCAATCATTTTGTGAAGATTAAATGAGTAAAATTATTTGAGTACCAAATATAACTTGTGACACAGTTTTTTTTTCAGTTCATTTTTATCAATTTTAATATTGCCATCAATTTCCTTTCATTGATTCATAAATCAACCATGGGTAATTGCTCTATTTGACCACTTTTGACTCACCATTGGTTTTATATTCAATCTAATAGTTTCATTCCTCATACACTTCAAATTCCTGCAGAGATTATCATCTTGCATGTATGTTTTAAATCTGTGGAAATAGAATTAAGGTAAGAATTATACACATCTTGTGTTCAATATGGTCACATAGAAAGCTATAATCCTGAACTCATGACAATATTGTAAAATGGTTTTTACACTACTCTATCACACAGTTCATTGTACCATATCCAGTACAGGGATCATCATACTCTCATTTATATTTAGGTTATTTTTTCAATACTTCTACACCATTGTGAAATACCTGATCTTTAAACTAAACCTCTAGTATAGCATAGATATTTCTATAGATTGAATGTTGATTCATAATATTATACTTAAGCACACTTGTTTTTGAGCAGTGTGTGCTTTTCCCAGAAAAGTTTATAATTCATCCAGGAAAGAGGTTTGTTTTAAGACAGTGTCCTGAAACTAGGAAGATGAGGCTTACATATCTTTGCTTAGGGGCAGACATGTTTAAGAACATCACATTCATATGCCACATGAATTGGGTTGGGACCAATAAGGATAATATCCTCTCTCATTTTTACCCTTTTGTTATCACTTAAGACCTAATATGATTTTGATATATCTAGTCTGATCTCATCTCTTACAAGTGGAGGATGACAGTGTCAAGCAGATAAGTGCATTAAAGAGGAAGCAGGGATCCTTTAGAACCCCATATTAACTGGTTGAAGATCCCAAAGTTAAGATAAACAGTAGGGACACCAGAAGGTGGCCTAATGCAATCTAGCTGCACTTTTCATCACATATTGTCCCTTCTTTGACAACTTAAATAATTTGTATTATTCAGCCTTAAATGAAGGAAATCCTGCCATTTGTGTCAACATGGATGAATCTGGAGGACACTATGCTAAGTGAAATAAGCCAGGCACAGACAGATAAATACTGCATAACCTCACTTATATGTGGAATTTTAAAAAGTGAAACTCATACTAACAGAGAGTACAGTGGTACTTGCTGGGCATTGCGGGTGGGGGGAATGGAGGATGATGGTCAAATGGTACAAACTTTCAGTTATAAGATGAAGAAGTTCTGGATACCTAATGTACAATATGGTAACTATAATTAATAATAGTGTACTATATATTTGAAATTTGGTAAGAGAATAGATCTAAAGTGTTCTCATCACACACACAAAGGTAGCTATGAGAGGTGATGGATATGTTAATTAGCTTGTTTCTGGTAATCATTTCACAATGTACATGCATATCAAAACAGTATGTTGTATACTTAAATGTATACAATTTTTATTTGTCAGTTATTTCTCAATAAACCTGGGGACAAAAAATAAATTTTTCTTTCAAAGCCTGAAGAAATAATTTTAGAGAAACATATTTTTTTCTACAAATTGAAAAGAAAAATAGTTATTTTTATTATTCCCTTGACCATGAGATTTCATTAAAGCAATCAGGTTTTCACTCTAGAAAATAACATAATGGTATGATCAATAAATTTTGGTTTCTGAAATTGGCTTATAAGTAGAATGAATATGACTCTATTGTATATTTTATAGTCAGTGTTCAATATTTGATGCCAGAAAGCCCCCTTGTTGGGAGAGGGCAACACATGGCAGTCAAATCTCTGCAGCTGCATCTAGCATCACGGTGATGAGAAGTTGTTTCATGTTTGTTGTTTTGTTTTGGGTTTTGCTCAACTGAAATCAAAGAAGCTAACAAAACTAGAAGGGCAAACTGTGTCAGGAAGAGAGGTGTAAATAAAAATCCAATATATCAACTGGGAAATCTAGATATTACTGATAAGATAGGGCTAGAAGCAAATATCACAGCAGCCGTAATCCAAGAAAAAGATAATAGCATGAGAAAGCTTTAAGAGGGCATAAGTCTTGTCTGTCTTAAATCAGACCTATCCGCTTTTTCAAATGAAAGAACAAACACATTAATGATTCTTTTTTTTAAGTGACTGATGACTGAAGGAAAAGACATAAGTTAAAAGTAAATGAGAGGGACTTCCCTGGTGGTGCAGTGGTTAAGAATACACCTGAAAGTGGAGGGGACACAGGTTTGAGCCCTGGCCCATGAAGATCCCACATTCTGTGGAGCAATTAAACCCGTGCACCATAACTACTGAGCCTGTGCTTTGGAGACCGTGAGCCACTCAGTAGTTGTTACTGAGTATGAGTGTCACAACTACTGAAGCCTGAGTGCCTAGAGCCTATGCTCTGCAGCAAGAGAAGCCACTGAAATGAGAAGCTCACACACTGCAACAAAAAGTAGCCCCCGCTCGCTGCAACTAGTGAAAGCCTGTGTGCAGCAAAGAAGAGACAATGTAGCCAAAAAATAAATAAATGAGTGAATATTTTTTGTTAAAAAAAGTAAATGAGAGAGAGATCAAGATGGCAGAGGAGTAGGAAGCAGAGTTCATCTCCTACCACAGAAACATTGAAAATACATCTACAAGTGGAACAATTAAGGTAGATTAGCTACTGAGCACCAACAAGAGACCTCAGACATCCAAAAGGACAAGAAAACCTACACATAAACAGGTAGGACAAAGGGAAAAAGAAAAAGAAGGAAACAGAACTGGGCCTGTGTCCTGGGGAGGGAGCTGTAAAGGAGGAAAATTTCCTGTACCTTGGGGAGATCAGTGGGGAGATCAGCCTGGACAGAGGAGGAGCTTCAGGGCCTAAGAGAGAGGAGAAATTGGTTTGTGGAAGGCAAAATGGGGAGTAACCTTCATAGGGGGTCACTATCACCACCACCCTGCACTCCTCAAACTAAGATACTCCTCTTTTGGTGAGTGTGGGGTTTGGGTGCTTGAAGCTCAGACTCCAGAGCTCAGTTCTAGGGAGAGACCCAGGGTTAGGTGTGGAAACAGCCTTAAGAGGTTGGGCCATGGCAGTGGAGGGTGTACTAGGCAAAAGCTTGGTCCCACCAGAGAGGCAAGGCACCATTATTGGGAATTGTATGAGGAGAGGGGCAGGGCCACCAGAAGAGCTTATTTCTCTGTGAATGCACCCAGGCAACAAGACACTGCCTATGGGAGCTCCAGGGGATGGCATGAATTGCCACCACCATCTCGGGCTCCAGAGGCAGACACTGGTTGCCTCTTCTAGACACACAGGCAGACATCAGACCCTGCCCTTGCTGATCCAGAAGGGCATAGACAGCTCCTGCCACTAGGAATTCCACCAGAGGGCCCAAGGACCTGCCATGCTGACCTGGAAGGGTGCAGAAACTTCTGCCAATAGGAATTCTGCCAGTGGGCCCCCAGACCTGCCCACCCTGTCCCGAGGGGTCAGATAGATTCCGCATCTAGGAAATCTGTCAGTCAGTGCCAAAACATGCCCTGCAGCCCTGGGAGTGTGCAGATAGCTCCCCCAGTAGATCTGTCAGTGGGTGCCAGGACGTTCCCCACCGTCCCTGGAGCATGGATAGCTTTCGCTACTAGAAAATCTGCCAGTGGGTGCCAGGACCTGTCATACTGTCCTGGGAGGGCATGGAGAGCTGCCCCTACCAGGATATCTGTCAGTGGATGCCGGGACCTGCCCCACTGTCTTGGGAGCATGCAGATAGCTCTTGCTACTAGGAAATACATCAGCTGGTACCAGGACCTGCCCGCTCTATCCCAGGAGGGCACGGATAACTCCCCAACTAGGAAATCACCCAGAGGAAGGGCTGAAAACACAGCTGAGCCCCAGGGGTCATGTAATAAGGAAAGAAAAGATGAAATCTCTCCTCACGGCTGCACAGTGTGGAGTTATGGCTGCACACGAGTTACATCTCCACTGATGGTTTCCTAAATTTAGCACCTGTGAAACATCTCAAAGGGCAACAAGTGCTCCTACAGCTGGGATGGGTCTGGTGTTAGCAGCGCTGGGGTTTGTGGGCATGTACATGTGGGGCTTGATCCAGGCCAGAGTCTGAGCTGCCTCTATATCTCCCACAGCGGGTCTAGGTGCACAACTACTGCAGTCCTGGGACCTGACCTCAATGATCTGTGCCAGTGGCCTGGTGAAAACAATGCCTGAGAATCACCTGGGCCAATTGCAAACTTACCTATAGCTAAGGCAGTACTGAGAGCAGTGCCAACAAAAGTATGCTTTGTGAGCCCACACAATGGACAAAAGTGGACACAACAGAACACATTCACAGGTGAACAACTCCAGAGGAAGAATACTCAGTGGCTTCTCTCCTAGTGGGAGTGCTCCAGTTCCACCTACCTTGTGCTGCAGATCAGAATTACAGCTAAGAAACAGATCTGGTGGCCTCTACTACAACAACTAGGAAGCAGACCTGACCCCTGATAAGGCAGTGACAACCACAGAGCAAAGGGGAGGCTCCTCTCAATATCCTGGGCAGGATCTAGTCACCACAACACCTATTAAATCCCCTATCAAGGTGATAATGGCATAAGCCTCTAGACCAACCTCACCCAACTGGGGGCAGATACCAGAAGCAAGGGGAACTATGATGTGGCAGCCTGTGGAAAGGAGACCACAAACACAGTAACTCTGACAAAATGAGATGGCAAAGAAATTTGTTGCAGATGAAGGAGCAAGAAAAAACAAAACCTACAAGAACAACAAAAAGAAGAGGAGATAGGCAGTCTGCCTGAGAAAGAAATCATAGTAATGATAGTAGATGGTATCCAAGACCTCAGAGAATGGAGGCATGGATATAGAAGACACAAGAAAAGTTTAACAAAGACCTAGAAGGACTAAAGAACCAACAAACAGAGATGAACAATGCAATAACTGAAATGAAAATACACTAGAAGGAATCAATAGCAGAATAATTGAGGCAGAAGAACAGATAAGTGACCTGGAAGACAGAATGGTGGAAATCTCTGCTTTTGAACAGAAAAATGAAAGAAGAAAATGAAGACAGTCTCAAAGACTTTGGAGACAACATTAAACACACAAACATTTGAATTATAGGGGTCCCAGAAGAAGAAAAAAAAGAGAAAGGCCTGAGAAAATATTTGAAGAGATTATAGTCAAAAACTTACCTATAATGAGAAAGGAAATTTTGAACAAAGTCCAGGAAATGCAGAGAGTTCCATAAAGGATAAACCCAGGACAAAAAACATGCCAAGACAAATATTAATTAAACTAACAAAAATTAAATACAAAGAAAAAATATTAAAAGCAGCAAGGAAGAAGCAACAAATAATATACAAGGGAATCCCCATAAGTTTATCAGTTGATTTTTCTGCAGAAACCCTGCAGGTCAGAATGGAGTGATATGATATACTTAAAGTGATGAAAGGGAAAAACCTACATCCAAGAATACCCTAACCAGCAAGGTTCTCAATCAGATTTGATGGAGAAATCTAAAGCTTTACAGACAAGCAAAAGCTAAGAGAATTCAGCACCACCAATGCTTAAGGACTTTCTCTAGGCAGGAAACACAAGAGAAGAAAAAAAAAAAAGAGAGAGAAAGGGAAGAAAATAGAACTGCAAAAAACCACATAAAACAATTAAGAAAATGGCAATAGGAACATACCTATCAATAATTACCTTAAACGTGAATGGATTAAATGCTCCAACCAAAAGACATGGACTGAATGAGTGGATACAGAAACAAGACCTGTATATATGCTGTCTACAAGAGACCCACTTCAGACCTAGGGATACATACAGAGTGAAAGTGAGGGGATAGAAAAAGATATTCCATGCACATGGAAATCAAAAGAAAGCTGGAGTAGCAATAGTCATATAAAACAAAATAGACTTTAAGATAAAGACTGTTACAAGAGACAAGAAAGGACACTACATAATGATCAAGGGATCAATCCAAGAAGATATAACAATTGTAAGTATATATGCACCCAACATAGAAGCACCTAAATATATAAGGCAAATTCTAACAGCCATAAAAGGGTAAATTAACAGTAACACAATAATAGTGGAGGCTTTTAAAACCCCACTTACACCAATGGACAGCTCATCCAGACAGATAATTAATAGGGAAACACAGTCCTTAAATGACACATTAGACCAGGTATACTTAATTGATATTTATAGGACATTCTATCTGAAAGCAGCAGAATACACTTTCTTCTCAAGTGCACACAGAACATTCTCCAACATAGATCACACCTTGGGTCACAAATCAAACTGGAGTAAATTTAAGAAAATTAAAATGATAACAAGAATCTTTTCCAACCACAACACTATGAGATTAGAAATCAATTATGGAAAAAATGTAAAAAACAAAAACACATGGAGGCTAAACAGTATGTAATTAAATAACCAATGGATCATTGACGAAATCAAAGAGGAAATTAAAAAATACCTAGAGACAAATGACAATGAAAACACGATGACCCAAAACTTATGGGATGCAGCAAAAGCATTTCTAGAAGGAAGTATATAGCAAAACAACCTTACTTCAAGCAACAAGAAAAATCTCAAATAAACAAGCTAAACTCACACATAAAGCAAATAGAGAAAGAAGAACTAGCAAAACCCAAAGAAATCATAAAGATCTGAGCAGAAATAAATGAAATAGAAAGAAGAAAACAATAGCAAATGTCAATGAAACTAAAAGCTGGTTCTTTGAGAAGGTAAACAAAATTGATAAATCTTTAGCCAGACTCATCAAGAAAAAAAGGGAGAGGACTCAAATCAAAAAAGTTAGAAATGATAAATGAGAAGTTATAAATGACACTGCAGAAATACAAAATGCCAAAAGAGACTACTACAAGCAACTATATGTCAATAAAATGGACAACTTGGAAGAAATGGACAAAATCTTAGAAAGGTACAACCTTCCAAGACTGAACCAGGAAGTAATAGAAAATATAAACAGACCAATCACAAGCAATGAAATTGAAACTGTGATTAAAAATCCTCCAACAAACAAAAGTCCAGGACCACATGGCTTCACAGGTGAATTCTATCAAACATCTAGAAAAAGCTAACATGCATACTTCTCAAACTCTTTCAAAAAATTGCAGAGGAAGGAACACTCCCAAACTCATTCTATGTGGCTTCCACCACCTTGATACCGAAATGAGACAAATATTTCACAAAAAAGAAATTTACAGACCAATATCACTGATAAACATAGATGCAAAATTTTTCAACAAAATATTAGCGAACAGAATGCAACAACATATTAAAATGATCATACACCATGATCAAGTGGGATTTATTCCAGGGATGCAAGAATTCTTCAATAAACACAAATCAATCAATATGATACATCATATTAACAAACTGAAAGATAAAAACCTCAATAGATGCAGAAATATCATTTGACAAAATTCAACACCCATTTATGATAAAATTTATCTAGAAAGTAGGCATAGAGGGAACCTACCTCAACATAATAAAGACAGTATATGACAAACCCACAGCTAACATCATTCTCGATGGTGAAGAACTGAAAACATTTCCTCTAAGATCAAGAACAAGACAAATATGTGCACTTTAACCACTTTTATTCAACATAGTTTTGGAAGTTCTAGCCATGGAATTCAGAGAAGAAAGATAAATAAAAGGAATCCAAACTGGTAAAGAAGTAAAACTGTCACTGTTTGAAGATGACATAATACTATACATAGAAAATCCTAAAGATGCTACCAGAAAACTACTAGGGCTTACCAGTGAAGTTTGTAAAGTTGCAAGATACAAAATTAATGCACAGAAATCTCTTGCATTCCTACACACTAACAATGAAAGATCAGAAAGAGAAGTAAAGGAAACAATCTCATTTTCCATCACATCAGAAAGAATAAAATACCTGGGAATAAACGTACCTAAGGAGGCAAAAGACCTGCATGCAGAAAACTATGAAATACTTATAAAAGAAATCAAAGATGACACAAACAGATGGAGAGATATACCATGTTCTTGGATTGCAAGAATCAATCTTGTGGAAATGATTACATTATCCAAAGCAATCTACAGATTCAGTGCAATCCCTATCAAATTACCAATGGCACTTTTCATGAAATTAGAACAAAAAAATTACAATTTGTATGGAAACACAAAAGACTCCAAATAGCCAAAGCAATCTTAAGAAAGAAAAATGGAGCTGTAGAATGTGGCTCCCTGACTTCAGACTATACTACAAAGCTATGGTCTTCAAGACAGTATGGTCCTGGCACAAAAACAGAATTATCAATCAGCGCAACAAGATGGCAAATCCAGTTATAAACCCACAGAACTACAGTCACATAATCTATGACAAAGGAGGCAAGGATGTACAATGGAGTAAAGACAGTCTTTTCAATTATGATGCTGGGAAAACTGGACAGCTACATATGAAATAAGGATTAGAACACTCCCTAACACCATACACAAAAATAAACTCGAAATGGATTAAAGACTTAAATGTAAGCCCAAACACTATAAAACTCTTAGAGGAAAATGTGGGCAGAACACTCTTTGACATAAAGCACAGCAAGATATTTTTCGATTCACCACCTAAAGTAATATAAATAAAAACAAAAATAAACAAATGAGCCCTAAATAAACTTAAAAGCTTTTGCACAGAAAAGAAAACCATCAACAAAATGAGAAGAAAGCACACAGAATGGGAGCAAATATTTCAAATGAAGCAAACAACAAGGGATTAACCTCCAAAATGTACAAACAGCTCACGTGGCTCAATATCAAAAAACAAAAAATCCAATCAAAAAATGGATGGAAGATCTAAACAGACATTTCTCCAAAGAAGACATACAGATCACCAAAAAGCACATGAAAAGATGCTCAACATCACTAATTATTTGAGAAATGCAAAACAAAACTACAATGAGATACTACCTCACACCAGTCAGAATGGCCTTCATCAAAATATCTACCAAAAATAAATGCTGGAGAGGATGTGGAGAAAAGCAAACCTTCCTCCACTGTTGGTAGGAATGTAAATTGGTACAGCCACTATGGAGAACAGTATGGAGGTTCCTTAAAATAACTAAAAATAGAGCTACTGTATGATCCAGCAATCCCACTCCTAAGCATATACCTGGAGAAAGCCATAATTCAAAAAATATATGCATCTCAGTGTTCACTGCAGTAGCAGGATATGGAAGCAACCTAAATGTCCATCAATAGAGGGATGGATAAAGAAGATGTGGTACATGTATACAATGGAATATTACTCAGCCATAAAAAAAACAAAATAATGCAATTTGCAGCAACATGGATGGACCTAGAGTTTGTCATATTGAGTGAAGTCAGACAGAGAAACACAAATATCATATGATATCACTTATATGTGGAATCTAAAAAATGGTACAATGAACTTATTTACAAAACAGAAGTAGAGTCACAGTTGTAGAAAATAAACTTATGGTTACCAGGGGATAAGGTGGGGGAGGGATAAATTGGGAGATTGGGTTTGACATATACATTCTACTATATGTAAAATAGATAACTAAAAAGAACCTACTGTATCACACAGGGAACTCTACTCAGTACTCTGCAGTGGCCTATATGGGAAAGGAATCTACAAAAAGAGTGGATATATGTATATGTATATGAATATGAATAACTGATTCACTTTGCTGTATACTTGAAACTAACACAACATTGTAAATCAAATATACTCCAAGAAAAACTTAAAACAAATTTGATGACCAATTATAAGTCCAAGTGTTAGAAATTAAAAAAATAAATGACAGATGTTATCTGCCCACCACCCCCCCCCCAAGAAAAGTAAGTGAGAAGTGTTTCCACAGCTCATCTTAGGCTGCAGATCATTTAATAATATCTGGTTCTTGCTTTTCAATTTTCTAATTAGACTTGAAATATTTTTGGTAAGCTCACTTTTCCTCTTGGAAAACCAGGACCCAGCATATGAAATTCATTTTCTTTTGGTTAGTATCACATACCCATTAAGCTACCCCACTCACTCATATGCTGTTTTAGTTCTCCTGGAAATTTCTGCTTATATGGGAGTGAAGTTGTACAGAGATTTTACCTAAAGGAATGGTAAACTGGCATAAACTTGACTTCTTCACTTTTACATAATTTTAAACTTACTACTCAGTGCAGTTTTTAGGGGTCCTTTGTGGTACTGATCTCTGTGGAAATAATATCTCATTGTGCAAATTCACAAGGTTGTAGGACAGTATGATTCTCAAACTCTTTTCAAATGCAATTAACTTCTTTTCTGGTTCATACTCCCTTAGTTAAAGCAATATTTCTACCCATGAAACAGAACTTTATTCCCATTTGTTTGAGTGACCCAAGCACATTACATCTGTATAGATCACTGGTTATTATGGTGTATATGTCATGTAAAGAAGACCTTCAGCTTCACTGTAATGAGCCTTGGTTCACTTGGTTTTCAAGTGCCCTGTCAGTTTTGGTTAAATATTGCTAACTTTGCACAGCAGAATGCAGAATGTTCATTTTGTAATTGATAGTAGGTAATGGAGGAGTGAAGCTTTTTATATTCTGTGGAAATGGAGAAGTCATATATTGTGTCGACATAAAATCCCATTATACAGAACCTTGTACAAAGAGTACAATTGATCATAATATCCTATACAGAAAGTCATGAGGTTAAATCAGACATCCTAGTCTCTAATAAATACATGAATAAAATTGCCCTGAGAATAAATTTCTTAAGATGCCTCTGAGACCTGAAATGCATTCAACATACCTTAAAAAAACATAATTTACTTTCCAGAAAATCAAGGAAGACTACATATATTATTAATCATTACTGCCTATGAGAACTGAGATATTAGGTTTTTAAATTTAAAAAATATTCTGTGATATAAATGCATATTCATAAGATATTTGTGTTTCTTCAAGCTTAAAATGCTTTAAATATAATGCAGTTATTCTGCACCTTCATCCTATAAAAATATGTGCCATTTTTTCTATTTTTAAATTTTTTTAAATGAAACTCTTTTTAAAAAAATGAATTTATTTGTTCATTTTTGGTTGCATTGTGTCTTATTGCTGCTCACGGGCTTTTCTCTAGTTGCAGAGAGTGAGGCCTATTCCTTGTTCTGGTGTGTGGTCTTCTCATTGTGGTGGCTTCTCTTGTTGTGTAGCACAGGATTTAGGCACGTGGGCTTCAGTAATTGTGTCACATGGGCTCAGTAGTTGTGGCACACAGGCTTAGTAGCTGCGTGGCATGTGGAATCTTCCTGGACCAGGGCTCAAACTTGTGTCCTCTGCGTTGACAGGCGGACTCCCAACCACTGTGCCACCAGGGAAGTCCTGACATTTTCTTTCGAATTTAGCATTTTAAATCTTTCAGCATATTGCTAATTAGCATTATTCAAAGTTAAATTGAACAATTTTTGAAGTTAAATTACGTTTTATACAACAGTAAGAAAAATATTTTTTGAAACAGTTTTAGTGGAGAATTTAGAGTATAATTATTTTGTTATTTTATTTCATTTTTCTTTTAAAATATTATTGAGCAAGGGGCTTCCCTGGTGACGCAGTGGTTGAGAGTCTGCCTGCTGATGCAGGGGACGTGGGTTCATGCCCCAGTCTGGGAGGATCCCACATGCCGTGGAGCGGCTGGGCCTGTGAGCCATGACCACTTAGCCTGCACATCTGGAGCCTGTGCTCCACAACGGGAGAGGCCACAACAGTGAGAGGCCCGCGTACTGAAATAAATAAAAAAATAAATAAATAAAATAAAATATTATTGAACAAAAATACTTTTCTAATATATTCTATACTAGGCATTAGTGCACAACAGCAGTGAACAAGGCCAACCAAAACTTCATAGAAATATATCAAGTTGGAGAACAAAACGTAAAACATATAATTATTAATAGGTATTGTAATAAGCAGTGCATTGACTCTCTTCTGTATACAGCATCATACCCACTAGGTCTTGTCCTATTGCAAATACTTCTGCAGTGTCTAGTTCCATACAGGCTTAAACAGCAGCTTGATGTTCATGCATGCCTTGCAGCCACAACTTCCTTGTCTTCCTAGAACCTCAGGTACACAAACACATCTGCCACTCATATATACAGAACTCAAAAGTGAAGGGGACTTAAGGCACAGAGCAAGGTTGGGCTGACATTTGGCCAATAGGATATATGAGCTGATAAATAAATACTTCCTATTTCCATGCTCCCACTCTGCTCCACTCCTGCTCTCTGTAATAACATTCACAAATAGATTATTTACACAGAAAACTTTATTATAAGTGCTATTCTTGGAGGAAACTCACGTTAAGATAATGAGCACCATAAATACCTATAAATAACAGACACTGAGAATGAGGTTGTAGAGCTAAATTACTCACCAAATAGCAATAGTAATTCTTGGCAGAAGTGATGATTTCTGGCATGAAGTAATATGACATAGCTGTGCTTATTTTCACTTGTGGTTGATTGGTATTGGTAGAGGTGAAAGGTGAAGTGTTGCCTTTTTCAATGGCTTTGGTACTTGATCAATATGGACAAACGTGTAAGTATAAATACTGAGGGATTAATCTTAAATACATGTTACTAAATGAAAGAAGCCAATATGAAAAGACTACATTCTGTATGATTCCAACTACATGACATTCTGGAATATATAAAACTATGGAGACAGTTAAAAATCAGTGGTTGTCAGTAATGGTGGTAGGGAATGACTAGGTATAGCATGAAACAATTTCAGTGCAGTGAAAATGCTCTGTATTAAATTATAATAAGGAATGCATATCATTATACATTTGTCCAAATCCATAAAATGTACAACAACAAGAGTGAACCCTAATGTAAACTATGCACTTTTGTTAATTATGATGTGTCAGCGTAGGTTCACCGATGCTAACAAATGTACCACTCTAGTACAGGATATTGATAATGGTGGGAGGTTATACATATGTGGACACAGGGAATATGTGGGAAATCTTTACATCTTTCCCTCAATTTTTCTGTGAACCTAAAAACTGCTTCTTAAAATTTACAAAAAGTTAAGTCCTTAAAAAGAAAAGTATAGGAAAATCACTTAGAACTTTTTATGACATTGTCAAAGCTTTGTCTTTTACCCTGAGCAAGATGAGGAACCAGTAGGGGGTTTAAGCAGAGAGGAGCAGAATATGACTTACAGTTTAGAAAGGATTACTCCAGATGCTCTATGGTTAAAAAAAAAAAAAAAAAAAAAGTAGGTACAAGGGTAGAAGCTAGGAACTAGTCTATATGCAATAGGCTAAATCCAGCATACTACCTGTTCTTGTAAGGTGTTGAGCTAAGAATGTTTTTACAGATGACACTGGCAATCTCTTGGTGGATAGAGTATGCTAACAGGAAGATAATTAAATTTTTTTCATTATTAGATAGATATGTATTACAAAAAGTGTACACGTAAGGTGGTACACGTAAGGTGAGGACATGGAAGCACTGAATGTAGATGCCTATTTGGAAAATCCTGGCTTAGAAAAGAAGTGAATTGAGGCAAAAATAAAATGAAAGTTTCAAAAATTTTATTTTATTTTAAACATGAAATAATTTAATTAATGTAAACTGTTGACAGGATGGAGCCAAAGTTTTAGGAAGGTTCAAGTTAAATGAGAGAGGAGGGATAAATAACAAAGTTATGATTGATATGCTTAATAAGCATGACTCAAAGGCAGTAAGATAAACACAACCCTATTGTAGCCTCCCATTGATTTTTAAAAAATAATTCAGTGAGGTAATTTTTCTCTGTCCTTTGATAAAATGTTAGAGAAGTCTCATTAATTCCAATCCTTATTAAGAAATGGAAATTCCTAAGATACTTAAAAATTTCACACACAGTTTGAACTCAGTATTTAGAATTTCTAATCACAGGAAATAAAATTGTAAACTTAATTTAATGCCAAATATTTTCCCTTCCCTCATCTGGAGTCCCTTGAAGTGTAGTCTAGGAAGAAAGGTCAAATATTGACTGGAAGCTCTTGTGTGAAGTTTACAATATGGCACTTTTCTCTGGGCATAGTCATGCTTATACATAACAGTTTCTCTTGGGTAATCACCATCTCATGTTGCTGGGGGTGCCTATCATTACAGGTAGTTGCTCACTTCACTCCTTGACTTTCTGTCTCTCCACACAGGCACTCATATTTGGAGTTCATGGCTTTTTACCATGTAGAACTTTTGTGCTGGATGTAAATTGCCCTCAGATAGGGATACTTTACTATGAGTTTTTCATTTGATTCAGAAAATCATGCCTGAAAATTTTGGCCCCCATTCAGAGAAAAGTAGTATTATGTCCCAGACATAGTAGAGACCTCCCTTTGCTATGCTACCCAAGTAGTTCATCTTCCTGTATTACTCTTGGTCTCTGTTTCTTCCTATGGAATACTTTTCTTTCTCCCTTGGTGGAATAGTACCTTTTTACAACCGCAGCTCTCTCCCAACCAATTTCTTCACAATTCTCTTCCAGAAGCCCCCTTTTCCCCTGCTTTATATTAAATTGGGCAAACCTCTTCTACAATTTTCTACCTTTAGGTTCATCAGCTTACATCAGAATGTCATATCTATCGAATCCGGGTGGTCAAATTGAACCCTCTCATTTAACATTCTGTTACTGTAAATTTACTGAAAAGAGTAATAGAAAAGACTGGAAATGTAATGGAAAATAATACAACATAAATTAAAATGTCAGACTGCCAGAATGACTTTAATCAGAGATAATTCAGAATATTTCCCAAGTATAAGCTGAGTTTTGTTGCAAACATGCTCTGAGTAGAGTTTATGAAAACTACTCTTAATTATATGTTTTACATTTTAGAAACTATTCTATTCAACATCACATGATATATTAGATATGTACTGATTATTTGTAATTCAATTAGATTATTTCAATTTTCAAATCACAATGAGTAACACCAGGACACAGTAGACCTTTTATTAACCAGACATGGGCCAGGACTCCATTTTTTTGCATGGGTCTCAGATGCTTTTTCTTTTTTATTTTAACTTAAAAAAATTAATGAATCAATTTTCATGACAACATTCCATGATTTTATATTTTGAACATCAGAAAATTATTTGGCTGAAGCAGGAATATATCAGAGGCTTTTAGAAAGCCAACTTTCTATTAGCTAAAACACTTTGAAGTAATATAATTTATAGTTTTCATCCATTTTTAAACAGTTTATTTTCAGAATGAATGAAATCTATACAGCACATAGAAGTGTTGGGGTTTATTGAGGGAGGGACTGTTTCCAACAAACAGGAATGTTACAGGAATAGAAAAAAAAAATGGATGCAAACATTGATTTTTGGTAAGTTTAAAAATTTTGTGTCTAGTGGATCAGAGAAGCCTTCCCAAAAGAGAGGATGCCTGAGTTGGATCTTGAAACCAGATGGAAAAGTAGTACAATTCAAAGCATGTATAATAACCCTACATGAAGAGGGTGGTGAGAAACAGAGATGAAACAGTAGCAGGCACTACAGAATAAAGGGTCTTGTACAACATCCTAAGGAGTCTTTTATTCTAAAGGCAATGGAAGATCATTAAACAATTTTCCTCAAGGTAAAACGTCATGCTGGTGGTATGTATGAAGGGATTTGTTGGAGAAAGAACCAGAAGCAAGGATCCAACTAAAAATGTTGTATTAGTAGTTCAGTTTAGAGTTAAGAGGCTCTAATGCCCCATTCTATGTATGAGAAGAATGGAGAGACATTAATAAATGAAAATTGACTGGAATTGGAAAATAATAAGGTATAGAAGATGAGAAAGAGCTCACAGTCAAGAACAAGGTTTAAATTTTTAGAATAATTGTATGCTTTGGTATCAACCAATATAAAAATGAGAAGAGAAGAATTGCAGTTTGAGAAGAATAGGGAGGCAATAATAAAGTTGAATAAATAATTCAGTTTTGTAAATATTGACTTTGAGATGCCTACTGGATATTTAGCTGAAGATATAAGGTATAGAGTTGTATATCAAAGTTTGAAGCTCAGGTGGATGTGTGGGCATGATAAACTGATTTGTTATTCATCAAGATATATGTAGATGTTGAAGTTTTGACAATAGATGAGGTTATTCAAATATAACAAGGTTTACATCACTGTTTTCTATAGAAGTTATATTTTTGTAAGCCATAGAAGATGGAAAAAAATTTCTTTGTTCTTTTATTTGGATACTTTATTCTATTTTCCTTTCAAATTAAAAATCAATACATAGTCCCTGCAATAAGCCAAGCAACTTTTTAAAATTTCTTCTAGTTTCAATTGTAAATAATTTCACTAATATTATCTTCTTCTGAATCTTTGGATGCTTTTTCATTTACATCTCTCTGTAGTATTACTTTATGAATTTCATTTTGCTATTCTTTTCCCTGTTTGCCCTTTGAGGAATAAAGAGATATATAGCAACCCAATATTTCATAAAGTACATGACTTGCTTTTAGGCATGCTTAGTGTCTACTTGAGTATTTATATATAATTCCTTCACAGATGTTAAATTACAGAGTATTTTAGAGTGAGGTCCCTAGAAAAAAAGATTCTGAATCAAATGTTTGCACACAGGAGGTTTATGGGTATGTATTTGGGACAAAGTGTGTGTAGGTGAGGGAAGCAGGACTGAGCAGAGGCTGAAGTTAAATTATGGTGCAAAGGTCTCAGCTCATCCCAAGGGCTGAGCTGTCCAAAATGGAGACAAGAGGTTTGGGTCTTTGTACCCTAACATAAACTATTATTTGAAGGCAGGCTGACCTTTAGGCAAGGAATATTCCAGGTGAAAGACTCAGCTGTGAGTTGTCAGAAGTCAGTACTCACGGCACCTATGGTGCACCATGGTACCCATTACAGTCCCCATTCTGTGTCATTTTAATCCACATGTTTCTTATAGCAAGTTCACCCCATCTGGTTCCAGAATTTCATTTTGTCTTATCTCCTGTGAAAACATATAATACGTAGGTTAGTGGGATGATTTACATTTTCTCCCTACTGCAGTTGGTCTCAAGGCCTTAAGTGATACTTATTTTCTCCCTCCTCCATACATTTTCTATCTTCCCCTCATACTTTCTAGCACTTCCATTGGTCTAGGTGGCTTACCTCATAGGTAAACATGACTTTTATCTCTCATTAATTATCTCTTCAGCTTTGGCTGATGTACTTATCTATTTACAATTATAAGAGGTACCAGGGTACTAAAAGAAAGATTAGTGATTAACTGAATGTCAAACATATTCTTTATCACTACCACTTTGTAGCAATAGCCTTACTACTCACTGCTGATTAAGGTCAATTTTCTTACCAGTAAGTGAATTCCTTCACTTACATGTCTCTGTGCACAAAGAACTTGAAATTACCATATGACAGCCATAGCTTAAAGCTTAATTGGACTTGAGTTCTCTAACAAAAGTATCCCTCCACCTCCAAAATTTGGACTTCCAGAGCCTAAGTAGTGGGGATTGGAAGTACTGTAACTGGAAGGATGGAAAACAGGACTACAACTTATTATGCTCCTTGGTTTCCAGACCCAAGTGTTCTACCTATTGGGGAAAAGCAGCATCTAATTGTTAGTGATTCATGGTGTATCCCATATCTTGGAGGACGGTGCCCCATATTCATGGGTTATCAACTCTAAGCTTGTACCTCTGCTGACCTTTTAAGAAGCCATAGTGGATCTCATCTTCATATGCCCATTGCTGCATCTCTTTTGTAAATATTTCCTTTGGTCAGAGGAAATGATCTGAGAGATCCACTGTGAATAGGTCAGATACTCTGTGAACACTTGAAAATTGTGCTTGTGAACAAGAGTGGTGAAGGTAAGAATATTCACCATTTACATGCAAGACGGATTTTAACACTTTCAGGGTATAAGGGATCAATGCAGTAAACTTATCACCAAGTGACTGCTTGGTCCTTAATTAATAAGATGTCATCAACATGGTGGTGAATCAATGTGCAAATATCATAGTGGATTTTCTGGTGTTGCATAATATATCCTCTTTAGTAGGAAAGATTCTTTGTACATTATGACTTTTCCTGTCAGTGTCTTCTATTCAGAAATTTTTACATTGCTTAAAGTAAGCCATTGCTTTTTCCAAACTTCCAAGGTCCCTCTCCTCTCTGGATTTTTCCCAGAGTGATAAAATATGTATCTAGGAGAGTGTCCCATATTGATACACTCTCCAATATCCAACTTTATAGTTCGGTTCCCTTGACCCACAACCATCAGATTGCATTCCTATACATACTCTCTTGGTTCCAACTGATACATGTTGGCTTATTCTGTAGCACTTTTTTTTCTTTTTTGACATTTATTTCTTCCTTCCTTGCAGGACCAGCACTTCTCCAACCTGGATGAGAGGGAAAATGAGAATAAATTCCAAGGAAGTTTATGTTTCTTTTCAGAGCAGATGATTCTACATCATGTTAAAACAAGGACCTGGGATGGTTCTGGTCTTTAACAGGAAAGAGTAAGCCATTTTAGCACTTCAAGAGGGTTAAGAATAATCTAGGATTTCATGATCTCAAATGAAGCCACTCCAGTTTTCAAGGTCCCATTCATTTCTACTCAGGACTCTGATCTTATTGTAAAGAGACTTGATTGTGTTGAGAATCAAACATCACTGGAACGCTGCTGTTCCCATATTTATGGTCTAAGTCTAATGTTCATGTTTTTAGGCCCTTGGTACAGGAGATGAGATTAGCTTTATAAGCTGCCAAGGAATCCCACTGATTTTTACACTTCACATTAATTCAGCCTTTACCTGACTCTCCATTATTCATGGATAGCGTCTAACAATATTACATGGTTCTCTAGTCCTTATAGTTATTACTTTCCACCTACCACTCAAATGCATAAAATATTGCATCAGTCAGTTCATTTCCATTTGCATGTATCCCATTCAAGTTCAACACCAGGAAGGTTGTAACAATTGCTCTGCTACATAATTCTGAGGGCTTTAAGAACACCACCTACTATCAGTGATTGAGTATTCAAAGTCAAAAGTCTGTCAAGTGATCCAGCCACAAAATCTCCCATTTAAATCTGCATTCTGGAATCATTCAGGGACCAAATATCTTAGGTTGGGTTCCATGGCAACAGATTCTGATCTGGATATTTGCATGCAGAAGGCTTACTGGGTGGTAGACTTAGGAATGACACTTCTAAGGAAGTGAGTAAAGCAAAATGAGCAGAGGGAGAAGTTGAAAAGGGATCTAGTTGCAACAGAGTCCTTAGCCCATTCTGTAGGGATCTGGAACTGTACTGGTCCTTCAGAGTTGTCCTGAATTGGGGCCAAAGGGATGAAACGTGAACACTCATATAAAATGGTCTTTAGGTGCAGGCTGTTCATGACAAGGGAGCATAACTTTGGGTGAGAAAACAACCTTCAATGAAGGGCAATTCCTAAGACGGAACTCCACTGTAAACTTTCAGGACCCATAACTTTCTACAGCTAAGGAGATGTGCATCTTGGTCTTGAAGGCAAATTGCAGGATCTACCACAAGGGGAAAGTTAATTAATAAGCACTGCACCTTGGACAAAAATCTGTCTTTAGGAATCATTCAATCAATATTATAGAACAGTATAGAAAGCCCAGAGATAAACCCATGCACATATCTTTGACAAAGGAGGCAAGAATATACAGTGGAGAAAAGACACCCTCTTCAATTAGTGGTGCTGGGAAAACTGGACAGCTACATGTAAAAGAATGAAATTAGAACACTTCCTAACACCATACACAAAGATAAACTCAAAATTCATTAAAGACCTAAATGTAAGGCCAAACAATATAAAACTCTTAGAGGAAAACATAGGCAGAACATTCTATGACATAAATCACATCAAGATTCTTTTTGACCCTCCTCCTAGAATAATGGAAATAAAAACAAAAATAAACAAATGAGATGTAATGAAACTTAAAATCTTTTGCACAGCAAAGAAAAACATAAATGAGAAGAAAAGAAAACTTTCAGAATGGGAGAAAATATTTGCAAATGAAGCAACTGACAAAGGATTAATCTCCAAATATAAAAGCATCTCATGTAGCTCAATATCAAAAAAAAACAAGCAACCTAATCAAAAACTGGTAGTAGACATTTCTCTAAGGATGATATACAGATTGCCAACAAACACATGGAAAGATGCTCAACATCGCTAATCATTAGAGAAATGCAAATTAAAAGCACAATGATGTATCACTTTACACCGTCAGAATAGCCATCATCAAAAAATCTACAAACAGTAAAGGTTGGAGAGGGTGTGGAGGAAAGGGAACCCTCTTGCAGTGTTGGTGGGAATGTAAATTAATACAACCACTATGGAGAACAGTATGGAGGTTTCTTAAAAAAACTAAAAATAGAACTATCATATGACCCAGCAATCCCACTACTGGGCATATACCCTGAGAAAACCATAATTCAAAAAGAGACATGTACCACAGTATTCATGGCAGCCTTATTTACAATAGCCAGGACATGCAAGCAACCTAAGTGTCAATCGGCAGATGAATGGATAAACAAGATGTGGTACATATATATAATGGAATATTACTCAGCCATAAAATGAATGAAATTGGGTCTTTTGTAGAGACGTGGATGGACCTAGACTCTGTCATACATAGTAAAGTAAGTCAAAAAAAGAACAACAAATGCCGTATATTAACATATATATATATATATATATATATGGAATCTAGAAAAATGGTACTGAAGAACCTAGTGGCAGGGCAAGAATAGAGACACAGACATAGAGAATGGACTTGAGGATACAGTGCGGGAAGGGGAGGCTGGGAAGAAGTGAGAGAGTAGCATTGACATATATGCACTACCATGCGTAAAATAAATAGCTAGTGGGAAGCTGCTGCATAGCACAGGGAGATCAGTTCGATGCTTTGTGATGACCTAGAAGGGTAGGATGGGGAGGGTGGGAGGGAGGATTAAGGTGGATGGGATATATGTATACATATAGCTGACTCACTTTGTTGTACAGCAGAAGCTAACACAACATTGTAAAGCAATTATAATCAAATAAATATTTTTAAAAAATGAAGAAGATAGTATATAGTGCTATTAAGAACATGGGTTTTAGAACAACTAAATAATCATTTGACCTTGGGCATATTAGTTCCTCCAAAAATTTTCTATTTATAAAACAGTGGAAGTGAGAGTACATATAATAAAGAATAGTTATGTGGATTAATTAAATGATGCCAGTAAAGTTATTAGTAATGTGTTTACTACTTAGCTTAATGTGTAGTAAATATTCAGTATGTGATACTTACTTTAGGTTTATTATTATTCTTCTGTATCTAAGTAGGGATTTTACCCTGCTTCTTGATGATTTTTCTAGTGTTTTGAAATGATGAAATATTAAATATAAAAGAGCAAATAGCAAACACATAAATGAAAAAAAAACTTCCTTAATCTTCTAGCATAAAGTGCTACCAAGATCTTTGTATTTTCACCCCTGAGTGGAGTTCTACTCTTTTCCAGAAAGAAGTTAAAATATCAAATATTAAGTTAAAACTTCGAGACATGCAGTTAGACTTTACTTGGACCACTGGTTATAATAACTCAGCTATAATAACTGGTTATATATTGACCAACAGGAATCCCTGTCAGCCTATGAAAGTAGTGGAGCAACGTCCAAGGTAGGATAACAAAAATCTTATAGAAAAGATAGAGTTAGAAAAGTTAGAAGAAACTGGAAACACATATGCCTTTATTTTCAAAGAAAATACTCTGATGAAGAGGAAGAATGAAGGGTGGAAAAGGAGGGAGAGAAAGAGAAGCAGAAAAAGAGGAGAGAAGAGATGAGGGAAGAGAGGCAGAGAGAGATGGAAGGCGAGAGGAAGAAAGGAAGGAAGGAAAAGAAAAGCAGAGTGTGAGAATATCAGCGGTCTAAACTACACAGGAGGAATGGTTGTCTGTTTTTAATCTTCTAATTATTAAATCACAGAGGGTCTATGATTTTTTATCTGAGCATTCTAATATTTTTCTCTGAAGAAGCTGAGAATGTCCTTCTCCTTATCTTCCACCTGAAATATTTCCTCTCCTAAATTTTAATTTTCTCATTCAATTGTTTCTTATTTCATTTGTGTAAGGAGGGGGAATGGGAGATGGAGAGGCAGAGGGTAAGAGAGAGAGATCCTAACTTCCTAACTTTAAGTTCAACTTCTCTATTCTTAGAATCTTTAGCAAAGATTATCTAATATCTAGTGATATTGTTATAGACACAGAATCACTGAGCTATTTCCATAATCACTGGTGAATTGCAGTAGGTTTTTGGGTCCTGCAGTGAAGAACTCTATTATTGCCATCTTCTTTGGATGATTATCCTATTTGGCTAATGTTCTGCATGACTGCTACTGAGCTTCCATCTGTCACGGCTTAATGTAACATCTAGGACAGGCACTTTAAAAGGGTAATTTCTTTACTGTCTAGTGGACTTATAAATAATAAAGGAAAAGGAGATAACACTGTGAGTGTTTACATTAAATAAAACAGAGCCTCATTTACTGAGTACCTCTTATGAGCTAAGCATTCTATAGTATGCTCTCCTTTTAATTAATGCAAATTTCCTATAGTACAGCCATTAGCTGGTAAAGGAAGACAAGCTCATAAATTAATGAATTTCAACACAAAATTGAAATTCAAATCTATTGTATTTAAAATCTTGACTATTTGTCTTGGTCATAATTTTTCAAATGCTTAGGAATTAGTGTAACTTTCAGGAGATATAAAAATTTCATTTAAAGGTATTCATTCCATTTTCTATGTGTTTTCTTTGAAACCATGTCTTGAGACTCTATGTCAACTCTTGAACCCTTTTGGCTTTTCTTATCTCATATGGAAAAATGCACAAAATTACTTCACACATCTTGAAAGCCCTCAGGACAGAATGGAGTTCTATTCGTCTAACTTGCAGCATCCTACACATCTACCTGTCTACATGGGTACAACTACATAGATATATTACTAATGGCCATGTGTCTTCATGCTTTATGCTGTGTATATTTTGTGGAGTGCTGGTTTTCTCCCATTTAAATCTTCAGCTCCATTCCCTCACAAAATGTCCTTTCCATCTACCTGAGAATTACTATTATCATTCAAGATCATGAGGAATATTCTCTTTTTATCTTCTTTTGATCCTAAGACCCCAATATTGTTATTAGTTATTTGTTGTGTACCTTATTATCCCAAGTATACACTTAGAAAAGAACATATTGCATTCTTTTGTATATTTTCATCTCTGTCTCCGATTAGACTAAAATCCTTGAGAGCAAGTATTGTATCACAATATTGTTACACTCCCGCAATTGTAATATACAGATTACACAAAAGTCTTTGAGTTATAATCATGTAAATAAGGGAATAATTCATTTTCAGCATTTTAAACACTACTTTGAAAAGTCTTATGCTATTAAAACATTTTATATTCTTACTTAAAGTAACATAATTCTTGGAAAAATATAATAAAAATATAAGATTATATGTTGTAAATTTTTAATGTCTGATATGGGGTGTTTCCTGAAATATATAGCTCTTCTTTTCTGAAAATTATAAACTGATATTAGCATAATATTACAAACCCTTGAATAGGTACCTACAATTGTCAAAACATTTTTTTAAAACTTAAATGACTATAAAACAGAAAATCTGACTTTATATTTTCTTAAAAAACTATTTTTTTCCTGCAATTATATTTGCTTCCTGAAAATACAAAGTCGACTATCTCATTATTGTTATATACATTATTTCAGTGAATTGTTTGCAAATGAAATGCAGAACTGATAAATAACACAAGGTACAGGATTTGTAGAACATTAAACTGTAAAACATAAAACGTGTAATATGGTTTTGTAGGGAAAATTGAGTCCATATTCCATTTTACCCAAAGCTCTATTTAGCAAGACTTCATTTTATTACCATGCAATTTACCAAGCATGAGTGATTTCCACATCAATTCTTTTATCCAGTGACAACATAAACATTCACACTTTCTGAAATAAAGGAGTTAGAGTATTATAGTTGCTTCATTCAAGCAGCTATCTTTAGGGTTGTGTCAACATTTCCATTCTATACCCAGTTTCTTGAAGTGTATAACTTGCAGTAAAAGGTAACACTTGGGTTGAATCTTTATGTACAGAGGTAGTTTTCAGTGCAATTTATGGAGATATAGCTGCAAGACACCCCATTTCTGTTAATAGAAGCCAGGTTGTGAATCCCTCCCTGGTGTTTGAACAGATTTATCCTGTAACTTTCCAGTGCGAGAAAATTGTTTTATCAAAATGGGAGAAATATTTCAGTTTGATTTTAGTAAAGTTATAAAGTGTAATACCTATCCCATGCACATATACATTTTTACTAGCTTTTTTATGCTTATGGCAAAACTCTTCTTTTTTTCCCCAAAACTGACCTTGGCAAAAGTTAGTTAGTTCTACTCAGGTATAATTAAAAATAAGCTCACATTTTTTTTTCTTCCAAATGTATTAAAGTATTTTCTTTCTTGAACATGTCACTTAAAGCTAAAAAAAAATTTAATATGTTTTAAAAATAAAGTAAAATTAGTAATTGATTATGTATACATCACAGTTCTACCTACAGTATACATGAATTCCATTTGTATCCCACAGTTATTTGCTGGTAATTACTTTTTAGTAAATAAATATAAAAAAGGGACAACATTCTGACATTTTATGAAAAGTTAAAAGGATATACCACAAAATAAGTTACTGTAGAAATTAGACAATTTTATGCTATCATTTATATAAGCAAAATTATACAAAGTTGACATTTTAAAATTATGATTTAGATCCTCTTTTACATTTTTAACACACACATTTTGGTGTCATTATTCAGTCCATAAACTTCATGAATTCAGTGAGACTCAGCACATGTTCTGAATAAATAAAAGAGAGGTGTTAAAATCAATTAAATCAATGATCCTTAAATTAAAGATAGGCTATAAAAATAAATTGTAATGGACCAAATCTCCACCAGTTCCAACAACTAACATAAACACTCATAAAACATAGTATAACTGACAAATGATTCATGCTAAAATATTAACAGTAAATAAACCAAAAAAACAATATGAATGAAATGTTTAATGTTTAAAAAAAATACGTATGCATGTTTAATATTAATTTCAATATTATAATCAATTATTTGTTTTCAATTAACAAGTTTAAAGAAATTAAATGATCTCTATATAGTGATAATTTTAGTTATCTCTATCAAAAAACCTACCATCTGGCCCTTTAGTTTAAGAATTCTAAATACAGGTATATTTGAGAGTTTTATTTTGGAATGATGTTGGATATTTTGATTTCTGTATAAACATTATATACATATAAATTTTAAAACTCATAGAGTTGAATGGAAACTGATTTAAATTTAGTTTTGGTGTGCTCTTTTACCTATATATGAGCAAAGACTTATAGAAAAGGAGAGGTTCATTTAATGAGATTAAGAAATATGGATTATCTTTTAAATTAAAATTAAAGACAGAGTTTACTCATAAGTGACAGTTTTTAAACACACCCTTTCCAAATCAATTCAAAATTTTACAATCCTGAGGAAAAGGGAATAATGATTGCAAACCACATTGAGATTTAATTAACTCTATGCCCAAACTCAAGTTTGCTGATGCTAGGAAAAAGGGAGATAATTCTATCAGAAGAGTACATGTTTAGATATAGAAAATAAAGAGCAAACGTTGATAATTTCTTCCCTTCTTTTGCAAATTTCAAATTAATGTTTATGCTAAATTCTCACCACAATTCTTTTCATTCTTGGCTTTAGGAAAGTTCCTATTGTGAATAATAGACTCAACAGAATGCGATGATAAATAAGAGAAACTTTAAATATGTGTATTTCAGCCACGTGGTTTGTTTCAGATATTTAAACTAAATGAGGATTAGATTTCAGAAGTATTTAGTTAGAATAGGCAGGTTACAGTAGAGGGTAGAGAACAGCTTAGAAAATGTTATTTACCTTTGTCTTGCTCAAAGTTAAATAATATGCTGAGTAACTCTCCAGGCTATTTAGATGTCACTCAAGTCAACCTGCTCTAAATGTCTTCAACTTGCTTTTGATGCAATTTAATGTCCATAATGCCATATTAAAATTTGCCTTAAATGTTTGCTCGTAAAGATAGCTTTCAGTGTTATCATTAGGGTGGCTTTATAGTGTGTCAAATGGGCTAGACTGACATAATTTCTAAGAACTCTCTGTCCTCTGTGTTTCTGGATAGAGAGTGCCACAGAAATATTTTGTATGAGATGTAGAGAACAAAAGTGAAGCATCAGCCATATTTGTTTTACACTTGAAAGGTTGATATATGGTCACCTGGAGCTGTTGCAGGTTACACATATAATTTATCTCCTGGTTCACTTAGTGACACAGCCAGGTCTATAGCTGGCCCATTATTCCCTAGAACCCCCTTTACCTTCTGTGATTACTGGGCCAGGTCATATGCTTAGCTCTGTGATGAAGGGCTCCAGGTTCCCCATAAGACACCACCATCAGGAAACTTGGAGTCTGTGAGAGACTCACTTGGATACGAGTCCATCCTTGTGTGTCTTTCTTTACATCTGTCTTCCCTTCCCATCTGCCTGCCTTGAGACTTCAAGACTCAGCATCAGACACAAAGATAAGAGCTCTATAGAGACTGGTAAGTAAGTGTGTGTGTGTGTGTGTGTGTGTGTGTGTGTGTGTGTGTGTGTGTGTGTGTGTGTTTTCTGGGCAGAGGTACTCCTTCTCTTACTGAACCCTGATTGATATAATTTCAAATAACAATTACATAAGGTATTATCCACAAGACTTTATCGAAAGACATACAACCCTATTAAAAATGGAGGAAAGGGCTTCCCTGGTGGCGCAGTGGTTGAGAGTCCGCCTGCCGATGCAGGGGACACGGGTTCGTGCCCCGGTCCGGGAAGATCCCACGTGCCGCGGAGCGGCTGGGCCCGTGAGCCATGGCCTCTGAGCCTGCACGTCCGGAGCCTGTGCTCTGCAACAGGAGAGGCCACAATGGTGAGAGGCCTGTGTACCGCAAAAAAAAAAAAAAAAAAAAAAAAATGGAGGAGAAAGGATTTGAATAGATTGTACATAAATACCTGATAAACACCTTATTAGTCATTAGGGGAATGCAAATTAAAACCAGAATGACACATCATTTCACACCTATTAGAATGGTCAAAATTAAAAAAAAACAGGCAATGATAAATATTGTTGAAGATGTAGAGAATTTGAAACCCTCAAATATTTCTGGTGAGATTGTAAAATGGTGTAATCCTTTTGAAAAACAGCAGTTCCTAAAAAAGTTAAATATAAATTTACTATAAGACCTAGCAATTCCATTCTTAGGTATATAATCAAGAGAAATAAAAAAGTATGCCTACATGAAAACGTGTATAGGAATGTCCATAGCACTTTTCATAATAGCTAGAAAGTGGCAACAATGTAAATGTCCATCAGCTGATTAATGGATAAATAAGGTGCAGTATATTCATATAATGTAATATTATTTGGAAATAAAATAGTAGGGAAATTGATATATACTATAAGATGGCTAGACCTTAAAAATATTACTGGGTGAAAGAACAAGTCACAGAAGATAAGATACTGTATGATTGCAGTGGAATTTCCTGAGTGGGTAAATCCATAGTGACAGAAAGTAGGTTAGTGGTTGACTGGAATCAGGATAGAGTGAAGTAGGGGCAGTGTGAACTGGGAATGGTTTCTAAGATGTACAGCTTTCTTTGTGGGGTGTTGAAAATATTCTAGTATAGATTTTAGTGATGATTGTACAACTCTGGGAAAATAACTAAGAAATACTGAATTGTATGCTTTATACAGGTGAATCCATGGTATGTGACATATGCCTCAATAAAGCTATAACAAGATTTCTGTCTTTCTTTATGGGTCTCAAAATAATTATGCTAAGTTAAAAAACTAGATAAAGTTTACCTACTTTACAATTCCATTCACACAAAATTCATGAAAATGCATACTAATCTATTAATCTGTAGTAATATAAAACAGGTCAGTGGTTTCTTGTGGATGAGGAGGAGACAGTAAGGGACAGGAGGGATTACAAAGGGCACAAGGAAAGTTTGGAGGTTATGGATATACTCACTAGTTTGATAGCATTGAAGGTTTCATAATTGTATACATGTTCCAAAACGTACATCAAAATATCCAAATGTAAACTTTAAATATTTAAATTGTGCAGTTTATTATATATCAATTAGAACTCAAAAAGTTGTTAAAATTTTATTATTTTAATTGTAAAGTTACATTTTCCTACTATAATAAAATTATCTTTTCTGGACCTAGAGAGCTTCAAAATACATGTAATTTAAGAATGTTGTTTGCATTGGAGAAAGTATAGATAGGTGAAACTATATCCTTGTATGCCTTATCAAATCTTATCTTTAAACATTTTGTCATACTGTACAAACACACACACACATATTATTTGTGTGTGTGCGAATTCCATATTCATTTTGGGTTGTCAACATTCACTGATACCAGTATACAACTCTGAAGGGAACTATACCACCAAATCTATGTTTACTTTAAAAATACTATAGTAATTTAGGCATAAGCAGATTTATTAACCCAACAGTCCTTGTATCACCACTGTGCATTCTAGATCTTTGTATTATTGGAAGAATTCTCCATACACTAATGTGCTTCTCAACCTTTCCCTTCCTGTTTGCTGTATTATCCTTTGTGTACTTTTTGACTCAAGGGAACACTATAAATTAACCTGTTCTTTTGTACAATTTTGGAATTAATTTAGAATATGAAAGAGGAAAATACATGGGCATCTGCATTATCTGATAAATATTATAAAACATGATATATTTGTAGGCAAGTTGGATTTAAAATATTGAATCTCAGAATTAAACAGAAAACTCAACTTATAGCAGCAGTTCTGAAAAACTTAAGCCTTAAGTTCATGGCACAGCCAAATGCAATGAAGGACACATGCTTTTTCAGAAATACCAGCTCTTAAGAGAAGGGGAAGAGTAAAGGACATAGCAAGAATTTCCTTTCTCTCCTAAACTCACCACAATTTGTTCCCTGGGACAAAGTGTATGAACACAGCCAGTGACCAGGAGTGTTTTACTAATAGTTGTCCCTACACATTGAAGATGGAATTCACTGGGATGTAGTACTAGGGATATGAGATATTTGCTTTTGATTATTTATGTAGCCTTAGTGAGAAATTTGAGTCAATTATCTGAGAAGGAGAGGCTAGTTGGAGTTTGGGAGAAAGGAGAAAATATCCTCTTGGGAAGTGGAAGAGGAAATTGACTAGGATGCAGTGAATTATCTAGGATTCCCAGGATTCAGCTATTTCACTTTAAAGACTGAACAAATAAATACGTTGATGAAAAATTTTGCATTTTATATCTGGCCTTTATTATAGTGGGAAAAAGGACCAAAATAATTGAAGCCTTTTTGTAATGGATGGGTTCTATTCAGTGATTTGTTTATTCTCTTATTTTAGAAATTCTCTAAGTAGCATTTGGCACAATTGATTATCACTTTCTTCTTTAAATGCATTCTTCACATCACTTCAGGGAGACTATATACTCCTGGTTTTTCCCACCTCAATTGTCGCTCCTTCTCAGTTTTCATCACTGCTTTCTCCTCCTCTTACTAACTTATAAATTTTCTTATAATGTTGAATACTGATCTTAACTCCTGTCAATATTCTCTAACATCCTAGGTAATCTTATCCCTTCTCATATTTTTAAAATTTCTCTATTGTTAAAGTATCACACGTTAATTGTTTAACCTAGTTTCCCAAAGTACCAGAATTATATTTACAAAAGTCTATTCCACACCTAATTGGATGTGTAAATGGCATATCAAATATAATATGTATAAACCCAAGTTCTTCATTCCTCAACTCATCCAAATCCCATTTTTACCCCACTTTTCCACATTTTGGTAGAAGGCAACAGCGTTACCCTAAGACTCAGTTTGGATTTCCCTAATTTTTTATTCCTGGCAACCAAACAATCAGCAAATTTTACTGGCTCTACCTTTACACATCTTATAGATCAGAGCAGTTCTCATAGCACCACTCCTCCTCGTAACCCTACAGTGACTTTTCATTAGACACAGACATGGGATTTGTTTTCTATTGCTGCATAACAAATTACTATATAGTTAGCAGCTTAACACCACAAACATTGATTATTTCAGTTTCCATGACTCAAGAGTCCAGGCACAGTTTAGCAAGATTCTCTGCTCAGGGTCTCATGAGGCTGCATCCAGCTGTCAGCCAGGGCTGTGGTCTGAGACACAGGGTCCTCTTTCAAACTCATGTGACTGTTGGTAGAATGCATTTTCTCCTAGCTTTAGAACTCTTAGTGGCTTATTTCTTCAATGCCAATAGGAGGGCGTCTCCGTTGCTTGAAGTGTCTTCCCTCTAGACCCTCTTTTAAAAGGCTTGACTGATAAAATCAGGCCTACCAAGGATTATCTACCTTTTGATGAATTCAAAGTCAACTTATTAGAGACCTTAATCATATCTGTCAAAAAAAACAAAAAAAAACCCTTCACTTTTTCCATATAATGTAACATAATTAGGGAATGACAGCCACCTTATTTACAAATCCTACCCAAACACAAGGGGAGGGAACTATACAGGATAAGTACACAAGCAGATGAGAATCTTGGAAGCAATCACAAAATTCTGCCTATGGTAGATGTAAAATCCTTATCGTGGCCTTTAAAAAAACCTTTAAACTCACTTCTTATCACCATTCCCTTAGCACATTTTGATCTACTATTCCTTCTGTTCCTCTAACAGGTCAAGTTCAATTTGACAATGCCACTGGAATTTCTTTTCTCTACCTAAAAATGTTCTTCCCATAGCATTCATATCTTTAATTTTTATTTTACTGTCTTCTCAAAAGTCACATTTCGGGTTTCCCTGGTGGCGCAGTGGTTGAGAGTCCGCCTGTTGATGCAGGGGAACAGGGTTTGTGTCCCGGTCTGGAAAGATCCCTCATGCCGCGGAGCGGCTAGGCCCATGAGCCATGGCCACTGAGCGTGTGCGTCCAGAGCCTGTGCTCCGCAATGGGAAAGGCCACAACAGTGAGAGGCCCGCGTACCGCAAAAAAAAAAAAAAAAAAAAAAAATCACATTTCAAGGGGGCTGTTGTTGATCACCTAATTTAAAAAAAATTCTATCACTCTTTTTATCTCCTTATTATGTTTTGTATGTACCATTTCCCAAAATTATATAATATTATGTTACATTATGTTGTAGTTTGTCACATTGATTTATGTTATTCATTAGTTAGCATACTGTATGTCTCCTCCTCTGCAGCATAGTCTCCATCAGAGAAAGGACCTTTCTATATTGTTGGCTACTCTATCCTTAGCACATAGTCAGTACTGATAAATAGATGCAAAACAAAAAAAATGAAAGAAGGAATGTAAGGTAGTAAGAAGGGAAGAATTAGTCTTAAAGAGATATTTAATCATATGATTCCATAATTACACCTTTTTGATGGCATTCCATGTTGTACAGAGTAAAATACTGAAACCTTTAGAGTAGTAAAATAAAAAAAAAATAAATGCCTTGTTTTTGTCTAACTCCCAAGGTTTGTCTCTTACAGTTCTCTGACCCATACTCTGAACTAGAGTAACGGAATGTCTCATAACACAATCCACATGCTATGTTGTAAAGCATGTCTCTTCCCTAGCTAATGTATTTACCTTGCCCAGCTCACCTGTAACTCATTATTTAATGCAGCCTGAGGCTCCTTTCCAACTTATTAGCTGAAAAAGTTCTCCCTCATATATATTTGTGTAATAAATTCAACAGAGTTGAACAATTGAACTAAATATATTTTATCATTTAATTTTATCATGATATATTTTATCATTTTATCACTTTATCATTTCTAATTGCATATGTTTCTGCTCTTATTTTAAAGGTGTTAAAAATTAGAAAGTGAATATTATCCATTGATCTTTTTATCAATTGATTTTTTCTAATCTTTAAATTAAAATATAATTTATATAAGCAAAATATATCTTCTTTAGAGTACAGTGCTATAGGTTTTGACAAACATATGTAGTCATGTAACTACCACTGTAATCAATATAAAGAATTGTTTAATCACATCTAAACATTCCCGGAATCTCTTTGTTTTCAATTTCAACCCCAAAATGTAGCTGTTGGCAACAACTGACCTATTTTCTCTTTCTCTAGTTTTAGCTTCCCAAAATATTGTATGTATGAAATCCAAAAATATGTAGTCTTTTAAGTCTGACTTCTTTCCCTTACAGTGCATTTGCAATTAACGCTTGTTGTGGCATGTGTCAGTAGTTTCTTTCTATTGCTGAATGATATCCCATTGTATGGATTTACTATAGTGTAGGCATCTACATCCTTTTCTCTGTTAAGATATATAGGTTTTTGTGTGAATGTTTTTTTTTTTTTTCATTTCACTTAGACAAACACTTGGGCATTGTTTTGCTGGGTTATATGGTAATAGTATGTGTAACTTCTTCATACTGACAAATTGCTTTCCAAACTGGCTATCTCATTTTGCATACCACTAACAATGTGTGAGATTTCCTGTTATACTATCTCCTTGTTAATATTTGGTATTAATATTTTCAGCCATTCTATTTGTCACAGTATACCATTGTAATTTTAATTTGTATTTCTCTAAAATCTAATGTCAATATCTTTTATATGCATATTTACTATCCATATATCTTCAGTGAGGTAACAATTAAAAATTTTTGCCTGTTCATTAAAATCACATTGTTCATTTTATTATAGTTTTGAGAGTACTTTATATATTCTTAAAACAATCTTTATCAAATTTGTGATCTACGAACATTTTCTCTCAGCATTGTATTGTATTTTCACCCTCTTAACAGAAATCTTAAAGAAGCAGAAAACTTTAATTTTAAAAAAGTCTAAAATAGTGAAACAAAATTATGAGTTATGCTTTTAGGATTTATGTAAGAAATCTTGGCATAGCCCAGGGTTATAAAGATTCTCTGCTATGCTTTTTCTAGGGGTTTTCTAGTTTTAGTTTGGGCACTTAAGTTTATGATCCATTTTGAGTTAATTTTAGTATACTATGAAATTCATATGAATCATATGAAATATGAAATCATATTCATATGAATCAAGGTTAATTTTTTTAAGATGTATATCAAGTTATTCTAGCATCATCTGTTAAAAAGGCATCTGTTCTCTATTCTTCATTGAAGGACATTTCTCATTTTCCATATCAATTGACCATATTGCATGGCTCTACATCTGGACTCTCTATTCTGTACCATCCATCTATATGTCTATGCTTTGTCTAAAAAGACACCACCTTGACCAATATAGCTCTATATTGTGCCTTGGAATTTATGCAGCTTGAGTCTTCTATTTTAATTCTTGTCCTTTTTTGGCCATTCTCATTCTGTTTCATTCACACATTTATTTTTGATCAGCTTGTCAATTTATACAAAAAATTCAACTGGTATCTTTTTATTACAATTATGTTGAATCTATACATCAGTTTGAAGAGAACTGATTATTAAATATGAAATATTCCAATCCATGAATATGCTATATCTCCCTATTTATTTAGGTGATCTGTGATTTTTTCACCAATGTTTTACAGATTTTAGAATACAGATATTGCCTATATTTTATGTCTTATACTTAAATATTATATGTCTTGGGTGCAATTGTTAAATCAATTAGACAAGGGTGCTATTAGACTGACGTGTCTTTAATGCCTTAGTAGCTACATAAGCAAATCAAAACCCAAACCTGAGATGACTTGAGGTTAAGAAATGAAAACCTAAGGACAACCAAACACTAACAGCAAACTTGGTTTTCCCAAATAATGCAACAGATTAAGCTATAATGAATCAAATAATTCTCTTGCTTGGCTTCCACCTCTTCTCTGTAAAAGTCTTGCCTCTAGATCCTGTCAGTGAAGCATTCCTAACCATTCTGGTTTGGCATTGCCCAATTGAAATTGATTTTTGCTGAAATGAACTCAAAGAACTTTTTACTATGCCTTTTTTTATCTTATGACACTAATAAACTATTTGAAAATTTAATTTTCAATTCTTTATTGCTATTATAGAGAATTATAATTTATTGGCCTTATATCTTGCAACTTTCCTAAACTCATTCCTTAGTCCTATAAGATTTTTGTAGATTCTTTGTGTGTTTTATGAAGATATTCATGAAAGCTGGGAAAAGAGGAAATTTCATTTCTGCTTTTCTAATTATATGCCTTTTATTTCTATTTCTTGCCTTTTTGCCTTAGGTGTTATCTCCGTAGGATATAAATTTGAATTGTTTGTGTCTTTAAAGGAATTTGCCCATTTCATACAAACTTTTGCATTTATGAACACAACATTATTTAAAGTTTTCTATTAATAGTGTTTTAATATCTGTAGGTTCTATAATGATTTCACCTCTTTTCTTTTGTTGTGTGTAGTGCAGGGAGGGAAAAGAGCAAAAACTTGCAGACAAATGCTTTTGAAGGTCCATGGGTTAGGTAGCTTGTGGAATATGGGAAATATTTTAATTGGGTAATTTTAATGTAACTCAGTCAACTTGGAAATAATGTAACTGGGTCAACATGGAAAGGAGGAAAGGAGTTCAATGCAGAAGTCATCATGAGGCTTATAGCTTGAACACACTTGTTGCAAGATAAGTTCTTAGCTATAGACACCTAGGTAAAAGTTCATAACAAGCAGGGCAGGTGCAGGTACTCAGGGAGCCACTGAGGTAACAAACAACCGCTTTACATTACAATAGAACAGACTGTCATCTATAGTCAAAAGCTGTATAGGACATAAAAACAGATCATTTCTAAGGTATAGATATATGAGTAGCAAACTTAGAGAAGGAAACAAATTTAATTTAAAAATATGAACTTTTTTGAAAATATTTTTTACATAAGACAGTATATTAGAAAATTACTGGAGAAAACAAGGTTTTGGAGTCCATGAAATTATATCTGTCAATGAATATAGAAATTATCATGGTTTACAATTCTGAGATGTCTTCTTAGTACTATGTATGCACTTAGTGTTACATGTATCATACCTGATAAGCATGGTAATTATTTTTTTAAACCCATAGATAAAGTCAAAACATTATGAAAAGTAAAGTATAAATGGAAAAAATGTATGTAACATTTTGGTTCCCTTGTCTCTCCTCATATCTACTGAAGGCACAGCTACCCGCTAACTTACCATCAGTCCTGTTTCCTGCTCATAACTGACTCCTTAACATAATACGATTACAAGGTAATGTAAGGTTTTCTTTTTTGTTTTAATTTTCCCAAACATTTTACTTTGGTAAAAATCACTTAAACTATATTTTTAATGGAATTTTTCTAGCTCCAAAAATTTAGAATCAGATGACTGATCATTTGATAACTATCTCCAAAGATATATTCTCTTATAAAACAGGATGTCCCTCTTCAACTCTTATTTTCCTAGATTTCTGGCTTCACTTTAAGCACCCTTAATTTCCTCAGCTTTTTCATCCTTCCATTGCACATACCTTGTTAAAGTCTTTCACAGAGTGGTTCTAAAAATCTGCATTTTCTGCTCCTATCCCCAAGCTCTTGGGACATTTTGGAGAAAATTACATAACTTACCTGAATAATGTCAAAACACATTTATTGATTCAAACTCCAAACTTGTGGGAACTTCAACACTACTTACAGTTATATCACTTATCCCCACTCAGTCTTCTTTCAGTGAAGTGGGTGCTGTGAAATGCTTTATTCTCATTCTCTCTAACCTTATTGCCCACATTTCAACAGATAGTTTGCTTCATAATGAATATAGAAAATAAAAGCACTCAGGAGTGAGTTTTCTTAACACTTTCACCATGTCCCAGGTCACTTTCCTGAATGTTTAATTCCTAATTATCCCTCAAATTCCTATATTTCATACAGATTTTCAGTTTACTTATTTCATTCTTAAATCCTTTCCCTCATATGTTTACCTTATGGTTTTCCTTCCCTTCATCATCAAAAAAGGGTGGTCTATGCTCCCCGCAAATACTTTCTTACCTTTGGTTCCTTCTTCAGTCTATATAAGACAGATTAAACTGTATTGAAAATATTCTTAAAAAGTCATCAACAACTTACTTTGTCCAGTATTAGTTTGGTATTCTTGAATCAGATGTATATAGAATTGTAATATTTTATTGTAATATTTTATTATTCTATAATTAAAAGTAAACATTTTCCTTCACATTATTTGTCCCACATTGATTATAATCTTATATCCTAAAATAAACTCATTCTTGTAGATTTTATTTTCTTTATCTTACAAAGGAGAAAATAAGATTCAAACCCTGTCCAACTGCCCGTATCACCAGACTTTCTTACACTGCACTGCGCTGTCCCTCCTGTTTCCATCCTCTGGTCATTTCTGCATGAGAACTGAAACAATGAGGCAGAACATCACCTTTTTAGACTTCAGCTGAGAGTGTGCACTGCTAGGTGACTCAATTTTTTTGCTGCTCTGTGTATGTCTGTGGAGGACTACAAAAGTACAAGGAGTATTAATTTTAGAATAACAGATACATTATCCAGTAGGCAAATTCACAAATACTGAAGTGAATAATGAGAATCAACCCTACATCCTTTATCAGATATGTGTATGAGTATTCTCATATGTAGATACCAGTTCACAATTCCTCATTTTGGGTAATAAAAAATTACAAATATATACATATTTTTGTGCATGTAGAATATAGGTATGTATGTGTGTGTGTGTGTATATACATGAGTGTGTTTACATGTAGAAATATATGCAGTGGTAAATAAATATTCCAAATCAGGAATCAGCAAGGCAGTCATTTTTTTCAATGCTCTCTCCAATTTCCCTCTCCTTATGAATACTCTTTTCCTCCCCTCCTTCACATTCTGCTTCTAATCTCAAGAGTTGCCACATACCTTTGGCCACATAATAAAAAATAGAAAGAGAAGTTTTATAATAACCATATTTGGACAGATTTTGTTGGCAGGAGAAGTGAGTCATCCTCTTTTTTTGTTCTATGGCAGGCTATGTAAAACTGTTGGGCCTTTTGCTGATCTAACTCAGGGATGTTATCCTTACTTGAATAGGAATCAACATAAGCCCTTGGGGGCAACAATTTCACTTATTATGTGAGCTCTATGTGCTCCATCATCCTTTATTCATGTGTGATCTCATGAGGAAAAATATTTTTCCCACCTCTTCTAGAATTAGATCCACATATATGTTGACATATATCTACTTGTTTTAAACTGATAGTCATTTAAGGTCAAATACATTGTAAAAGATCTACATTTTTTTTACTCCCCTTCCCCCCCTTTGTGTTTTTGATATCATATTTAAAATTTTTATGTCTATCCCTTAACTGTTTATTATAGTTAGAGTTGGTTTTACAATTTTTGTCTTTTAAACTTTCATAGTAGCTTATTTAAGTGATTGACACACAGGCTTTACTATATATTTGCCTTTACCAGTGGCATTTTTCCTTTTCTATAATTTCTTATTTCTTGTTGTAGCCTTTTCTTTTCTCACTTAAAGAAGACCCTTTAATGTTTCTTGTAAGGTCAGTTTAGTATTGATGACCTCTTCAGTTTTTGCTTATCTGAGAAGCTCTGTATCTTTCTTTCAGTTCTGAATGATAATCTTGCTGGGTAGGGTATTCTAGATTGTAGGTTTTTCCCTTTCAGCACTTTAAATAATTCATGCCACTCCCTTCTGGCCTGCAAAGTTTTTGCAGAAAAATCAGCTGATAGCTTTATGAGGGTTCCCTTGTATATGACTGTTTTTCTCTTGCTGCCTTTAAAATTTTCTCTTTATCTTTAACTTTTGCCATTTTAATTATGCTACATCTTGGTGTGGGTCTTTCTGTGTTCATCTTGTTTGGGACTCTGTACTTCCTCTCCCTGGATATCTGCTTCCTTCTTCTGTTTCTGGAACTTCTCAGCCACAATTTTATCAAATACGTTTTCTACTGTTTTCTCTCTCTCTTCTCCTTCTGGGACTCCTATACTGTGACTATTAGTATACTTGATGTTGCCCCAGAAGTTCCTTAAACTCTCCTTATTATTATTATTTTTTAATTGGCTTGTCTTTTTGCTCTTCTGGTTGAGTGATTTCCATTATTCTATCTTCCAGATCATTTATGTGTTATTCTATAACATCTAGTCTCCTGTTAGTTCTTTCCAGTGTATCTTTTATTTCAGTTACTGTATTCTTCAGCTCTGACTGGTTCTTTATAATATTTTCTAATTCTTTATTAAAATTCTAATTGTGTTAACTTATTATTTTCCCAATTTCAGTTAGCATTCTTATGACTGTTGATTTGAACTCTTTATTAGGTAAATTACCTCTGTTTCATTAGGGTTTTTTAGGGATTTTTTTTTTTTGGTGTTGTTCTTTTTCTTTCATTTGAAACATACTCTCATCTTCTTATTTTGTTTAACTTTCTCTGTTTCTATGAAATTAGGTGAAACATTATTATCCTAGCCTTGAAGTAGTGTCCTTGTGTGGCAGCATCCCTATGCAGTCTGCCTGTGCCCAGTGGCTTTGGTGGGAGAGCTGGATCTAATGTGAGTATAAGCCTGGGGTGTGCTGGCAGCCACCACCTTGGTGAGAGGTAGGCTGGAGTTGGAGTGGTTAGAGCCAGATGGGAGAGGGGCTTCTCCTGTGTTCAGTGGATATTACTGCCCTATTGTGAATGGGTGTGGGGCCCAAGGTGCTGGGGTAGGAGCCCTGGGGGAGTGGATTTCTCTCTGGTGTGATGACAGTCTCTGCCTTGATTTGGGATGTGGTCAGGGCTTGTGAGCTTGAGGATGCACTTCTGTGTTGGTTTCACTTTTTCCCCTAGTGAGTGTGCATGGTTAAATGTTACTAAATAGGGGAAATGTTTGTAAATTATATGTCTGATAAAGGGTTAAGTTTGAAAATATATAAAGAGATCATGAAACTCAATATCAAAAAGACAAGCAACCTAAAAAATAAAATGGGCATAAGACCTGAATTTTTCCAAAGAAAACATACAGATGGGTGCCTGGCACATGAAAAGATGTTCAACATCACTAATCATCAGGGAAATGCAAATCAAAGCAATGAGATATCACCTCACGCCTGTCAGAATGGCTATCATCAAAAAGACAACAAATAATAAATGTTGGCAAGTATGTGGAGAAAGGTAACACTAGTACACTGTTAATGGGAGTGTAAATTGGGCCAGGAACTGTGGAAACAGTATGGCTATTCCTCAAAAAAACAAAAATAGAACAACCATATGATCCAGCAATTCTACTCCTGAGTATATATCAGAAGAAAATGAAAACCCTATTCCAAAAAGATACATGCACAACAATGTTCACAGCATTATTTACAGTAGCTAAGATATGGAAGCAACCTAAGTGTCCATGAGCAGATGAATGGAGAAAGAAGTGCTATATATTTGCATACAATGGAATATTACTCAGCCATAAAACGAGGGAAATTTTGCCATTTGCTACAACATTGATGGGCTTGTAGGGTATTGTGCTAAGTTAAGTAAGTCAGATAGAGAAAGACTAATGTTAAATGTTATCACTTATATGCGGAATCTAAAAATTAGAACAAACAAATGAGTATAGAAAACTAGACCCAGGCAATTCGGTGCTCCTCCCCCATCCTTATAACTTACATTCTGTTTGCCTTTCCTGCTCCCAGAAGCTTCCCCAAGAATACGACCTTGGGATAGTAATGTGGTGAGGAGACTATTTCATCTGTGTACATGGCTGAACCCAGTTGAGGCTGTTATGTAAACTTTTAAGGTTCTGGCAAGTGGGTGTGAAAATCTCATTTTATGGCTACCCAAGCCTTCTAAGTAAGTCTCTTACTTATTAAAACTGTCACATACCAATCTGGCATGGTCTGCCTCTTCTTGGAGTCTCTCCTTCTCCTCCATGTACAGGGGCCAGTTTATGAACCAACATCAATATCTCTGAATGCTTATTCAACTGTTTACTGCTGCTATGTTTTCCTGAAAGAGATACTCAGGAGAGATGGAAAGGTATCTACTAGCCTTTTCATCTTCTGTTCTGAATGATACCAGTTAAAAAATAATAATATATACACTTCTCAGCATTATCCACTTAGCTTTTCAGCTTATTTAGTGGGCTTAAAAATAATAATCATATCAAATTTTAACTTATGAACAATAAAGCTAACCCATTTTAAGTATTCAGTTCTGAATTTTGACAAATGTATACTCCCATGTAGATATCACTACAATCAAGATAGAGACTATTTACCTCACACAAGAAAGATCTTTGTGCCCCTTCCCAGTCAATTCCCATTCCTCACTACCTCAAATCAAATGCTGATAATGATTTTTATCACTGTAGATTAGATTTGTCTTTTCCCTAGTACTCACATTTTTCTCATTCTATTTTTCTCCAGCTAGTTTATAGTTATACCTAACTTCTTCTATTTTCTTTGTGATTATATACTTAAAAAAATTAATTTGCACTAAGATTAAGAATGATTAAAAATTTTCCTTTTTCTCAAATAGTAAAAACTGACTATCGTTTAGCTCATCATTATATACTTCCAATGTATATGAAACTAATTCAAGTATTTTTTAAAATCTTTTTATGTTGAACCTCCAAATTATATATGATAATAATATTACATTAACAATATATAATACATAAAATAATGTGTTATTATTATATAAAATATTATCATTTATATTATTTTGTATTTAATTAGTGACAGATTTCTTAAATATTTTTCATTTTATTTTCTTTACATTCTTACTTGCTTTGTAATATATATATATATATATATAAATTTTCAGATTATTTTCCATTTTAGGTTATTGTAATTTATTCAATATAGTTCCCTGTATGATACAATAGGTCTTTATTGTTTACCTATTTTATAGTAGTTCATAGTAATGTGTTAATAGTGTGTAATCCCAAACTCCTAATTTATCCCTGCCCCCCCCAATTTCCCCTTTGGTAACCATATGTTTGTGTTCTATATCTAAGAAACACACATTTTTAATGATTTACTGACATTAACAAATAATTCAGGGATTATCTTATAGTTACTTGTGTTCACATATAGAAGCACTGAAAACTAATTTAAGATATGTGGATATGTGATATTAGTTTCATTCCAGTTGGGAAGATATGGGCTAATTATATATCATTATCTTATATACAATTATATATAATTAGTATTCTATTTCACTTTTTCTGATATCTTGTTTCATATTATACTTTTTATTGTATTACATTTATTTACTATAATTATTATAATGTAACATACACTAGTTGTGTCACCTTAGCAGATTTAATAAATTCTGTAGTTCTCAGATTTTCTACCCACAATGAAAAGCTTTAACTACAGTCTCATATTGTTATTTTGAGAACTAAGTATTAAATTTAAATATCTATGGTAGTTGGTACAAAGAGAGAATTTAGAATTTTATTTTGCCTTTTTTTTCATTTTTATTTATGTTACCACCTTGCATTTCAATGGAGAGGAAAACAGATTTTTCTTATTTTACACTGATCCAAAAACATTTTTTGAATGTGGGTTACATTTTTTAGGCAGAATATAAAGAAATTCACCATAGGCATTTAGAACTGAGCCTAAGAGTGTACTATCACTCTTCTAAGAGGTGGACCATTTTACATACAGAAAACATATGACCCAGGGCCAAAATAAATTTCTTGACATGTATCTTCTTGGATATGGCTAGTGCTGGGCAAAGCAGGAATGACAATTTTTGGAGTGAGAAGGTAGAACAGAGTAGGTCTACTAAGAGTGTAGAAAAATGAAGTTAATGTTAAGGGAAGAATAAAGTTTAATGTTAGGAATAAAATCATAATGAATAATTGAAATTAGTTGGTAATTTCTGGAAGCAAGGATCAACTAAGTTCTTATTTACATTTGAGTCTTGAACACAACTGGGGATTAAGGCTTTCATTATTTAATCTGAAATTAGTTCAATTTAGTTGTGAAAATTCAGTAGTCTTTTTTTTTTAAAGTATAAGTTGATATAGTTTCTATACACATAACTTGGTTTAAGAAAATTAATACATATGTATGATAAATGCATATAATTCCTTTCACTCTCACAACTAGAAAGTCTTTATTTTACTAGACAGAAGGTAAAATATTTGTAGAGTCTTTACTGCAACATTTATGTTACCCTGATGTTATTATTCTGATTAATATCTGATCAGTTGAGCTTGAATATAATTCTCAGAGTTTTGATCTAGTAATCTATTTTTAAACAAATGACTGGAAGTGAGAAATCTAAAAATAAATTTACACTGGGGAAAACAAAATTTTAAAAAATATATAATTTTTATATTTATAAGAAATGTTTCTATTTTTATTTACATTTTGCCTAGCTATAATATCAACCTACATTCAGTTTGATACTCTGATTTGTTTACCTTTTATTTTATTGAGTCCCTGGAAAATAGACTGAGACAGAATTGTGTGCAGGTAATTAGTGAGAAACTCTTGTGAGAAAATGTGGAAGTCAGGGATTGGGTATAGGAGTTAAACTGAAGAGCAATTTCTCCAGAGGTGAGGTATCAGCCCATCTCTTAGACCAGAGGCTGGGTTTGCTCTTCAGTGATGTGATGACTTGAAGCTAGGGTACTATGATTTTGTGTGCCTAAATCTACTGATCATTGAATTTAGGCTGCCTCAAAAGAGGGTGTAACTATGAGTTCAGCAGCTTCCCTCAGTCAAGGGAAATTCCTGTGAAGAGACTCCTGTGATCTGTGGACAGTCAGCGATGCCAGCAGTCAGGAGAAGGGCACCTGACTCTTGAATTGGAGATCTATTATGAGAAAAACTGCATCTACACTTTTATAGAAGTATTCAATCATGGTTACTGTTAGAATCTACATTATATTCCACTGTAAAGATATGACTAAGTTTACTTCTCCATTTTGTTCCTATTTCAGATTTGGACAGTTTCCAATTTCCTCAAAGGAAATATTGTTGGAACTATTTTTTTTCTTTTCTTTTCTCCTTCCTTCTTTCCTTTTATTTTTATATTTTTAATAATTTTCCTTAAGTTAATATCATAAATATATTATTTGTATAAATGTTGAAAAATACTAATAGTAGTTATCATCTTCCTTAGATATCATTGTATTGTATTGTTTAAAATGAGACATCTTAAAGTGTAAGACCTTGTATGACAGTTGAGCTTGCAGGACCATGGGGTCACGTAGTGCAATATTATTAGCCATCTTGACATCATCTATATTTATTACAAACTAGGTAGACAATTACACTATCATTGTAGGCTTAAGAAATAATCCTTAGTACAACTGACCTAATCATAATTTCAATTAAAAGATATACTTTGGGGCTTCCCTGGTGGCGCAGTGGTTGAGAGTCCGCCTGCTGATGCAGGGGACACAGGTTTGTGCCCCGGTCCGGGAGGATCCCACATGCCACAGAGCGGCCGGCCCCGTGAGCCATGGCTGCTGAGCCTGCGCGTCCAGATCCTGTGCCGCGCAACGGGAGAGGCCACAGCAGTGAGAGGCCCGCGTACCACAAAAAAAAAAAAAAAAAATTGAAGATATACTTTTATACAACATCTTTTTGTATACAACTTAAGCTATAATATAATATTTCTGGGAAAGAAATGAGTTATTATCTAGAATTCAAACGGGTGAAGATTTGTATATTGTCTGTTGTTAATTATTACACATTGTTTGGTACTATGTAATCTATAAGTACATATTTAATGGTTAATTTTGGGGTGAAGTATATTTTATGTACTTATTGGATCCTCCCACATGTTTTTAGCTTTTCAAGGATGATTTTAGATTTTGAATACATATCTTTGTCTCAGATAGGGAGTTCCATCTTAAAATCTAAATTGCTGATGCAACAGATTGTTAACTCCACCAATTCATCCTTATTATTCTGAGTGTGTTAAGATATTTGAAAAAAGTTAATAAATTGCTTTTCAAATTTGTTCCACTGTTTTATATACCACAGCTAATCATCATATTTCATCAGAATTTGTGGTTATGATATGGTTATTTTATCATAAATAGTCAGGTCTCAGATATTGTAATTATTGCCAAATTTTATAATGTTAATGAGTGTAAAATTAAATCCATTCAGAGTTTAATTTACATGTTTTAAATAATGAATGGCTTATCTTCTGTGAATTATTCCTCCACAATCTTTGCTTTTTTATTTACAGAGAAAAACTTCTATATCACAGAATAATAATAATAAAGAATGGTATAAAATAAAGAATGCTCTATGCTCTCATTGAAAAAAGTCTCTATCTTTCCCTACACACCTTCCCTTTCTTCTGCAGTCTGCATACAACTAACTGTATTAACTAATATATAGTTTATTCTTATTAAAGTAAAGGGAATAAATCATCCCAGATTCCTTCTTCTGGTACTAAAATTGAATAATGCATAATAAGGAACAAATTGCAACATTAAAAAATATACTACTTATTTTCAAAATAATCGTAAAAGGTGATATACTATATAATATTTGCAGATAGGTATTTATAGGCCCAAAGTTTATGGTAGCCTCTAAGTCTGCTGACTTGAAATCCAGTACTCTTTTGTTTAGATTGCACTACTCCCAGCACGCTGAACTTGGCAAACGAAGATGCAGTTTGTAGACCCCAATGCATGCAAGTAACATTTTCTGTCACAGTAGCATTTTGCCTTCACATGCATTTTACTGGGATCTTTTTCTTTTTGAGGGGGGGATCTTTTTTCTTTAAAAAAATGTAACATGTTGACAACTTCTTTCAAAGTTACATGTTCTTGACTAATTTGTTCTCAAAGCATGGCACAACAGGATAGTTGGATATTGATCAGTATCTAATTTATTATTTCATTCTAGCTATAATCAAGATGCTTAATAGTGTATCATGAAGGATTCATATCACTAATGGAAATAGTTATCTAAATGAGAGCTGAATATATATACATACATATATGCATACTTTTTAAAGTACCATATAAAATGAAAAATTATTCAGTTAATTTTTATAAATAATTTATAACTCGTTTTCTTGATTTGCATTGAATGTTATCACTGCACAAAATAATTTTCAAAAAACCACATTTATTAAAAGAGAAAGTTATATAAAATTTTTTATCAATATATAGACTAATGTAAGTATTTGAAACCTGCTTTATTAAGATGAATTTCTATGCAAATTCTTATAAGAATAGACTCTGTTTGCAGCTGTAAAAAAAATGAATACATAAAGAAATGACAAGACAGACAGGCTGTCACAGCAGCAGCTGCTACAGTCTGTACAAGAGACATGAAGAGAATGAACAGCCTGTCTTTTTTCTTGCTGCTCTGAGTGCAATGAGCTGCTAAGGATATCCTGGCCTTAGGCTTGTCTATATGTATACTGTTTAATTGGAAAGTAAAATATGTGAATTTTCCTAAGATAAAAAGAATTCCAAATGATAATCTTATTGGCGAACATACTTATTTGCTCCATAATTTATCTTTAAAGATGATTTGTTTTAATTGATTTTATCTATAAAAATCTCCCAGTGATATAATTTAAATATTAACTGAATAAAAGTTTTTAATGGATCAATTCATAACTAATTCTGTATAGTCACTCTTTCCAGAGCTTCCATTTTCCTTCCAACTTTTAAATATATTAAGCATAAATTGTGTCTTTATAACATGAAATTTGTGTTGAAAATTATTTGGTTGTATACATTTATTGATTCAAGATAAAATTAATTAATCTCTCAAAAATGAAATACTTTGAACAAGGATGGAATGTGGTCTCTCAAGGCTGTCAATTCTTGTCCTTAATGAATAGTAAATTATAACAAGTTTTCTTTACACTTGCTTTAAGTCTCATTGAACCCACAGGCATTATGAGTCTATTGCAATTCTGTGCTCTTGGAACATCATGTATACTGTATATGAATAGAGCAGCAAGAAAAAGCAACAGACAGATTGGTTCAAGATGGTGCAGTAGAAGGACATGTGCTCACTCCCTCTTGTGACAGCACCGGAATCACAACTAATTGCTTAACAATATTCAACAGGAAGACACTGGAACTCACCAAAAAAGATATCCCACATCCAAAGACAAAGGAGAAGCTACAGTGAGATGGTAGGAGGGGCACAATCACAATAAAATCAAATCCCATAACTGCTGGGTGGGTGACTCACAAACTGGAGGACAATTACACCACAGAAGTCCACTCACTGGAGTGAAGCTTCTGAGCCCAATGTCAAGCTTCACAACCTGGGGATCCAGCAACAGGAGAAGGAATTCCAAGAGAATCATACTTTGAAGGCTAGCGGGATTTGATCACAGTACTTTGACAGGACTGGGGGAAACAGAGACTCCATTCTTGGAGGACACACACAAAGTAGTGTGTGTATCAGGACCTGGGAGAAGAAACAGTGACCCCATAGGAGACTGAATCAGACTTACCTGCTAGTGTTGAAGGGTTCCCTGCAGAGACAGAGTGTGGCTGTGGCTCACCACAGGCACAAGGGCACTGGCAGCAGAAGTTCTGTGAAGTACTCCTTGACATGAGCCCTCCTGGAGTCTGCCATTAGCCCCAACAAAAAGCCTGTAAGCTCCAGTGCTGGGTCGCCTCAGGCCAAACAACCAACAGGGAGGGAACTCAGCCCCACCCATCAGCAGACAAGTGGATTAAAGTTTTACTGAGCTCTTCCCACAAGAGCAACACCCAGCTCAAGCCACTACAATTCCCTCCCATCAGGAAGCTTGCACAAGGCTCTTAGATAGCCTCATCCACCAGAAGGCAGACAGAAGAAGCAAGAAGAACTACAAACCTGCAGTCTGTGGAATGAAAACCACATTCACAGAAACATAAAATGAAAAGGCATAGGACTATATACCAGATGAAGGAACAACATAAAACCCCAGGTGAACAAATAAATGAAGTGGAAATAGACAACCTTCCAGAAATAGAATTCAGAATAATAATAGTGAAGATGATCCAGGACCTCAGAAAAAGAATGGAGGCAAAGATGGAGAAGATACAAGAAATGTTTAAAAAAAATCTAGAAGAATTAAAGAACAAAAACCTAGAAGAATTAAAGAACAAATAGAGAAGAACAATACAATAACTGAAATGAAAAATACACTAGAAGTAATCAATAGCAGAATAACTGAGGCAGAAAAAATAGATAAGTGACCTGGAAAACAGAATAGTGGAAATCACTGCCATGGAACAGAATAAAGGAAAAAGAATGTAAACAAATGAAGGCAGCTTCAGACACATTTGGGACAACATTAAACACACCAATATTTGCATTATAGGGGTCCCAGAAGGAGAAGAGAGAGAGGAAGGACCCAAGAAAATATTTGAAGATATTATAGTCGAAAACTTCCACGACGTGGGAAAGGTTATAGCCACTCAAGTCTAGGAAGTGCAGAGAGTCCCAGGCAAGATAAACCCAAGGAGGAAAATGCAGAAACACATAGTAATCAAATTGACAAAAATTAAAGACAAAGAATAATTATTAAAAGCAACAGGACATAATGACAAATAACATGCAAGGGAACTTCATAAGGTTAACAGCTGATTTCTCAGCAGAAACTCTACAAGCCAGAAGGGAGTGGCATGATGCATGATATATTTAAGTGATGAAAGGGAGGAAACTACAACCAAAACTACACTACCCTGCAAGGATCTCATTCAACTTCGATGGAGAAATCAAAAACTTTACAGACAAGCAAAAGCTAAGAGAATTCAGCACCACCAAACCAGCTCTACAACAAATGCTAAAGGACTGTTCTAAGTGGGAAACACAAGAGAAGAAAAGGACCTACAAACACAAACCCAAAACTATTAAGAAATTGGTAATAGGAACATACATATTGATAATTACCTTAAATGTGAATGGATTAAATTCTCCAACAAAAAGACACAGTCTCACTGAATGGATGCAACACAATATACATATATATGCTGTCTACTAGAGACCCACTTCAGACCTAGGGGTACATACGGACTGAAAGTTTGGGGATGGAAAAAGATTTTCCATGCAAATAGAAATCAAAAGAAGCCTGGAGTAGCAATACTCATATCAGATAAACTAGACTTTAAAATAATGAATGTTACAAGAGACAAGGAAGGACACTACCTAGTGATCAAGGAATCAGTCCAGGAAGAATACATAACAATTACAAATATATATGCACCCAACATAGGAGCACCTCTATACATAAGGCAAATGCTAACAACTGTAAAAGAGAAAATTGACAGTAACACAATAATAGTGGGGGACTTAAACACCTCACCTATAACAAAGGACAGATCATCAGGAGAGAAAATTAATGAGGAAACACAAGCTTTAAATGACACAATGGAGAAGATTGATTTAATTCATATTTATAGGACATTACATCAGAAAATGGCAGATTGCACTTTCAAGTGCACACAGAACATTCTCCAGGATAGATCACATCTTGGGTCACAAATCAAGCCTCAGTAAATTGAAGAAAATTGAAATCATATCAAGCATCTTTTCCAACTACAATGCTAAGATATTAGAAATCAATTACAGAGGAAAAAAAGTAACAAACACAAACACATGGAGGCTAAATAATACATTACTAAAGAACCAAGAGATCACTGAAGAAATCAAAGAGGAAATCAAAAAAAAAATACCTAGAGACAAATGACAAAGTAAACACAATGATCCAAAACCTAAGGGATGCAGCGAAAGAAGTTCTAAGAGGGAAGTTTTTAGCAATAGAATCCTACCTCAAGAAACAAGAAAAATCTCAAATAAAAAATCTAATTTACACTTAAAGGAATGAGAGAAAGAAGAACAAACAAAACACAAAGTTAGTAGAAGAAAAGAAATCATAAAGGTCAGAGAAGAAATAACTGAAATAGAAACTAAGAAAACAATAGCAAAGATCAATAAAACTGAAAGGTGCTTCTTTGAAAAGATAAACAAAATTGATAAAACTTTAGCCAGACTCATCAAGAAAAAGAGGGAGAGGACTCAAATCGATAAAATTAGAAATGAAACAGGGGAAGTTACAACGGACACCACAGAAATACAAAGCACCATAAGAAACTACTAGAAACAACTCTATGCCAATAAAATGGACAACCTGAAAGAAATGGACAAATTCTTAGAACGGTATAACCTTCCAAAACTGAACCAGGAAGAAATGGAAAATATGAACAGACCAATCACAAGTAATGAAATTGAAACTGTGATTAAAAATCTTCCAACAAACAAATTCCAGGACCAGATGGGTTCACAGGTGAATTCTATCAAAAATTTAGAGAATAGTTAACATCCGTCCTTCTCAAACTCTTCCAAAAATTTGCAGAGGAAGGAACACTCCCAAATTCATTTTATGAAGACACCATCACCCTGAAACCACGACCACACAAAGATGCTACAAAAAAGAAAATTACAGACCAGTATCACTGATGAATATAGATGCAAAAATCCTCAAAAAAATACTAGCAAACAGAATCCAACAACACATTAAAAGGATCATACACCATGATCAAGTGACATTTATCCCAGGGATGCAAGGATTCTTCAGTATACGAAAATCAATCAATGTGATACACCATATAAACAAATTGAAGAATAAAAACCATATGATCATCTCAATAGATGCAGAAAATGCTTCTGATAAAATTCAACACCAATTTTGTTAAAAACACTCTGGAAAGTGGGCCTAGAGGGAAACTACCTTAACATAATAAAGGCCATATAGGACAAACCCACAGCAAACATCATTCTCAATGGTGAAAACCTGAAAGCATTTCCTCTAACATCAGGAGCAAGACAAGGATGATGACTCTCACCACTATGGTTCAGTATAGTTTTGGAAGTCCTAGCCATGGAATTGAGAGAAGAAAAAGAAATAAAATGAATACAAATGGGAAAAGAAGAAGTAAAACTATCACAGTTTGCAGATGACATGATACTATACATAGATAATCCTAGAGGTGCCACCAGAAATCTGCTAGAGCTCATCAATGAATTTGGTAAAGTTGCAGGATACAAAAACTAATGCACAGAAATCTCTTGCATTCCTATATACTAAAAACGAAATATCAGAAAGAGAAATTAAGGAAACAATCCCATTCACCATTGCATCAAAAAGAATAAAATACCTTGGAATAAACTACCTAAGGATGTAAAAGACCTGTATGCAGAAAACTATAAGGCACTGATGAAAGAAATCAAAGATGACACAAACAGATGGAGAGATACACCATGTTCTTGGATGGGAAGAATCGATATTGTGAAAATGACTGCTCTACCCAAAGCAATCTACAGATTCAGTGCAATCCCTATCAAACTACCAATGGCATTTTTCACAGAACTAGAACAAAAAATTTCACAATTTGTATGGAAACACAAAAGAACCTGAATAGCAAAAGCAATCTTGAGGAAAAAAATGGAGCTGGAGGAATCAGACTCCCTGAATTCAGACTATACTACAAATCTACAGTAATCAAGCCAATATGGTACTGGCACAAAAACAGAAATATAGATCAATGGAATAGGATGGAAAGCCCAGAGATAAACCCACACACATATGGTCAACTAACCTATGACAAAGGATGCATGGATATTCAATGGAGAAAAGAAGTCTCTTCAATAAGTTGTGCTGGGAAAATTGGACAGCTACATGTAAAAGAATGATATTAGAACATTCAACACCATGCACAAAAATAAACTCAAAATGGATTAAATACCTAAATGTAAGACTGGACACTGTAAAACTCTTAGAGGAAAACATAGGAAGAACACTCTGACATAAATCACAGCAAGATTTTTTTTGACCCTCCTCCTAGAGTAATGGATTTAAAAACAAAAATAAACATATAGGACCTAATGAAACTTAAAAGTTTTTGCACAGTAAAGGAAACTATAAACAAAACAAATAGACAACCCTCAGAATGGGAGAAAATATTTGCAAATGAATCAATGGACAAAGGGTTAATCTCCAAAATATATAAACAGCACATGCAGCTAAATAAAATTAAAAAAAATCAAAAATTTTGCAGAAGACCTAAATAGATATTTTCCAAGAAGACATACAGATGGCCAAGAGACTCATGAAAAGCTGCTCAACATTACTAATTATTAGAGAAATGCTAATCAAAATTACAATGAGTTATTACCTCACACCTGTTAGAATGGGCATCATCAGAAATTCTACAGACAACAAATTCTGGAGAGGTTGTGGAGAAAAGGCAACCCTCTTGCACTGTTGGTGGGAATGTAAACTGATACAGCCCCTATGGAGAACAGTATGGAGGTTACTTAAAATCTAAAAATAGAATTACCATATTACCCAGCAGTCCCACTACTGGGCATATACCCAGAGAAAACCATAATTGAAAAAGACACATGCACCTCAATGTTCATTGCAGCAATGTTTACAATAGCCAGGTCATGTAATCAACTTAAATGCCCATCAACAGATGAATGGATAAAGAAGATGTAGTACATATACACAATGGAATATTGCTCAGCCAGAAAAAGGAATGAAATTGGGCCATTTTTAGTTACATGGATGGACTTAGAGACTGTCATACAGAGTGAAATAAGTCAGAAAGGGAAAAACAAATATCGTATATTTATGCATATACATGGAATCTAGAAAAATGGTACAGATGAACCAGTTTACAATGCAGAAATAGAGACATAGATGCAGAGAACAAACGTATGGACACCAAGGAGAGAAAGCAGGGGCTGGAGATGGTGGGATGAATTGGGAGTTTGGGATTGACATGTATACACTAATATGTATAAAATGGATAACTAATAAGAACCTGCCATATAAAAATAAATAAAATAAAAAAAAAAATAAATAAACAGCAACAGATACACAATGCTCTCATCTCCTTTGCTCTGGCACATACTTTATAGCCCCATTGGATTTACAACACAAGAGTCAAAGATAAAATTATTAAAATTCCAGGAAGGTAACAGCAGAGCATTAAACCAAGAGCAATAACCTTCAGAGCATGAACCCCTGGGCAACTAATTGCACAGATCTGGTGCTCATGAAGCCAACCCTGTAGGTGGCCTAATAAAAATCAAAGTATATTTGAACTACATTCTTTAAACTTTCCATGATTCCAGATTGCCTAGACAAATGTTTGTACCAGTAAACTTTTATTTTTAAATTTTAGTCTTTCTTATGTAGATATACAGAAGGTTAAAAGAAAATATTTATAAGGAAATCAATTTGGAAGATTGTTGTTTACTATGCAAATTAATTTGGTGCATTTTACATGAAAGTTATTTCTGACTCAGCTTTTGTCAGTGGTTGTCAGGAAAACCAATATGAGTGAAGTATTCTCTTGGTTATTTGCATTCACATCTTTATGGCAGTAAAGATGTACAAAACAAAAAACACATGCTCTGCATTTCCTGACTAATGAATTACCCCATGGATACAGTTGTCTTCTGGAACTGCTTTTGTCTTTCAATATCTCTTGCCCTCTGCTCCCATTGCATAATTTTGAAAAGGTAAGAACCTTTTCAAAGGTAAGTTCTATGCAAAATATCTCCAATTATGTTAGACTCAGGAAGCAGGTTTGAATTATAGAAGTTTCTTGGATTAAATATGTCAATTTTTTCCCACATATTTAGTCATCTAAATCTATTTGTTTAAGAAAAGAAATTCTTTTTTAATATGCACAACTGTCTCTGTATTTGTGAAACATTTTTACAAAGGGTATATCTAATTAGTAAATATGGATACAACATTTTTTAGACACATATGCAATGTAAAGTTATTATGAGACAACAGTTTGCCATGAATATCAGTTCTTTTGTTGCTATTTTTATAATCACCTACAAACCTATTTGATTGCCTCATTTGTATTATTAATTTTGTTTTATATAAGTTTAAAGTCTATTTCCTCATTTTCTTCCTTGACCTATGATTTTTTAGAGCAACATTGTATTTTTAGAGTCATTTTGGAGCGGGTAGAAAAACAAAGAATATCTTTTTTTTAGCATAGGTTCACATTCATCAACTGAAATGGTAATTCCTTTGGAAATCAATAAACAGAGAATACAAAACTTTTAATGCTTGTCAACTAAATGGCTGGTGGAGATAGGGAGCATAGAAAAGTCACCCAATTTATGAGCTTTGGATTAAATAAGTGAACTTGCTAGTATGATCAGTTTCAAATATATCTTACATATGGTGTTTATCTAACCATTTGTTCTACCCTTTTATTCCATTGTCCTCTACACATGGTATTTTCATTTTCCCTCAGATAGTAGATAATAGCATCAGAGGCTACAGACACAAATTATATATCACTTCCTCTGGTAGAGTAGCACAACTATAAATTTGAAAAATATATCACATTCATTTCATCATCCAATCATCAATACTTGGAAAATTATTATGTTAAGAATATTACTAGGAAAACAAAAGAACAGGTAGTGATAGGCAGGTCAGGAGCATTTGTCTTTTGCCTTAAAAATAATAACAAAATTATCTTTAAATCTAGATTGGAAAGAATTAGTATATTTTAGAATTTTAATTGACCATAGTAAATATTCAATAAAATTCTTGGAATTAATGAATAAATAAAATAGATTAATAACGTTCTTTATTTGAGGAAGAAGCAAAAAAATATGAATCACTCTGATTACTTATGTAAATATGCATGTGAAAGTACCAACCAAAGTCAGAGGGATTCCTTCAAAAATAATTTTTAAAATTATAGTGTTTGAACACTTTAGCGAAATAGTTTGTAAATTATAAACTTTAAATTGGATTTTACTTTTAAAATTTTGTTTAATACAGGTTGCCACTGAAGGGATAGACAATGATATTTATATATATGCCATTATGGTAAGTATGACACTGTGTATCAATTTTATTATAAGAAAAAAGTAAAATATTAACATCAGATATAAATACCCACTTGATCCACAGTCTTATTGAGAGTATAATTATGCATTAATTCCAAGATTTCTTTGTGATACTAATAAGCACATTGAATACATGTTTTCTGTCTTCTATCCATATCATCATGTATTTACTTAACACATACTGTAAGACCTCACAAATTATTTTTATCATTTCTCCAGTCCTTATTGGTGCTAATTTACTCTTGCTGGAATAAAACAAATGATTTTGAAGTGTAATAATCATTAACTCAAAGTATTTTTTTCTCAAAGGTATTACATTAAATTACATTTAGCATGCGTTTAATATAATAATGTGCACTTTTTAAGTAACATCACCATCAACCGTAAGGTAAATTTTAAGGGAGTGTTATTATAGTAGAGTATGGAAAATCATTCCTGTTTTGTCAATCGCTCTCCCCAAAAGAGAAAAGAGAAAATATATTCACAGACCCACAAATGTATACCTATTCACCCCAATAGCAGTTGCCTCATTAGTTTTGGTTAGCAACCATCCTTTTTAACTTTTTTCTCTTAGGGGTTATGATCACTATAATTTACTCCTATTATAAAATGGCTTAAATTTGGAAAATAATCAGTTTATTGCTACATAATATCTATTTAGTTTATTTGTATTTAGTCTGTTTTATTCTAGAAAAGATGTAAAGTTAACAATCAATCAATGCCTTTCAATACAATGACTGAATATCTAAAATTTGAGATATGTAAATATCAATGACACATTTAGCATTCTGAACATATTTTAAAATCTTGATTTAGGCTGTACTGAATGTTTGTTATGGAATATGTGGTGTTACAAATTAATCACATAAGTTGCTAATTATATAATATTTAGAGCTTACAGTTATTAAATTTTTAATGTAATTATCAGTTATATCCAAAAAATTATTTTCATGGTATTTCACCTGTTGTCTTTATGTCATATTTAGTCCAACTCAATATCCTTATAAAAGAATCCAGGAAAGGATGCAAGGGAACAGTATAGAGTTAAAGAGCTTCCATAGAAATACACAGATGTTGGAATAATGATTTTGAAATTAAACTATTTAGAACGGGAAAATATTTTCATAAGTTAGTAGGATCTGACAACTGTATGTATGCTAAGTGACAGAGACACTATTTGTTTCAGGCAGAAGTTGCAAGAAAAATCAAGTAGCAGGGGGAAAATGTTCATTTGGTAGAAAAGATAAGAGGGTAAAGGCAGAGCTCTTCAGCTGTGCCCTGTGGGTCTTCAAGTCCACCAGCCTCTGTTAAGTTCTCTGTCTCTTTCTCTAACAACCTGAAGCTCAAAAGAGAGAAAGTCAAGCAGATTAAAATAAGGAAGAAAGATAGCAAAGCATTTGAGCTTCATTTTGGCTTTTTCACCTCCAATTTGCAAAGATCCAATGGGGGAAAGAGGGGAAGAATTATGTATTTCATCGGGACATTGGAAGCCTGGTCTTAATGACAGTATAGGAGATTTAGAATACTAAAACATAGCAAAATTATTTTATTATAAATGATTTTATATCAAACTATTTTATATACTGTATGCATTCAACTTTATTAATGGTCTAGGGACCAGTAGACATAATATGCCACTGCATATCCTCTGTTATGAATGGAAGTCGAGAAAACATTTTGGAAGTCACAAGACTTGATGAAAATTCATCTATATCACATTCAATATTTAACTGTTCATTAAAGAAGGCATTTGGAATTTTCATCATAAATCTGTTATGGTCTATAAGTTTCACATGAAATACCTGATATTTCTTAATGCTTAGAATGGGTATAAATTTATTTTTAAAAAGTCAATTAATGGTAATATCTACATTGAAATACATTAATCTTATTATTTAAATTCATTTTTAGTGAACATGCAGGATATTATTGAGGATATAGAATGTTTTACATAAGAAAAATCAAAACTGTATGTACATCAGCAGAATCTGAAGTTTAAGATTCTATATCTTCATTTTAAGCAGGCTGATATTACTTTCAAAAAGAAGAAAAGAGTGAAGGTTACCTAATAACAATACCAGATGTCATATTGTAGTAAGAATTATAGCTATCCAAGGAACATTAATAACGTAATGTCAGTAAATACTCAAGTAAATATTTGACATACTAATTTTAATTCATTACAAATGTTATTTAAGGAGCTAAGCTTACAACCTGAGAGGAAAAAAATTCTGAAAAAGAATTCAGCATGGAGAAGTATACACTTTGCTCTGATAACTGGTTGAGTGTGTACCCTAGTTTTGATGTTACTTGGGGGAATAGTATAGTGTGTCAGAAACTTTCTCATATTTAGTTGTCAATATCAATTCAGAAATTCATTATTTAATCATGTTTTTCCACAGAAGGAACAAAGCACATAATCAAAAATGTATATGCCCTTGATTTCTTTTCAGACAAGTATTAATCTCAACCATTCCTGCAAAACTTCATTCACTGATTTTCTGTGTAATTGTAAACATTTAAATAATATGCAATTAATCATGGGGATTTATTTAGATAATTATATCAAATTGAATTAAAAAAGTGAAGGCATTATTGTTTTATATCCCAGACCCTTCACACATTTTGTTTCTTCTGCTCGGAACATTCCATGCCACTCTTTGCAAAATTGCATTATTTTTCTCTTTTAGAACTAAACTGTAATATCACTTTCTCAGAGGAACCCTCTTGAGCCATTCAATTAAAAAAAAATCCAGCCCCATTTGTTTAACACAGGGCTTACCAAGTCAGTCTGGCAAATCCTGTGTACTTAGTTTCCAGTATATGATAGATACTCAATAAACATTTATTGAAGGATGAATGATAAATCTAGATTTGGATAAGAAGATACTTTATTCGAAAATAATATTGCACTAGGGAAAACATTGAGACCATATGACCTGCAAGCATTTCACAGGCCAGGCAGAAGGGAATTTTCATTTATAGGGAGAGGTAAGCAAGAGAGTAAGTACTGGGTATTGGGGAATCAGTTGAAGGGCACCTGATACTACAGTTGAACAGGAAATCCTTTTCTTTGAGATTACCAGATTCTTGGGAGGAGCCACTAAGGACAGGTTGTTCCATATTCAGATACAGGCTGACAGTGCTTCAGAGTTCTGGGCCCTGAGCCAAGGAGAGAAAATTAACTAAGTTTTGGTCCAGTCAAATTAGCAGGTATTTTGACCAGGTAGGTCAGTTGATATAAATAGCTAATCATTTGTGAGACAAAGGATGGGAATTCAGAAAGTCTATATCTGACTTTACCATAGGTAAATGAGGGAGGCATTTGTGAGTCTTATCTAAGTAATATGGGGAAAGATGATGCTTCACAGTGAGCCATTTCCTGGAACACAAAATTGTGGGGGTACCTCTTAACCATTGCTGCTTTCTAGAAACACAGGGCCCATGTGAAGTTTAACATTGCCAAAAGGAGTAATTGTATGCATGTTTGTTATAGTATATTTAATGTGATCTATATGACTATATATAAATCTATATATGTACCTATATTTTTATACATTAATTTTGATACTGACATTTATATGTATCTTTCTACATAAATATGAGCTTATCAGTGTTTCTTAACATGTTTAATTGTGTAAGACTAACCTATGTATTATAGAGCATTTATCATTCTTGACTGTGACCACTAAATACCAGTGTCACCCTTAATGTTTTATGGCAGTGGAAAAATACCCTCCACCCATACTTCCAAATGCCCCTTATCAGAGCAGTTCTGATTCTAGGTGAGAATCACTGGGATTCAGATGTCATGACTGTGTTATAGTTCCCAAATCCTAATGCTACATTTCAATAATATTCTGTATTCATTCTCACAATCCATATGTGTTGTTAAACTACATTTGTTGAGTATGTAAATACCAGAAAATACTTGTTTTATTCTATATGATCCATTCCAACATAAGCAATTCATCTAAGCCAATCATGGAGCAGAAGTCCTTTTGAAAAATGAGACCACAGGGAAGTCATCTGAGAAGTTTTTAAAAATGGATTTATTGCTCATCAATAAAAGACAAATAAATATGTGATAACACTGCTTTATCTGGACATTTTCAAAAGCAAACATAATGTGTGACCAAACTAGTTCATGGAGAAGTCATACTCCATAATTCTAAGGAATTATAGAGAAGAGTGTAAAAACTCTGATATATCATTAGGAAAGAAAGAAGTTAGCCTTCCTTCTGAACCCCTTTTCATGCAAGCAAACACAGTTCTTTACTGTTTAAGTAAGTCTGAGTTGGGGATTTTTTTTACTAGTAACCAAAAGCATCTTACATGGCATACTATATTTCTAATGAAATCCAAATGAATTCCAAAGAAATTATCTTCTACTCTTTCTAAAATCTCATGGACATATGTTATAAACCCTTTTCCAAGTTAAAAATTAAATATCTCTTAAGAATAATAATATAGATTTGTAATTTTAAAACTAAAGAAAATATTGACAGTAAAAATATCCCTAATGAGGAAATTAAAGACATGTCTGCTTACTGATAACAGTTGACCAGAAGATACTTTTGTAGACAGATTAGTGAGTCCACACTGTGTGTACATTTAATGACCATGAACATTTTAAAGTATAAACATTAGTCACTCCTTTGTGTTATATCTAGATATTCTCTTATATTGCATGCCCATGTGAAAAAAATGAACAATAATGACTTTTTTATTAATTTTTTTCCCCAAATAAACTTCTGCATGCAGAAATACTAAGACAATAGAACAAATTGCATGCTACGTCTGATGAAAAGGAGGAGGGAAGCAAACTAGGCAATATCAGGAGCTGAAGTCACTGGCTGGTTGATACAAACTCCTACCTTATTAAACTTCCAGATGGGAAATAAAACCTGAGTCCTGAAAAAGCTGATAAGGATTAGAGGATTATTTACATGAAATAGGATATACTGAAAGGGACAGACACATCAAGTTATTTAAACAAGAAAATGTCCTGAGCACCTAACATGTTCCAGGCACTGCTATGTATCCTGTGGGTATAATGATTTTCAAAAAAAAAAAAAAAAAGAGTTAGATATTACTTATTCTCTTTGAATTTACATTCTGTGAGGGTAAAAAGCAATAAATGACACATGTTTTACACAACGTTTAGTTTTATATGCACATAAAAGAGTAATGGTGGAATAGGGACTAGAGTAGATAGAATGCTTAGGAAGAAAATAATCTCTAAAAGATAACAGTTTTGTTGGATTCTGGAAAACAATTGTAGCCCAGCTATGGAAATTTCTTGGAGAAGCATGATGCAGGCATAAGAAATCACAATTACAAAGACCCTGAGGCTAGACTGAATTTGCCATGGCAGCCATAGCAAAGAAGGCCAGCATGCCTAGGACATTTTAAGCAAGTAAGATTGGGGATCAATATGAGATTGGAGATAAATTTAGGTGTCTGATTAAGAAGATCTTTTTGATAAGGAGTTCAGGTAGTATTAACCACAAAGCAAAAGCTATTGGAGAGTTATTTGAAGTAGAGTGACGTAGTTTTAAAAGATAGCAGTTGTTGCTTAACTGGGAATCTTAAGAAAGAGGTAATAGCAGAACTAAAGTAACCAGTTAAAAGATTATTGCTAAACAAGTGCTAAAATAACTTGGTATAGAAAGTGAACAAATTCAGAATGTCTTTTGGAAATAGATATCAAAGGATTTTTCAAGGAGCTGAATTTGGAGGAAGAGGAAAAGGGAAGAAACAAGAATGGATTCTAGATATTTTTTCCTGAGCAACTGGATGTATGCAATTGCCATTTACTAAAATAGGGAGAAAAAACCTGGGGTACTAGGTAAATCTTCACTATTCTCCATTATAAGTGTATCCATTTTTGCATACATAGTATACATATATCATTCTTTGTTCCAGAAAAGTCTACGATGAAGATTGCAGATTAAAAACAAACAAACAAACAAACAAACAAAAAAAAACCTTTCATCACATGGTAATCATTATCAACCCACAATTCCCAAAATGGGAAAAATAATTTTAATTATCCCTAGCATCCATACATTCCTTCTTATTCTTAGTAACAGAATTACCCAGCTTATCTGAACACACTGTTCCCTACCTAAAGAAGAGCTTATCATCCTCCCTTACAGCAGCATGTAAAATAGTTGTCATCTCCTTAAAGATAAAGTCATGTAATATGGACCGGGTTCTCCCTCATTCCTGCTCCTTAAGAGGTGGAAAGACTGCTGCCTTGAACTCAAAGTGGGAAGCAAAATGTTGAGGAAATTAGAGCCAACTTGCTAGCTCTGTTCACTTGATAAACTCTTAGAACTGAACTTCTCTAAAGTCTAGAACCCCTCTCATTTAGAAGATAAAAAGTAAAATTCTCTCTATTTAAACCTTAGCATTTTTGAAAATACGTTAGTCTAGCTTTTACTCTTATTAACAGATACATATTTCCTGGAAAATTGTGCTTACTAATAACATTTGTGAAATTATTAACAAGCATGGGAAGATGGACCATTGGAGAGGATGTGTGTGTGTGTGTGTGTTGAAATAATAAAGGCCAACCAACTGAAGAATGGAGTGGAAAAATAATTGTATTAACCTTTCCAAATGAGAAAAATTGACACTGTTTGTCTATGTTACTGAGTTGGAAGGAATGCAAAATAATGTTCATAGTCCATAAAAATCATTGCTATACCAAATGCTACTTACAACAGAACTAGAATGGGAGAGTGGTACTATGTATGCAATGTATTTCCAAATATTAATCTAGATTTAGAAGTAAATGTCATAGTAAATCAATCAGGAGATAAATGAGAACTTGGAAAACAATCTATATTAAGTGTTGGCATTTTTCCTCAAGCCATAGAACTCATACATTTTGTCAGGATTCTGTTGCCCAATACTTAAGATGTATTATGCTTTTTTTGTGGCATTAGTAAATACAGAACAGTCTGGAATATTTCATCCTGCAAGTTGGATATCCTGCATGTTTTTTAATCGTATATATAATTATGAAAATTTGCACAGCAGTCAAATGGGAAGTGTGTTTGAATAAAAAAATTTAAAAATGTATTCAGACTATATCTTTTCAAAGAAAATGAATGAAGCAGATGCAATATATTCTCCCTCTTGTTTCACAAAAATAAATAGCAATCAATAAACCTTCCATCTCATTTATTTAAAAAGTTTAATCAAGGTCACAATTTTCAACTTTATATCCAAGACATATTATTAAATTAGTAAGAGACCAATGACCTATAAAACCCTGACAAAGATGTACTTAATGCAAAGAAGATCAATTTAGTTGAAGAGTAATGAGATACATAGCTTAAATACTTTATTTGCATTGTAATTCAGTTGAACCTTAATATATTAATTGTACCATGGTACTTTCTTGATGTAGAAATAAAAACTGACCACCAAAGATTTGGGTCATTCTTCCTAAAGTAAAGTTGTTTCTGGAAAGTGGCTGTGCAGTCAATATCTACGTTTTCCAAACCTCTGTCAGATATGTAACAAATAATTACACAGTTAAGCTAGTCAAGGAGAAGACAAATGTGAAGCAAATAATGTTACAAATTAAAGAAGACATTAAATTAATAGTTTTTAAATTTATAATTATAAATAATCATATAAACTTTTGCCTAGCAGATTCTGATTCCTTGTATACACTTTATGAATAAATAAGGATAAAAGGAGGGAAATAAGGAAAGAGGGAAGGAGAGATGGAAAGACGTAGAGGAATAAGAGAATTAAAACTCACTTTGGATATAGGAAAGTTGGAAATATCACATCATTTGTAATTTGTTCCATTCCCTTGTTACTAGAAATTAGAATAATCTGAATACACTGTTTTAGGTAAGACATTTAGCCATTTTGAGCCAGTAGTTCTGCCTTGACTGTTTCAGCTGTGTCTTTGAAAGAGCAAACAAGACTTCGGGAAGAAAATGATTGGAATAGACAGGAACTGGGGTCTAATACCATTTTCTTGCTACTCCAAGCAACAACAACGACTTCTTTATTCTCTCAGTTTTCAATAAATCCATACACCTTTGGTCAGCTAGATTAAGTGCAGTCTAGTACTTTGTGCCTGCCCTGGCAGAGAAAAACAGTGTAAGATTTTTCTCCTCTATGGTAGGGGAAAGAACCTGGAAAGCAGTTTGGAGCACTCCAGTGAAGACCAAGAACTGATTCTAGATAACCTGTGGGCTCAGAGATCTGTGGACTTTATAGGTAGAGTAAGTCACAAATTACTTTTAAAAATAAAAAAATTTTTTTGATTTGACAGAGTAGGCACTGATATCTTTGAATATAATGTAAAAATAGATAAAAGAATCCCTAAAATCCGAATCTTTGTTTCCTTCTGAAGTTCACTGCTGATTCATCAGCCTCTCCCTTTCTCTCTTGAGCTCTTAATAAAGTTTTACATTTCTAATATAAAAAAAATAAGTTGAGTGATCCATATAAATTATCAATCAAACTCTTGGAGGAAAGGTGGTAATTAAATCAATAGAAGACAATTTCCCTGAGCTCATGACCTCAGTTGGCAGACTAGGAATTCACAGAATTCTGGGTTAGAATAACAAGGAAAAAAATGACCCATAAGTGTCTTGGTAACATTAATTAGGAGAAAATCTTACAACTGTCATGTATAAAAAACAAGGTATCAACAACAACAACAACTACTTGACACTGTATTTTTCTTTTAGGGCACTAAAAGCAAAAAAAGAAAAAAAAAAGTAGTCTATATGTATGGATTACCAAAGAGTAAGCTCTGTGGCTCTTCTGAAATAAGCTATCTTTTGGAGAACAAACCTGAAAGTATAAAAACCTTGGTATAGATCTCTAGGAAAATAGGAACACTGGCTTTTCATCGTCATCTATCTGATTGCTTGTCTTATGTTACCAGTAAAATCTAGCTTCTGTTTTTCTTAATTCTGGCTAACATTTCAGGTTTCCTCCCCTTACTTTGTAATCAATATGCAGATAGCAAACACAATCTCTTTTCTGTATAAAAATAAAAAAGAATTTGAATAGCCTTGTGTATAAACCTATTATTAACTCCATTTGTCGAGCACCTTAATTATTAAGAGGTGTTACTGTAGATCTTTTTATTAACACCACAGGTTCTTCATATTCTTGTTTTCTCACTTGCAATCAGTGAACGCAAGTAAAAGTTTGCATTTCCAGTATCTTAGATCTTATCCTTTTAGATACAATTAATATCAACATATATATGTTCTTTCTTTTTAGCATATTTATTCAACTTTACTTGAAAATCATGGTTGAAATATAGAATAATCTTTTCAGGGTTGATATAATTTATTACTAATTGTAACTGTAAACTATTTAGAGACACAGAGAATTCAGTAAAAAGCCAATTCAGTTTTAAACAAGAGGTACTTTAAAATATTTTATCTCAACCATGAATGTATTTCTCACCACTTATCCCACAATCTGCTGAGTGCTTTTTTTCTTTCTCTCATATTTTGACAGTTTCTGTATATACCCAATGAAACTCAACAAGGATGAGATTGAAAAAAATCTTTTATCATATTAGCTAAGAATTTTTCCAAGCAGAAAAAAAGAGACAGAATTGTGCTTTAAATGTCAACTGGTAATAAAACAGGCTTGTAATGCATATATAAGACTCAAGAAACAAAGAAAACAGCCCATAATAATTCAAAAATAAAATCATTGATAAACAGGAAATATATTAATCAATTAGTTATAACATTTAAAATATTACAAAACCACCTATGTGTTTTGTAAGATTTTATAAATCTGATTATATCATCAATTTTGTATGTTATAACCCAATCCAAAGATGAGCAGAAGACCTAAATAGACATTTCTCCAAAGAAGATATACAGATTGCCAACAAACACATGAAAGAATGCTCAACATCATTAATCATTAGAGAAATGCAAATCAAAATTACAATGAGATATCATCTCACACCAGTCAGAATGGCCATCATCAAAAAATCTAGAAACAATAAATGATGGAAAGGGTGTGGAGAAAAGGGAACCCCCTTGCACTGTTGGTGGGAATGTAAATTGATACAGCCACTATGGAGAAAAGTAAGGAGGTTCCTTAAAAAACTAAAAATATAACTACCATATGACCCAGCAATCCCACTTCTGGGCATATACCCTGAGAAAACCATAATTCAAAAAGAGTCATGTACTAAAATGTTCATTGCAGCTCTATTTACAATAGCCAGGACATGGAAGCAACCTAAGTGGCCATCAACAGATGAATGGATAAAGAAGATGTGGCACATATATAAAATGGAATATTACTCAGCCATAAAAAGGAACAAAACTGAGTTATTTGTAGTGAGGTGGATGGACCTAGAGACTGTCATACAGAGTGAAGTAAGTCGGAAAGAAAAAACAAATACTGTATGCTAAAACATATATATGGAATCTAAAAAAAAGAAAAAAAAAGATCAGAAGAACCTAGGGGCAAGACAGGAATAACGATGCAGACCTACTAGAGAATGGACTTGAGGATACAGGGAGTGGGAAGGGTAAGCTGGGACAAAGTGAGAGAGTGTCATGGACATATATACACTAACAAACATAAAATAGATAGCTAGTGGGAAGCATCCTCATAGCAAAGGGAGATCAGCTCAGTGTTTTGTGACCACCTAGAGGGGTGGGATAGGGAGGGTGGGAGTGAGGCAGATGCAAGAGGGAAGAGATATGGGGACATATGTATATGTATAACTGATTCACTTTGTTATGAAGCAGAAACTAACACACCATTGTAAAGCAATTATACTCTAATAAAGATGTTAAAAAAATAAAATAAAATAAAGATGGAAAAAATTTGTATGTTATAAATGATTGCAGTTAAAGAACTTTTGATGATATTCATATATATAGGTAACACTAACTTAAAGTAGAAGAGAAACAATAGAAGTATTAGGGGAAAGAAAACAATTTTTGAAATAGTAATTTATTTTCTAGATGAAAGATATAAACTGAAACCCTATATTTGACATGAGTATATATCAAAATCTTTCCTCAGATGTGGACTGAAGCCTGAGTTGTTACTTGCAGACTGGATTATAGTCTAAAGGAAATCCAATAAAAATCATAGCACTGTACTTTTTGTAGGTCCTTTTCTCTAATAAGCATGGATTTTGAAATATTGGTAAAGATTACAGTTTACAGGGAAGAAATTGTTGCCCCAAATATACTACAAGAAAGTGTTTTCTTAGTGAGTGTGTTAAATTTAATATGCTAAAGTGATTTAATATGAGTAATGAAATTAGAAATAGCATTGATTCCTGGTATTTTTATATTTGACATATTAAAGACAGTTTAAAACATGGTGGGAAATATCTTTATGTGAACTAAAGGAGAATGAACTTTGACATTTTTGCACATGAAATTTACTAAATCAAGACAGTTTATACCACAGAGCATTGTACATGCTTAGGTCAATTCAAAAACACCAAATTTCTGCTAGTCAGTGTATTACTGTAATTCATAAAGGCAATTTTTCCTAATTATATCTGCTTTTGGCACAGAATGTACTCAAAAGTAAAGGTGAAAGTGGACATTAATTCCAAAAGAAACTTCAAGTCACTGTTATAGTGAAATGATTTCTGTACCATATGTTTTAAAAGAGAAATGTTTTAGTAAGGAATGCAACTATTCTTTTTATAACCTTAAGTGTTCTGTAGTGAATTACTGTATGTAGTTGACAGGTATGATTTGAAAATATATTTTTATATTGGCAATAATTTTTCCAAGGAAAAATAAAAAGGGAGATATTTGTTTAAATGTGAAAAACTAATAAAACAACTTTTATGCATATGTATCTCAGAAATAGCAAATATAATTACTGAGATAAACACTAATTTGTAGTTGAGAATTAAAAATAAATTTCTTATAGTTTAAAGAATTAAAGACATCAGGGTAGACAGTGAAGATTTGGACCCCTTGCTATAATTTTGCAGCCTGTTTTATCAATGCTTAAGTTGACCAAATATTAAATCAAAATATCAAATTATGTATGTTTTCCAGCATTGCTCTTTCAGAGGCACAAATACAACAACGTGGAATAGGTTAGCCCAACAAGGAGAACAGACTAACATTTATATAATAGTTAGAAAACATTCTAATATTCAATTATATCATACTAACTTTGGAGAAATAACAGTTCAAATGTGAAATTAGTTTTCCTGAATATCCAAAAATATTTTTGGGTAAAGAGGACATTATGCTTGTTCCACATGTAAGATAGATAATATATACTGGTAATGAAGGGATTTTTCAATGTTTATGGCAATTAGCTTAGCAAAGATTTAATGGTAGAGAGAAGCATTGAGTATGAAGGAAATTCATTCATTCATTTATTTATTCATTCAATAAATATTTACTAAGAGCCAGGAACTATTGGGAGTAAAAGATGATCTGATATCTGTCCTTAAGAAGAATATCACATCTTTCATATATCAAACAATTACCTAACACTGAGGAAATTGCATATTCCTCTTCAGTCAAGTCTTAACTCAGTTCCAAGAGTCACCTCTTTTGGGATACTTTCTCTGACTTCCCTGGGATATATATATTAATAATCACATATAAATCATCTAGGGATCATATAAAAATGCAGATTCTGGGGAATTCCCTGGCAATCCAATGGTTAGGACTTTGCTCTTTCACTGCCGGGGACCCGGCTTGGGGAACAAAGATCCTGTAAGCCAAGCAGCATAGCAAAAAAAAGAAAAACATGCAGATTCTGATTCAGTATTTCTGGCATAAGAACTTCAATTCCCCATTTCTATTATGACGTTGATACTGCTGATCTGTGGACCACAATTTTAATAGGAAGATAGTAGATGTTATTAAATTACCCATCATTTAATGATTTACAAAGATGAGAGATAAAGAATATTAATATTTAGTGGGAAATGACTTAAAAGATGCTATTGAATATATATGTAAATAAGAAATGATTTAAAAAATACTAGCCAAAGACCAATAGAAAGTGGCCACCATGAGCTAGCAAATGGTCAGACAAAATAAAATTTATTTAGGTTGCTATAGCAATAGAAGACGAGTACTAGAGGAAACTTTTGGAATGTGTATAGGATCTGAGTAATTACTGTGTAATTCTAAAGAGTATTTAAAGAAGCAAAAGTAAGATCTGGATGAGGTTCAATAAAAATACAGCTCTTTCTATTTCTTATATTTTGTGTAAATGTTCCCACACTACAATGGGGAGAATACTAGAGTAATTGTAATCTTTCAACATATTAATACATTCACTGAGCAAATATTTATTAAGGGTCTACTAAGTGCCAAGATGTTGTTTCTACATGTGTCAAACACCAAGAGATCTCTGACCTCTCGGGGAAAATATAAATGAAAACAAATAAATAAATAATCAAATATGTAATGTAATATCAGGTAATAATAAAAATACTAGAGAAAATAATTTAGCATAAAAACAAAAGAAGCTCAGTAGCCATTTTAGAAGGCAGAGTTTTCTTTACAGGGAACAGTAAGCAGACACCAGCAGGATATGAAGAACTTTTTTTCAAAGATCTGAAGTTCAAGTGTTCCATGCTGGAGAAAATGTGTGCATGAAGACCTTGGACTATGTGCTAGTTTGATGTATTTTAACATCATCAAGAAAGTCAGTTTGACTGGATAGTATGAACAAGGGACAGGCCGAAGCTTGAGAATTTGTAGGGGATTTGTAGAACACAGAAAGGAGTTTGAACATTACTATAGAAATAATGGGAATTCTTTGGATAAATTTGAACAAAAAATGGCATTAATTGCTTTGTGTTTGAGAAAGGTGTTCACTTATCTGACTATAGAATCTAGAAAGAACAGAGGGAGATCCATCAGTAATCTAAATTAAATGTCAGCAAAATACAGACACCTAACTAAATCCAGCCCTGTTTTTACAAAGCCATGAACTAAGAATTATTTTTATACTTTTAAATGACTGTCACATAAGTACAGTTAATCATTTTTCATGGATTCTGTATTTGCAAATTTTCCTACTTACTAAAATGTGTTTGTAACCCTAAAATCAATATTGGAGGCATTTTAACAATCATGAGCAGATGTGCACATGTACAGAGCAGAAGAAGATTGAGTAGAAGATTAGCATATTACTAGCTGAGGTTAGATGAAGCCCCACTCTGCCTTCTTGTTTCATCTCTCATATTTTAAACAACTATCTTTTTCTGGGTCTATTTACTGCTACATTTTTGTGCATTTTGTTGGTGACTTCACTATGTAAAATGGTCCCAGAAGTAGTGCTAATGCACTGTTTAGTGTTCTAAAGTGCAAGAAGGCTGTGATGTGCATAATGGAGAAAACACGTATTTCAGATAGGGCCTGTTCAGGCATTAATTATAGTGCTGTTTGCCCTGCACTCAATGTTAATAAATCACCAATATACAATAAATAAGATATATTTAAATTAAAATATGGAGGTCAGGCCAGGCTCGAACCCGCCCAGAAGTTGGAACACACCTCAGAAACCCACTAACTTGGGGCCCCAGGCCTGAGTCTAACTCCAGAAGCTCCAGCGCACAGGAAATCGACTTGATTAGGTAGAGAGAGACGCCCAAGGAAAAGAAGCCTCTGCCATCCATAATGGTCTCTTCCAGTTCTGAGTGACGTAGGGTATGAACGAGCCTTGGCTGTGATCCCTGTTTTACATCTTTACTCCAGCAACTCTAGAGGAAACCAAAGTGTCAAGTGATTTGTCCAAGGTCATTCATACATCTTCAAATTAAACAACTTATGTTGTTTGCAAAGTGATCACTCAGGGATTATAATTAAAAACACTCCTGGGGGAGGAGGGGAAAATAGTGGAAGAGTAAGATGTGGAGATCACCTTTCTCCCAACAGATACACCAGAAATACACCTACACGTGGAACTGCTCCTACAGAACACCCATTGAATGCTGGCAGAAGACCTCAGACCTCCCAAAAGGCAAGAAACTCCCCATGTACCTGGGTAGGGAAAAAGAAAAAAGAATAAACAGAGACAAAACAATAGGGATGGGACCTGCACCAGTGGGAGGGAGCTGTGAAGGGGGAAAAGTTTCCACACAATAGGAGCCCCTTCGCGGGTGGAGACTGCGGGTGGCAGAGGGGGAAAGCTTCGGAGCCGCAGAGGGGAGTGCAGCAACAGGGGCGCGTAGGGCAAAGTGGAGAGATTCCTGCACAGAGGATTAGTGCCAACTGGCACTCACCAGCCCAAGAGGCTTGTCTGCTCACCTGCCAGGGTGGGTGGGAGCTGGGAGCTGAGGGTCGGGCTTTGGTGGAAGTGCAGGGTGAGAACTGGGGTTGACGGCGTGAACACAGCCTGCAGGGGCTAGTGTGCCATGGTTGGCCAGGAGGGAGGCCGGGGAAAAGTCTGGACCTACCGAAGAGACAAGAGACTTTTTCTTCCCTCTTTATTTCCTGGTGCGTGAGGGGACGGGATTAAGAGCGCTGCTTAAAGGAGATCCAGAGAGGGGTGCGAGCCACGGCTAAAAGCGTGGACCCCAGAGATGTGCATGAGATGCTAAGGCTGCTGCTGCCACCACAAAGAAGCCTGTGTGCAAGCACAGGTCACTATTCACACCCCCCTTCCGGGGAGCCTGTGCAGCCTGCCACTGCCAGGGTCCCGGGATCCTGGAACAACCTCTCCGGGAGAACACACGGTGCGCCTCAAGCTGGTGCAACGACCCGCCAGCCTCTGACACTGCAGCCTCACCCCGCATCCGCACCCCTCCCTCCCCACAGCCTGAGTGAGCCAGAGCACCCGAAGCAGCTGCTCTTTTAAACCGGTCCTGTCTGAGTGAAGAACAGACACCCTCTGGCGACCTACATGCAGAGGCGGGGCCAAATCCAAAACTGAGCCCCTGGGAGCTGTGAGAACAAAGAAGAGAAAGGGAAATATCTCCAAGCAGCCTCAGAAGCAGTGGATTAAAGCTCCACAATCAATTGATGTAGCCTGCATCTGTGGAATACATGAATAGACAACGTATCATTCCAAATTGAGGAGGTGGATTTGAGAGCAAGATTTATGATTTTTTCCCCTTTTCCTCTTTTTGTGAGTGCGAATGTATATGTTTCTATGTGAGATTTTGTCTGTATAGCTTTGCTTCCACCATTTGTCCTAGGGTTCTATTTGTTCATTTTCTTTTGTGTTTTTTAAATTTTTTTAATAATTATTTTTTTATTTTAATAACTTTATTTTATTTTACTTTACCTTCTTCCTTCCTTCCTTCCTTCCTTCCTTCATTCCTTTCTTTTCTTTCTTTCTTTCTTTCTTTCTTTCTTTCTTTCTTTCTTTCTTTCTTTCTTTCTTTCTTTCTTTCTTTCTTTCTTTCTTTCTTTCTTTCCTTCTTTCTTTCTTTCCTTCCTTCCCTCCTTTAGACAATCATTCATCCCAAATTGAGGAGGTGGACTTTGAAAGCAAGATGTATGATTTTTTCCCCTTTTCCTCTTTTTGTGTGTGTGTATGTGTATGCTTCTGTGTGAGATTTTGTCGGTGTAGCTTTGCTTCCACCATTTGTCTTAGGGTTATATCCATCAGTTTTTTTTGTTGTTGTTGTTTGTTTGTTTCTTTTTTTCTTAATAATTATTTTTTATTTTAATAATTTTATTATATATTATCTTACTTTATTTTACTTTATCTTCTTTCTTTCTTTTTTCCTTCCTTCCCTCCTTGCTTCCTTCCTCCCTCCCTCCCGCCTTTCTTTCTTTCTACATCTACTAATTCTTTCTTTCTACTTTTTCTCCTTTTTATTCTGAGCCGTGTGGATGAAAGGCTCTTGGTACTACAGCAAGGAGTCAGTGCTGTGCCTCTCAGGTGGGAGAGCCAACATCAGGACACTGGTCCACAAGAGACCTCCCTCGGCACATAATATCAAATGGTGAAAATCTCCAGAGATCTCCATCTCAGCACCAGCACCCAGCTTCACTCAGCGACCAGCAAGCTACAATGCTGGACCCCCTATGTCAAAGAACTAACAAGACAGGAACACAACCCCACCCATTAGCAGAGAGGCTGCCTAAAATGATAATAAGTCCACAGACACCCCAAAACACACCACCAGTCGTGGACTTGCCCACCAGAAAGAAAAGATCCAGCCTCATCCACCAGAACACAGGCACTAGTCCCCTCCACCAGGAAGCCTACACAACCCACTGAACCACCCTGGGCCACTGGGGACAGACACTAAAAACAACGGGGACTACAAACCTGCAGCCTGCAAAAGGGAGAACCCCAAACACAGTAAGATAAGCAAAATGAGAAGACAGAAAAACACACAGCAGATGAAGGAGCAAGATAAAAAACCACCAGACGTAACAAATGAAGAGGAAACAGGCAGTCTACCTGAAAAATAATTCAGAATAATGAAAGTAAAGATGATCCAAAATCGTGGAAATAGAATAGACAAAATGCAAGAAACACTTAACAAGGACCTAGAAGAACTAAAGATGAAACAAACAAACATGAACAACACAATAAATGAAATTAAAAATACTCTAGATGGGATCAATAGCAGAATAACTGAGGCAGAAGAACGGATAAGTGACCTGGAAGATAAAAGAGTGGAAATAACTACTGCAGAGCACAATAAAGAAAGAAGAATGAAAAGAACTGAGGACAGTTTCAGAGACCTCTGGGACAACATTAAACACACCAACATTTAAATTATAGGGGTTCCAGAAGAAGAAGAGAAAAAGAAAGGGACTGAGAAAATATTTGAAGAGATTATAGTTGAAAACTTCCCTAATATGGGAAAGGAAATAGTTAATCAAGTCCAGGAAGCACAGAGAGTCCCATATAGGATAAATCCAAGGAGAAATATGCCAAGACACATATTAATCAAACTGTCAAAAATTAAATACAAAGAAAACATATTAAAAGCAACAAGGAAAAAAACAACAAATAACATACAAGGGAATCCCCATAAGGTTAACAGCTGATCTTTCAGCAGAAACTCTGCAAGCAAGAAGGGACTGGCAGGACATATTTAAAGTGATGAACGAGAAAAACCTGCAACCAAGATTACTCTAACCAGCAAGGATCTCATTCAGATTTGATGGAGAAATTAAAACCTTTACAGACAAGCAAAAGCTAAGAGAGCTCAGCACCACCAAACAAGCTTTACAACAAATGCTAAAGGAACTTCTCTAGGCAAGAAACACCAGAGAAGGAAAAGACCTACAATAACTAACCAAAACAATTAAGAAAATGGGAATAGAAACATACATATCGATAATTACCTTAAATATAAATGGACTAAATATTCCCACCAAAAGACACAGATTGGGTGAATGGATACAAAAGCAAGACCCATATATATACTGTCTACAAGAGACCCACTTCAGACCTAGAGACACATACAGATTGAAGGTAAGGGGATGGAGAAAGATATTCCATGCAAATGGAAACCAAAAGAAAACTGGAGTAGCAATTCTCATATCAGACAAAATGGACTTTAAAATAAAGACTATTACAAGAATTAAAGAAGGACACCTCAGAGTGATCAAGGGATCAGTCCAAAAAGAAGATATAACAATTGTAAATATTTATGCACCCAACATAGGAGCACCTCAATACATAAGGCAAATACTAACAGCCATAAAATGGGAAATTGATAGTAACATATTTATAGTAGGGGACTTTAACACCCTACTTTCACCAATGGACAGATCATCCAAAATGAAAATAAATAAGGAAAAAGAAGCTTTAAATGATACATTAAACAAGATGGACATAATTGATATTTATAGGACATTCCATCCAAAAACAACAGAATACACATTTTTCTCAAGTGCTCCTGGAACATTCTCCAGGACAGATCATATCTTGGGTCACAAATCAAGCCTTGGTAAATTTAAGAAAATTGAAATTGTATCAAGTATCTTTTCTGACCATAATGCTATGAGACTAGAGATCAATTACAGGAAAAGATCTGTAAAAAATACAAACACATGGAGGCTAAACAATACACTACTTAATAACGAAGTGATCACTGAAGAAATCAAAGGGAAAAAAAATACTTAGAAGCAAATGACAATGGAGACAAGATGACCCAAACCCATGGGATGCAGCAGAAGCAGTTCTAAGAGGAAAATTTAGAGCAATACAATCCTACCTTAAGAAACAGGAAACATCTCGAATAAACAACCTAAGGTTGCACCTAAGGCAGTTAGAGAAAGAAGAACAAAAAAACCCCAAAGCTAGCAGAAGGAAAGAAATCATAAAAATCAGATCAGAAATAAATGAAAAAGAAATGAAGGAAACCATAGCAAAGATCAATAAGACTAAAAGCTGGTTCTTTGAGAAGATAAACAAAATTGATAAACCATTAGCCAGACTCATCAAGAAAAGGGAGAAGACTCAATAGAATTGGAAATGAAAAAGGAGAAGTAACAACTGACAGTGTAGAAATACAAAAGATCATGAAAGATTACTACAAGTAACTCTATGTCAATAAAATGGAAACCTGGAAGAAATGGACAAAGTATTAGAGATGCACAACCTGCCAAGACTGAATCAGGAAGAAATAGAAAATATGAACAGACCAATCACAAGCACTGAAATTGAAACTGTGATTAAAAATCTTCCAACAAACAAAAGCCCAGGACAAGATGGCTTCACAGGCGAATTCTATCAAACATTTAGAGAAGGGTTAACACCTATCCTTCTCAAACTCGTCCAAAATATAGCAGAGGAAGGAGTACTCTGAAACTCATTCTACAAGACAACCATCACCTTGATACCAAAACTAGACCAGGATGTCACAAAGAAAGAAAGCTACAGGCCAATATCACTGATGAACATAGATGCAAAAATCCTCAACAAAATACTAGCAAACAGAATCCAACAGCACATTAAAAGGATCATACATCATGATAAAGTGGGGTTTACTCCAGGAATGCAAGGATTCTTCAATATAGGCAAATCAATCAGTGTGATAAACCATATTAACAAATTGAAAGAGAAAAATCATACGATCATCTCAATAGATGCAGAGAAAGCTTTTGACAAAATTCAACACCCATTTATTATAAAAACCCTGCAGAAAGTAGGCATAGAGGGAACTTTACTCAACATAATAAAGGCTATTTATGACAAACCCACAGCCAACATCGTCCTCAATGGTGGAAAACTGAAAGCATTTCCACGAAGATCAGGAACAAGACAAGGTTGTTCACTCTCACCACTCTTATTCAACATAGTTTTGGAAGTTTTAGCCACAGCAATCAGAGAAGAAAAGGAAATAAAAGGAATCCAAATCAGAAAAGAAGAAGTAAAGCTGTCACTGTTTGCAGATGACATGATCCTATAAATAAAGAATCCTAAAGATGATACCAGAAAACTACTAGAGCTAATCAATGAACTTGGTAAAGTAGCAGGACACAAAATTAATGCACAGAAATCTCTGGCATTCCTATACACTAATGATGAAAAATCTGAAAGTGAAATTAAGGAAACACTCCCATTTTCCATTGCAACAAAAAGAATAAAATATCTAGGAATAAACCTACCTAAGGAGACAAAACACCTGTATGCAGAAAATTATAAGACACTGATGAATGAAATTACAAATGATACAAATAGATGGAGAGATATACCATGTTCTTAGATTGGAAGAATCAACATTGTGAAAATGACTCTACTACCCAAACCAATCTACAGATTCAATGCAATCCCTATCAAGCTACCACTGGCATATTTTAGAGAACTAGAACAAAAAATTTCACAATTTGTATGGAAACACAAAAGACCCCGAATAGCCAAAGCAATTTTGAGACCGAGAAATGGAGCTGGAAGAATCAGGCTCCCTGACTTCAGGCTATACCAGAAAGCTACAGTAATCAAGACAGTATAGTACTGGCACAAGAACAGGAAGACAGAGAAATAGAACAGGATCGAAAGCCCAGAGTTAAACCCACGCACATATGATCACCTTATCTTTGATAAAGGAGGCAGGAATGTACAGTGGAGAAAGGACAGCCTCTTCAATAAGTGGTGCTGGGAAAAGTGGACAGGAACATGTAAATGTATGAGATTAGAACACTCCCTAACACTATACACAAAAATAAGCTCAAAATGGATTAAAGATCTAAATGTAAGGCCAAAAACTATCAAACTCTTAGAGGAAAACGTAGGCAGGACACTCTATGACATAAATCACAGCAAGGTCCTTTCTGACCCACCTTATAGAGAAATGGAAATAAAAACAAAAATAAATAATGGGACCTAATGAAACTTCAAAGCTTTTGCACAGCAAAGGGAACCATAAACAAGACCAAAAGACAACCCTCAGAATGGGAGAAAATATTTGCAAATGAAGCAACTGACAAAGGATTAATCTCCCAAATTTAGAAGCAGCTCTTGCAGCTCAATAACAAACAACAAAGAACCCAATCCCAAAATGGGCAGAAAATCTAAATAGACATTTCTCCAAAGAAGATATACAGACTGCCAACAAACACATGAAAACATGCTCAGCATCATTAATCATTAGAGAAATGCAAATCAAAACTACAATGAGATATCATCTCACACCAGTCAGAATGCCCATCATCAAAATGTTTAGAAACAATTAATGCTGGAGAGGGTGTGAAGAAAAGGGAACACTCTTGCACTGCTGGTGGGAATGTGAATTGTTACCACCACTATGGAGAACTTTATGGAGATTCCTTAAAAAACTACAAATAGAACTACCATATGACCCAGCAATCCCACTACTGGGCATATACCCTGAGAAAACCATAATTCAAAAGGAGTCATGTACCAAAATGTTCATTCCAGCTCTATTTACAATAGGCTGGAGATGGAAACAACCTAAGTGTCTATCATTGGATGAATGGATAAAGAAGGTGTCCCCCACTATTATTTTGTTACTGTCGATATCCTCTTTTATAGCTGTTAGCAGTTGCCTTATTTATTGAGGTGTTCCTATGTTGGGTGTATATATATTTATAATTGTTATATCTTCTTCTTGGATTGATTCCTTGATCATTATGTAGTGTCCTTCCTTGTCTCTTGTAACATTCTTTATTTTCAAGTCTATTTTATCTGATATGATTATAGCTACTCCAGCTTTCTTTTGATTTCCATTTGCATGGAATATCTTTTTCCATCCCCTTCACTTTCAGTCTGTATGTGTCCCTATGTCTGAAGTGGGTCTCTTCTAGACAGCATATATATGGGTCTTGTTTTTGTATCCATTAAACAAGCCTGTGTCTTTGGTTGTAGCATTTAATCCATTCACATTTAAGATAATTTTCAATATGTATGTTCCTATGACCATTTTCTTAATTATTTTAGGTTTGTTTTTGTAGCTCATTTTCTTCTCTTGTGTTTCCCACTTAGAAAAGTTCCTTTAGCTTTTGTTGTAGAGCTGGTTTGGTGGTCAATTCTCTTAGCTTTCGCTTGTCTGTAAAGCTTTTGATTTCTCCATTAAATCTGAATGAGATCCTTGCTGGGTAGAGTAATTTGGTTGTAGCTTCTTCCCTTTCATCACTTTAACTATATCATATCACTCTCTTCTGGCTTGTAGAGTTTCTGCTGAGAAATCAGCTGTTAACCTTATGGGAGTTCCCTTGTATATTATTTGTCATTTTTCCCTTGCTGCTTTTAATAATTTTTCTTTGTCTTTAACTTTTGCCAGTTTGATTACTATGTGTCTCGGCATGTTTCTCCTTGGGTTTATCCTGTATGGGACTCTCTGTGCTTCCTGGACTTGGGTGGCTATTTCCTTTCCCATGTTAAGGAAGTTTTTGACTATAATCTGTTCAAATATTTTCTCAGGTCCTTTCTCTCTCTCTTCTCCTTCTTGGACCCCTATAAAGTGAATGTTGTTGCATTTAATGTTGTCCCAGAGGTCTCTTAGGCTGTCTTCATTTCTTTTCATTGTTTTTTCTTTATTCTGTTCCCCAGCAGTGAATTCCACCATTTTGTCTTCCAGGTCACTTATCAGTTCTTCTGCCTCAGTTATTCTGCTATTGATTCCCTCTAGTGTAGTTTTCATTTCAGTTATTGTATTGTTCATCTCTGTTTGTTTGTTTGGTTTTTAATTCTCCTAGGTCTTTGTTAAACATTTCTTGCATCTTCTCGATCTTTACCTCCATTCTTTTTCTGAGGACCTGGATCATCTTCACTATCATTATTCTGAATTCTTTTTCTGATAGGTTGCCTATCTCCACTTCATTTAGTTGTTTTTCTGGGTGTTTATCTTGTTCCTTCATCTGGTATATAGCCCTCTGCCTTTTCATCTTGTCTGTCTTTCTATGAATGTGGTTTTTGTTCCACAGGCTACAGGATTGTAGTTCTTCTTGCTTCTGCTGTCTACCCTCTGGTGGATGAGGCTATCTAAGAGGCTTGATGGGAGGGACTGGTGGTGGGTAGAGCTGACTGTTGCTCTGGTGGACATTGCTCAGTAAAACTTTAATCCATTTTATTGTTGATGATGGGGCTGGGTTCTCTCCCTGTTGAACTTTTGGCCTGAGGCAACCCAACCCTGTAGTCTACCTGGACTCTTTAGTGAGGCTAATGACAAGACTGTGGGAGGCATCAGGGCAAGGAGTATTTCCCAGAACTTCTGCTGCCAGTGTCCTTGTCCTCACAGTGAAACAGAACCCACCCCCCCACCGCCTCTGCAGGAGACCCTCCAACACTAGCAGGTATGTCTGGTTCAGTCTCCCCCAGGGTCACTGCTCCTTCCCCTGGGTCCCGATGTGCACACTACTTTGTGTGTGCCCTCCAAGAGTGGAGTCTTTGTTTCCCCCAGTCCTGTCAAAGTCCTGCAATCAATTCCCACTAAGCTTCAAAGCCTGATTCTCTAGGAATTCCTCCTCCCATTGCCGGACCTCCAGGTTGGGAAGCCTGAAGTGGGTCTCAGAACCTTCACTCTGGTGGGTGAACTTCTGTGGTATAAGTGTTTGCCAGTCTGTGAGTCCCCCCCAACCAGTTATGGGATTTGATTTTACTGTGATTGCGCCCCACCTACCATCTCATTGTGGCTTCTCCTTTGTCTTTGGATATGGGGTATTTTTTTGGTGAGTTCCAGTGTCTTCCTGTCGGTCATTGTCCAGCAGCTAGCTGTGATTCTGGTGTTCTCACAAGAGGGAGTGAGAGCACATCCTCTACTCCACCATCTTGGTTCCTCTTTCCAAGACCTTTTTCTTCATGTCTCTCTTTGGGGTTATACAACTTGAAGATGTGGCAGCCATCTTAAGTTCAGAAAGGCAAATCTGAGGACAGAAGTCAAGATTCTGAGAACAGAACAGTGGAGAGCTGAAAAGTTGCCTAATTTTCAAAATTCTTATTAAATGAGATACACTATGTACACATTATCTAAGCCACATGTATTTGTGTTCAGTTGTTTACAGACAAATTATCCTGACTGAAGTAAGTGTATCATGCAAACATCCTTTCTCCTCTCAAAATGTTAATAGCACTAGGTATTGCTTTCAATTCTACAACTTCTATCCGTAATTCTAGGATTTAGAGGCATAAAGAAGTAACTTCTTTTTCAGAGACATTCTCAGTGCTTAGTTCAAACACCAACTGACCAACATAATGGATAAATTATATCCCAGGGAACTTTTGATTCATGATAATTATGGTTTTCTCGGTCAAATGAGAGGTAATAATTACCTCTCATTTTCCCAACATATAATTGGAAATATGAATACTTAATTCTGCTAATTATAATGATGGTGTTAAAATTATTTAGCTTGTATTAACATCTTTTAACATAAAATTTGACCTTTTATTCATTTCTGGTCTCTTTCATGGGCGAAGTACATGAAATTCACACAATTTTCAGAAATGCTTGAAATTATGCTTTAAAGCCATATTTACTAAAAATGTTAGCATGAATGCGTATTTTTACATCTTAAATTCAAAGTGATTATATGCAACTCATCATAACTCTACCTTGTAATATAATAGACTTATATATGATTGAGACTACAAAAGTGCTTCCATCTAAAAATCATCTAGTTCCCAAGTCCTTTTTCTTTCTATGTTCTGTGTCCTTGTGGATAACATCTCCTTTTGCCCAGTCACAAGATCCAGAAAATTAGAAGCCAATACAAATATGATTTTCTCTCTCAATCACAAATACCCTAACCAATCAGTCAAGTTCAGTGTGTCTTAGTACTTTAACATCTCTCATATCTTTCTTTCCTTTCCCTTACCATGGATAGCTTCATGTGAATATTACTTCTCACATGTACTATTGTAAGAACTTCCTAAATCCTCTCTCTACATTCAATTTATTCTTCTCAAGTCTGTCTCCTAAATAATGTGATACATTCTTCTACAATCTTAATCTGACAAAGAGAGTCAGACACTTGTTATTAGTATGTGACTCTCATGGTCAGAGAGGTTCAATTTTAAAATAAAAAGACTATTTTTACTAATAAATTTTTAATACCTTAACTTAGCAATTATTGTTCTTCACAGTCTGGTCCTTAGCTACATTTGCCCTGTTCCTCCACAATGCACTCCAGTGATAGGCAACTGTTGAATTCCCAGCCTGGATCAGGATATTTCATATTATCAAGAGTTTGTACATTCTGTTCTATCTGCTCTGAATGATTTTCTATCCTCTATGTATAGTTGTCTCCTTCTGATACTTTATAACTGAATTCCAAACAATACTGTTTCTGTGAACCCTTTTCCAACCTCCCAAAAGGGTAGCAGATTTATTTTAAGTTACCTTAACAACTTGTGTGCATAATCCTTGCATTATTCAACTTTAATGTCTGCTGTCCAGCATAGTACTCAGAATATAGAAAGCACACAATAAATACATGTTGAATACATAACAATAGAGATGAATAGTTTACTGCCTTGATTTATTCTTACCCTTTGTGTGTGTCGTAGATGATGCTATTTTAAAAATCAATTTACAGCTACTGCTTTTATACACCTGTCATTCAAATTTGTTCATATGGCAAATACTTGCCAATCTGTGCTGAAGGTAAATACAAAATAAAAAAAAAGACACTGCAAATGTATTTTATGAAAAAACACATTCTGTAATTTTGACTACTTTTAGACATACTGCATAGTTTTCCTTTTCTATTACAAAAATTATTTCTACCTTGTCACAATGTCAAAATATTGTTTCTAAAGACACACTACATCTTCCTAAACAACTAAACAACACACTGCAACTTCCTAAACATTACATCTTCCTAAACAACAACAAAATTTATACAATGTACACATTTTAAATCAGTTTCAAATGTTTTAAGAAATAGTTATGCTATAACTCTAATTTTAAGAATATATTCACACTTTGCATTTAGTATCTGAGACCTGTAAGGAAATTTAAAAACTTATCATGAGTTATGACCATGTAGTTCTAGTCTCAATATAAAACAAGTGAGATACAAAGGAGATCAATATTTTCCCTTGTACTAATTCAGTTACTACTATTTCAGCAAAAGATATGTTAAGAAGAAAAAACTAGTTTTGATGGCTTAAATTTCTCCTCTAAATATTAACATGAAAAGGTATTACATCAAACTAATTTCATGTAATTATAAAACTACTGTAGAGAAGACAAAACGTAATTTTTAATAAGTTTGTGAGATTAATCCACATGTTTTCTTATTTAGTATATAAGTCACATAATCAATGCTAGTATGAATCATACAATTAACACAGTCTTACATTGAAGGAATTTGTATTTTCATTTTCTTATTAATAAACAGGATCTATTTTCTTCATTATATTTCTAAGTGAAAAGCATATTTTCTCAAATTTGTATATGGCTGGAAAATAAGGTTCATTATAATCTGTATCACAAAATGAAATTCCATATTTATAAGATAAATTTCATAAACGAAAGTACTTAAGTCAGTATGCAGTTTCAACACGACAAATGAAAATTGATGGAATTCAGGAGCAAAATATAATTTATACATTGCATGAAAAAGATGGGTCAATGTAGAATAGCAATTTACGTGAAACACGGGTGAAGAAAAATTTAATGTTGTGGAGGAAAATTATCATTTCATAGTCATGAAGAAAATGACCTTTGTGACATTTCAAAGCTTTGACACTAATCTTTCCAAATCAGTCTTCATTAGTCAAAATAATACAAATGTGCTACACCTAGGTTTTAGAAATATCCTTTAAAAATGTACATGAGATATGGAGACCAAAATGTTTAAAGTGATATTCAGTAGAATTTTGAGGAATGAAAAATGAGAGTTAGTACAGAAAAAAAAATTTGAAAAGTTAATATTATTTTTTATTTTTATTTTTGTGAATATGAGCATTCCCCATAGCCACCCTCAATTTTCATGCAAGTGAACAATAGAAAATAAAGAAGGAAATAATTTTCGGGGGCATAATGAAGATTATTTATTTTTCTTTCTGCACTATAAAATGTTATATTTGGGGAAACTATAAAAGATCTGTTTCTGATAATCTTCAGGGAAAATATAGAGGCTTATCTCTTTCCTTCATTAAAAAAAATATATGAGTTGATTTTCAGTTATGTACTGACAATTCTCTTAGACAATAGAAACAAATAAAAAGACACTGCTTCTTACATAAATGTACTTAGAATTTCTTGGGATATTACAATACAGGATGAAAACCGGTTTAATGATAGTGTGCCTCAAAGTGACGTGAGGGTACAGAAGAAACCTCTAAATGTCATGGAATTTTCCAGACAAAGCTTGCAAATGAGATGAAACTTAGGCCAAATTTAAAAGAAACACAGGAATTCTCCATGAGAGAGTAAATCATTATAGGACAAGTGACTACTACATGCAGCAGTAACAGAAGAGTTTCACATGTTCAACTGTTGTTTGTAGTATTTTATTATAGTGGCACCCAGAATGAAAGCTGCAGGTAATAATGAAGAGGAGACTGGAAATCTTGAGATGGGCCACATCTTAAATAATCAATTATATAATTCAGATGGGATTTGGATTTTATCATGTCATGCTTAGGAGCCATTAAGTTGTTTTAGGCCATGAGATTACATGGAAGTTTTTGCATTTCAGAAATACAACTTTGAACTTGGGATACACAGCATGAAAAAGATTGAGGGGAAGGGAGAACAATAAAGAAGCCATGGAAGTGAAACAAGTGAGAAAATTTATGGTCAGATCTAAGACACAGAGGTGAGAGACAAAGAAGAAGAGGGCACTAAGGAAAGTTAAGAAGTAGATTCACCATTTTACTAGTGCTTTTAAAACATTCTCAGAAATTATAGACTAATTTTATTACTAAAGACAAAAGTTATATTAAAATGAAATAATACAGAGATTATATTATAAATTACATTATCTATAGTGTACAGATTATATACTATAATTAGAGAAGAGACTATGACTGGAAAGCATGGAAAACTGGGGGAAGACAATGTTAATGTTACATGAACTTTGAGCTCCTGGAATACAGTGACTGTAAAGTGACTTTCTTAAAGTTCTCCACACTTTTGTGTCCTGAAAAATGGCTTAATGCAAAGAATCACCATCTTTCCTGTGGTTTAGATATGACTAATGGATGCTCCTGCCCTGCTCCTTAATTACTTATGACAATGCTGGACACAGACCCTCCAAATTCCCATTCTTTGCCTTATAAATTATTAACTGAACAGTTTGTCCTCACTGACCCATCAGGAAAAAATATTCACTAATATTATTTTACCAAATTTTAGTCAGACTTTTCTCCTTCCAGTTCTTTGAACTTTGGTCCATGCTGTCTGAGCAAGCACTGAACATGGAACAACCCTTCCTTTATTGTCTCTCCCTAAAATAGGCAGACAAAAAGAAAGACATATCCTGATCATTTGTCTGAGTCTGGTTCTTTCTAGCCTTGCTTACTGCTTCCTGTAAAACCTCCTTCCTGCCTGATCTTTGTCATGATTGTCATCTCATGGTCAAAGTTTTCCCTATTGCCATATCTTCCCTTCAGTATTGAAATAGCCTCCCTTCCTCTTTTGCAATAATCCTTTCAAAGAAAGTCTCTCCTTACCTAAGTCTGGATATTTTTTGTTTTTAATTTGACATAGAAAAAACAGAATGGTTATTGGGGGATTTACAGCTATAAATTAACTTTACACGTAAGCCCATACCCATTAGAAATATCATTGTTAGCAATTCAGGTTAACACTACAAGGAGAAGGAAAGAAAAGAAAAACTTGTCTCTAAATATGTTTTTAATTAATTGTACTATATTAAATACAATATAAGATATGGACACACATTTTATTTTGTTTTTTATTTATTTTTATCTTTCTTTTTTTTGGGGGGGTGATACTCATTTTAAATGCCAAAATAAGCATATACAACAAAAGGATCTAAGTAACTCATTTCTTGGATATTCTCAGGTGTCCCTTATTAGTTCCCTGATTCAGATTAGTTCCCTGATTCAGATTCCAATTCAAATGGTAGGAACAGATTCAACATGATAATAACTGTCTTTTCTCCTCTGGGGAAAATCCATTTAACCTGGCCTGACTACCTAACCAGGTGTGAATCCTCACTGAGGTGCAAATTTATTTCTGTATAATAGAATAGCTACTGGCTCACACTTGGGTAAGCAGAAACTGATCAAGAGTGAACTATTTGAATTCAGTTTTTAAAACACATATTTTTTTTAAACTATACATTTTAAAAATAAACAGAAAGCACTGCTGGGATAACCTGCAGATTGTGATTCCTTTTGAACATACATGCTTTATTATGACTTAAACTAGGAGGAGGCCTGGCCATGCAGTCTGGAGATATTTGTAGATTTTGTTCTATCAGATTCATGTCCTCAGTTACCATTAAATCCTCTAAAATATATATATGTCTTAGCTGAAGCAGCTTCACTTCTTCATTAGTTTTTCCTTTAAATTGATACCTTCCTAGGGATTACTTTCGCATGAAGTGATTCTAGAGGATATTTCATTATTGAATAATATATATATTTTGACACTTCAGATGGTTTTTACTGACTTCTAAGAGGCCTATTGCCATAAAATCTGTCTTGTTTAGAGTGATGTGTCTTTGAACTCTATGTCATTGTTTGGTATACTACTTTATTGCACATAATTGTCAACATATATGACAAAGTAGCTTAGGAAGTATAGAAGCCCATCATGTTTCATTGTTCAGTACCAGAATATGGTAGCTATAATATAGATACAAGTACTAGCATCTTTTAAAATGTATGCATCAGGGCTTCCCTGGTGGCGCAGTGGTTGAGAGTCCGCCTGCCGATGCACGGGACACGGGTTTTTGCCCCGGTCCGGGAGGATCCCGCATGCCGCGGAGCGGCTGGGCCCGTGAGCCATGGCCGCTGAGCCTGCGCGTCCGGAGCCTGTGCTCCGCAGCGGGAGAGGCCACAGCAGTGAGAGGCCCGCGTACAGAAAAAAAAAAAAAAAAAAATGGATGCATCAAATGGCAAATTATATTAAAATTATTTAATGTGATAGGATTCAGAGCAACTTTTGTTTAATATGCTTGACAACTGAAAATGAAAGGACTAAAACTGTTTAAATAACTCATGCTCTCAGTGACTGTGTATTCTAAAGTATTTTTTATCATTAACTAAAAGGTGTTTCCCTACCAAAATAAATTTCAAATTATCATCTGAACTCATATTAATGAAATGACTTTGAATTCAGTATCTACTAAAAGATTAGCTTAGAAAAATATCTGTAAGTTGGAATATATTGTTTCCTTTTAAATGAAGGCAATATGAAGCAAGAGTTGCCAATGCTTATACAGTCATGAGCTTTTATCTTCTCATTCAACATTCAGTTAGTTTCTTTTAATAATTTTACCAATTCTTATCAGCAACATCATACAATTGGTGACAGAATGATAATTAATCCTTTTAAAATTATGTGTATTAGGAAATGTACTACACTGCTGTGTAAGAAACAATTTCAGCAGAGAATAAACTCCAGTTTATGTAGGACATAAAGCAGTTATAAGCTAAAAGCTTGATCTGCTGGAGGTGCATATTAAAAAGATAAAATAATAAAATAACAGCAGAAAGAATAGAAATGAAGGACTAACTCCAACACACAGGGTCTAACACGTTTATTCTGGCTTAAATAATCACAGATGTCCATTTTTGGCACTCAAGTCAGTGTTAACATAGGAAAATGCTTGCCATAAATGCAGAGGTTACATTTAACTACTAGGAGTTTTGTTGATAAAAATATTAATAATAACTCTATAATAAAAGACATTAACAGAGGCATGAGATGTTATGGCTCGTCTTCTAAGCAAAAATCTTATTTTTATTTAAGTCTCAAAAACCACAGGAGATAAAATGTTAATATTTTCTGCATTTTTCAGATAAAGCAGCCAAGGCTCAAACAGCTTAAACAGATGTTCCAAGATAACAAGTTAATAAATATGAGAACCAAGTTTGACCACAGTTATCACGACTACTGATCTGAACTTCTCACAATTACACTGTGGCTCTTTTGCCAGGACACAGAGATCCAAAACCCAGGCAACCGTCCAGTATCACGTCTCTACTTCCACAGCTGTCTTTGTTGTTCATGAAAACCTGATGGAACTTGGGAGCAACCAAAGTGTCCTTCAATAGAAGACTGGATAAATATCTTGTGGATACATCTAGACAATGGAATATTATCAACGTTGAAAGGGAATGAGCTTTCAAATCATGAAAAGATACGAAAGAGACTTAAACACATAATACTAAATGAAAGAAGCCAATCTGAAAAGGTTAAATATTGATTGAGTCTGACTATACTACCCTCTGGTAAAGGCAAAACTATAGAGACAAGGAAAATCAGTTGCCAGGGATTAGGTTCAGGGGCCGGAATGAATAAGTAAAGAAGAGAGGATTTTTAGGGCAGTGACAACATGACGTATGGTACCATAATGATGGATATATGCCATTATGTAAATATTAAAACCTATAAAATGTACAACACCAAGACAAGAGTAAACTCTAGTGTAAACTATGGACTTTGGGTGATTATGATATATCAATGTAGGTTCATCAATTGCAAGAAATGTACCAGTTTGGTGAGGGATGCTGATAATGGGGTATCTATGCATGGGTGAAGACAGGGGAATATGGGAAATCTCTGTACCTTCCTCTAAATTTTGCTGTGAATCTAAAACTGCTCCAAAAAGAATAGCCTTTTAAAAAAATGATGGCTTTAGTAATAGATATCATTTCTTGATTTCTCTTTCATTTGGCATGTATAAATACTCTGTAACTCATACTACAATTATTTTTTAAATTAAATGAACAACTTAAAGGGAATTTCTTAAACTGACTTCAGTCAGTTTAAGAATTATCTGGACAGCTTTTTAAAATTGCTGATTCCTGGAGAAGCATGATTAACTAGTTTTAGAGTTGGGCTCATGACTATGCATGTTTAAATGATAAACATGATTGTGAGGCAAGTGATCTATGGTTGACACCATAAGAAACATGGCCATAATGACAATTTTTTAAAAAATCATTAGATTTCCTATTTTTCAACTGATTTTCACATTAAATTAGAACTCTGCCTTTATAAAATATCAAAATAGAAAGATAAAATTAACACTACAATCTTACTTCCTTTGTAATGTTGAAATGTAAGATCTTGCATTTACTCTTCCAAGACATTGGTTAGCAGGAAAAAAATGTTCAAATATATTTCTTGTTTCAACCTTTTTTAAAATAAAATATAATATTTTATACTCTTACTACTGTCAGTCTTTTATAGTAAGTATACTGTCTTCCATGCTGATTGGCAATATTCCACATGATGAGCACTTCATAAGCCTAAATTCTTGCAGGAAAATCACTGTAAAAGCAATATATGAGAAATAAGACTTTGTTTTATTTCTTGCTATTGTTGTTACTGAATTATAACTTAGCCCTCCATGACTGACACTGAAGTATATATATAATTCTCTCTCTGCTGTCTGAATGATTGTAGAAAATATTTTTAATTTTTTAGCTATCCATCAATCAAATCCTAAATCCCTTTCTACACCACCCCTTATTCCATTTGAGTAGGATGGTATTTTTGCCTTGCACTGCAGAAACACATGAGGATGATTACCCTCTCTCCCTGCTCTGGCATAGCCTGGGAGGAGAACAAATGTTTGAGACTCAGACAATTGGAAATAATTCAGGAAATTTTGGAATTTTGAATGATGGTGGATTAAGCTGTTCCGGAGGCAGCCCTTTGTAATAACAGCTGCTTATAAAACATTTCAAAATTATTTTTTCCCAGCATATTTTTCAGACCTCCAGCTTTCTGAGGATTTTGTTGGCTCCTAATAGCCTTCATATAAATAGTTACAATTATAATAATTATATATATATATAATTATTACTTAATATTTGCAGAGTAAGGTGTGTATCTTGCAACCAAGAGCCTTGACTGAGACTACTTATTTTAATAATTCTTATTTGAGGAATACCTTAAAATGAGCTAGTCTACTTTAAATATTCATTTTTCTCTTAATTTTCTTACACAGAAAGAATGTTTTTGTTAATTCTTTCCAATCTCTTGTTATTTGGAAAATTCATAAATTCGAATCTCCTTTGGAATAGGTGATGCATTTTGAGTTGTGTATTTAACTTATGTAAATTACCTATTATTTTACATTTCATGTATTATCATACTTCACGTATCTTCAATCTTCTTTCAAATATCAAACTTTTTCCTTGCACTATATAATTTACAAACATATCTTGCTTTTAGCTATTGTGTTCTTTCTTAATGTTTAACATAATTAAAATTGAAAAAAGAAATGTTTGGTTCATACTCTCGTAACTCCAGTGTTGTTGGAGTCTGATGTTGAACAACTTTAGAAGGCAGATCCACGTGTTGTCTTCAGCTTGAACAATTAGATATTTGGAATATGTCCTAAGATGTAACCAATAAGTTTAAAACTTTATTATTGTTGTTTTTCCTATATTGTGCTAAATAAATTTTTCATGATGAGGTTTTTTGCTTGATTTTTTAATTAAATACACTTTTTTTCCTGGAGACATGGTTGCTTTTTCTCATTCTCCTTAATGAATCCTCTCTTTTTGTTTCTATTCCTGACCTCTAAAAAATGGCTATCTCTTGGGCTGTGCTTGCTTCTATTCTGTATCTAATGCCACTGCCTGTGAGATATAGAAAGCACATGGCTTTAAATAAATTGCCTCCTGAATTCCAGACTCATATATCCAATGGCCTACTCATCATCTTAATTTGAGTGTCAAGTAGATATATCAAACTTCTCTGTTTTTGCAAAATTCACATTACTTTATTTCATTCTTTCCCCCAAAATATATTTCCAGATTATCTTCATCATTTATTTAGATGCTTGAAACTACAATTTTAGAGTCTTGGTGCCAGTCCCTCTTTGTCACACCTTTTACTCCAATTCCTCATCTGGTCGTATTGAAGAACATATCCTGAACTCCATCATTTCTCAATACCTCAACAGATACCCAGACCCACACAATATTAACTCTTGTTGAGATTACTGAAAAGAACCTTGTAAAAGAACTGATCTGCTGTTTTTATTTCTATATCCTTCAGAGAGCTCTCTTCAGAGAAGGCCAATATAATAGTAAAAATGAAAATCTGATCAATGTCTCACCTGCTCAAAACCTTCCAAGGTTTCTCATTAACTAAAAATTACATGAAATCCTAAAATAGGCTCTTGTCTATTTTATCCTTCCTACATACCCCCTCAGTTGTTCCTTCTCACTCCCAAAGCCCTTCTTTTTGATTGAAGACACTGAAGACACTCATTTTGATCAAAGGCACTGAAGACAATTTATTCATTAGAATATTTGTATTTGCCATCTGTTGTTATATGCCTATATTATTCTGTCACTTTATTCAAGTTGTGCATTCAAATTCCACCACTTCAGAGAGATTTCGTACCTTTTTTATGTGTCTGATTACAAATTTAAAAAAATAATAATTATCAGAAAGAGAGGACAAGGAGCATATTTTTCATGTAAAGAGAATTCTGACAGTAACTAGTTTCTGGGTGAGTTTAGCTATAAATGATGCCATCAGACACCCACAGTTTTCTGGGGTTTTTTTCTCCATTATTATCAAGTTGATTTTTATCATCATGTTTTCCACTTTATTTGGACATCATGTTTTCCACTTTATTTGGATATCTACTCTACCTCCAGATCTCAGGCCCATGTTTAAGTTAGGAATTCCCAGAAGGGAATTTTCAATTTGACAAGATAATAAATAATTTTTGAACTGGTATACCATTGAGAAGGTTTTAGGGATGCTGATAAGTTTATTATAAAGTTTGTTAGGTAAAATATTTTGAAAAATATAAAAAACAATAATGAGTACTTCCCTATAAGATACCAAACCATTAAGGATGGCAGAGGTAAGTAATATACTGTGGGACTAGTTTATAACAGAAATGGGTCCTAGGATAGGCTCAAGGAGTTCTGTAAGATCTTGGAAAAGACCCATATATAGTTGAAATTTTTGGAAAGAGTTTTGTCAGTACATAATAAAAGCTTAGAATGCACATTACTTGATCTTAAAAAGCCCTTCAGAAATACACAGGTAGCCAACGAAATAAATATAACCATATATAACACTACAATATTTGCAAGAGAGATAAAATATAGGCTTTTTAAATGTCCATCAACTGAGGAATCTTTGAATCAGAATAATCCCAGACTATGGAATGATATGCAATATTTATCAAACATAAAGTTTTGTATATTCCAAAATAGAAAAAGAATGTTCATGATATATTTCAAGTGAGAGGATAATGTACAGCATTCAGTGTCGTGTCTTCTAATTACCTGTGTCCATGTTTATGCTTCAAACACATTGCAAAATATCTGAAAACTGTGCTGAACTATCAATGGTGTTTGCTTCTGGACCCTGGGATGTAGAAACCCTTACTTATGCACATCAGGAATTTTAATTTTTTATAAGCATACATATTTTGAAATAAAATAAAACTATACATATGTGGAATCTAAGAAAATGGTACAGATGAACCAGTTTGTAAGGCAGAAATAGAGACACAGATGTAGAGAACAAACGTATGGACACCAAGGGAGGAAAGCTGGGGGAGGGGGTGGTGGGATGAATTGGGAGATAGGGATTGACATATATACACTAATATGTATAAAATAGATAACTAATAAGAACCTGCTATATAAAAAATAATAAAATAAAATGCAAAGAAAATTTTTTAATAAAAAAATAAAAGCTATAATATTTTTCTGCCTATTGTACTCAACATGTTTTTAAATTATAGAGACTACATTTTTTCTTTTGTGTTTAGCACCTTCAGTATCCACAGAACACTTAACACATCATTGGGAAAATAAAGAATTCTAAATCAATGTTCTTTAAACTCTCTAGCAATGATGACCTTGCAGCTTATGCATGCTGTGTGACATTTTACAGAGACACTATTTTACCATCATTTACTCATTGCCCTTTTATTAAATAATAGAGAGCTATGGGACTATTTGTTGTTGCAGGATTCAACGTCTTTGGTACTCTACATGTTTACTATTTTTACACTTGTTAAAATTACTATGTCTTCAATAAGTTGTAATCATGCCTTGTAGTACATAAACTTTTGTATTTTATTGATCAATAAATTTAATTATTAATCAATAAAATAAATTAATTCTAATCATTTTAAATTTATTAATTAATGATTAATTATTAATTAATACAATTAACATATCTATAGTTAGATATGTATACATAGATGGATGGATAGGTAGATAGGTAGGTAATTCATAAGTATAATTAACTCTGCTTCCGTAACAATATGTAAAATCAATGTCATTACTTTATAGCCATACCTCTTAAACTATGTGGAGTTTGAATATGGTCTCTATTTGTATTTCATTTATTTTATATAAATTACAAAATTATTTACATAATAATAGAACTAAAATGTTATCACCTCATCACCTCACAATAGATAAACTACGCTTGTTCTGTTGCGGTATGGACTTTCAACATTGTGTAATAGAATTCTTTTCTATTCTTACCATAACATAAAATTCTTTCTATTCTTACCATAATATAAAACGATTGCAGTTAAAAAATGTGTTAACATACAATAAACCTTAAGAGCAGAACTATATCTCAAAATCTTGGGATGATTGCTAATCATTCTTCAGTTTGTAAATAGCTATTTTTACTTCAAAATTTATAGAAGATAGGAATAATATATCTTGCTGATTTGAGGAAAACTTCTCTATGTTCAGAAGGTGTTCCATTATTTGTACATTTGAAATGAAGTTTCAGAGGGAAACAGAGACAGAGATGGAGACAGAGATCATACATACATACCTATCAGTTTAAGTTAGGGCATGCTGTTGTTATTAACAAACTAAAAATCATAATGGCTTAATATACTAAAAATTTATTTCTCAGCCAAGTCAATCCTGAGGTGAGCTGTACAGCCCTCACCTATCTTGAACCTATGCCATCTGGAACAAATGCCCTTCAAGAGGGATGCCCTGAGAAGAGGCATAGCAGAGGCAAATAAACTATTAATGACCTCTGACCAGAAGTTTGAACATATAATTAGGCTCATAGTTCATTAACCAATATAGTCATGTGATCTCAATCTCATTCCAAGAATGTCTGACAAATGGAGAGAAACACATGGGTATTTGGTTAACTTTAACTGCCATACCATGGAGCTAAATGAGGGAAAGTGTGATAAAGAACATTAACATAGGGCTTCCCTGGTGGCGCAGTGGTTGAGAGTCCGCCTGCTGATGCAGGGGACACGGGTTTGTGCCCCGGTCCAGGAAGATCCCACATGCCGCGGAGCGGCTGGACCCGTGAGCCATGGCTGCTGAGCCTGCATGCCCGGAGCCTGTGCTTTGCAACGTGAGAGGCCACAAGAGTGAGAGGCCCGCGTACCGCAAAAAAAAAAAAAAAAAAAAAAAAATCAACATATAAATTATAAGAAAAGATTGCCAAATGGTTACATAAATTATTGGGGGGAGAAAGAGAAAATGGACAGCTTCTGTGTTAGAAGTTATAATTCTGAGGGCCAGATAGAAAATTAGTCAAGTAAGTGATGTAAAGGTGGGATGCATATCATCATAATAGAAAAAAAAAAGACTTTATAGAATCTCAATTCCCATTTCCATTGCTCTTCCAGCCTCATGTCTTTCTGTGATTCCACCTGGGGTCTCTTTCCTTTTGCCTGAAAAACTCTCTCTTTAATATTTCTAATATAGTTGATAAATATCTGTTTTATTTTATTTTGCAAATGTTTTAATTTCAACTTCATTTTTCATAACTTTTTATTGGGTAGAGAATTCTATAAGTTTTTTTTTCATACCTTTAAGTAGTTATTTAAGTAAGTCATTCTATTAAGTTCTAGTTTTTCTAGACCATTTGAAATGTTGGTTTTAAGTCTTATTATTATTCCGTTGAAGATAATGTATGCTTTTCTTCCTGACTGGTTTCAGATTTTTTGCCTTCAGCAGCTTTACTATAGTATGCATAGGTGTAGCTTTTCTTTCCTCCCTCCCTCTCTCCCTTCCTTCTTTTTCTTTTTCTTCCTCCCTCCCTCCCTTTATTTCCTTCCTTTCTTTTTAATTTATTTTTATTTTTTTTTACCTCTTTATTGGAGTACAATTGCTTTACAGTGGTGTGCTAGTTTCTGCTGTATAGCAAAGTGAATCAACTATAAATATACATATATCCCTACATCCCCTCCCTCTTGTGGCTCCCTCCCACCCTCCCTATCCCACCCTTCTAGGTGGACACAAAGCACGGAGCAGATCTCCCTGTGCTATGTGGCTGCTTCCTACTAGTTATCTTTTTTACATTTGGTAGTATATATATGTCAATGCTACTCTCTCACTTCATCCCAGCTTACCCTTTCCCCTCCCCATGTCCTCAAGTCTATTCTCTACGTCTGTGTCTTTATTCCTGTCCTGCCCCTAGGTTCATCAGAACCTTTATATATATATATATATATATATATATATATATATATATATATATATATATATATATATATATATATATATATATATATATATAAAAGGTGAGCTGTACAGCCCTCACCTATCTTGAATCTATGCCATCTGGAACCAATGTGTTTCTATGGGCTTGCTTCTTTTTTCTTTTTTTTTTTATTACACATATATGTGATACCATACAGTACTTGTCTTATCTCTATTTGAGATAATTTCTTTTTTGGATTATCTCACTTAGCATAATTTACTCAAGTTCCATCACTGTTTTTGAAAATGGCAGGATTTTGTCCTTTTTCATAGATAAATAGCTTTCCACTGTATATATATGCCACATCTTCTTTATCCATTTACCTATTGGTGGGCACTTAGGTTTTTTCCATATCTTGGCTATTGTGAATAATGCTACAATAAGCATAGTTGTGCAGGTATCTTTTCATTTCCTTTGGATATATACCCAGGAAAGAGATTTCTGGATCATATGGTAGTTCTAATTTTAATTTTTTGAGGAATCTCCTTACTGTTTTCCATAGTGGCTGCACCAATTTACATTCCCACAAACAGTACACAAATGTTCCCTTTTCTTCACATCCTTCACAACACTAGTTATCTCATCTTTATGGTAATAGCCACTCTAATAAATATGAGGTGATATCTCATGGTTTAGCTTTGTATTTCCCTAATGATTAGTGATTTTGAGCATCTTTTCATGTATTTTTTGGCCATTTAGATATCATCTTTAGGAAAATGTCTTTTCAGTTCCTCTGCCTATGTTTTAATCAGATGTCTTTATTTGTTATTTAGGTGTATGAGTTCTTTATATGTTTTGGATATTAACCTCTTATAAGATAGATGGTTTGCAAATATTTTCTCCCATTCCATAGGTTGCCTTTCATTTTTTTTTTAATTGCTTCTTTTGCTGTACAGAAGATTTTTAGTTTGATGGAATCCCACTTATTTTATTTTGCCTTTCTTGCTTGTGCTTTTGGTGTCATATCAAAAAGAGAAGATCATTGCCAAGAAAAATGTCAGTGAGCCTTTCCTCTATGGTTTCTTTTAGAAGTTTTACAGTTTCAGATCATTTTCCCCATGATTAATATCCTAAATTATTATAGTACATTTGTAACAATTAGTGAACATTATTACCATTATTAACTAAAATTTATAATTTATTTCTTAGTTTTTACCTAATATATATTTTTTATGTTCCTATATCTTATTCAAGAAATCACATAACATTTAATCATCTCTTTAGGCTCATCTTGACCATGAAATTTCCTGAAAAACTTTTAAATTTCTCCAAACATAATTTTGTACTTTGTCAAGCATTTGTAATTGTTCTTGGTAGCAGTAATCATCAGCTTCATGATACTTTATCATATACAGGAATAAACATGCACTAGAGCAATGATTTTTAAGATTTTTTGGAGAAAGCACAGTAAGAAATAAATCTGATATAACATCCCAGTAATTTTTACTATAATAACACCTATCATGTGTTAGGTACTATACGACACTTTTTTTTAAAAAAAAACTTAATGCTCACCATAATCCATAGTGCTTTTTCAATTATTACCCCATTTTGCAGTGGAAACCATGGTCCAGGTTTTGCAATTAGTAACGGGTAGAACCTGGGTCAGAATCTAGAAATCATGTCTCTAGAATCAGACTGGTGTAATTGATGTAAATATTTTGATGAATAATTCCATAATATATATCAAAAGGTAAATAGTCAGGCCCTATGGCCCTGTAATTCACTGATAAGAATTTATCATCTGAACAAACTTATAAAAAGGTATATGTATAAGATTCAACCGGACAACTTTGTTTGCAATAATAAAACCCAACAAATGACCTAAATTTATGTCAGTGGGGAACTGATTAAATGATTTGTAGTCCATATATTAAATAGAGGACCCCAAAGGGCTCATGTAACAGTTTCTCCATAATGTATTATTAAGTCATGATATCAAGTTTCTAGTGTATACAGTGATTCCATTTTGGAAAAGATTAAATGTGTTGCCAAATACATGGAGTTTTTGGAAGATTCCATACATATTCTTAAAATATAATGACTTCAGTAATGTGTCTGGGGATGTAAGGCATATTATCTGATAAAACATCAGATAATATGTTGTTATTGAGATGTGTATACATTATACAAAGTTTAGAGTTATAGTTTCTCAAAGATACCTTTCTACCACAACTGACCAAAAGATATTATTCATTTCATTTATCTATTCCAGATAAAATAACAGTTTGATAATGAAACACTTTTTTAAAAAAAATATTATTATAATTAGTATGTAATTATATCTAATAGTCAATACACTGTGATATTTACTTATAACTCAAACATTCCCTAGAATTTTTTGCTTTGTAATATGGATATAATTACCATAAGTTGAGAATGTTTTAGGTTTATCTTATTTAAATTATCATCAATAAAGTGCATAACTCTCAAACATGTAAGTAGAATGGTACAGACAGTTTAGTAAGTTCCAAAGTGGATTGCTAAAGAATATGAACTCCACAATTTACTTTCAGCCTAAAATGTTAGTCCAGGTTCAAACATAAGGGCAAGTTTCACTGAATTAATAAAGTATGAAGACTTTATTAAATATTGCCACCAGACTTGCATGAAAAATTCATTTTAAACACTGCTTAATTTCAAATATTTTAAAAATAATTTACACTGTTAAATTTAGAAATTAATAAATTCAGTTCTGATGGACTGTTGTAATTATAAGTTATAACCCTTTTAAAAAGAGAGTTCATGGTAGTTGTGTATTCTATCCAGTTGATGAACTTCCAAAAGGATTAAATTACCATAAGTTGCACTGGTGTTATAAATCCCACATGCACTGACTCTCCAGAGCTAATTGTGCACCTCCTTCCAATATCATATGATGTTGGTGGTAGCTTAAAATTGACCATGGTAGAGGTATTTACACAATAATTAGGAAATTCTAGAAATCATCGTTCCTCCATTTACTCCTTGAGAAGTTTGTTAAACAGTTACCTGCTCACAACTGACTAGAACCATGATCAAGCTTAGAATTTGGAGTCATAGGTCGTAGCTTTGGCTTCAAGTTCTGCCACTTAGAAGCTGGGTTCCATTTGCCACATCCCCTAACACCTCAAGGTCTCCTTTTTCTAAAAGGGAAAATATATAACATACTTAACACTCTAGGCTGTCTGAAGGATTCAGTAAATTACATATATAATATGCTTAAAGACAGTGTCTGTCACATAGTTAAGTGCTGAATAAAAGTTATTTTACTCCTACATATCCCTTGTCTCACATTTAGTTTGGCTGCCTTATTTTATTTTTCTGTTATAGTAATGTATGGGAACAATGCAGACAAACTTCGTTAATACTCATAGCTATTAACTGCTGAAAGAGCCACCTTATACATCAACCATAATAATTTGTTTCCTTGAAGATGATCATTGCTAGAAGGGAAAGAATACATCAGTTCCTTTTGGTTCCTGTTAACAAAGTTGTCCATTTTATGTCCCTATAGTTGTAAATTGCAGTAATTAGGAATGAGTTGTTCCTATGCAATATTTTTAACATAAGAAAGGATCATTAATGAAGATTTATTTATATACTGTTTATTTACTGGTACTTGGCCAAAGAGAGGGTTGGCATGATGGCTCTGGCAATGAATAGGGAATATTGAATCCAGGAAACGTGACATTAGAAGACAAAGTGGAGAGGAGCTTCAAGATGGTGGAAGAGTAAGACGTGGAGATCAACTTCCTCCCCACAAATACATCAGAAATACATCTACATGTGAAACTGCTCCTACAGAACATCTACTCAACGCTGGCAGAAGACCTCAGACCACCCAAACGGCAAGAAAATCCCCATGTACCTGGGTAGGGCAAAAGAAAAAAAAAAAAAACACAGACAAAATAATAGGGACGGGACCTGCACCAGTGGGAGGGAGCTGTGAAGGAGGAAAGGTTTCCACACACTAGGAAGCCCCTTCGTGGGTGGAGACTGAGGGTGGGGGAGGGGAGAAACTTCAGAGCCATGGAGGAGAGTGCAGCAACAGGGGTGCAGAGGATAAAGTGGAGATTCCTGCACAGATGATCGGTGCCGACCAGCACCCACCAGCTCGAGAGGCTTGTCTACTCACCTGTGAGGACGGGTGGGGGCTGGGAGCTGAGGCTCCTGCTTCTGTCAGATCCCAGGGTGAGGACTGGGGTTGTCTGTGTGAACACAGCCTGAAGGGGGGTAGTGTGCCATGGCTAGCCGGGAGGGAGTCTGGGAAAGGGTCTGGAACTGCCAAAGAGGCAAGAGACTTCTTGCCTCTTTGTTTCCTGGTGTGTGAAGAGAAGGGTTTAAGAGCGCTGCTTAAAGGAGATCCAAAGATGGGCGCGAGCCATGGCTATCAGCACAGACCCCAGAGATAGGCATGAGACTCTAAGGCTGCTGTTGCAGCCACCAAGAAGCCTGTGTGCAAGCACAGGTCACTATCCACACCTCCCCTCCTGGGAGCCTGTGCAGCCCACCACTGACAGGGTCCCGTGATCCAGGGACAATTTCCCCAGGAGAACACATGGCACACCTCAGGCTGGTGCAACGTCACGCCAGCCTCTGCCACCACAGGCTCGCCCCATACTCTGTATCCCTCTCTCCCCCCGACCTGAGTGAGCTAGAGCCCCCTAATCAGCTGCTCCTTTAACCCCGTCCTGTCTGAGTGAAGAACAGATGTCCTCAGGCCACCTACATGCAGAGGCAGGGCCAAATCCAAAGCTGAATCCCAGGAGCTGTGCGAAAAAAGAAGAGAAAGGGAAATCTCTCCCCGCAGCCTTAGGAGCAGCAGATTAAATTTTCACCTTCAACTTGATGTACCCTGCATCTGTGGAATACCTGAATAGGCAACAAATCATCCCAAATTGAGACAGTGGACTTTGGGAGCACCAATATATATATATAAATATATATTTTCCCCCTTTTTCTCTTTTTATGAGTGTGTATGTGTGTGCTTCTGTGTGTGATATTGTCTGTATAACCTTGCTTTTACCATTTGTCCTGAGTTCTGCCTGTCTGTTTTTGTTTGTTTGTTTTTTGTTATTTTAGTATAGTTTTCAGCACTTGTTACCATTGGTGGATTCGTTTTTTGGTTTGGTTTTATTCTTCTTTCTTTCTTTTTATTTAATTACTTAAAAAGTGTTTTAACAATTATTTTTTGTTTTTTATTTTCATAACTTTTTTATTTCATTTTATTTTAATTTTTCTCTCTTTATTTCATTTTATCTCCCTTTTATTCTGAGCCGTGTGGATGACAGGCTTGATGCTCCAGCCAGGTGGCAGGGCTGCGCCTCTGCAGTGGGAGAGCCAAGTTCACAATATCAGTCCACCAGAGACTGCCCAGCTCCACATAATATCTAATGGCAAAAATCTCCCAGAGATCTCCATCTCAATGCCAAGACCCAGCTCCACTCAACGACCAGCAACCTACAGTGCAGGACACCCTATGCCAAACAACTGGCAAGACAGGAACACAACCCAACCCATTAGCAGAGAGGCTGCCTAAAATCATAATAAGTCCACAGACACCCCAAAACACACCACGAGACGTGGACCTGCCCACCAGAAAGACAAGATCCAGCCTCATCCACCAGAACACAGGCACTAGTCCCATCCACCAGGAAGTCTACACAACTTACTGAACCAACCTTAGACACTAGGGGAAGACATCAAAAACAACGGTATCTACGAACCTGCAGACTGTGAAAAGGAAACCCCAAACACAGTAAGTTAAGCAAAATGAGAAGACAAAGAAACACACAGCAGATGAAGGAGCAAGGTACAAACCCATCAGAAGTAACAAATGAAGAGAAAATAAGCAGTCTACTTGAAAAAGAATTTAGAATAATGATAATAAAAATGATCCAAAATCTTGGAAATAGAATGCAGAAAATACAAGAAACATTTAACAAGGACCTAGAAGAACTAAAGAGCAAACAAAGTATCATGAACAACACAATAAATGAAAGTAAAAATTCTCTAGAAGAGATCAATAGCAGAATAACTGAGGCAGAAGAAGGGATAAGTGACCTGGAAGATAAAATAGTGGAAATAAATACTACAGAGCAGAATAAAGAAAAAAGAATGAAAAGAATTGCGGACAGTCTCAGAGTCCTCTGGGACAACATTAAATACACCAACATTAGAATTATAGAGGTCTCAGAAGAAGAACAGAAAAAGAAAGGGACTGAGAAAATATTTGAAGAGATTATAGTTGAAAACTTCCCTAATATGGGAAAGGAAATAGTTAATCAAGTCCAGGAAGCACAGAGAGTCCTATGTAGGATAAATCCAAGGAGAAACACACCAAGACACATATTAATCAAACTGTCAAAAATTAAATACAAAGAAAGCATATTAAAAGCAGCAAGGGAAAAACAACAAATAACACACAAGGGAATCCCCATAAAGTTAACAGCTGATCTTTCAACAGAGACTCTGCAAGCAAGAAAGGAATGGAAGGACATATTTATAGTGATGAAAGAGAAAAACCTACAACCAAGATTACTCTACGCAGCAAGGATCTCATTCAGATTTGATGGAGGAATTAAAACCCTTTCAGACAAACAAAAGCTAAGAGAATTCAGCACCACCAAACCAGCTTTACAACAAGTGCTAAAGGAACTTCTCTAGGCAGGAAACACAAGAGAAGAAAAAGACCTACAATAACAAACCCAAAACAGTTAAGAAAATGGTAATAGGAACATACATATCAGTAATTACCTTCAATGTAAATGGATTAAATGCTCCAACCAAAAGACACAGACTGGCTGAATGGATACAAAAACAAGACCCATATATATGCTGTCTACAAGAGACCCACTTCAGACCTAGGGACACATACAAACTGAAAGTGAAGGGATGGAAAAAGATATTCCATGCAAATGGAAATCAAAAGAAAGCTGGAGTAGCAATTCTCATATCAGACAAAATAGACTTTAAAACAAAGAGTATTACAAGAGACAAAGAAGGACATTACATAATGATCAAGGGATCGATCCAAGAAGAAGATATAACAATTATAAATATTTATGCACCCAACATAGGAGCACCTCAATACATAAGGCAAATACTAACAGCCCTAAAAGGGGAAATCAATAGTAAAGCAATCATAATAGGGGATTTTAACACCCAGTTACACCAATGGACAGATCATCCAAAATGAAAATAAATAGGGAAACACAAGCTTTAAATGACACATTTGAAAAAATGGACTTAATTGATATTTATAGGACATTCCATCCTAAAAGAACCGAATACACTTTCTTCTCTAGTGCTCTTGGAACATTCTTCAGGATAGATCATATATTGTGTCACAAATCAAGCCTTGGTAAATTTAAGAAAATTGAAGTCATACCAAGTATCTTTTGTGACCACAACTCTATGAGACTACTTATAAATTACAGGAAAAACTCTTTAAAAAATACAAACAAATGGAGGCTAAACAATACACTATTTAATGACTAAGAGATCGCTGAAGAAATCAAAGAGGAAATCGAAAAATATCTAGAAACAAATGACAGTGAAAACACAAAGACCCAAATCATATGGGATGCAGCAAAACCAGTTCTAAGAGGGAAGTTTATAGCAATGCAATCCTACCATAATAAACAAGAAAATTCTCAATTAAACAATCTAAAGTTGCATCTAAAGCAATTAGAGAAAGAACAAAAAATCCCAAAGTTAGCAGAACGAAATAAATCATAAGATCAGATCAGAAATAAATGAAAAAGAAATGAAGGAAATGCTAGCAAAGATCAATAAAACTAAAAGCTGGTTCTTTGAGAAGATAAACAAAATTGATAAACTGTTAGCCAGACTCATCAAGAAAAGAGGGGAGAAGGCTCAATTCAATAGAATTATAAATGAAAAAGGAGAAGTAACAATTGACACTGCAGAAATACAAAGGATCATGAGAGATACTACAAACAACTCTATGCCAATAAAATGGACAACCTGGAAGAAATGGACAAATTCTTAGAAATGCACAACCTTCTGAGACTGAACCAGTAAGACATAGAAATGTGAACAGACCAATCACAAGCACTGAAATTGAAACAGTGATTAAAAATCTTCCAAAAAAAAAAAGCCCAGGACCAGATGGATTCACAGGCAAATTCTGTCAAACAGTTAGAGAAGAGCTAACACCTATCCTTCTCAAACTCTTCCAAAATATAGCAGAAGGAGGAACACTCCCAAACTCATTCTACAAGGCCACCATCACCCTGATACAAAAACCAGACCAAAAAAAGAAAACTACAAAAAAAAAACTACAAAAAAAAGGAGAAAACTACAGACCAGTATCAGTGAATGAACATAGATGCAAAAAACCTCAACAAAATACTAGCAAACAGAATCCAACAGCCCATTAACAGAATCTTACACCATGATCAGTTGAGGTTTATCCCAGGAATGCAAGGATTCTTCAATATATGCAAATCAATCAATGTGATACACCATATTAACAAATTGAAGGAGAAAAACCATATGATCATCTCAATACACGCAGAGGAAGCTTTTTACAAAATTAACACCCATTTATGATAAGAACACTCCATAAAGTAGGCATAGAGGGACCTTACCCGAACATAATAAAGGCCATATATGACAAACCCACAGCCAACATCATCCTCAATGGTGAAAAACTGAAACAATTTCCACTTAAGATCAGGCACAAGACAAGGTTGGCCACTCTTACCACTATCTTTCAACATAGTTCTGGAAGTATTAGCCAAAGTAATCAGAGAAGAAATAGAAATAAACAGAATCCAAATCTGAAAAGATGAAGTAAAGCTGTCACTCTTTGCAGACGACATGATACTATACATAGAGAATCCTAAAGATGCTACTAGAAAACTACTAGAGCTAATCAATGAATTTGGTAAAGTAGCACAGTACAAAATTAATGAACAGAAATCTCTTGCATTCCTATACACTAATGATGAAAAATCTGAAAGTGAAATTAAGAAAACACTCTAATTTACCATTGTAACAAAAAGAATAAAATACCTAGGAATAAACCTACCTAAGGAGACAAAAGACCTGTATGCTGAGAATTAGGAGACACTGATGAAAGAAATTAAAGATGATATGAATAGATGGAGAGATATGCCATGTTCTTGGATTGGAAGAATCAACATTTTGAAAATGACTATACTACCTAATGCAATCTACAGATTCAATGCAATCCCTATCAAACTACCACTGGCATTTTCAACAGAACTAGAATAAACAATTTCACAATTTGTATGGAAACACAAAAGACCCCAAATAGCCAATGCAATCTTTAGAAAGAAAAACGGAGCTGGAGGAATCAGGCTCCCTGACTTCAGACTATACTACAAGCTACAGTATTGTGACAGTATGGTACTGGCAGAAAAACAGAAATACAGATCAATGGAACAGGATAGAAAGCCCAGAGATAGACCCACATACATATGGTCACCTTATCTTTGATAAAGGAGACAAGAATATACAATGTAGAAAACACAGCCTCTTCAATAAGTGGTGCTGGGAAAACTGAACAGCTACATGTAAAAGAATGAAATTAGAACACACCCTAACACCATACAAAAAAATAAACTCAAAATGGATTAAAGACCTAAATGTAAGCCAGACACTGTCAAACTCTTAGAGGAAAACCTAAGCAGAACTCTCTATCACATTAATCATAGCAAGATCCTTTTTGACCCAGCTCCTAGAGAAATGGAAATAAAAACAAAAATAAACAAATGGGACCAAATAAAACTTAAAAGTTTTTGCACAATAATGAAAACCATAAACAAGATGAAAAGATAACCCTCAGAATGGGAGAAAATGTTTGCAAATGAAGTAACTGACAAAGGATTAATCTCCAAAATATACAAGCAGCTCATGCAGCTCAATATCAAAAAACCAAACAACCCAATCCAAAAATGGGCAGAAGACCTCAATAGACATTTCTCCAAAGAAGATACACAGATTGCCAACAAACACATGAAAAGGTGCTCAACATCACTAATCATTATAGAAATGCAAATCAAAACTGCAATGAGGTATCACCTCACACCGGTCAGAACAGCCATCATTAAAAACTCTACAAACAGTAAATACTGGGGATGGTGTGGAGAAAAGGGAACCCTCTTGCACTGTTGATGAGAATGTAAATTGATACAGCCACTGTGGAGAACAGTATGGAGGTGCCTTAAAAAACTAAAAACAGAACTACCATATGACCCAGAAATCCCACTACTGGGCATATACCCTTAGAAAACCATAATTCCAAAAGAGTCATGTACCACAATGTTCATTTCAGCTCTATTTACAATAGCAGGACTTGGAAGCAACCTAAGTGTCCATCAACAGATGAATGGATAAAGAAGATGTGGCACATATATACAATGGAATATTACTCAGCCATAAAAAGAAACAAAATTGAGTTATTTGTAGTGAGGTGGATGGACCTAGAGTCTGTCATACAGAGTGAAGTAAATCAGAAAGAGAAAAGCAAATGCCATATGCTAACACATATATATGGAGTCTAAGAAAAAAAAAATGGTCATGAAGAACCTGGGGACAAGACAGGAATAAAGACGCAGACCTACTAGAGAATGGACTTGAGGATACGGGGAGTGGGTAGGGCAAGCTGGGACAAAGTGAGAGAGTGGTAGTGTATATATGGACATATATACACTACCAAATGTAAAGTAGGTAGCTAGTGGGAAGCAGCCTCATAGCACAGGGAGATCAGCTCTGTGCTTTGTGACCAGTCAGAAAGGTGGGTTAGGGAGGGTGGGAGGGAGGGAGACACAAGAGGGAAGAGATATGGGGATACATGTATATGTATAACTGATTCATTTTGTTATAAAGCAGAAAGTAACACACCATATAAAGCAATTATACTCCATTTAAAATGTTAAAAAAAAAAAAAAAGGAACGAAGACAAGGGGGAATTTGAAAAGATAATTGAATACCAAGAAAGACATCCTTAGATTAGTCAAAAAAATATATTATATGTTTGTTACTTAAACTACTATGTTGTTTTTGTGATATAAATATATATATTCATCATTTACACTTTATAACTTTTTTTAAGAAAAATGCCTTATATTTATTCTTTTAAGAATATATTTCAAGTTTTTGCATATGAAGTTCTGTTTTAAAATTTCTTGGTCTTGGGAGGCTGGTGGCAATTAAAATATCTCTGACTACTTTTTAATGATTTCAGAAGTGCATACCTGATTTGTTGATATGTTTTCTCTAAATCAGAATTTTACCTTCAATACAGAAGTCCTTAATTATGAAATACTTCTATTCCTCATTATTTAACAAGACAGAAAAGAAAATTACTAAACTCCGGTGGTACATTTACGAAAAGAATTAATGTAACTCACATTCTTTTCCATCACTTCCTTCTGCTTTATGTCCCATCACAGGGCCAGCAGCTGAGCCACACGAAGGAGATATTTGACAGATAAATAACACAGATGACAATGTCTGGAATACAATATTTATCATTAACATCTGTGTCTATGCAAAGCTCTTGGCTGCCTTCTTAGTTTGATGCTTGGGTGGGAGTATTTGGTCTGATGACTTCACTGCTAAATGTACTCATATATGTGTATCAGGTTCTAATGACCTGCTGAGGAAATCAGCTATTGATAAACTAGTTGAAAAGTCTTGATCCTGGGAATGTGTCATCTTTGTTCCCCTGATATTCTATATCCACAGGAATTTGACCTGACTTAATGAAAGTACCCTAAATAAATACCACCTGTAATTGTCATATAGAGTAAAAATAGGATATAAAGCATACTAAGATAATACCAATTTAATTCTCTGTGTCTTTGGATCATACTTTTCACATCACTTCAAAAATAAATTGCTATAAACCACATTCTTTTTAGTACTACAAAATTAATTAATTTGTAATCCTTTAACTGAGTAATCAAATACCAGGCAACTATATTCTGGAAGGATTTATTTTTCCTATTATTAGAAAATCATATATATCAGTTTTGAAGATACAGAAAGTATATTCCAAAATTTGCAACAAACATCAAACATTGACTCAATTCACTTTATCAGTTCTGATTAAATTCAAGTGATTCTCATTACAATAGGAAGTATATTTACATGTATTTACAAAAATAAATAAATACAGAGAACTTTCATAGAAAGTTTTACTAGAATGTCTTAATTTAGTAAATATCTTTAAGAAGAACAAATTAATATTTATTTAAAATCAAGTACTTTCAAAATTGTGTGCAATATAAAAATATTTATCAAAAGGACTCAACACTGAACAAATGAGAAATTGAGGGTCAATATTACTAGCAATAATACTAGTAACAGTTCAGGAAAAATAACTTAGTCTTAAATATTTAACTGTCATGTGGTTTTGTATTCAAAAGCAATAAAAACCTCACTTAATGTTCCTGTTCAGGCCCATATTTTCTTTTGTACTATGCATTTCTAGTTTCTTACTTTAAAATATATTAAACTGAATTTTACTGATTTTATCAGATTTTTGGAATAATTATCATAAAACAAAAACAATAAAAAAACATAAAACACAACCACAGGCTTGTCTGAAGCAATTCCCTAGTGAAGCTACCGCTCTGATTTTTTTTTTCATACCCCATAAATATAACAGGTTTGGAAAGTAATTTTATATACTTTGAAGATTGGTATTGACACACACTTGGTTCTTCTGAACCAATTGTGTTAACTGGTTCTAGGGAACAAATTCTTTACCATAATTTCATTTAAAGCACATTTTAAAAGTTATTTGCTATTTTTCAAAACTAAACTTAAAAAATAGCACAGTTATTAAAGATGCATTTTGTACACTTTTACTTCTCAAAGACTAATTAGGTTTTAGCTTTAGTGTTATTCAAATGGGTTTTTGTGTGCTTAGGTTGTTTGAAAATATTGTCTTCCGAAGTGTGGAGGAATCATTTGGATGACACTGTAAGCTCCTGATGCCAATATGGGAAATATTCTTCCAAAGACAGCATCTGGTTCTTTGGCAAATCTGTTGGTGGTTTTTCTGCACTTCTAGATCTGTTATATGGCTGGCTGCTTTTGAGAACCATTTTCTAGTTTACTGAAATGAAGTACTATTTAAATCAGTGAAACATTCTGTGATGTTGATTTAGGTAGTAGCTTAGAAACTAAGGCTCCATCTATGAGGTAAGCATAATATTGATGTCTGTATGCTGATATATTCCCCAGAACATCTGTTTCTGAAAATGCCTGGAATTGCCTAAATGTGTGAGATGAATAAGCATATTATATGTTCAATAGAAAAAAAAATTGAAAGTCATTGATATTGTTTGAAAATTTATTCTTTACCCATTCAGAAGTTAATTAATTGAGAAGTACCAAACAGTAGGGAGTTAGTCAGAATCTGCTATTTCTTCTGGTAAAGCTATTAACAAAATGAGTAGAAAAAATCTCCTGTGACGTAACGTAATACTAACATTTTTACATATTTCTGTATTTTCCAAAAATAACATATGTGAATAATGTTTCTTTAGAATATGGAATTCATAATCAACAGAGCAGTTACAAGGCAGGATTGTTTTCTCTCAAGGAGAAAGCAATGCAATTTAATAATTTCTGACATGATAAATAAAAGGATATGCAAAATAAAGTTTAATTTATTAGTATATGTTCCCATTATTTTTGGTAGTTAACTCTTGCCAAGTACAAAAGTAAATAATAACTCCTCAGGTTCCCTTATTAACTCATTTTGACCTCAAGTTAAAGGAACTTGTACTTTACAAAACTGATAAGGAGCTTAGGAAAAGAAGGAACTGCCAGAGAGGACAGAGACAAATAGAAGTTGAAACATAACATTAAGCAAAAATACATGGTTTGACTATTACAGGATCACAGATGATCAACTTATTTTTCCTTGATAAATAAGGGAAAGTTTTAGTGAAGAAGTGCTGTTAGATCTGAGTCTGAATAATAAATAAAAGGTTTTCAAGAAAAAATACAAAATATTGATAGAATATTCCAGAAAGTTGGAAATTCATGTAATAAAGGGAAAAGAGTCATGGAAGTTTATTGGATTAAGTTTCTTCTATTTCCTTATGTGATCTACTGCGATGATTCAGTTTGCCATCATGGAATTTTTCATCATGGATTTTGTCTTGAATCAAAACAAAGGTATTTTGTACAGGGGTTAGTAGTCCTTACCTTTCTAATCCATCACCCAGGCTTCTTCCAACCTACTGGCAGTTCCCACATTGGCGATTCCAGTGCTTTGATGGTTCAATATTAAGAAATGATACTTCTAAAACATAACAGTCATTTATAAAAGTAAACAAAGCTTTTTAAAACAAAAGATTAATATGAACATATGGTGGGAGGAGTACAATTTTATTAGCAACAAAAAACAAGAAAAAGAATGGAACTTAAAATGTGTTGTATCTCTTTGAAGAATATTATAAAATTCATAGAGAAAAAAATGTCAAATAAATAGGCATTTCAATTATGGTGTTTAATGGAAAATAAAAATCAATATATAAATATATGAATTTGTACATAAAATGAATATAAACTTCAACTGTATCCAACAAGTTTTTGTGTGAGTGTATAACTTGCCAAAATGATTTTATAGTTCATCTGGAAATATTTACATGAAGCTTTTGAAGAATGAGATATTTCATAATGTAATAAGCATTTTTTTTAAACATCCACATTTGCATTTAGTGGAATTGTTGTTTTACTATCCCCAGTTCTTTTCTCCTCCCTGTAAAGGCATGGAAAAGCTTTTTCATGTCTCTATTTGAATTTTTATGCATCTGATATCACCAAGGGACCATGCCTGGACTAGGCTGCTGGAGGGTGAGGGACATGTATAGACTAACCAAGCAGCCAAAGTACTTCTAATTGAAGCCAAACTAAACCAGTCAATAGTTAACCTCATTAACCGTATGAATCAGCCCAACTGACCTGATAAAAATCTTCCCAATGGAGTTTTGCCAAAATTGCTAACCAGCATACCAGTAAGCCAGCAGTGTTTATATTGATGCATTATTTTTTGCCATATGCAGAACTGAAAGAAACCAGTGAAATGTATTTATTGTAAAATATCAATATATTGTTTAATTTTATAGTATCCATAGATTTAGTTGAAGGAGTTAGGGCTCTGAAATTTAAACAACTGAGTTTGAATTGCAAATCTGCTTGTACAGACCTGATGAAGTCTAGGCATATTGAACACTCAAACTTTTTCTTTATGGATGAAATGGGCATAATAATGTCTATTATTTTAAGATGTTGCAAGGATTAATTCAGAATTGTATAAATTTTTTGGCACGTGTTAATATTTCTATAAATGGATGTATACATTGAAAAATAAAGATTAATCATAGACAGATATATAAACACAGCTCCCTATACAGAGAAAGATAATATAAAGTCATTATACCAATAAACAGACTGATCATGCTTTTTTTTTTTTTTTTTTTTTTTTTTGCGGTATGCGGGACTCTCACTGCTGTGGCCTCTCCCATTGCGAAGCACAGGCTCCAGACGCGCAGGCTCCGGACGCGCAGGCTCAGCGGCCGTGGCCCACGAGCCCAGCCGCTCCGCGGCATGTGGGAGCCTCCCAGACTGGGACACGAACCCGTGTCCCCTGCATCAGCAGGCAGACTCTCAACCACTGCGCCACCAGGGAAGCCCTGATCTTGCTTTTTTTTATTGATATCCGTGAATAGTTTCCACTTCAAGCAACAAGAATCCATAATTTTATCTTTAATTTGAACAACAAGGTGTGTAGTCAAATTCTTATTGTCCCAGCAGTAACTAATTTTGTGATTAGATTTTTTTCTGTAATCAGAAAGGCTTCAAAATTCAGAAGATGGATAATTATGGATGAGGTAAAGAAAATACAAGTACACTAACCCTAGGCCATTAATCATTTTCTACATGATTTGAAATAATATTGTCCATCTTGATTGTGAGATCAATGTATAAAGATATTTAAAATAATTATAAGTATTGATTTATTTGGATTCATAAATTTTCTCTGGAAAGATGCTTTAGTTAAAGAATCTAGAAATTCTACCTAAGCTCACTGCAGTATTTGGTATTTGCTTAGGGGAAAAAATAATGTTTAAATATTATAGAAAAAAGATGCATTAAATTAGAAAAAGAGTAAAAAATGAAAAATATAATTTTATTTTTCCTTCACAAAATATGTGCATTAATTTACTTTCCAAACCATTTCATAAAATTTTCTTTAATAAGTTTTTTCTCCCTTGAGAACTATGAAAACTGGAACATAAGAGTATTTGAGACATCAAATTCAAGATGATTATAGTTTTGCGGTCTCTTCTAGTAACATCTGCACTGAAGATCTTGTATTATTAAATATATTTCATGTAAAATATTTTAAACATATAAGTGCTTTATGAAAACTATTCATGATTGCTAGAATGTTTATGCCAACATTATTTAGTACTAAGGAAAAGGTGAAAAACTGAAATATTTTCAGTTTAATGGAAATTTTTAATGGAAATGTGTGATTAATAAAACTATAGTGGTTCTAAAATTTAAGAATTCTAATTCTATTTATGTCTTTATATCTTATAATTGATTATTTTTGATATTATTTATAAATAAAAATAGCAGGTATCAAGCACCTTGGTAAGCATCTTACACATGCACAGTCATTTAGTCCTCACAATAACCAATAAGGTAGGTAATATTATTTAATCCTGATTTTGCAGCAGGTAAAAATGACACACAGAAACGTTACAATGCTAAAAAGTATTAGACCAAGGATAAAATGTTATTAGATTAAAACCAGGGTCCATGTTCCTGACACACACACTGTGTTTCTTATTAATGGATTACAAATAAAATCATCATTGGGTATCAGTTTACTGAAGAGGATTCGTTCCAGGACCCACCACCAATACCAAAATCCACAGATGCCCAAGTCCTGTAGCTCACCCTCTATGTCCGCAGTTTCACATTCGTGGACACCGAGGACTGACTGTAATCACTCTTGAGGTTGTCCTCATTCAATTCCAGGCTTAGGAAATGTGATTTTGAAAACACTTGTAATTTGGGAAGAATTCTTTTGTTGAGTATTCAGTGAAAATCTTTGGTCCTGAAATATTCACTTCACTTTTGAAGCACACACAAATCAACAAGGCATGAGAGTTTTAAATTTAAAAATGCAAGTATTCAGTCCTATACTCCTGAATTTGAGCTTATTTATTTATTTAGAGTATATGTCTCATAATTTTTCGAGAAAGAATAATGATTTTTTTTGCGGTACGCGGGTCCCTCACCACTGCGACCTCCCCCGCTGCGGAGCACAGGCTCCGGACGTGCAGGCCCAGCGGCCACGGCCCATGGGCCCAGCCGCTCTGCGGCACGCGGGACCCTCCTGGACCGGGGCACGAACCCGCGTCCCCTGCATCAGCAGGCGGACTCTCAACCACTGCGCCACCAGGGGAGCCCAAGAATAATGATTTTTAAATTTTATTCATTCACTGATTTGGAAAATATAAAGTGACTGGCTTGGAAAATTATTTTAAAATTCAACTAGTTTATGCTTTACTGACTTTCTTAGTGATTTTCTTGGTGTGTATCCTTAAATGATTACACACTTTAAAGTGAAAAGGTAACAATAAAGTAGTTCTTTACTTTAAAACAACCCTTAGGATACATGTGGCAGGACTGTGGAATGGTAAAAATTAACCAAGGGAATAGTGTTATGCAATCTCATCTCCTAGAAAAATAAAATTACATTAAAAATGTACAGTTTTCCTTTTAGAACACTATTTCTACAGAGGGAATTTCACAAACCACTTTTTCTTAATGGAAATTATACTTGTGTTTTTTAAAATGTAGAAGTATCAAACAATCCTACCTTCTGTTTTATATTAAGCAGCCTGGAAAGGTAATATTACTTTCAGAAAATTTTCTATTATTGTTGTTGTTAGTATTATATTTGATAGCAAATAAAGGGGAATAAGGGAAATATTTTACTGATGCACGTAATAGCTCATTTATGAATAAGTCTTTGATTGATTATAGTATGTAAGTGTGCTCATTGAACACATAAAAGATAATTTTTTTTTTTTTTTTTTTTTGCAGTACGCGGGCCTCTCACTGTTGTGGTCTCTCCCGTTGCAGGCTCCGGATGTGCAGGCCCAGCAGCCATGGCTCACGGGCCCAGACGCTCTGCAGCATGTGGGATCTTCCCGGACCGGGACACTGAACCCGCGTTCCCTGCATTGACAGTCAGATTCTTAACCACTGCACCACCAGGGAAGCCCCGGTAATTTTTTTTTTTTAATGTACATGGCACCATTAGCTTAAGAATATTTTACTCTCCATGACACATTTTAAAAAATTCCTTCTTCAAGTCTCTCCATAGTAGAGAAGTTGGCTGTTTGTAATTCTGTCATTTCCAGGGTGCGCAGATTTAAATATATGCTAATACCATTAAAACAATGTGTCTCAGAGAACATAAAACAAATTAACTTTGATACTTGGTGGAATTGACACCCTCATAGCAAGTAAACCTTCTGGCTTCACTGATTTTCAAGGCCCTTTAGCAGATACAAGACTTCTTAGATTTATGAAAATAGTCTTGCATTTTAGTAAATTACATTTTTCTAATTATTGATTTTATTTGAAAATGAGAAAAAATAGTAACATCAATTGCTATTATTGACACCTTAGTATCTAAATATAAATATAGACATGATTTCTTTACTTCCTACAATTCTTATACACAAGAGTAAACAGTGTTCCAGTTACTAATATTAATTCAGAAATGAACAGTATTTTGTCAGAATTTTTAAATGCTAGAACTAAAATTAATGTTATATAATAAATAATCTATATTTATAAATACTATATTTATAAATGATTAAAAAAGGAAAAGTTCACTCAGATAACACTGTTAAATGAAATGTGTTCAGATTATATTGAATGGCATTATCTTTAGGTCTAAAACTAAGTCATTATCAGTGGAAACAGAGTTTTAGAAACCAGAAAATAATTATAAAGTTTTTTTTTAAATCATGACAACTCTCTATCTGTGATACTAACTCAGGAAGGCTTCTGTGGCCATTCCCATTTATATAAGTGTATCTCTGTGTGTGTATGTGTCTGTATGTGCGTGCCTGCCCACTTATAATGCCAATAGTGACACTTTATTTATTGATATTATTTGTTTAGCTATTATCTTCACTATCCCCCACCTCACATGCACAATGCACACTGGCCGTGAGACTATTATGAACAATCAAGTGATTCTTACCCAATTTTGCATATTAAAATGCTAATCTCAATGCTTGGCATTATTAAAATGCTTGTTGTACTGATATTTTAAAGAAAAACTCAGCTCAACAAAAAATAGCTTCACATATGTAAAGGTGTAAAGCCTTAGTGACCAATTCATAAATCTCAAGAAGAGTTAGTGGTGAATAATGTCAGTTTAATGGATATGATGCTGCTTATGTCTTCAAAAGTGTTACCATGCAGTAGAGATCCCAACTTTCATAAAAGATACATACCATATCTTGTATCTCTGTATAGATGGAAAACAATACAATTCTTTCCAGAAATGTTAGATGAAATCAAACCCTGTATTTCAGGGTTACATGTGTAAGAAAAGTTACAGTCCTAGATATGCTACCTTTTGCTAAGGAATATTTATGAAATTTATACTGTATGTATTAGATATTAATTTGTAAGTATATTTTGACCATTATTGATACAGTTTAGTTTAGATAAATAAAGTAGGTGATGGTCAGTGAAGAGGAGGCAGTTGAGGATAGAAAATCAGATTAGAATAAACATTAGTTTAGTACAAATAATACATCTTAAGAACTAAAATATCTGGTGCTTAATCCTTATTCTAAAAAATGCTATCTATGAGTTTTAGAAATTTCTTTCAATATTTATGAAAATAACAAAATTTGAATCATATATATGTTGGTGGTTTGGGAATGAGGATAAATAAGTTCATATTTATAGATGCTCAATAGTTATAATTAGAATCAAAACAAGTAATGATAACCAGAGACATGTCCTGATTTACCTTACATGAAGATACCAATAGAAGGGCATTAACAGCCATTTCTTAGAGAGCCCACCTACCAAATATGCTCACAGTTCAAATCACAGGGTTTCCTAGAAAACCAAACATACCCATAATGCCCATTAAATGGAAACTCTGTGACCCATAGTCTATATTTTTGTTTTCTTATATAAACCTTGCCTTGCCTTTTGCTTCTTTAGGTGACAGTCAAACCATAAGTCACAAATCTCCTCCTTCATGTACAAATAAATCTCAACTGCATTCTTACCTACCCTAATACTTCTGTGTTAGTTGTTTCTAAGGGTTTCATGCAGGTAAGACTTCATGATTCTCTCCATTAGAGTCACAGAAACAAGCAGCTTAAGTGTACACTTCATCCACACCCATGTCACAGGATGTCTTCTATTGGCCCTGCTGTTGAGTCTCTGTTAAAGGCAATAAAGTGCTTTAGTTTTCATGGTTAATCTGGTTATGTACATGTCTGCTTTCTATGTATCCTACATTTATTACCCCATTAATAGTAGCAAACATAGAAAGTTAGTTTTGATGATCTGACCATCTGATCTCCATCAGGTGGACTAGAATAAGGAATGAATTCTCTGTAACACGTCAATCAACTCAGCATATGGTCTTATATTTTTGTCACTTTGTCTTTCTGTCTTGAGAATTCCTGGAATTGAGTTACCCATTAACAGGCTACTGGGTCACAAAACAATAGTTTAGTTGGACAGTTAACCATTGTCAGCTCTGGGGTTGAAAATTTGTTCATAACAACTTCAGAGATGCTATTTTTGACAATTGATATAATACTCCAGTTGTCTTTTGGTATTTATTTTTGATGGCTTTCTCTTTGTTTGTCTATATATGTGTAAATGAGGGAAGGAGTGTTTCTATGCTGTTCTAAAGGAAAATAAATTATCATTTCTAATGCTACATTTATAATTATGGTCTTTCCTTGTCTGCACACAGCTCTTTTAATACTTTTGGAAATTAATCGATCATATGAATTTGTCAAATGTATATACTATGAGTTACATGATTCAAACATATTTCCTATCAAAACGGAAGAAAATTTTCTAAAAATTAAAATTATTTTGTAAAACTTGAAAACTTGAAAACAATGATTTTAATTATTTGTGTAACAAATGCGCAGGTGAGATTAAATATCTGTTGGAGTTAGACTATATAGGTGAAGTAGAAAGGATTGCTTTTGGCTCAAGTTTATTTTTTTAAACAGCTTTATTGAGATATAATCAGCATACTATACAATTCATCCTTTTATAGCATAGAAGTCAATGCCTTTAGTGTATTTTCAGAGTTGTTCATCCATCACCACAATCAATTTTAGAACATTTTAATAATCCCAAAAAAGAAAACCATAGTTCTTATCCTACAATTTCTGTATCTATAGTTCTGCCAATTCTGGACATTTAATTTAAGGGAATTATAAAATACATGAACCTTTGTTACTGGCTTCTTTCACTTAGCATGTTCTCAAGGTTCATCCATGTTGTAGTATTCCTTTTAATTGCCAAGTATTTTATTGTACCGAAATAACGTTTGATTTCTCTATCAGTTGATGGAAATTTGAGTTGTTGCTACATTTGGCTATTATGAATAAGGCTGCTGTGAACATTAATGTACAGTTTTTTTTTTCATGAACATGTTTTTATTTCTTCTGGGCATGTGCCTAGGAGTAGAGTTGTTGTATCTTATGGTAATTCTATATTTAACCATTTGAGGAACTACCAGACTGTTTTCTAGAGTGTTGGCACTGTTTTACATTTCTACTGGCAGTATATGAGGATTTCAATTTGTTTATATTCTTGCCAACCTCTGTATTATATGATATTGTATATATAATACAGGCAGAAGGACTCCTGTACAGCTAAGGCTGTAAGAAAGATATGCACATAACCAGGTAGGAAGGGAAGAAAAGCCATCAGGACCTGTGTACCTGGGTAGAGACAGAAAAGAAAAGGATAATACATAGGTAGACACCCACCTTGGGGAGTGAGCAGTGAAAGCCGAAGATGGGTCACCCCAGTCCTGGGGTCCTAACAAGAGGAAGACAAGCCCCATTGACTGCTCTGAGGAGCACTGGTACTAACAGGAGGAATGTGGGAAGCAGAACTCCACTCACGAAGACTGTGCCCATGCTCTGGCTTGACCTGGAGGCAGGGCAGAGAGAGGTCTGCTCCAGAGGCTGCCAGGTTTCCTGTGACTTATAATTTTGTTGCATACCTTAAAATTTCCTTTAACCTGGTAGCTGGGATTATTCACCATGTGTGCATGTAGTAAAGCTGACTGCTAAATTAATTGAGACTTAGCGGTAGATTGTCAGTCTCACCTTTCATTACATAGTACCTCCAATTTGAAGAAGCCTTACATCTCTACAAAAAGCCTCAATACTAGTTGGACAGAGGAAATACTACCATTAAATGTGTTTATTGCCTTCTTCTCACATAACTTGAGGTGCTGCTCCAATATAAATCCAGCAACTTTAACCTATTGGTAAAGGTCAGTTATCTGTTTAATTAGCTGTGCAAATTTTCAGCCTACCCTATAATTGACTGCTGTTCCTTAAACAACTCTGATACATTTTATATTATTTGTTGATGACATATCTTTAAAATCATCAAGGGATATTACTTCTGGATGTGCGTAAAGAAAGACTCTGAAAGAGGATCAAACTTACTAAATTCTTTGAAGTTTTCTCTGAAGAAAGGATGTTTCTAACTTCCTTAAATGCTAATCAATACATAAAATAAAATCATTATTTTTTAAAGTAAAATGAAATAAAATAATAAATAAAAATGATGCCCTATTAGAAGTAATCAAATACCACAGAAAAATCTTAATTATTCATATCAGAGCCCATATAAATATAATATTTTAGAAGTTAAAATTATTGCCTTACAGTCTGCTACAAAGAAGGGATTTTGTCCCTATGCATATTATAATGGCATATACACAATCCAATGTCACAAATTCAGAAGAAATTTTATAAATACAATCTGAATCTACTATAAAATCTATATAAATATATATTTATAGGTCAAATGTTTCTTATGTAGAGGAACAAATTTTGGCATTGCCAGCACAACCACTTGATGAGAGCTAAGTCAATCTCTAGTCCATTAGTGCTCATGTTACATAAAAGCTCCCTCCGTAATGAAGGAGTTTTACTAAATTTACAAACACTGTTGACTCTTGAACAGCACAGGTTTGAATTGTGCAGTCCACTTATACACAGATTTTCTATTCAATAAATATGTACTACATTCTCACACTATCTGTGTTGCATGAACCTCAGATGTGGAGGGCCAACTGAAAGTTATAAGCACTTCTTCAACAGCGAGGTACTCTTGGGTACATCAGTTCATAATTGATGTGACTGTGTATACTAGAAAAGACATTAACAAAGATCAGCCTTTGGTTCTAGCTGCAAAGGACTAAATCAGTTATTTTGAGATATTATTTTTAAGCCAAAGGGATAAGTGTTCATAGATTTATATTGAACAGTATATTTCTTAAAAGATAATTTAGATTTCCAGATATATTGGTGAGCTAACTCTGAGGTTACCTGGTGAACTCCAATTTATTGCTTAAGAAGCAATAAATAAATTAAAATGCATACATACTGACATACATACATATATAAATACATGAATAAATAAATAGAATTTAAAAAAGCTGTCTCTAGAATTTACAGATCAAGATATGACATCAGGTGTATGCAGATTCCTTCTAAGACCTTTGAATTATGTCCACAATTGGGACAAAAGATTTATATTTCATTTGTCTTTTCCTCTTAAACCTTGTGATTTCTTTTCCTTATATTGGATCATAGTATTTTACTGTTAAAATGTCTTTACTAGTCTTTTATTGACTTTCTCTTTGCACCTTTGTTTTCCCTGAAGCCTTTAATCTTCTTAACGTAACATCAACAGTTGCCAATATTGTGACTACTGAATTTGTTGTCTGACTCTAAAACCTCTACTGTGGACCATCCCTAACTTATGTACACACCTGAAGTGGATATAAGAACCCAAAGTACAGTAGTATATTCTTATATTTCTCATATATCCTAGAACCTTGGAGGAACTCAGAGACTGTCAGAAACAGCAAAAAAGTCCTGAGATTAATGATGGAAGATATGGGTGAAAAAAATTTCCAGACACCATTCCATGATTTCTCTTAAAGTCAGTGTTTGTTTCCATGACAAAACCAATTAAATTCATAATGTAATTGATACCAGACATTTATTTTTGTCATGATCATCTAGCCTTTCCAACTATTTAGAACAAATCCTTCACTTTTATTAAGAGTCTGATATGGTAAGTTACCAGATGTAATTGAAGAAACTATCATCTCTCATAGAAAGTTTTCTACCCAAGACTAATGTGTTGACCTGCAATTTATCCACAACTATGTCCCAAATAGTAAATGAAACAACTCAAGTTTTAGATACTCAGAAAAAAGCAACCATTTATTGATTAAAATACACTTAGACAATCATATTGCCTTTGACTATGTATTGGCTAACCAAGGTAAAGCATAATGAATAACAGTTTCTGTTTCAACACATCAGTAAAAGTGGAATAATCAATCAAGAGAAAAAATTCACTGTTATTGTACACAGGCTCATTTTCTTGATCAGGCCTAGTACAACTGGTAACTGAATATAAGGTGTTTTCCAATTATTTACTATGACATTGTGGTTTTCCTTTTTTTTTTTTTTTTTTTTTTTTGCCTTCTTCCACCATCAGATATGCAGGTGTTTAAGAGTCAACACAGTTATGATTAGAAATTGACATTCAACTAATAATAATGCATGAACAAAAGACTTAAACTGTTAGAGACAAACTGACTCCTCTAGGAGTGAGATGGACCTGAAGAATTAAAATAAGGGAGATGGTCAGTCCTGGTTTAACTAAGTGGGTGATGCCAAAAGATGTACAACAGCATTTCTTACCCAGAGATAAACATACTACGTTCAGAAAGAGTTGAAATTGCAAAGTTTCACAGAAAACCCATAAATATCTGCAATTGACTTCCTTGGTAATTGTTTTTGGTATGCTCCCAGGTACATTGTTCTCTATGACAATTTTCAGCCAGCTCATTTACCAGAGAACAAAATTAAGTTTTCATGGAAGTAAGTCTTCTTCTGTGAATGACCTTTTGTTTTTCTATCATGAGTACTACCTTACATTTTTTCAGTACTAATAGTGTATACATGATTGATCTTGTGTGTGTGTGTGTGTGTGTGTGTGTGTGTGTGAAATATTGCAGGATTACCTTTTCTCTTATTTAGATAAAGATTTTTCCATTTATGATCATAAGGGAGATTGACCTGTAATTTTTCTATTCCACTGATTCCTTGCCTAATTTATTTTTTTTGGTTTCAATGTAATATTACCATTCATATTAGTTCCTTTTTTTGTCTATGTAAAATTAAGTGAAAATAGGAATATGTGTTGTTTATATGTTTGCTTATTTTTGACAATAATTTGGGAAGATGGTTTTTCTTTTATGGAGTAGAGGATAATAATTTAAACTTGAATTTTTTAAAGTATATTATATAATTTTAGATTACTATTTTGGCTGGTTGTTTTCAGTAGTTTATATAATGCTATTTTTTTTTTCATTTATTCTAAGCTTAAAGTTGTATTGTATAAAATATTTCATAGTATTCCCCCATTATATTTTTTACTTCACTGTATCTGAAATGTTAACTTCCTCTTTGTTACCAATATTGTTCAATGGTTACTTTTCTTAATCATTCATGTCTCTTACATATAGTCCCATTTATTGGAATCTCTTAATATGTTCTCCAGTGTATATAAATTTATAATTTCTTTATAGGCTCTGGACCTCGAAGTTAGATAATTACAAAAGGAGCATCCTTAACAGATGTTGCCTTAACAATTTATGTTTCTAATTGGATAGGCTACATATTAAATTTGCTGAAAATGAGAGTTTTCCAAATAAATAAGTATGCTGTTTAGGTTAAGTGTCTTATTAGTGTAGCATCTCTCCTCAGTTAAAACCTCTAACTCATTTTGCTTATTTTACAATTGTTCTTCTCTTAAAATTTCTTGAATATTTTTCTGTACTATAGTTGGATATAGTTGGATGTACTATAGTTCATGCAATTTTTGTATCCATAGTCCTATGAGTCAGCCTGGACACATTCTTCTCTCTTATTCTCTATGTCTAAACAACAATAAAACTGTTTATTTTTTTTTTCTAAATTTAACCAGTCTCTTATTTTTCTTTTTCATGGTCTTTGTTATAGTCTACCAATTGCTCTCTGCATTAACTTTGATGCCTCTGTAAATCATGCTAACCAGAAGAAAAAGTGAAATTGTTAAAAAGCAAAACTGATCACATGATTGCTTTCCTTGAAACCCTGCACCGTCTTCTCTTTTATCTTTGCAAAAAGGACAGCATACTTTACAAGGCCTGTATTCTCCTATATGATGTGAATACTTTCCATTTTCTTACCCCAATATACACATGTATCTCTCCTCTACCAGATCTTTAAACAGTAACTTTCAATTCCAGTTTCCATTTGGAAAACTGGGAAAACTCAGCATTTGCCCATAGGGTGTGCTTAGAGTAACCTCATCTCTTCGCATAGTTCTCAATATTTCTTATTCTTTTTTTTAAGGTTCCCAGCTCAATGCTGTTTGTGGAAGGAAGCCTTAGAACTAGGTAAGACTCTCCCCAAGGCTCTCACCTCAGTGGCAGCTTAGTGTGTAATTATTTTATTATTTAATACATTTTGGTTACACCAGACTATTTTTCTGTAAGTAAGAAGTTCATGTATGTATAGAGTTGTTCTATACCACCTGTATAACATGTGTTTGACTAAATAAATCAATGCTTTGTTTCCTTCAAATAATTGAAATTTGATAAATACATTACTTAATTTCTAAAAAGTAACTTGGGAATAAGTTTTTTTTTTTCTATCTTGGAACTACACTGTGTGGGAAAATAAAAATACATAATGGCTATAACTACATAATAATGATGAAAGGAAAATGGTAAGCAGGGAATGACACTAATCATGAGGTATGTGCTACATTTTATAGAAATTGTCTGTGGTTTATGTTATAGCTTTATGTAAAACTGCAGTTTTAAAGAGTGGTTATTTTAAATTATATCAAAAGTAGTAACTTTATACTGTCCAGAGTTTACATTCAGAACTCCATTTACCATCATGGATAAATTAGCATAAATAAATGAATAGAGACTGGAAAAAATTAACCTATGCATATTATTTTCAACAATGGATGAAAATGCAAAATGGTGCCCCCTTTACACACACACACACACACACACACACACACACACACACACACACACAACACCATGAGGCAAGGATTCTATAGTCAATTATTTTCATTGCATGAATCTCCTGATTTAGTTCTCAAGGACAAGTATTCAAAGATTTATTTTTTTTATTTTTCTTTACTTACAGCAGATGTGTGCCTGAAAAATTATGCCTGTTGTAGAAAATTTGGAAAGAGTCTTAGAACATCCAATTATGCAAGACTTACAGATCATATAAGGGACACATACTGTTTTAAATGGGAATGTGGGTTTTATAAATTTTTCACAAAGGATGTTCTGTCTGAAAGAGTTACTGGACAGTGTTTGAAGAAAAGACATTCGTTCTCTTGTTTTGTTTTTCTGACACCAGTTTTGTTAACCCCAATTAATTATTAAGTGCCGTGGTGTTTTGGAATCCCAGCATAAACATTTTATTTACACCTTATGAATCAGCCTAAGTAGAAATGTGTGAAGCATTGGATATTTTGCCAGATGTTTATCTATCTCCATCAGTTTTTTAATACTTGGAGAAGGTGCACATTTTTTTTTCTCATTTACAGAATCCTGTTTTTTAAGAGTAAATTAATTTTAGAAGTTACTGACACATTGTACCATATACTTTCTAGCAGTTAGCTTATTTTGTTTTTATTTGAGTAAAATAATTTTAATAAATGTACCAAAGGATGAGACTCATTTCTTCTAAATAATATCTCTAGGGTCCCAAAGTAATACAATATATAAATGGAAGCCCTTATTTTTCACAGTATATGGTCAGCATAAATGGTTTGAATTAGAGGAAAAGCTGTGGATAGTTTAGAATCAACTTAAAATTAACCACACATTTTTACTTTGTTGAGACTATTTTATCGAGTACATAATGAACACAGTGAAAGCCTGAAATAATTTATTCACTTAAAGTTTTGATTTTTTAAGATAAATTCCCAGATCTTTACAAGCATAGCATATTTCATTAATTAGTTCAATGCTTAATTGTAATTTCAAATTAGATTTTGCTTTTGCTGTTTAGTAATTTTTTTTAGTTTGTACACTCTACTAACTTTATTTTGATATTTTATAAGGTAAGCTTAATTTTAGCATAAAATTTATCTATTAAGCATAGTCATAATATTATATGTGCTATATATTTATTATTATCAGTTCTCTACCAGCGTACAAAACATCTGCTCTGTCTAAACTTTATCCATTGAGGTTAGGAGATGCAGTAAACAGGCCAATAACACTGACTAGTAAGTCAATGACCAGCAATAAATATGACCTCAATGCTATTGTTCTGTTCTACTGATATGCTATATCCAATTATTTTCACTATTTATTCATAAACTTAAATTATCTATTTCAGTAAATGAAGTTTATGTATCATTTTACCAACAGAAATTTACATATGAAAACATAATTAAAATGATATCAATGAGAAAAAGTAAATAAGTTGCTTTTTCAAATAAAAACAATAACCCAAAGGAGGAGGAGGAGAAAGAGTAAGAGGAGGAAGACCACACTGACCACCAGGATGAAGAAGGTAAGGACAAGGACAAAGAAGAAATGGAGAAATGGCAAAGAAGAAATTCAACAACTAAAAGGCAGTTAAAATATAATAAAATATGGTTTCTAGTAACCAGAAATCTATATTTTGAATGACATTTTTTAGATAAAAATATAATAATAAATAGTGTTTGCAATGATGATATCAATATTTAAAATCTACAATTTCACATTTCTCAGAATACATTTTTTGCTTCCTTGCTTTTATAAATATTATTTTTCCTGATTACATTGTAAACTTCTCAATCTCAGAATTCTTGGGATTAATTATTTTTCTACAACATAAATGTATTAAGGTCGATATTTGAAAGGTTTCCTTGTGTCTCTTTTTTGCTGTATCCATATATTTTCCTTAATACAAATGAAAAAAATCTCCGTATTTAAAATGCATGCCATTTGATGATTTCACCCTTGAACCTCTAACAAAACTCCTGTCACACTTCCTTGCTTGTTGATAACTGACCCTTATCTTCCTTTTCCTTTGTTATTCTTTTCTTCTTTTTGTTCTTTTCTTTCCATTTATCTTTTAGATGTAAGTCAGCCATCATGCATACTGTCTTCAATTAAGGTATGCATAGCTCATCTTTCCCTTCTACCCTTTGGTACAGTGACATTTATATCTTCATTTCACTTCTCTCATAGACCTTAGAGTATTTCTCTGAAATATTCAAATTCAATTCCAATCCTAAATTCAAAAATTTAATACTGTATACCAAATAAGTCCTCTTAATGTCCTAACTCTTATTATATAAACTTTTCCAATATAACTCATCAGGTGATTACTGAAAGTTGATAATTAACATAAATGAAATGTGGATCTAGAGGAGAGGGATAAAGATGGAGGGATAAGAGGACATGGAGCGCACTTCCCCCTCATAAACACATCAAAAATACATCTACATGTGGAACAATTCTTATGGAAAACTAACTAGAAACTGGCAGAAGAATCCTATATAGTCAAGGCTATAATAAAGAGTCCCACTTAACCTGGTAGGATGGGAAAAAACAAAAAGCATTGGGTTAAGACCTGTGCCATTGGGAGGAGTCTAGGAGAAAAAGGAGGTGTACATGGGCAGAGACTGTCACTCTGGGGAGTGAGCAGATTGTGCTATAGACTTGGCATCTCACTGCTGGGGTCTTAAGTGGAGAAGACAAACCCCTGACTGCTGGGAGAACTGCTGAGATAGATATAAGGGCCAGGGAAGCCTAGACACCACTAAAAAGGAGTGAGTGGGTGCTAACTTGCCAATGGACAGGGCAGAGAGACCTCTGCACTAGCAACTGCCACCTTGCCACACTCCCTAATCTGAGCCAGGCAAACACCCTGGACAATCTTACTCCATGCCATGGGTTGGCATGAGATCTAGGCCAGCTGGGTCTTATGAAAAGACTTGATCTAGCAACACAGAGAAGCTCAGGGGGCCTGGGGTGTGGGCTGGATGGGGTGGTGACAGTCATCATTGGTGCTTACCCAAACAGAGCCACAGAGGCAACCCAGACCTCTAGTGGCAGCACAGCCACTTGAAACTCCATGAACAACACACTAAGGTCCCTACTACCCACTGAGCAAATGTTCTAGCCCCTCCCTGTCTTTGCCATGGACTGGTGCTGGATCTGCGGCAGACAGGTCTTGAGAGAAGACTCAATTTGGGGACACAGAGAAAGCTCAGGGGCCTGGGGTTTTGTCCAGGTGTAGCAGCAGTAACCAGTTTTGGCACTTACTTAAAGAATTCCCCAGAAGCAGCCCAGACTTAAGACCACAGCAGAGCCACTTTAATTCCTGCAACCACAACAGCCCCACCCCCAGTCTCAGCCTAGCTAATGTGCACCACAATCTTGCACCAGATATGGGACAAGGACAACAGGGGAAAAGATGTGACCTTGGCAGCACTTGAGCAGAGCTGCATATACCTACACAGACAGCATATCAGACCTTTGGGAGCACATGAGCCTCACTTACTTCAGCACTTCCCTCCTTGGCAGCAAAGGCCCTAGTATGGCTAGAGGGAAAAACACATACTTAAAAGGAACAAAGTCTACCTGAGCCCAATGCTCAGGGCTTCAGCAACAGGAGAACAGGCCCCACCCCTGACAGTGTAGCAAAAGCCACAGAGCAGAGAGGAAGTCCTGTGTAGGCAAAACTCCTTCAACACAGAGCACACCAACAATAAAAGTGATAGTGGCCAGCACACCATGAGGAAAGACACAGATGCTGTCCATGTCATATCCAGCTCTCACACCAAATACATTGAGCACATGCACTCTACACAGATATGATACCACATAAAAAGCACCCTTTCAAGACCTCAATAGAAAAATTTTCTCCTAAATTCATAGAGACAATAAAATTAAATAAAATGAAAAGGCAGAGGAACTACACCTAAATGACACAGAAGAATACAAAAGTGATTTGGAAGATAGAATAATGGAAATCACACAATCAGAAAACAGAAAGGAAGACAAATTAAAAAAAAAAAAGAAAGTAACATATAAGATCTAGGGGGTTACAAAAGAAGAAGAGAGAAAGAAAGGGATTGAACATGTGCTTGAAGAAATTATGGCTGAAAATATCCCAAACTTAAAGAAAGAAGCATATCCAGGTACAAGAAGCACAAAATGTCCTAAACGAGATGAACCCAAACAGACCCATACCAAGACATATCATCACTAAAATAGCAAAAGTTACAGATACAGAGAATTCTACAGGCAACAAGAGAAAAACAGTCATGTACAAAGGAATCAGCTGATTTCTCTGCAGAAACTTTGCAGGTCAAAGGGAATGGCATGATTTATTCAAAATCGTGAAAGGGAAAAACCTGAAACCTAGGATAATCTACCCAACAGGATTATCATTTAGAATAGGAAGAAATTGACAATAATACAACAATAGCAGGGAATTTACCACACCACTGTCATCAAAAGACAGATCATCCAGATAGAAAATCAATAAGGCAACAAATGTCCTAAATGACACAAAAAACCAGTTGGACTTAATATCTCCAGGACACTATGTCCTAAAAAGAGCTGAATACACATTCTTTTCAAGCATGCTGGAAGATTCTCCTGGATAGACCACATACCAGGTCACAAAACAAGCCTCAACAAATTTAAGAGGATAGAAATTACATCTAGCATATTTTCCAATGAAGATGGCAAAAATGAAACCAATTACAGAAAGCAAAATGAGAAATAAAAACCAAACAGGTGGAAACTAAACATTCTACTAAAATAACGGTTAAAAAGGGTTAATGATAAAAACAAAAAGGAAATCAGAAAATACCTCAATACACATGAAAATGAAAGCACAACTATACAAAATCTATAGGATGCAGCAAAAGTATTTCTAAGGAGAAAGTTTATAGCAATGCAGACCTTCTTGATGAAACAATAAAAATCTCAAGTAAACAACCTAACCTACAACCTAAAACAATTAGAAAAAAAGAAGAACAAACAGAGCCCAAAGTCAGCAGAAGAAAGAAAATAATAAAGATCAGAGAAGAAATAAATAAAATAAAGATAAAAAAGCTATAGAATAAAATAAATGAAAACAAGAGCTGATTTTCTGAAAATATAAACAAAATTGATAAACCTTTAGCCAAGCTCACCATGAAGAAAAAGAGAGAGGACACTAATAAACAAAATAAGATGTGAAAGAAAAGAAATAGCAACCAATATATCAGAGATACAAAATATCATGGGAACACTATGAACAGATATATGCCAACAAATTGGACAACCAAGAAGAAATGGACAAATTTCTAGAAAGATTCAGCCTGGCAACACTGAGTTAAGAACAAGCAGACACTTTGAACAGGTCAATCAGGGGAAGTGAAATAGAATCTATTAAAACAAAACAAAACAAACAAAAGAAAAACTCCCTGCAAACAAAAATCCAGGACCAGATGGCTCCACTGGGGAATTCTACCAAACATATAAAGCAGAGATAATACCTATCTTCCTAAGACTATTTAAAAAAATTAAAGAGAAGGAAACACTCCCAAATTCATTTTACAAGACCACCATTACCGTATTAAAACCAGACAAAGAAACTACACACCAAAAGAAGTAAACGACACACCAAAATATTTGAGGAATATAGGTGCAAAAATCCTCAACACAATATTAACAACCAAATCCAACAATACAAAAAGGATCATATATCATGATCAAGTTGGATTTATTCCAGGGATACAAGGTTGGTTCGGTATTCACAAATTAATCAATGTGATACACCACATTAACAAAATGACAGATAAAAACACATGATCATCTCAATAGAAGCAGAAAATCATTTGACAAAATTCAAAATTCATTTATGATAAAAATTCTCAACAAAGTGAGCATAGAGGGAACATATCTTAACATAATAAAGGCCATGGGGCTTCCCTGGTGGTGCAGTGGTTGAGAGTCCACCTGCCGATGCAGGGGACATGGGTTCGTGCCCTGGTCTGGGAAGATCCCATATGTCACGCAGCGACTGGACCCATGAGCCGTGGCCGCTAAGCCTGTGCGTCCAGAGCCTGTGCTCCACAACGGGAAAGGCCACAACAGTGAGAGGCCCGCATACCACAAAAAAATAAATAAATAAATAAATAAATAAATAATAGAGGCCATATATGACAAACCCATAGCCAAGATAATACCCAAGGATGAATAGCTGAAAACCTTCCCACTAAATTCAAGAACAAGACAAGGACCCCACTCTTGCTGTTTCCATTCAATATAGAAATCAATCATTAATGTATATTGTTCTCCCCAGTGTGTGTGGGCATCACCCAATCTGTTGAGAGCCTGGATAGAACATATGTGGAGAAATGAGGAATTTACCCCTTTTTTCCTGCTTTACTGCTTGAAGTGGGTCATCTCATCTTCTGCTCTTGGAGTGGGATTTACACAATTAACTACCTTAGTTCTCAGGCCTTCAGACTTGGAATGAATTACATGGGACTTCTCAGCCTCCATAATCACCTGAGTGAATTCCTCATAATGCATGAGTGTGTGTGTGTGTGTGTGTGTGTGTGTGTGTGTGTGTGTATTTTGTTTCTCTGGAGAATCCTAAGACAGTTACCTAACCAGACCTCTTTGTGAGTAAAGCTGAAATATGTAGTCATTACTGAACAACTGTGTGTACAGGTAAATATTCACTTAAATGGAAAAAGCACAGGGCAACTTGAAAATTAAATTTAAAGTATATTTAGGGATCTCAGATAAGAGCAGTCATTGCATCCTTTAAGGAAGAAAAACATGATACAATACAATTAGGCAAAAATAAGCAAGAATAGTTTGTATAAAGAAGTAAAGATTAGAAATAAGTGAACACTACCATCACTCAAAATGTATTCAAATTTAAAAGAAAGGCTAAAATATTGTCTGTACACTCTGAGCAATAACAGATAAAAATTATGAAAGAACCATTTGTGATAAAGAGATCTGAGGGACTATAATATTACTTCAACATCCCATATGTGTTTTTTGTTTTGTTTAGTTTTTTGTTTTTTATTATTTTTGGCTGCATTGGGTCTTCATTGCTGTGTGTGGGCTTTCTCTAGTTGTGGTGAGTGGGGTCTACTCTTCGTTGTGGTGCATGGGCTTCTCATTACGGTGACTTCTCTTTTTGTGGAGCACGGGCTCTAGGCGCATGAGCTTCAGTAGTTGTGGCATGTGGGTTCAGTATTTATGGCTCACAGGCTCTAGAGCGCAGGCTCAGTAGTTGTGGTGCACAGGCTTAGCAACTCTGCGGCATGTGGGATCTTCCTGGACCAGAGATCGAACCCATGTCCCCTGCACTGGCAAGCAGATTCTCAACCACTGCAGGACCAGGGAAGTCTCCCCATACATGTTTTAAAAGAAGGTAGACATCTTATATTTATTTATTTATTTTAATTTTTAATAAATTTTTATTTGAGATAATATCAACAAAAAGCTGCAGAAATAAATGTAGTACAAACATCCATATACCCTTCTTTTATCTAAATTTACCTATTGTTAACATTTATCCCATTTGCTTTGTCATTTGTGCCATCTATCTATATAGCTATAACCATACCTACTTATATGGAATTTTTTCTGTACTATTGGAGGGTAAGTTATATACCCATCATGGTCCTTTATCCCTAAGTAGTTTAGTGTATATTTCCTAGGAGTAGGGATATTTTCATCCATAACCACATCACAGTTATCAACCTGATAAGTTTATACTGACACAATATTTTCATCAATCTACTCTCCATATATAATGTCTTTAAAGGACTTTACTCCCCTTCAATGCAGGATTCAGTTGAGGGTCAGGTACTGCCTTTAATCATCATGTCTCTTTAGCCTTCTTTAATTTGGAGCATTTCCACAGTCTTTCTCTGTCTTTTTTAAAAAAAAAATTGTATCTTTATTGCAGTATAATTGCTTAACAGTGCTGTGTTAATTTCTGCTATAAAACAAAGTGTATCATCTATATGTATACATATATCCACATACCCCCTCCTTCTTGAACCTCCCTCCCACCCTCCCTATCCCACCTCTCTAGGTGGTCACAAAACACTGAGTTGATCTCCCTGCGCTATGCAGCTGCTATTTATTTTACATTTGGTAGTGTATATATTTCAATGCTACTCTCTCACTTCGTCCCAGCTTCCTCTACATCCCCCCCCACCATGTACTCAAGTCCATTATCTTCATCTTCATCTTTATTCCTGTCCTGCCACTAGGTTCATCAGTACCATTTTTTTAGATTCCATACATATGTGTTAGCATACGGTAATTGTTTTTCTCTTTCAGACTTACTTCACGCTGTATGACAAACACTGTATGACACCTCGCTACAAATAACTCAATTTAGTTTTTCTTATGGCTGAGAAATATTCCATTGTATATATTGCCACATCTCAATTATCCATTCATCTGTCAATGGACAGTTAGTTTGCTTCAGTGTCCTGGCTACCATAAATGGTGATGCAATGAACATTGTGGTACATGTCTCTTTTTGAATTATGGTTTTCTCAGGGTATATGCCCCATAGTGGGATTGTTGGGTTATATGGTAGTTTTATTTTTAGTTTTTTAAGGATCCTCCGTACTGTTCTCCATAATGCTGTATCAACTTACATTCCCACCAATGGTGCAAGAGGTTTCCTTTTACGTACACATTTTCCAGCATTTATTGTTTGTAGATTTTTTGATGATGGACATTCTGACCAGTGTGAAGTGATACTGCATTGTGATTTTGATTGCAATTCTCTAATGATTGGTGATGTTGAGCATCTTTTCATGGGTTTGTTGCCAAACTGTATATCTTCTTTGGAGAAATGTCTATTGAGGTCTTCTGCCCAATTTTGGATTAGCCTTTTTATTTGTTTTGATATTGAGCTGCATGAGCTACTTGTATATTTTGGAGATTAATCCTTTGTCAGTTGCTTTGTTTGCAAATATTTTCTCCAATTCTGAGGGTTCCTTTTTCATCTTGTTTATGTTTTCCTTTGCTGTACAAAAGCTTTTAAGTTCCATTAGGTCCCATTTATTTATTTTTGTTTTTATTTCCATTATTCTAGGAGAGGGTCAAAAAGGTTCTTACTGTGATTTATGTCATATAATGTTCTGCCTATGTCTTCCTCTAAGAGTTTTATAGTGTCTGTCCCTACATGTATGTCATTAATCCACTTTGAGTTTATTTTTGTGTATGTTGTTAAGCAGTGTCCTAATTTCATTCTTTTACATGTAGCTTTCCAGTTTTCCCAGCACCACTTATTGAAGAGGCTGTGTTTTCTCCATTGTATATTCTTGTCTCCTTTGTCAAAGATAAGGTGACCATATGTGTGTGGGTGTATCTATGGGCTTTCTCTCCTGTTCCATTGATCTATATTTCTGTCTTTTTGCCAGTACCATACTGTCTTGATTACTGTAGTTTGTAGTATAGTCTGAAGTCAGGGAGCCGGATTCCTCCAGCTCTGTTTTTCTTTCTCAAGATTGCTTTGGCTATTAGGGGTCTTTTGTGTTTACATACAAATTGTAACATTTTTTGTTCTAGTTCTGTGAAAAATGTCATTGGTAGTTTGTTAGGGATTGCATGAATCTGTAGATTGCTTTAGGCAGTATAGTCACTTTCAAAATATTGATTCTTCCAATCCAAGAACATGGTATATCTCTCCATCTGTTTGTATCATTTTTAATTTCTTTCATCAGTGTCATATGGTTTCTGCATACCAGTCATTTGTCTCCTTAGGTTGGTCTGTAAATAGGTATTTTATTCTTTTTGTCGCAGTGATAAAGGGGGGTATTTCCTTAATTTCTCTTTCTGAGTTTTCATTGTTAGTGTATAGTAATGCAAGAGATTTTTGTGCATTAATTTTGTATCCTGCTACTTTACCAAATTCATTGATTTGCTCTAGTAGTTTTATGGTGGCATCTTTAGGATTCTCTATGTATAATATGTCATCTGCAAATGGTGACAGTTTTATTCTTCTTTTCCAATTTGTATTCTTTTATTTCTTTTGCTTCTCTGATTGCCATGGTTAAAACTTTCAAAACTGTGTTGAATAACAGTGATGAGAGTGGACACCCTTTTCTTGTTCCTGATCTTAGAAGAAAAGGTTTCAGGTTTTCAGCACTGAGAATGAAGTTGGCTGTGGGTTTGTCATATATGGTCTTAATTATATTGAGGTAGGTTCCCTCTAGGCCCACTTTCTGGAGAGTTTTCATCATAAATTGGTGTTGAATGTTTTCAAAAGCGTTTTCTGCATCTTTTGAGATGATCATATGGTTTTTATTCTTCAGTTTGTTCATATGGTGTATCACACTGATTGATTTGCAAATATTCAAGAATCTTTGCATTCCTGGGGTAAAACCAACTTGATCATTCTGTATGATCCTTTTAACGTGCCATCAGAGTATATTTGCTAGTATTTTGTTGTAGATTTCTGTATCTATGTTCATCAGTGATATTAACCTGTAGATTTCTTTTTCTGTGACATCATTGTCTGGTTTTGGTATCAGGGTGATTGTCACTCATAGAATGAGTTTAGGAGTGTTACTCCCTCTGCTATATTTTGGAAGAGTTTGAGAAGGAGAGGTGTTAGATCTTCTCTAAATGTTTGATAGCATTCACCTGTGAAGCCGTCTGGTCCTGAGATTTTTTTTTGTTGGAAGATTTTTAATTGCATTTTCAATTTCAATACTTGTGAGTTGTCTGTTCATATTTTCTATTTCCTCCTGGTTCAGCCTTGGAAGGTTGTACTTTTCTAAGAATTTATCCATTTCTGCCACGTTGTCCATTTTACTGTCATAGAGTTGCTTGTAGTAATCTCTCATGATCCTTTGTATTTCTGCAGCGTCAGTTATTACTTTTCCATTTTTTTTTCTAATTCTGTTGATATGAGTTTTCCACCTTTTTGTCCTGATGAGTCTGGCTAATGTTTTATGAATCTTTTTTATCTTCACAAAGAGCCAGCTTTAGTTTTATTGATCTTTGCTATTGTTTTCTTCATTTCTATTTCATTTATTTCTGATCTGATCTTTATGATTTCTTTCTTTCTGCTAACTTTGGGTTTTGTTGTTGTTTTTGTCATTCTTCTTTTCTAATTGTTTTAAGTGTAAGATTAGATTGTTTTTTTCAGATTTTTCTTCTTTCCTAAGGTAAGATTGTAATGCTATAAACTTCCCTCTAAGAACTACTTTTGTTTCAACGCATACGTTTTGGTTTGTCCTATTTTTTTTTTAACATCTTTATTGCAGTACAATTCCTTTGCAATGGTTTGTTAGTTTCTCCTTTACAACAAAGTGAATCAGCTATACATATATCCCCATATCTCCCTCTTGCGTCTCCCTCCCACCCTCCCTATCCCACCCCACTAGGTGGTCACAAAGCACCAAGCTGATCTCCCTGTGCTATGAGACTGCTTCCCACTAGCTATCTATTTTACATTTGGTAGTGTATATATGTCCATGCCACTCTCTCACTTCATCCCAGCTTACTCTTCCCACTCCCCGTGTCCTTAAGTCCATTCACTATGTCTGTGTCTTTATTCCTGTCCTGCCCCTAGGTACTTCAGAACCTTTTTTTTGTTGTTGTTAGATTCCATGTATATGTGTTACCATATGGTATTTGTATTTCTCTTTCTGACTTACTTCACACTGTGTGACAGACTCTAGGTCCATTACCTCAATACAAATATCTCAATTTTGTTTCTTTTTATTATTAATATTCCATTGTATATATGTACCACGTCACCTTAATCCATTCATCTGTTGATGGGTACTTAGGTTGCTTCCATGTCCTGGCTATTGTAAATAGAGCTGCAATGAACATTTTGGTACATGACTCTTTTTGAATTATGGTTTTCTCAGGGTACATGCAAAGTAGTGGGGTTGCTGGCTCATATGGTAGTTCTATTTTTAGTTTTTTTAAGAAACCTCCATACTGTTCTCCATAATGGCTGTATCAGTTTACATTCCCACCAACAGTGCAAAAGTGTTCCCTTTTCTCCACACCCTCTCCAGCATTTATTGTTTCTAGATTTTTTGATGATGGCCATTCTGACTGGTGTGAGGTGACTCATTGACTCATTGCAGTTTTGATTTGCATTTCTCTAATGATTAGTTATGTTCAGCATCCTTTCATGTGTTTCTTGGCAATCTGTATAATTTCTTTGGAGAAATGTCTATTTAGGTCTTCTGCCCATTTTGGGATTGGGTTGTTTGTTTTTTGATATTGAGCTGCATGAGATGCTTGTAAATTCTGGAAATTAACCCTTTGTCAGTGTTTCATTTGCAAATATTTTTTTCCCATTCTGAGAGTTGTCTTTTCATCCTGTTTATGTTTTTCTTTGCTGTGCAAAAGCTTTTAAGTTGCATTAGGTCCAATTTGTTTATTTTTGTTTTTATTTCCATTTCTCTAGGAGGTGGGTCAAAAAGGATCTTTCTGTGATTTATGTCATAGAGTGTCCTGCCTATGTTTTCCTCTAAGAGTTCAACAGTGTCTGGCCTTACATTTAGGTCTTTAATACATTTTGAGTTTATTTTTGTGTATGGTGTTAGGGAGTGTTCTAATTTCATTCTTTAACATGTAGCTGTCCAGTTGTCCCAGCCCCACTTCTTGAAGAGGCTGTCTTTTCTCCATTGTATACTTTTCCCTACTTTATCAAAAACAAGGTGACCATATGTTTATCTCTGAGCTTTCTGTCCTGTCCATTGATCTATATTTCTGTTTTTGTGCCAGTACCATACTGTCTTGGTTACTGTAGCTTGGTAATATAGTCTGAAATCAGGGATCCTGATTTCTCCAGCTCCATTTTTCTTTCTCAAGATTGCTTTGGCTATTTGGTGTCTTTTTTGTTTCCATACAAATTTTGCTTTTCTTTTGTTCTAGTTCTGTGAAAAATGCCATGGGTAATTTGATAAGGATTGCATTGAATCAATAGATTGCTTTGGGTAGTATAGTCATTTTCACAATATTGATTCTTCCAATCCAAGAACATGGTATATCTCCCCATCTGTTCATATCATCTTTAATTTCTTTCATCAGTGTCTTATAGTTTTCTGCATACAGGTCTTCTGTCCCATTAGGTAGGTTTATCCATAGGATTTTATTCATTTTGTTACAATTGTTCCCTATGTTCTCTTTCATTTTGCATCATTATTGTATAGTAATGCAAGAGATTTCTATTCATTAATTTAATATTTGCTATTTTATCAAATTCCTTGATTAGCTCTAGCAGTTTACTGGTAGCATCTTTAGGATTCTCTATGTATATTATATTGTCATCTGCAAACAGTGACAGCTTTACTTCTTCTTTTTCTGTTTGGATTCATTTTATTTCTTTATCTTTTCTGTTTGCTGTGGCTAAAACTTCCAAAACTATGTTAAATAATAGTGGTGAAAATGGACAACCTTGTCTTCTTCCTGATCTTAGAGGAAATGGTTTCAGTTTTTATCCATTGAGAACGATGTTGGCTGTGTGTTTTTCATATATGACCTTTATTATGTTGAGGTAAGTTCCCTCTATGCCTACTTTCTGGAGTGTTTTTATTATAAATGGGTGTTGAATTTTATCAAAAGCTTTTTCTGTATCTATTGAGATGATCATATGTTTTTTCTCCTTCATTTTGTTAAAATACTTTATCACATTGATTGATTTACATATATTGAAGAAACCTTGCATTCCTGGGATAAACCCCTCTTGATAATGGTGCAGGATCCTTTTAATGTGCTGTTGGATTCTGTTTGCTAGTATTTTGTTAAGGATTTTTGCATCTATATTCATCTGTGATATTGGCCTGTAGTTTTCTTTGCTCGTGACCTCTTTGTGTGCTTTTGGTATCAGTGTGATGATGGGTTCGAAGAATGAGTTTGGAAATGTTCCTCCCTCTGCTATATTTTGGAAGAGTTTGAGAAGGATGGGTGTTACCTGTTCTCTAAATGTTTGATACAATTCTTCAGTGAAGCCCTCTTGTCCTGGGCTTTTGTTTGTAAGAAGATTTTTAATCACAGTCTCAATTTCAGTGCTTGTGATTGGTCCGTTTATATTTTATATTTCTTCCTGGTTCAATCTCCGAAGGTGTGCTTTTCCAAGATATTGGCCATTTCTTCCAGGTTGTCTATTTTATTGGCATATAGTTGCTTGTAGTAATCTCTCATAATCCTTTGTATTTCTGCAGTGTCAGTTGTTACTTCTCCTTTTTCATTTCTAATTCTGTTGAGTCTTCTCCATTTTCTTCTGGATGGTCTGGCTAATACTTTATCAACTTTGTTTATCTTCTCAAAGAACCAGCTTTTAGTTTTATTGATCTTTGCAACTGTTTCCTTCATTTCTTTTTCATTTATTTCTGATCTGACCTTTATGATTTCTTTCTTTCTGCTAACTTTGTTTTTTTTTGTTGTTGTTGTTCTTGTTTCTCTAATTGCTTTAAGTGTAAGTTCAGGTTGTTTATTTGAGATGTTTCTTGTTTTTTGAGGTAGTATTGTATTGCTATAAACTTCCCTCTTAGAACTGCTTTTGCTGCAACCCATAAATTTGGGTGTTTGTCTTTTCATTGTCATTTGTTTCTCGGTATTTTTTGATTTCCTCTTTGATTTCTCCAGTGATTTCTTGGTTACTTAGTACTGTATTGTTTAGACTCCATGTGTTTCAATTTTTTACAGTTTTTTTTTTCCTGTAATTGATACCTAGTCTTATAGCACTGTGGTTGGAAATGATACTTGATAGGTTTCAATTTTCTTAAATTTACCAAGGCTTGACTTATGATCTACCCTGAAGAATGTTCCATGAGCACTTGAGAAGAAAGTGTATTCTCTTTATTTTGGAGTGGATGCCTTAGAAATATCAGTTAAGTCCAACTTATTTAATGTTCTTTTAAAGCTTGTGTTTTCTCATTTATCTTCATTTTGGATGATCTGTCCATTTGTGAAAGTGGGGTATTAAAGTCCCCTACTATGATTGTATTACTGTTGGTTCCCCTTTTATGGCCTTTCACATTTGCCTTATGTATTGACGTGCTCCTATGTTGGGTGCATAAATATTTACAACTGTTATATCTTCTTCTTGGATTGATCCCTTGAACATTATGTAGTGTCCTTCTTTGTCTCTTTTAATAGTCTTTATTTTAAAGTCTATATTTTCTGATTTGAGAATTTCTACTGCAGCTTCCTTTTGATTCCCATTTGCATGGAATATCTTTTTCCATCCCCTCACCTTCTGGCTTTTTGTGTCCCTGGGTCCACAGTGGGCCTCTTGTAGACAGCATATATACAGGTCTTGCTTCTGTATCCATTCAGCCTCTCTACGTCTTTTGGTTGCAGCACTTTATCCGTTTAGATTTAAGGTAATTATAGATATGTTTGTTTCTCTTACCATTTTCTTAATTGTTTGGAGTTTGTTATTGTAGGTCTTTTCCTTCTCTTGTGTTTCCTGCCCAGAGAAGTTCTTTTAGCATTTGTTGTAAAGCTGGTTTGATGGTGTTGAATTTTAGCTTTTGCTTGTCTGTAAAATTTTTAAATTCTCCATCGAATCTGAATGAGATCCTTTCTGGGTATAGTAATCTTGGTTGAGGGTTTTTCCCTTTCTTCACTTTAAATATGTCCTGCCACCCCCTTCTGGCTTGCAGAGTTTCTGTTAAAAGATCAACTGTTAACCTTATTGAGATTCCCTTATATGTTATTTGTTGTTTTTCCATGCTGCTTTTAATATGTTTTCTTTGTATTTAATTTTTGATAGTTTGATTTATATGTGTTGGTGTGTTTCTCCTTGGATTTATCCTTAATGGGACTCTCTGCACTTCCTGTATTTGATTGACTATTTCCTTCCCATATTAGGGAAGTTTGCAACTATAACCTCTTCAAATATTTTCTCAGTCCCTTTCTATTTCTCTTCTTCTTCTGGGACCCCTATAATTCGAATGTTGCTGTGTTTAATATTGTCCCAGAGGACTCTGAGACTTTCCTCAATTCTTTTCATTCTTTTTTCTTTATTCTGCCCTGTTGTAGTTATTTCCACTATTTTATCTTCCAGGTCACTTATCCGTTCTTCTGCTTCATTTATTCTGCTATTGATTCCTTCTAGAGAATTTAGTTTCATTTATTGTGTTGTTCATCATTGTTTGTTTGCTCTTTAGGTCCTGTTAAACGTTTCTTGTATTTTTTCCATTCCATTTCCAAGATTGTGGATCATCTTTACTATCATTACTCTGAATTATTTTTCAGGTAGGCTGCCTATTTCCTCTTCATTTGTTTTCTCTGATGGGTTTTTACTCTACTCCTTCATCTGCTGTGTGTTTCTCTCTCTTCTCATTTTGCTTAACTTACTGTGTTTGGGTTCTCCTTTTCACAGGCTGCATGTTCATAGTTCCCATTCTTTTTGGTGTCTGCCCTCATTGGCTAAGGTTGGTTCAGTGGGTTGTGAGGCATTCTGGTGGAGGGGACTGGTGCCTGTGTTCTGGTGGATGAGGCTGGATCTTTTCTTTCTGGTGGGCTGGACCACATCTGGTGGTGTGTTTTGGGGTGCCTGTGACCTTATTATGATTTTAGGCAGCCTCTCTCTAATAGGTGGTGTTGTGTTCTTGTTTTGATAGTTGTTTGGCATATGGTGTCCAGCAATGTAACTTGCTGATCATTCAGTGGAGCTGGTTTTTCACGTTGAGATGGAGATTTCTGGGAGAGCTTTCACTGTTTGATATTATGTGAAGTTGGGAGGGGTCTGGTCGATCAATGCCCTGAACTCAGCTCTCCCACCTCAGAAACACAGGCCTGGCACCCGTTGGGGGCACCAAGACCCTGTCAGCCACACAGCTCAGAAGAAAAGTGAGAAAAATGAAAGAAGGAAAAAATAAAATAAAATAAAGTTTCAAAATAAAAATTATTAAAAATAATTTAAAAATTAAGTATGAAAAAAAGCAAAAAAGGAAAAATAAAGAAAGAAAGAAGAGAGCAACTAACCCAGAAAACAAATCCACAATGATAACAAGTGCTAAAAAAAAAAAAAAAAAAAAAGACAGATGGAACTATAGCATAAATGGTAAAAGCAAAGCTATATAGACAAAAATCACACAAAGAAGCATACACATACACACTCTCAAAAAGAGAAAAAGGAAAAACAAACAAACAAACAAAATATATATATATGTATGTATATAAGCAAAAAGGAAGAGAGCAACCAAATCAGTAAAGAACACTACCAATGATTATAAACTCTGAATTCCAAACTACGATAAACATAAACCAGAAACAAATTAGATGCAGAGAGCAAACCCCAAGTATACCATTGCTCCCAAAGTCCAGTGCTTCTATTTTGGGATGATTTCTTCTATATTCAGATATTCCACAGATGCAGGATACATCAAGTTGATTGTGGAGGTTTAATCCGCTGTTCCTGAGGTTGCTGGGAGAGATTTCCCTTTCTCTGTTTTATTCACACAGCTCCTGGGGTTCAGCTTTGGATTTGGTCCCTCTTCTGTGTGTAGGTTGCCTGAGGACATCTGTTCTTCTCTCAGAGAGAATGGGATTAAAGTAGCAGCTGATTAGCATGCTCTGGCTCACTCATGCCTGTGGGGGGAAGGAAGAGGTATCCTATGCATTGTGAGCCTGCAGCAGCAGAGGCCAGCATGGTGTTGCAACAGCCTGAGGTGCACCATGTGTTCTCCTGGGGAAGTTGGCCCTGGATCACGGCACCCTGGCAGTGGCAGGCTGCACACACTCCCAGGAGGGGAGGTGTGGATAGTGGCCTCTGCTTGCACACAGTATTCTTGGTGGCTGTAGCAGCAGACTTAGCATTTCATGCCCATCTCTGGTGTCCACATTGATAGATGTGGCTCGCACCCATTTCTGGAACTCATTTAGGCAGTGCTCTGAATCCCCTCTCCTCACGCACCCAGAAAGAATGGTCTCTTGCCTCTTAGGCAGTTCCAGAATTTTTCCAGGACTCCCTTCCAGCTAGCTGTAGCACACTATCCCCATTTAGGCTTTGTTCATGCAGCCAACCTCAGTGTTCTCCCTGGGATCTGAACTCCAAAGCTGGAACCTCAGCTCCCAGCCCCCACCAGCCCTGGCAGGTGAGCAGACAATCCTCTCAGGCTGGTGAGTGCTGGTCAGCACTGATCCTTTGTGCAGGAATCTCTCTGTTTTGCCCTCTGCACACCTGTTTCTGCACTCTCCTCTGTAGCTCCAAGGCTTCCAACCCCCTCACCCACACCCTGTCTCTGCCAGTTCAGGGGTTTCCTAGTATGTGGAAATTTCCTCCTTCACAGCTCCCTCCCAGAGGTAGAGGTCCCATCCCTATTCTTTTGTCTATGTTTTTTTAATTTTTCCTTTGTGCCACCAAGTATGTGCAGAGTTTCTTGCCTTTGGGGAAGTCTGAAGTCTTCTGCCAGCATTCAGTAGGTGTTCTGTAGGAGTTGTTCCATATATAGATGTATTTCTGATATATTTGTGGGGAGGAAGATCATCTCCACATCTTACTCCTCTGCCATCTAGAAGATCTCCCCTGGGTCTTCATTTTTTTTCATTGTAATTTGTTTCTACATATATTTTTTTTTAATTTTCTCTTTGATTTTTTTCAGTGATCTCTTGGTTACTTAGTAGCATATTTTTTAACCTCCATGTGTTTGTATTTTTTATAATTTTTTTCCTGTAATTGATATCTAGTCTCATAGCATTGTTGTTGGAAAAGATAATTGGTACAATTTCAATTTCTTAAGTTTACCGAACCTTGATTTGTGACCCAAGATATGATCTATGCTAGAGAATATTCCATGTGCACTTGAGAACAAAGTGCATTCTGTTGTTTTTGAATGGAATGTCCTATAGCTATCAATTAAGTCCATCTGGTCTAATGTGTCATTTAAGGCTTGTGTTTCCTCATTTATTTTCATTTTGGATAATCTGTCCATTGGTGTAAGTGGGATGTTAAAGTCCCCTGTTACTATTGTGTTACTGTCATTTGCACCTTTTGTGGCTGTTAGCATTTTCCTTATATATTGAGGTGCTCCTATGCTAAGTGCATATATTCTTACAACTGTTTTATATTCTTCTTGGATTGATCCCTTGATCATTAAGTAGTGTTCTTCTTGGTCTCTTGCAATGGTCTTTATTTTAAAGTATATTTTGTCTGATATGAGTGTAACTACTCCAGCTTTCCTTTCATTTCCATTTGCATGGAATATCTTTTTCCATCCCCTCCCTTTCAGTTTGTATGTGTCCCTAGTTCTGAAGTGGGCCTCTTGGAGATAGCATATATATGGGTCTTGTTTTGATATCCATTCAACCAGTCTGTGTCTTTTGGTTGCAATATTTAATCCATTTACATTTAAGGTAATTATCTATAGTAAGTTCCTATTACCATATTTTTAATTATTTTGGGCTTGTTTTTTTGGGTCTTTCCCATCTCTTGTTTTTCCAGACTACAGAAGTTCCTTTAGAATTTGTTGTAAAGCTGGTTTATTGGCACTGAATGCTCTTAACTTTTGCTTGTGTGTATAGTTTTTAATTTCTCCATCGAATCTGAATGAGATCCTTGCTGGGTAGAATAATACTGGTTGTAGGTTTTTCTCTTTCATCACTTTAAATATGTCCTGCCATTCTCTTTTGGCTTGCAGAGTTTTTGCTGAAAGAGCAGCTGTTAACCTTATGGGGATCCCCTTGTATGTTATTTGTTGGTTTTCCCCTGCTGCTTTTAATATTTTTTCTTTGTATTTAATTTTTTAAAGCTTGATTAATATGTGTCTTGGCATATTTCTCCTTGGGTTTATCCTGTATGGGACTCTCAATGCGTCCTGAACTTGATTGCCTATTTCCTTTCCCATGTTAAGGAAGTATTCAACTATAATCTCTTCAAATATTTTCTCAGTCCCTTTCTTGTTCTCTTCTTTGGACCCATATAATTCAAATGTTGGTGCATTTAATGTTGTCCCAGAGGCCTCTGTGACTGTCCTCAATTCTTTTCATTCTTTTTTCTTTACTCGGCTCTGTGGCAGTTATTTCCACTATTCTATCTTCCAGGCCACTTATCCATTCTTCTGCTTCAGTTATTCTGTTCTTGATTCCTTCTAGAGTATTTTTAATTTTATTTATTATGTTGCTCATCATTGTTGGTTTGCTGTTTGTTTCTTCTAAGTCCTTGTTCAACGTTTCTTATATTTTCTCCAATCTATCTCTGAGACTTTGGATCATCTTTACTATCATTACTCTGATTTCTTTTTGAGATAGACTGCCTATTTCCTTTTCATTTCTTTTTTCTAATTGGTGTTTACCTTGCTCCTTCATCTGCTGCATAGTTCTCTGTCTTCTCATTTTGTTTAACTTACTGTTTGGTGTCTGATTTTTACAGGCTGCATGTTTATAGTTCCTCTTATTTCTGGTGTCTGCCCCCAGTGGGTGAGGTTGGTTCAATGGCTTGTGTAGTCTTCCTTATGGGGGGGGACTGTTGCCTGTGGTCTGGTGGGTGGGGCTGGATCTTGTCCTTATGATGGGCAGGCCTGCATCCAGTGGTGTGTTTTCGGCTGTCTGTGAACTTAGTATGACTTTAAGCAGCCTGTCTGCTAATGGGTGGGATTTTGTTCCTGTCTTGTTAGTTGTTTGGCATGGGGCACCCAGCACTGCCACTTGGTGGTTGTTTGGTGGAACTGGGTCTTAGTGTTGAGAAGGATATCTCTGGGAGAGCTTTCACCAATTAATATTACATGGGGTCAGAGGTCTCTGGTGGTCCAACATCTTGGAGTCAGCTCTTTCACCTCAGAGACTCATGCCCAACACCCAGCCAGAGGATCAAGACCCTGACAGCCACATGGCACAGAAGAAAAGGTAGAAAGAAAGTTAACAGACAGAACCGCAAAACAAATGTTAAAAGCAAAACTAAACAGACAAAATCACTCACAAAATCATACACACACACACTCACACACACACACATACACACACAAAAGCAAACAGACAGATCCTCAAGACAAATGGTAAAAGCAAAACTAAACAGACAAAATCACACAAAGAAACATAAACATACACACTCACAAAAAGAGAAGAATAGAATCAAAGGAAAAACAAAGGAAGAGAACAAACAAACCAATAAGCAAACTCACAAATGTAAACAAACAATAAAAACTAAACTAAAATGAACAAAAATCCAGAAATAACTCAAATGCAGAAAGCAAACCCCAAGTCCACAGTTGCCCCCAAAGTCCACATCCTCAATTTTGGGAGCAGTCATTGTCTATTCAGGTATTCCACAGATGCAGGTTTACCAAGTCAATTGTGGGAATTTAATCCACTCTCCTGAGACTGCACAGAGTGATTTCCCTTTCTCTTCTTTGTTCACACAGCTGCTGGGATTCAAATTTGGTTTTGGCTCCACCTCTGCATGTAGGCAGCCCTTAGGTGCCTGTTCCCCATCCAGACAAGAGAGTGTTAAAGCAGCAGCTAATTAGGGCTCTCTTGCTCACCCAGGCCAGCGAGAGGTAGGGACATGGTAGTCACGATTGGGATGCAGGGAGTGTCTGCGGTGGCAGAGGCTGGCCTGAAGTTGTAACAGTCTGAGGTATGCCATGTGTTCTCCCAGGAAATTTGGCCCTGGATCACAGTACTGCGGCAGTGGCATGCTCCACAGGCTTCTGGGAGGGTGTTGGTAGTGACCTGTGCTTCCACACAGGACCCTTGGTGGCAGTAGTGGCAGTGGTAGTGGTCCATGCCCACCTATGGGTTATGAGATGATAGCCAGAGCTCATGCCCTTCTCTGGAGTTTGCTTAGATGATTCTCTGCAATCTGTGAGCACATGGAGCAGGAAGCCTCTCTCCTCGCACACCTTGAAACAATGGTCTCTTGTCTCTCTGGCAGGTCTAGACATTTTCCTGACTCCCTCCCAGCTAACTGTGGTGCACTAGCCCCCTTCAGGCTGTCTTCACGCAGCCAACCGCAGTCCTCTCCCTGGGGTCTGAGCTACGAAGCCCAAGCCTCAGCTCCCAGCCCCCACTCACCCTGGTGGGTGAACAGACAAGGCTCTCAGCCTAGTGAGTGCTGGTCAGCACTGATCCTCTGTGTGGGAGTCTCCACTTTGCCCTCCACACCCCTGTTGCTGCACTATCCTCTGAGGCTCCAAAGCTCCACCCCCCATCCCCCCCAGTAAGGGGACTTCCTAGTGTGTGAAAATTGTTCCTCCTTCACAGTTTCATCCCAGAGGTGCAGGACCCATCCCAATTCCTTTGTCTTCTTTTTTTTCTTTTTTCTTTTGCCCTACCCTGGTATCTGGAGCTTTTCTTGCCCTTTTGGAAGTCTGAGGTCTTCTGCCAGCATTCAATAGGTGTTCTGTAGGAGTTGCTCCACTTGTAAATGTATTTTTTATGTATTTGTGGGGAGGAAGATCATGTCCACATCTTACTCCTCTGCCATCTTGAAAGTCCTCTCTCAACACCTTATATTTAAATAAAGAGAAGCTGAGTTTTTCCCTCTATCATAATCATGAGTTTTTAGCTGGAAAGTACACACTAAGTGAAAAGCAAGGAAAATAAATCTTCACCTAAACATATCTAGTGAAATTGCAAGCCATCAAGGATAAAAAAAGAATTATTAAAACTTCTAAAGAGGAAATATAGATTATCTAAAGAAAACAAAGTAGACAATAAAATAATAGCTTCAAATTGTTGAAGGAAAAACAGCAAAATTGTAGTACAACTGAGCAGGTACAACCTTCTTTGATAGCTTCCAATCAACGGACTTCATGAAAGAAATGTTTGAAGATTTACTTCACCAATAAGAAAATGTAAACACAGGCAATAAGTGAGATGAAAGAATATATAGTAAGCAAATACACTGCAAAATATCTGAACATTTGTTGTAGGAATTTCATCTGTTACTTCAAAACATTTAAATAACATTGTGGCTAAAATTCTCCATAACTGAAATAGTTTTCTATTGCTGCTCTAACAAATTCTACAAATTTAGTGGCTTAAAACACTAAATATATTATTTTACAATTCTGTTGATCAGAAATTTATTGTCTTTTTGGACTAAATTCAAGATGTAGTGGGTCTGTGCTGTTTTCTAGAGGCTTTAGGGGACAATTCATTTCCTAGTCACTTGGATTGTTGCCAGAATTTAATTCCCTTAAGTTGAGGACTAAGGTCACCACAGTTTTTGCTGGCTGTCACCTCAGCACCGTTTCTGACATTTAGGCCGGTAATTTCTTTGCTTGTGCTCCCCTTCCTCCATCTTCAAAGTCAATGATGGCTTGTTGAATTCTCACATTACGTTGCTCTGACCTACTCCAAAGTCTATTTATATCTGACTTCTCCCTTCTTACTTTCTCTTCTATTTTCAAAGAACTCATGTGATTATATTCAATCCACCTCAATAATCTAAAATAATTTCCCTGTTTTAAGGAGGTGATTAATAACTTTGCAGCTTCATTCTGGTATCTGATACTGAACAGCTATTTACTGAATGATGAAGGTGATAGCAGTCAATGATTTTGGAATTAAAACCATGAAAATAAACATAATCTAGAGTGTGATCGGTAGCAAAGTGTCATTCCTCACAAAAAAGTGCCAAGATTCTTGACTAAAAGAAAACAAAGTAATTGATTATAAAATCATGAATAAATAAAAACTCATGAGTTCTTAGAGATGAAACTTGTGCAATATATTCTAATAGTGGGTACATGAACCTATATCATTACATCAAAAACAGTGAATCAATGATTTCAATTAAAATAATCATTTTAGGAAGTTGGAGGATCACAAGGTGTAATGCAAAATGTGAATAAAATTCAACAATATTACAAATGTAAACTGAAGGGAGTAGGGAAAATAGGTGCTGGCTTAAGCAACTTTGGAAATGAGTGGAGTCTGTAAGACTAATGGCAAATAACTTGACACAAGCACTATATTCTAGTTGATAAAGTTGTGTTGCACAGGAATAATAGTTAATAATTCTGATACTATATTTGTATATTGGACATGAATGTTAAGTTAAAGGATGGTGTGAAGTTTTCTGGAGTGGGAATTTATAGATAATCAGATAATCAAGGGAAGGAGATATCAAGGGAAAGAGGCTAGAATGATATGTGTGATGACAGATTAGAGTTAGAGACATTAGGATGAACTCACATAGTGTAATATAGACAGTGTTGGAGACATAAATAAACTTGTGTAGTTACGTGTTAATAAGTGTGTTGGTGTATATACATATATTTTTACTTTGTTGGTCACACTGGAAACAATGACACTGTAGTAGTAACAACACTCCTTTGGCTTCTAATAATATTCTCCATAAAATAAACTAGAAGTAGCTGATTCTAAGCTTGGTACAGAAAATAGAGAAGATGAACTTTGTAGTTCCAGAAACTAAGGAAGTGCTCAAAACACAAATACACACTACCCCCCTACCCAATGAAGGAGTTATGTCAAGGGGACAAAGAAGCCAGATGAAAACCTACCAATAGATAAAGCTGGAATAAATTGAGCAACAAATTAAGTATTTTACTGCATTTTATTATAACCCAAAATATAAAATAAATTCCATGAGTCCCTACTGATATAAATAATTGAATAAATGAATGAATGAATGAATAAATAAATAGGGAAAAGATACAAGTCTCATCTTCAGATGAATTCCAAACAAGTTATGTAGATATTCCACCCTTAATGAGAGGGGAACTTAATTCCCCACTATGAACAGTGACCAAGAGCACAGAATAAAAAGGGGGAAGGAAAAGAGTAACTTTACAATGGGGAAACATTACAAACACTATTTCTGCCATGATTAAAGTCAATATCAGCAGTAATAAGTAATATTAAGCAGTATGTAATATTAAACTTAATAGGATATGTTGAAAATAGCACTTTGCCTTTGTGATCGTTCACCTGCAAACTCATAACACCAGTATAATCACTATTAAACATCAGATAAATTCAAATTGAGGGTCATTCAGTAAAATATCTGGTCAGTAAGGCTCAAAGCTGTCAAGGCCATCAAAAACAAGGAAAGTCTGTGAAGCTGTCACAAGCAATAGGAGGCTAAGGGAAATAGTGAATAATGTGCTGTGGTACATAGGATGGGATTCTAGACAGAAAAAATACATTAGGTAAATACTAAGGATATGTAAATAAATTACAAGCTTCAGCTGATAATGTGTCAGGGTTGGTTCATTAATTATATCAAATATACCATGATAATTTACTATGTTAACAATAGGGGAAATTGAGTGTGTGATTTCTGTTGGGAGGGGACAAGAAGCCTCAAACAATCCTTATAGAAAAAGCTCCAAAAATATGAGTCCATATACATAAAAGAGTATTACAAACAAAATAGGTTATAGAAACATGGAAGGAATAGGCAACAAAAATATCAAAATACATAATAAGTATAAATACAGATAGAAGTTATTGAAGATAAGACAAATGAACACCAGACTATCAAAATGACCAGAGACTATGGAAGAGAAACAAATGTAACTTTTATTAATAAAAAATAATAATACTTTTAACTAGACTTCAATGGAGTTATTTAATTGATTAAACATATCTGAATAGAAACTTTAATATGAAGAGATAGATCTGAGGAAATTACACATAAAATATTACAGATAGACATAAATAGAATGTAGGAAAGATGAAAATAAGATTCATGGGGATAGAGTGAAAAATTTTGATACATGTTTTGTTTATAGAAAGAGAAAATACTGGAGAGGAAAATCAATACTTATATAATTTCTATAATTTATTATGAAAGACACAAATAGCCAGATTTACACAGAAGATGTAAAAGCATATGAATCCAACTATGACCTTTTGGGGTAAAACTACAGAACACAAAATTTAAAGCAAAAACCTTAAAAACAATCAAAAGAAAACAAACATTACCAAAAGAATAATAAATACTAAACTGACATTACACTGTGACATGTATGTTTAATCCCAATCACATAGTGATAGTTTAACTTCCTTAAGTCTACAGATGTTACTTTACAGTATTAAAATACTAAAGAAGACAAGCAATCACGTAATTCCTTGTTAAGATATAATTTGATGATGCTCAATATATTTTCTATGACAAATCTCACTTAAATAGAGATAGATAGCAACTTGCTCACTTATAAAGAGTATCCACTGAATAGATTTTAAATAATATATATGTGTCTATACACACATATATATACATAACGGGAAAAGTTTAGATTCACTTTATTTATAATTCAGTAGTAAGACATGAATAGGTTTTATTACTGTTATTCTTTAGTACTGTATGAAAGAGTATAATCAATGCAATAAAATTAAACAGAAACAAGAGAGACAAATTTTGTAACAGGGTAGATAAACCTATTTTTCTTTGCAGATGCTGTACACAGAAATAAATTAACCAAAACATTGTGTTAATAAAAGAGCTCAACATAGTTGAGATAAATATATATATATATACTCACACACACACACATGCATATATATATTCTCAATAAAATAGTAACATTTTTCTATCACAGTAACAAATATAATGGAAAAATAATCTATTCACAATACAAATAATCACTGTTTAGAGTTTAGAAATTGATCTTATAATAAAGCCTGTTAGTTTTATAGAAAATATTATATTTCAATTATAAAAAAGTGTAAATGATGGAAATAAATGAATATATCTATTTTGTCAATGGCAGAATGATATAATATAATAAAATATTATATAACTCAAAAGTAATAACAAATATAGTACAATTCCAATTAAAATCCCTATTACATGGTTTCAGACTGATTCTAAAAGTTATGTTTGTAGAATTTCAAATAAGAATTATATAACTTTGGCCAAGAATAATAAAGTGAGGAGAGCTTATTTAATGTTGTAGAACATATGAATCAACTAAACTAAGGAAAGAACTTGGAAACAAATTTGGAAGCAAGAAGTTTGTGGAGAAATTATGCATTGCTAATAGGTGTTTTGGGAAAATATAGGTCAGTAGAGAAATGTAGACCATATCCTTACTTTAGACCAAAGGCAAAGGTGCACTATAGTGGATTAAAATATCAAATATGAGGGCCAAAACTATATATCACAAAAATAATATATTTCAGAATAACTTTTAAAAATAAATCCAAAAACCTAAACAAGAGGAAATCCTCAATGTATTTCTTGAAATTAAGGAAAATCAGGGTTTAGAGTAAAATAAAGGGATTATAGACTGAAAGAATACACAGGTGTCATAGTTTCTATTCATATTTAAATATTCCATAGGAAACATGGTAGAATACACAACAAGAATCCTAAAATCTGTCATCAGCATCATCAACAACATAAATGGACATTGTTTTGAAAATAGATAAAATTTATGAATGAATATGCATGTGACAGAAGGGGTATTCCAAGTGAATAAAAAGTATTATATCTATATATAAAGAAAGAAAAACCTCTCTAGTAATCAGATTGATGCAAATACAAAGTATATATGTTCCTGTTTATGTTTTATGTCTATAAATGCAAAACTTTAAAGCCATTACAATAGCTAAAATAGCAAAATTGTGAATTACTAAATATTTCCTTAAATGTGAACAAAGGAAGAAATGTAGACTTTTTAATTAGGTCAGAAGTGTGGAGAGCAATGTAGTAATTTGAAGAGCAATACACAAAATTAGTTAAATTGAGTACATATGTGTCAATAAAAAATATGAGGAGCTTTGCCATTTATGTTGTAAACACAAACATAATTGTCTAATAATGAGTATAATATTTACTCAAGTTTTGGATCTAAACCACAAAATGAAATGTACAGGTGTAAAGGAAATGACATCTAGTCTTTCCAAATCAGTATAAGAAGGAGGCTTGAACAAAGACATTTTATATAGATTCAGCATAAGTCAGGACAAGAGGGAAAACAAAGAAGTAAAGACAAAACAGACCAAAGAGAAAACTCAAATTAAGATGGCAGAAATATGTAAAAATATGTCAATACTCATAATAAAAGAAAAATGATTTATCTTTATCTATTAAAAATAAGTGACTATCACATTTTTTTAAATCTTCACATGTAGAACTTATAAAATATAATCTTAATACCTCATGAGTAGAAGAGAAATTATAATGGAAATTATAAAACATTTATCAATAAATAAAAATTTAAAATTACATATAATAATTTATGGGATGCAAATGGAAATACAAATTTATACGTTCATTCATTCATTAAAACTGAAGAACGATTGAAAATAAACAATTTAAGCAAGCAGGTTAAGATGTTGGTTGGGAAAGCTATAGAAAGACACAAAGAAAGTAAAAGGAATAAAATAATAAGTATAATAATATAAACTAATGATATATGCAAATATATACAATTAAACACTTCGAGGTTTCAATTTGGCAGTAGAAAAACTGTCTCATCCTAGATCCAAATTTTCCCATTTGGTCATTTAACATAAAATCAAAAGAGAGAGAGAAATAGAGAGGGAAAATGAAAACTTCCAAAACGTACACCAAAAATAAGTTAGAGGGCCATCTCATGCACATTCTTTATAAGGTATAAGTTGTTGATAGTAGTGAATTCACATAGCATCAGATTCAACTTTACTAAATACTGTATAGTAGCTGCAGACTGGTGAATACAGTTGGTGAAAATTCCTTAAATGCCAAGAAAGCAGAACACAGGAAAAAAAGGAAAAAAAAAAAAAAAGGAAAAAGTTTTCTTTTCTAGCAGCAAAAGTCTCACCTTAATTGGGGACCACTGTGGACACATCAGAGATATAGTATAGCAGCACAGAGGCACTGGAAGAAACTGAAAAGAAATGTGTGAAAAGTGCAAATAAAACAAAGGAGGTAGTATACACTTTCTTTTTCCCCATTGAATAGAAGAGTCATTGATTGTAATACACATCATTATTTTAAAAGACATTATTATTTATAAATTACTAATTAAATAATGATGCAATCTTAAGGACAGCATGTGCAGCTCATGAGCAAACTCTTCTGAAATATGGAGATTAACAGCCAAAGAATCTTTTAAAAAAACACAATATAATAGTATCTCATATATATATACACATACACACACACACATATATATATATATATATATATATATGATGCTGACTCAGCCTCGAATAAAAGCTGCCAATAGTAACAAATTTCCTAAACTATATATGTACAGGTATCAGTCATCATTTGTTTTTTTCTGGTTACCAGCAGGAGTACCTGAATTCTCCACCATAAATAAATAAATAATCACATTGCAGACCAGTGGGGTTCTGTCACTGGCTCTGACCAACAGGGCCAATCATTAAATTTTCAGGAATTTCATGAGTCAGTTGTTAAATATAGCCATTATTAAGAAGTAAATTATATAGCTTAAAATTAAATAAATGATACAAAAACAGAGGTAATAAATACTAAAAAAATCAATTTCTAATTATTTAACTAATTTTACTAATTTCTATGCTCTTAAGGTTATTTACATCCATGTGTCTGCAGGGTATAAATATTACATAATAGTGTTCTATGGCACATTTCTGTCCTTCTGTATGTTTAATGACACCTAATTGTTAGCCTCCATTGTCCAGAGTAAGAGTCTTTACACACAGGGATAGACAAAATCTATCAATTGGGATATTATTTATAGTTTTCTGTCTTGTCTAGACTTAAGAAAGTAATGGTAAAATATTAATAGACAAATTTAACTTAAAATGCATATTTGTACCTGTTAGAATGGGAATAGCACAAAAAAATTGAAAAGCTATTCTTCTAATTTTTGAAAACTATGCATTAACCAGTTCAAAAAGAAGTGGCTGACATCACTGAAAACAAGTGGAGAAAAACATGTATCATCATTGTTTCCTTTTGTCTTACCCTTTAATGTTAAAAGAAATCAACCAAGGTTCATGTTGGGACTACACTCATTCATAAACTGCAACCATAATTTTGTTAAGGATGCAAGTATTTGGCAAAAATCAATCAAAGTCTTCTATGAGAGACAATTAACAAAATGGAATTCACAATATAAACTATTGCATACTTTATCATATGGAAATTGCATGCTGCACATCATTTATATCAGAAATATATATAATGATCAATATACGATAATCTTTTGAAGAGACAGTTTTTAAGTTTTCTCCAGCCTACTACTGATTCTGAGGCATTCAATTTGTTTTATTATAATTCTTACAAATAAAAGAAAAAAAAAACACTTCTGATGTGAAGAAATTTACTTCTTGGTACATGTTAGGTTAATTTGGTGGTGGTGGTGGTGGTGGTGGTGTGTGTGTGTGTGTGTGTGTGTTTCTGTGTGTATTAGCTACTGATTATTTTTCATGTGCAAATCTCCATTCTACCACACTCTTTGACTTTCAAAGAAAAAGTATTCATTCATTCTGATTTTTCAAACAACATAATTATCCAGCACAAGAAAGCACGTCTGCCAAATTGTATATTCCAGACACTTCAGTTGATCTTTTCAGATACTTAGTGATACTCCATTTATAATGTAAAAGTATAAACAAGCTGCTCCTGGAGCTTCCTGTGTCAAAAATACATTAAGGTCACTCATAGTTGAATGTTTCTTTCAACATTTGTGTAAAACTTGAGGATTACAAAGAAAGGTATTTTTTGTGGCTGTTGAAAATCAATGATGAAGAATTTTCCTCAAAATGATTTAACTAAACATATATTTCAAATATGGTGACATTTTTCACTAAAGGTTTTGCAACTCTAACCTAGTAGGAAAATACAATAACACAACTCTAATGTCACTTTCATAACTATCCATTTAGGGTCTCTGTGGATATGTCATATGTAAGTATGACATATCTTTTCCTCAGATTTGACAGTCATACTTTCAGTAGATTTTAAAATAGTAAGTAAGTCACATTTTTAAGCTGATTGTAAAATGGTGGTCACATACATTAATAGAATATGGTTTCACTACTGTATGTTTCATATTTCTTTATTTGAAATTGTAATCATCCTTTCGTAGGTTTGTTCTGTCAAAACCATATAATGGTGCCTTTTGATTGTTCAAATCTAAAATATGTTCAGTCAGGACTTAAAAAATCTTAACAAATACACGAAAGTTTTACTGAATAATTGCAGAGAGAGAAAAAATATACACGTATATGTGATGGCTCTAGTAAAATCAGTGATCAAAATTACTCCAGATTTTATTTTTATGTTTTGTTACTTGTATGCTCTCTGCTATCATGCATATCACTTACACTTAATCTTCAGAGATTTTAAGTATTAACTTTCAGATCACCTATACTTTATTAATATAGTAACTGAAACACTCCATTACGAGTCTGCACCCTATCTATTTTATTTCAATCTCCCACAATTGTTTTACTTAATCCTTCCACAGTACACCTCCTTAAATTTTAGTTTCTCATAGCTAAGCCTAGGTGGCTCTACTTCTTAGCAATTTTATGTCTGAATCCCTAGGGTAGTCTAAAATATGGTCATTAAACCCTGTACTCCTAAAGGCTTCTTCTATTCCACTTAATTTATGGACAATGTTATGACTCTAGAGAATAATCATATCATCTTACCTTCAAAATTTATCTTATCCATTTTTTTTCTTTTCCATTATTTAGTCCAGTGGGAAGTGATGCTCTTTATCTAATCGATCCCTTCCATTCCTGGACTCCAAATTGCAAGCACTTACCTGCCAATGGCATGGGAGAAAATGTCACTGGAAAGAAAATATCAGGATTGCTTGGTGATAAAATGCCTCAGAGGAGGGTGGAAGTGTCTCTTTCTGCAAGAAGAGCAAGTGTCAATTGGAAGAGAGGAGAAATGGGTGGCGACTGAGTAAAAGGACATGATAGTCTCCTCTTCATAAAATAAGCACCAATTCAGCATCAAAACCACAGGGTTAACAGTAGTATGGTTGGTAAACTCCAAAGTGATGGTGCATGGTAAATATAGACCGAGCTCTTGATTGCAGAATTGTAAAACATACAGATCCCCAACTGAAGTTTCCTTTGTTCATCAAGTTAGCCAGCAATAAAGTATGCTCTTAGTACATAAAAGGAAAGATCATTCAAAGCTCATTTCAAAGAAGCAAAGAAATAAACACTCAAAAATCGAGAACTTTTGTATGAGGAGAGAGGTATCTAGTTTAAATTTATAAGCAGAAAATGTTGATATTTGTTATTTTCTTTTAAATTTCTTACCATAATTCTCTGACAAGAATGATTCCATAACATATAACACACCCACGGAAAATAAAGTAATGTATATTTTTTACCAGCTTGTCATTTTGAGCAGCCAATCCTTGATATAACTTTGTGTTGCATGTTTATGCTTCAATGTATTATTTATCAAGTTTACATCATGTCTATTTTCCCCAGTAAGAAAAATGCATTTTCAATGTTTTATGTCATTCCCTACTTTTTTTCTCCCCCACTTGTTCCAATATTTTAGAGCAAATGGCATTTTTTCCCATTAGTTGCATTTCAGTCCTACAATATTACTATTAACCTCTGTTCAATGTTCTATTAACATTTGAGAGTATCTGTTAATTACATGAAAGTGGAATATTAATACCCCTGACTTTCTGTTCACATGGCTTCCCCCAGTTCCACATCCCCAAACTTGTCATCTATTGATTTAATTTTACATTTTTCACTGCAACCTTATTCCAACATTTATTTATACTATCTATTGGTGGATCCTAAATATTGAAATCAAAATATAGATCTTTACCCTGCATTAAATATATAATATTTGTAAAGGCAGTGTAAATATCTTGTTTCCTATGCTATTTGTATGAGAATATAGCCAGTGTCTAGGTCAAATGAGTTTTTTTTTCCTATTCTCTACTAATAATTAAAATCCATGTAACATTTGATTGATTTCATATTTTAATCACATTATAAAAGAACCGATAATTTTTCTAGTGCATTAATTGACTTACTTTTCTGTTAAACAATAATTTGCCTACATCATTTCACTCTCTCATGGATCTTATTTGTTGTATTACTCTATTATACTAGACAGCTTTTTTTTTTTTCAAAAGAAAATGCTTGCTTGCTAACTCCTTTGAAAATTTATAACACTCCTGTTTTAAGTCCACTCATGGTGACTTTTTAATTCCCACTCTTCGTTGATATTTTCTGTTTCTTTTTCTGAAGTACATACCTAAGTTTCCTCAGAAAAGATGGGTTTAACATTTTCTAGTTCATTCATACCTGAAAGTGTCTTAGTTTACCCTCATATTTTGTTCAGATTGATAATTTCTACATTAAAAATAATTTTCTCAGTATACTGTAAATATTTTTCAATTGTTTTCTCTAACATGCAGGAATTCTCATCAATAGATTGATACCAGATTCCACTCATCTTATAGATTAACTGTTGGTGTTTTTTGTTTTTGTTTTTTCATTTTCTTCCCGAAAATGTTAATCTGAAGTGTCTAGGTAGGTATATACCTTTACCTTGATCAGCATGATATGTTCCCTTTCATTCTAAAACCTTTTATTTTCTTCAGCTTTATTATTTCTGTGATAATTTTCTTCTTAGCCATACCTTTACTAATTTTTTTCTTTTTCTTTTTTCTTTAGGTCTTCTTTTCAGAATCCTTAATTGAATATTGACCCTCCTCCATTTATTTAATTTATGTGGTGTATTATTTCAAACACTTGTCAATTTGTTTTATCCTCTGATAAATTAATTTAGGTTTAAATTCACACTCTAGCATTTATATAGATTTTGTCATTGTAGAAATCATAATTTGTATTTCCAACAAATGTATCTCCTCCTTCTTCTTATCCTTCTTTCCTGTTTGTTCCTGTGGAATTATTTCCAAAATCTCTCTGCATAAGATATTTTATTCTTCCCTTTCTTCTAATTACTTGTCTTCTAATTAGTTGTAGTTTTATCTTGACTTTTATCTTTCATGCTTTCAGTGTTTCTCATATAGCTGATGATTGTTGATGTTTAAATTTAAATTTTAAAAAAGATAATTATTTTTGGTTGATGTTATTGACTTACTGTGTTCTTTCATTAGAATTGCTCTACCAGTAGACCTCCCCACTGATAAAAAAGACAACATTTTCACTTTCATTTTAAGAAAAAAATTTCACATATCACAATAAATGTTATCTTTTAAATTTCTTTAATATTAGTTATCTGTAATAGAATCCACCAGCATCTCACTTTAAAAATGTAGGGCTCAGGGCAGAGGACTGCTGCTGGCTGTTCGGAGACAGCCTGAAGGAATGGTAGTGAGGAGCACTGCAACCAGAAATGCTCCTGGAGGGAGCCCGGAATGCCTTAGAAGTGAAGTGCCATTTTTGAGTGACATTCAAAGGGAGGACCTGCCACCACAGTCTCTCTCCCCATGCTTCGGCCCTCACTTTCACAGGCACTAGGAGGGGCTTCTGCCAGAGTGGGTTCACGCACCTCAGTTGGTTGCTGCCTCAACCCCTCTCACCTGGGCAGGCATGACTGCCCCAGTCAGTCTAGCTTTAGCAGCTGTGGACTTTGTGGGCATGTACACATGGTGATTGGGCCATGTCAGAGTCTGAGCTGCCCACATAGCACCCACAGCAGGTCCAGATCCATGATTACTGCAATCCTGGGACCTGACTTCAGTGGATCTATGCTGGTGGCCCAGTGAAAATGCCTGAGAGGCACCAGGGCAAATTGCTAGCATACCCATGGTTAAGGAGAGGCTGAGAGCAGTGCCAACAACAGAGTAACTTGTGAGCTCACACAATGGGTGAAAGGTGACACAACAGAATATGTTCACAGGTAAACAGCTGCAGAGGAGGAATACTCAGTGGTTTCTGTCTCAGTGGAAGGGCTCTAATGCCACTTACCTCATACTGCAGATCAGAAACACAGTTAAGAAACAGATCTGGAGCCCTCTACTCCAACAGCTAAGGAGCAGACTGACAGGGCACTGACAACCACAGAGCAAAGGGGAGACACCACTCAAAATCCAGGGCAGGCTCTGGTCACCACAACACCAGCAGCCAGCATCTTCTAAGGAAAAAGTTGGTAGTCATCCATAGAAAAAAACTTGTCATACCAAAAATAATCATAATATTAACCCATGCAACCTACACAGGGATATTCCCACATAAAAATAGCCCTCCAAGACAGTGTGAGGATCTGGCATTGAGAGGAAGAACCCCCAGAGCATCTAACCTTGAAGGCCACTGGGGTTTGGTGCAAGAGTTCCACAGGCATAGGGGAAACAGAGACTCCACTCTAGGAGGTCACACAAAGGTCACATGAGCACTGGGACATAGTACAAAGCAGTAACTCCACAGGAAATTGGGTTAAACCTAATGAGGAGTCTTGGAGTGATTCCCGAGGAGGTGGGGGTTGGATGTACCTCACTGTGGGGACAAGGACACTGGTAGCAGAGGCTCCAGGGAATATTAATCAGTGTGAGCTCTCCCAGAGGTCCCCACCTGGCACAGGGAACCAGCCCCACCCAAGAGCCGGCAAGCTACAGTGCTGAAAAACCTCAGGCCAAACAAAAAACAAAACAGGAACACGTCCTGACCCATCATCAGACAGGCTGCCTAAAGTCATGCTACTCCCACAGCCACCCCAAGACACAACCCCTGGCACATCCTGGCCTCCCAGAGGGACAAGACCCAGCTCTGCATAACAGAGGGCAGGCACCAGTGCTTCAGAACAGGAAGCCTGCACAAGCCCCTGGACCAGCTTCACCCAACAGAAGGCAGAAGCCCGCACAAGCCCCTGGACCAGCTTTACCCAATAGAAGGCAGAAGCAGGAGGAAATATGCTCCTTCAGCCTGCAGAAATGAGAGCATAAACACAGTAAGTTAGGCAGAAGTGATATGAGAGAGAAAAATGTTGCAGAAGAAGGAGCAAGATAAAAACTCACAAGAACAACTAAATAAGGAGGAGATAGGCAGCACCTGAAAAAGAATTCAGATTAATGGTAGTAAAGATATCCAAAATCTTGGAAATAGAATGGAGAAAATACAAGAAACATGTAAAAAGGACCTAGAAGAACTAAAAAGCAAACAATGATGAACAAAACAATAAATGTAACAAAAAAATCTCAAGAAGGAATCAATAGCAGAATAACTGAGGCAGAAGAACAGATAAGTGAACTGAAAGATTAAATAATGAAAAAAACTACTGCAGAGCAGAATAAAGGAAAAAGAGTAAAAAGAATAGAGAACAGTCTCAGACAGCATTAAATGCACCAACATTTGAATTGTAGGGGTCCCAGAAGAAGAAGAGAAATAGAAAGGGACTGAGAAAATATTTGAAGAGATTATAGTTGAAAACTTCCCTAATATGGGAAAGGAAATAATCAATCAAGTCCAGGAAGCACTGAGAGTCCCATACAGGATAAATCCAAGGAGAAAAACACCAAGACATATTAATCAAACTATCAAAAATTAAATACAAAGAAAAAATATTAAAAGCAGCAAGGGAAAAGCAACAAATAACATACAAAGGAATCACCATAAGGTTAATATCTGATCTTTCAGCAGAAACTCTACAAGCGAGAAGGCAGTGCCAAGACATATTTAAAATGAAAAAAGGGAAAAACCTACAACCAAGATTACTCTACACAGAAAGGATCTCATTCAGATTTGGTGGAGAAACTAAAAACTTTATAGACAAGCAAAAGCTAACAGAACTAAGCACCACCAATCCAGATTTACAACAAACACTAAAGGAACTTCTCTAGGCAAGAAACACAGGGAAGGAAAAGACCTACAATAATGAACCCAAAAGAATTAAGAAAATAATAATAGGAACATACATATCAACAATTACCTTAAATGTAAATGGATTAAATGCTTCAACCAAAAGACATAGACTAGCTGAATGGATACAAAAACAAGACCCATACATATGCTATCTACAAGAGACCCACTTCAGATCTAGCTACACATACAGACTGAAAGTGAGGGAATGGAAAAAGATATTCCATGCAAATGGAAATAAAAAGAAAGCTGGAGTAGCAATTCTCATATCAGACAAAATAGACTTTAAAATAAAGACTACTACAAGAGACAAAGAAGGGCACTACATAATGATCAAGGGATGAATCCAAGAAGAAGATATAACAATTGTAAATATGTATGCACCCAACATAGAAGAACCTCAATACATAAGGCAAATGCTAACAGCCATAAAAGGGAAATCAACAGTAACACAAAAATACTAGGGGACTTTAACACCTCACTTTCACCAATACACCAGTCATCCAAATGAAAATAAATAAGGAAACACAAGCTTTAAATTTCATATTACAGAGATGGACTTAATTGATATTTACAGGGCATTCCATCCAAAATGAACAGAATACACTTTCTTCTCAAGTACTCATGGACATTCTCCAGGATAGATCATATCTTGGATCACAGATGAAGCCTTGGTAAATTTAAGAAAATAGAAAACTGATCAAGTACCTTTTCCTACCACAACACTATGAGACTAGATATCAATTAAAGGAAAAATCTGTATAAAAAAAATACCTGGAGGGTAAACTACTAAATAACCAAGAAATCACTGAAGAAATAAAAAAGGAAATCAAAAATTACCAAGAAACAAATGACAGTGAAAATATGATGACCCAGAACCTATGGGATGCAGCAAAAGCAGTTCTAAGAGAGAAGTTTATAGCAATACATTCATACCTCAGAAACAAGAAACATCTCAAATAAACAACCTAACCTTATACCTAAAGGAAATAGAGAAAGAAGAAGAAGAAGAAGAAAAAAAAAAACAAAGTTAGCAGAAGGAAAGAAATCATAAAAATCAGATCGGAAATAAATAAAAAAGAAATGAAAAGTAACAATAGCAAAGATCAATAAAGCTGGTTCTTGAGCAGATAAACAAAATTGATAAACAATTAGTGAGACACATCAAGAAAGAAAGGGAAAAGATTCAAATCAACAGAATTAGAAATGAAAAGGGAAAAGTAACAACTAACACTGCAGAAATACAAAGGATCATGAGAGATTACTACAAACAGCTATATGCCAATAAATTAGAGAACCTGGAAGAAATGGACAAATTCTTAGAAATGCACAACCTTCTGAGACTGAAACAGGATGAAATAGAAAATATAAACCAACCAATCACAAACACTGAAATTGAAACTGTGATTAAAAATCTTCCAACATACAAACGCCCTGGACAAGATGGCTTCACAGGCAAATTCTAGCAAGCATTTAGAGAAGCGCTAACACCTATCCTTCTCAAACTCTTCCAATGTATAGCAGAGGGAGAACACATCCAAATTCATTCTACAAGGCCACCATCACCTTTATAACAAAACCAGAAAAAGGTACTAGAAGAAAAGAAAATTACAGGCCAATATGACTGATGAACATAGATGCAAGAAACCTCAAGCAAATACTAGCAATCACAATCCAACAGCACATTAAAAGAATGATGACCCCATGATCAAGTGGGGTTTATCCCAAGAATGCAAGGATTCTTCAATATACGCAAATCAATCAATGTGATACATCATATTAACAAATTGAAAGATAAAAACCGTATGATTGGGGGGGGGGTGCTGGGAAGGTGGCAGAAGAGTAAGACGTGGAGATCACCATCCTCCCCACAGATACACCAGAAATACATCTACACGTGGAAAAACTCCTACAGAACACCTACTGAATGCTGGCAGAAGACCTCAGACCTCCCAAAAGGCAAGAAACTCCCCACGTAACTGGGTAGGGCAAAAGAAAAAAAGAAAAAAACAGAGACAAAAGAATAGGGATGGCACCTGCACCAGTGGGAGGGAGCTGTGAAGGAGAAAAGGTTTCCACACACTAGGAAGCCCCTTCGTGGGCGGAGACTGTGGGAGGCGGAGGGGGGAGCTTTGGAGCCAAGGAGGAGAGTACAGCAACAGGGGTGCAGAGGACAAAGCGGAGAGATTTCCGCACAGAGGATTGGTGCCGGCCAGCACTCACCAGCCCAAGAGGCTTGTCTGCTCACCCACCAGGGCGGGCGGGACTGTGAGCTGAGGCTCGAGTTTCAGTTGGAGTGCAGGGAGAGGACTGGGGTTGGTGGCTTGAACATAGCCTGAAGGGGTTAGTGCACCACGGCTAGCTGGGAGGGAGTCCGGGGAAACGTCTGCACCTGCCGAAGAGGCAAGAGACTTTTTCTTCCCTCTTTGTTTCCTGGTGTGCGAGGAGAAGGGTTTAAGAGTGCTGCTTAAAGGAACTCCAGAGACGGGCGCGAGCTGTGGCTAAAAGCACAAACCCCAGAGAAGGGCGTGAGCCGCGACTAAAAGCGCGGATCCCAGAGATGGGTGAGAGACGCTAAGGCTGCTGCTGCCACCACCAAGGGGCCTGTGTGCAAGCACAGTTCACTATCCACACCCCTCTTCTGGGAGCCTGTGCAGCCCGCCACTGCCAGATTCCTGGGATCCAGGGACAACTTCCCCCGGAGAACGCACGGCGGGCCTCAGGCTGGTGCAACGTCACGCCGGCCTCTGTAGCCGCAGGCTCGCTCCACACGCCGTGCCCCTCCCTCCCCCCGGGCCTGAGGGTGCCAGAGTCCCCGAATCAGCAGCTCCTTTAACTCCGTCCTGTCTGAGCAAAAAACAGACTCCCTCCAGTGATGTACATGCAGAGGCAGGGCCAAATCCAAAGCTGAGCCCCCGTGAGCTCAAAGAAGAGAAAGGGAAATCTCTCCCAGCAGCCTCAGAAGCAGTGGATTAAAGCTCCACAATCAACTTGATGTACCCTGCATCTGTGGATTACATGAATAGATAACAAATCATCCCAAATTGAGGAAGTGGACTTCGAGAGCAAGATCTATGATTTTTTCCCCTTTTCCACTTTTTGTGAATGTGTATGCTTCTATGTGAGATCTTTGTATAGCTTTGCTTCCACCATTTGTTCTAGGGTTCTATCCGTCCATTCTTTATTTATTTTTAATATTTTTCTTAATAATTAATTTTAATAACTTTATTTTACTTTACCTTCTTTCTTTCTTTCTTTCTTTCTTTCTTTCTTTCTTTCTTTCTTTCTTTCTTTCTTTCTTTCTTTCTTTCTTTCATTCCTTCCTTCCCTCCTTTAGACAACGAATCATCCCAAATTGAGGAGGTCGACTTTGAGAGCAAGATTTATGATTTTTTCCCCTTTAACTTTTTTTGTGAGGGTGTATGTGTATGTTTCTGTGTAAGATTTTGTCTGTATAGCTTTGCTTCCAACATTTGTCCTAAGGTTCTATCCGTCCCATTTTTTTTTTCTAAAAAATTATTTTTTATTCAATAACTTTATTATACTTTATTTTATTTTACTGTATCTTCTTTCTTTCTGCCTTTTTTCCTTCCTTCCCTCCTTCCTTCCTACCTTCCACCCTCCCTCCCTCCTTTCTTTCCTTCTTGCCTTCTTTCCTTCTTTTCTTTTCTTTCTTTCTTCCTTCCTTCCCTCCTTTTTTCTTTCTTTCTTTCTTTCTTTCTTTCTTTCTTTCTTTCTTTCTTTCTTTCTTTCTTTCTTTCTTTCTCTTTCTTTCTTCATATTTCTACTAATTTTCTCTACTTTTTCTCCCTTTTATTCTGAGCTGTGTGGATGAAAGGCTCTTGGTGTTCCAGCCAGGAGTCAGGGCTCTGCCTCTGACGTGGGAGAGCCAACTTCAGGACACTGGTCAATAAGAGACACCCAGCTCCACATAATATCAAACACCAAAAATCTCCCAGAGACCTCCATCTAAACACCAGCAGCCAGCTTCACTCAACAACCAGCAAGCTACAGTGCTGGACACCCTATGCCAAACAACTAGCAAAACAGGAACACAACCCCACCCATTAGCAGAGAGGCTGCCTTAAATCATAATAAGTCCACAGACACGCCAAAACACACCACCAGATGTGGACCCGCCCACTAGAGAGACAAGATCCAGCCTCATCCACCACAACACAGGCACTAGTCCCCTCCACCAGGAAGCCTACACAACCCAATGAACCAACCTTAGCCACTGGAGACAGACATGAAAAACAACGGAAACTACAAACCTGCAACCTGCAAAAAGGAGACGCCAAACACAGTAAGATAAGCAAAATGAGAAGACAGAAAAACACACAGCAGATGAAGGAGCAAGATAAAACTGCACCAGACCTAACAAATGAAGAGGAAACAGGCAGTCTACCTGGAAAAGAATTCAGAATAATGATAGTAAGCATGATCCAAAATCTGGGAAATAGAATGGACAAAATGCAAGAAACAGTTAACAAGGACCTAGAAGAAATAAAGATGAAACAAGCAATGATGAACAACACAATAAATGAAAGTAAAAGTACTCTACATGGGATCAATAGCAGAATAACTGAGGCAGAAGAACGGATAAGTGACCTGGAAGATAAAATAGTGGAAATAACTACTGGAGAACAGAATAAAGAAAAAAGAATGAAAACAACTGAGGACAGTCTCAGAGACCTCTGGGACAACATTAAACGCACCAACATTCAAATTATAGGGGTTCCAGAAGAAGAAGAGATAAAGAAAAGGACTGAGAAAATATTTGAAGAGATTATAGTTGAAAACTTCCCTAATATGGGAAAGGAAATAGTTAATCAAGTCCAGGAAGCACAGAGAGTCCCATACAGGATAAATCCAAGGAGAAATACGCCAAGACACATATTAATCAAACTGTCAAAAATTAAATACAAAGAAAGCATATTAAAAGCAGCAAGGGAAAAACAACAAATAACACACAAGGGAATCCCTATAAGGTTAACAGCTGATCTCTCAGCAGAAACCCTGCAAGCCAGAAGGGAGGGGCAGGACATACTGAAAGTGATGAAGGAGAAAAACCTGCAACCATGATTACTCTACCCAGCAAGGGTCTCATTCAGATTTGATGGAGAAATTAAAACCTTTACAGACAAGCAAAAGCTGAGAGAGTTCAGCACCACCAAACCAGCTTTACAACAAATGCTAAAGGATCTTCTCTAGGCAAGAAACACAAAAGAAGGAAAAGACCTACAATAATGAACAGAAAACAATTTAGAAAATGGGAATTGAAACATACATATCGATAATTACCTTAAATGTAAATGGACTAAATGCTCCCACCAAAACACACAGATTGGCTGAATGGATACAAAAACAAGACCCTTATATATGCTGTCTACAAGAGACCCACTTCAGACCTAGAGACACATACAGACTGAAAGTAAGGGGATGGAAAAAGATATTCCATGCAAATGGAAATAAAAAGAAAGCTGGAGTAACAATTCTCATATCAGACAAAATAGACTTTAAAATAAGGACTATTAAAAGAGACAAAGAAGGACACTACATAATGATCAAGGGATCGATCCAAGAAGAAGATATAACAATCGTAAATATTTATGCACCCAACATAGGAGCACCTCAATACATAAGGCAAATACTAACAGCCATAAAAGAGGAAATCGACAGTAACACATTCATAGCAGGGGACTTTAACATCCCACTTTCACCAATGGGCAGATCATCCAAACTGAAAATAAATAACGAAACACAAGCTTTAAATGGTACATTAAACAAGATGGACCTAATTGATATTTATAGGACACTCCATCCAAAAACAACAGAACACACATTTTTCTCAAGTGTTCATGGGACATTCTCCAGGTTAGATCATATCTTGGGTCACAAATCAAGCCTTGGTAAATTTAAGAAAATTGAAATTGTATCAAGTATCTTTTCTGACTGCAGTGCTAAGAGACTAGATATCAATTACAGGAAAAGATCTGTAAAAAATACAAACACATGGAGGCTAAACAATACATTACTTAATAACGAAGTGATCACTGAAGATATCAAAGAGGAAATAAAAAAATACCTAGAAACAAATGACAATGGAGACACGACGACCCAAAACCTATGGGATGCAGCAAAAGCAGTTCTAAGGGGGAAGTTTATAGAAATACAAGCCCACCTTAAGAAGCAGGAAACATCTCAAATATACAACCTAACCTTGCATCTTAAGCAATTAGAGAAAGAAGAACCAAAAAAACCCCAAACTAGCAGAAGGAAAGAAATCATAAAAATAGGATCAGAAATTAATGAAAAAGAAATGAAAGAAACAATAGAAAAGATCACTAAAACTAAAAGCTGGTTCTTTGAGAAGATAAAAAAAAAATAGATAAACCATTACCCAGACTCATCAAGAAAAAAAAGGAGAAGACTCAAATCAATAGAATTAGAAATGAAAAAAAGGAGAAGTAACAAATGACACTGCAGAAATACAAAAGATCATGAGAGATTACTACAATCAGCTCTATGCAAATAAAATGGACAATCTGGCAGAAATGGACAAATTCTTAGAAATGCACAACCTGCCAAGACTGAATCAGGAAGAAATAGAAAATATGAACAGACAAATCACAAGCACTGAAATTGAAACTGTGATTAAAAATGTTCCAACAAACAAAAGCTCAGGACCAGATGGCCTCACAGGCAAATTCTATCAAACATTTAGAGAAGAGCTAATACCTATCCTTCTCAAACTTTTCCAAAATATAGCAGAGAGAGGAACACCCCCAAATTCCTTCTACGAGGCAACCATCACCTTGATACCAATACCAGACAAGGATGTCACAAAGAAAGAAAACTACAGGCCAATATCACTGATGAACATAGATGCAAAAATCCTCAACAAAATACTAGCAAACAGAATCCAACAGCACATTAAAAGGTTCATACACCATGATCAAGTGGGGTTTATTCCAGGAATGCAAGGATTCTTCAATATACGCAAATCTATCAATGTGATAAATCATACTAACAAACTGAAGGAGAAAAACCATATGATCATCTCAATAGATGCAGAGAAAGCTTTTGCCAAAATTCAACACCCATTTATGATAAAAACCCTGCAGAATGTAGGCATAGAGGGAACTCTCCTCAACATAATAAAGGCCATATATGACAAGCCCACAGCAAACACCATCCTCAATGGTGAAAAACTGAAAGCATTTCCACCAAGATCAGGAACAAGACAAGGTTGCCCACTCTCACCACTCTTATTCAACATAGTTTTGGAAGTTTTAGCCACAGCAATCAGAGAAGAAAAGGAAATAAAAGGAATCCAAATTGGAAAAGAAGAAGTAAAGCTGTCACTGTTTGCAGATGACATGATAATATACATAGAGAATCCTAAATATGTCACTAAAAAACTATTAGAGCTAATCAATGAATTTGGTAAAGTAGCAGGATACAAAATTAATGCACAGAAATCTCTGGCATTCCTATATACTAATGATGAAAAATCTGAAAGTGAAATCAAGAAAACACTCCCATTTACCATGGCAACAAAAAGAATAAAATATCTAGGAATAAACCTACCTAAGGAGACAAAAGACCTGTATGTAGAAAATTATAAGACACTGATGAAAGAAATTAAAGATGATACAAATAGATGGAGAGATATACCATGTTCTTGGATTGGAAGAATCAACATTGTGAAAATGACTCTACTACCCAAAGCAATCTGTAGATTCAATACAATCCCTATCAAAATACCAGTGGCATTTTTCACAGAACTAGAACAAAAAATTTCACAATTTGTGTGGAAACACAAAAGACCCTGAATAGCCAAACAATCTTGAGAATGAAAAACAGAGCTGGAGGAATCAGGCTCCCTGACTTCAGACTATACTACAAAGGTACAATAATCAAGACAGTATGGTACTGGCACAAAAACAGAAATATAGACCAATGGAAAAGGATACAAATCCCAGAGATAAACCCACGCAAATATTGACACCTTATCTTTAATAAAGGTGGCAGGAATGTACAGTGGAGAAAGACAGCCTCTTCAATAAGTGGTGCTGGGAAAACTGGACAGATACATGTAAAAGTATGAGATTAGATCACTCCCTTACACCATACACAAAAATAAGCTCAAAATGGATTAAAGATGTAAATGTAAGGCTAGGAACTATCAAAATCTTAGAGGAGAACATAGGCAGAACACTCTATGACATAAATCACAGCAAGATCCTTTCTGACCCACCTCCTAGAGAAATGGAAATAAAAACAAAAGTAAACAAATGGGACCTAATGTAACTTCAAAGCTTTTGCACAGCAAAGGAGACCATAAATAACACCAAAAGACAACCCTCAGAATGGGAGAAAATATTAGCAAATGAAGCTACTGACAAAGGATTAATCTCCAAAATTTACAAGCAGCTCAAAAACAAACAACCCAGTCCAAAAATGGGCAGAAGACCTAAATAGACATTTCTCCAATGAACATATACAGACTGCCAATGAACACATGAAATAATGCTCAACATCATTAATCATTAGAGAAATGCAAATCAAAACTACAATGAGATATCATCTCACACCAGTCAGAATGGCCATCATCAAAAAATCTAGAAACAATAAATGCTGGAGAGGGTGTGGAGAAAAGGGAACATTCTTGCACTGCTGGTGGGAATGTGAATTGGTTCAGGCACTATGGACAACAGTATGGAGGTTCCTTAAACAACTTCAAATAGAACTACCATATGACCCAGCAATCCCACTACTGGGCATATACCCTGAGAAAACCAAAATTCAAAAAGAGTCATGTATCAAAAAGTTCATTGCAGCTCTATTTACAATAGCCAGGAGATGGAAACAACCTAAGTGCCCATCATCAGATGAATGGATAAAGAAGATGTGGCACATATATACAATGGAATATTACTCAGCCATAAAAAGAAACGAAATTGAGCTATTTGTAATGAGATGGATAGACCTAGAGTCTGTCTTACAGAGTGAAGTAAGTCAGAAAGAAAAAGACAAATACCGTATGCTAACACATATATATGGAATTTAAGGGAAAATAATGTCATGTAGAACCTAGGGGTAAGACAGGAATAAAGACACAGACCTACTTGAGAATGGACTTGAGGATATGGGGAGGGGGAAGGGTGAGCTGTGACAGGGCGAGAGAGAGGCATGGACATATATAGACTAACAAACGTAAGGTAGATAGCTAGTGGGAAGCAGCCACGTGGCACAGGGATATCGGCTCGATGCTTTGTGACCGCTTGGCGGGTGGGGATAGGGAGGGTGGGAGGGAGGGAGACACAAGAGGGAAGAGATATGGGAACATATGTATATGTATAACTGATTCACTTTGTTATAATGGAGAAACTAACACACCATTGTAAAGCAATTATACCCCAATAAAGATGTTTTAAAAAAAATTGCTCCTTAACATAATTTCAGAGAATAATAAGTCCTATGCAGAAAATAGTAAAAGTTGTCTCTATAGCTAGAAAACAAAACAAAACAACAACAAAAAACGTATGATCATCTAAATAGAGTCAGAACAATCTTCTGACAAAATTCAGCACACATTTATGACAAAAACTCTCCAGAAAGTGGGCATAGAGGGAACCTACCTCAACGTAACAAAGGCTATGTATTACAAACCCACAGACAACATCATTCTCAATGGCGAAAAACTGAAAGCATTTCCTATAAGATCAGGAACAAGACAAGGTTGCCCACTCTCACCACTATTATTCAACATAGATTTTGAAATTTTAGCCATGGCAATCAGAAAAGAAAAAGAAATAAAAGGAATCCAAATCAGAAAAGAATTAAAGATATCACTCTTTGCAGATGACATGGTGCTATACATAGAGAATCCTAAAGATGCTACCAGAAAACTACTAGATCCAATGGTAAAGTAGCAGGATGCAAAATTAATGCACAGAAGTCTCTTGCATTACTATATAATAATGATGAAAAATCTGAAAGGGATATTATGGAAGCACTCCCATTTACCACTGTAACAAAAAGAATAATATACCTAGGAATAAGCCTACCTAAGGAGACAAAAACCTGTATGCAGAAAACTATAAAGCACTGATGAAAGAAATTAAAGATGATATAAACAGACTGAGAGATATACCATGTTCTTGGACTGCAAGAATCAACATTTTGACAGTTACTATACTAGCCAAAGCAATCTACAGATTCAATGCAGTCCCTATCAAATGACCAATGCCATTTTTCACAGAATTAGAAAAAAAATTTTCACAATATGTATGGAAAAATAAAAGACCTGGAATAACCAAAGCAATCTTGAGAAAGAAAAATGGAGGTGGAGAAATCAGGCTCCCCAACTTCAGACTATACTACAAAGTTACAGTAATCAAGACGGTATGGCACTGGCACAAAAACAGAAATATAGATCAAAGGAACATGATAGAAAGCCCAGAGGTAAACTCACGCACATATGGTCACCTTATCTTTGACAGAGGAGGCAAGAATATACAATGGAGAAAAGAAAGCCTTCTCCATTGGTTTTGGGACAACTGGACAGCTACACATAAAAGAATGAAATTAGAATACTCCCTAACACGATACACAAAAATAAACTCAAAATGGATTAAAGACCTAAATGTTACATAAGACACTATTAAACTCTTAGAGGAAAACATAGACAGAACACTCTATGACATAAATCACAGCAAGATCCTTTTGACCCACCTCTTAGAGAAATGGAAATAAAAACAAAAATAAACAAATGAGACCAATGAAACTTAAAAGCTTTTGCACAATAAAGGAAACCATAAACATGATGAAAAGACAACCCTCAGAATGGGAGAAAATCTTTCCAAATGAAGCAACTGACAAAGGATTAATCTCCATAATATACAAGCAGCTCATGCAGCTCAATATCAAAAAAGAAAACAACTCAATCCAAAAATGGGCAGAAGACCTAAATAGACATTCCTTCAAAGAAGCTTTACAGATTGCCAAAAAACACATGAAAGGATGCTCAACATCACTAATCATTTGAAAAATGCAAATCAAAACTACAATGAGATACCATCTCACACCAGTCAGAATGGCCATCATCAAAAAATGTTCAAACAATACATCCTGGAGAGGGTGTGGAGAAAAGGGAACCCTCTTGCACTGTTGGTGGGAATGTAAATTGATACAGCCACTATGGAGAACAGTATGGAGGCTCCTTAAAAAACTTGAAATAGAATTACCATATGACCCAGAAATCCACTACTGGGCATATACACTGAGGAAACTATAATTCAAGAAGAGATAGGTACCACAATGTTCATTGCAGCATTATTTACAATAGCCAGGACATGGAAGCAACCTAAGTGTCCATCAACAGATGAATGGATAAAGAAGATGTGGCACATATATACAATGGAATATTACTCAGCCATAAAAAGAAACGAAATTGTGTTTTTTTTAATGAGGTGGATGGACGTATAGTCTGTCATACAGAATGAAGTAACTCAGAAAGAGTAAAACAAATACCATTTGGTAACACAAATATAATGAATATAAATATATATATATATGGTTCTGATGAACCTAGGGGCTGGACAGGAATAAAGACACAGACGTAGAGAATGGACTTGATGTCATGGGGAAGGGTGAGTGTAAGCTGGCACTAAGTGAGAGAGTAGCATTGACATATATACACTACCAAATGTGAAATTGAAAACTAGTGGGAAGCAGCCACATAGCACAGGGAGATCAGCTCTGTGCTGTGTGACCACCTAGAGGGGTAGGATAGGGAAGGTGGGTGGGAGATGCAAGAAGGAGGGGATATGGGAACATATGTATACATATAGCTGATTCACTTTGTTATACAGCAGAAATTAACACAGCATTGTAAAGCAATTATATTCCAAAAAAGATGTTAAAAAAATTACCTATTGGATGCAGCAAAAGCAATTCTAAGAGAGAAGGTTATAGCAATGCTATTTTACCTCAGGAAGTGGATAATGTCCAGTATACAACCTAACCATTCCCCTAAAGCACCTAGAGAAAGAACAACAACAACAACAAAAACCCAAAGTTAGTAGAAGAAAAGAAATCATAAAAATCAAGACAGTAGTAAATGAAAGAGAAATGAAGAAAACAATAGCAAAGATCAATGATACTAAAAGCTGGTTCTTTGAGAAGATAACCACATTGATAAAACTTTAGCCAGAGTCATCATGAAAAAAAAGGGAGAATACTCAAATCAATAAATTTAGAAATGGTAAAGAAGTTACAAATAACAGTACTAAAATACACAGTATCATAAGTGTGTACTACAAGCAAATATATGCCAATACAATGGACAATCTAGAAGAAATGGAAAAAATCTTAGAAAGGTACAACCTCCCAAGGTTGAAACAGGAAGAAATGGAAAAATTGAACAGATAAATCACAAGTACTGAAATTGAAACCGTGATTAAAGAACTTCCAACAAACTAAATTCCAGGACCAGATGGCTTCACAGGCAAATTCTATCAAACATTTAGAGATGAGTTAAACCTTCACTTCTGAAACCCTTCCAAAAAATTACAGAGGAAGTAAGACTCCCAAGCTCATTCTATGAGGCCACCATCTCCCTAAGACCAATACCAGACAAAAATATCACACAAAAAAGAAAATTACAGGCCATTATCACTGATGAAAATACACGCAAAACTCCTCAATAAAATACTAGCCAACCAAAACCAACAATTAATTTAAAGGATCATACATCATGATCAAGTGGGATTTATCCCAAGGATGAAAGTTTTCTTCAATATATGCCGATCATTCATGGTGATATACCACATTAAAAAAACCTGAAGAATTAAAACCATATGATCATCTCAATAGATTCAGAAAAAACTTTAGACAAAATTCAATAAAAAGAGACGAAATTGAGCTATTTGTAATGAGGTGGATAGACCTAGAGTCTGTCATACAGAGTGAAGTAAGTCAGAAAGAGAGAGACAAATACCGTATGCTAACACATATATATGGAATTTAAAAAAAAAAAATGTCATGAAAAACCTAGGGGTGAAACAGGAATAAAGACACAGACTTACTAGAGAATGGACTTGAGGCTATGGGGAGGGGGAAGGGTAAACTGTGACAAAGCGATAAAGAGGCATGGACATATATACACTACCAAACGTAAGGCAGTTAGCTAGTGGGAAGCAGCCGCATAGCACAGGGAGATCAGCTCGGTGCTTTGTGACCGCCTGGAGGGGTGGGATAGGGAGGGTGGGAGGGAGGGAGACGCAAGCGGGAAGAGATATGGGAATATATGTGTATATATAACTGATTCATTTTGTTGTGAAGCTGAAACTAACATACCATTGTAAAGCAATTATACTCCAATAAAGATGTTAAAAAAAAAAAATCCTGCAGTGACATTTTGGAGAAATTATTACAGTCAAGAGCAGATCAAAATCCTCCTTGGCTAATGGAGGAATAGCCAATTTTCAGGTAGAACACATCTGACCAGCTCATATGCCACTTTATTTTACTGCTTTATAGATACATCTCATATATATTGCACATATATATAACAATGGTAACACATTTAAATTAAAGATAGGAGCTGTCTCAGAGGCCATTTATGTGGAAAGTGGGATAATGGGAATGGGAATAAAAAAAAAAAAAAAAATTCAACACAAATTTGTGATAGAAACTCTCCAGAAACTGAGCATAGAGGGAACCTACCTCAACACATAAAGGCCATATATGACAAACCCACAGATAACATCATTCTCAATGGTGAAAAACTGAAAGCATTTCCTCTAAGATCAGGAACAAGACAAAGATATGCACTTTTATCCGACATAGTTTTGGAAGTCCTAGTGATGGCTATCAGAGAAGAAAAGGAAATAAAAGGGAACCAAATTGTAAAAGAAGAATTAAACCTGTCACTGTTTACAGATGACATGTTACCATATACAGAAAAATCCTAAAGATGCAACCAGAAAACTACTAGAGCTCATCAGTGAATTCAGCAAAGTTGCAAGATACAAAATTAATATACAGAAATCTTTTGCATTCTTATACACTAACAATGAAGTTTCAGAAAGAGAAGTTAAAGAAACAATCTCATTTACCATCACGTCAAAAAGAAAGAAACCTAGGAATAAGCCTAACTAAGATGGCATAAGACCTGTACTCAGAAAATTATAAGATACTGATGAAAAAAATAAAAGATGACACAAACAGATGAAGAAGTATACCATGTTCTTGGATCGGGTGAATCAGTATTGTGTTAGTGACTGTACCACCCAATGCAATCTACAGATTCAATGCAATCCCAATCAAATTTTCAATGGCATTTTTCACAGAATTAGTACAAAATAATTTACAGTTAGTATGGAAACACAAAAGACCTCTAACAGCCAAAACATTCTTGAGAAAGAAATGCAAAATGGAGCTGGAGGAATCAGATTGCCTAACTTCAGACTACACCACAAAGTTACAGTCATCAAAAGAGTATGATACTGGCACAAAAACAGAAATATAGATCAATGGAACAGGAGAGAAAGTCCAGAAATAAACCCAAACACCTATGTCACCTAATCTATGACAAAGGAGGCAAGAATATAGGATGCATAAAAGACAGTCTCTTCAATAAGTGATGCTGGGAAAACTGGTCAGCTACATGTAAAAGAATGAAATTAGAACACTCCCTGTCACAACACACAAAAATAAACTCAAAATGGATTATAGACCTAAATATAATGTTGGATACTATGAAACTCTGAGATGAAATCATAGGCAGAACAATCTTTGACATAAATCACAGCAAGATATTTTTTGACCCACCTCCTAGGGCAATAAATATAAAAACAAAAATAAAAAAATGGGACCTAATTAAACTTAAAAGCTTTTGCACAGTAAAGGAAACCATAAACAAGACAAAAAGACAACCCTCAGAATGGGAGAAAACATTTGTAAACAAAGCAATGGACAAGGGATTAATTTTCAAAATATACAAACTGCTCACACAGTTCAATATCAAAAAACAAATAACCCAGTCAAAAAGTGGGTGGAAGATCTCAGCAGATATTTCTCCAAAAAGATGTACAGATGACCAAAAAAGCACATGAAAAGAGGCTCAACATCACTAATTATTGGAGAAATGCAAATGAATACTACAATGAGGTTATCACCTCACACTGGGCAGAATGGCCATCATCAAAAAATCTACAATTAGTGCTGGAGAGGGTGTGGAGAAAAGGGAACCCTTGTACACCATTGGTGGGAATGTAAATTGGTACACCCACTATGGAGAACAGTATGGAGGTTCCTTAGAAAACTAAAAATAGAGCTACCATATGATCTTTCAATCTCAGTCCTGGGCTTATATCCAGAGAAAACCATAATTTGAAATGATACATGCACTCCAAATTTTATTACAGTACTATTTACAATGGCCAGGGCATGGAAGCAACCTAAATGTCCATAAGAGAGGAATGCATAAAGAAAATGTGGTACATATATACAATGAAATATTATAAATCAGCTATAAAAAGCATGGATAGACCTAGAGATTGTAATACTGAGTGAAGTAAGTCAAAGACAAGCATGATATGATATCGCTTATATGTGGAATCTAAAAAAATGATACAATGAACTTATTTAAAAAACAGAGTCACAGATGTAGGAAACAAATTTATGGTTACCATGGGGGAAAAATGGGTGAGGGGAAGGGATAAATTGGGAGATTTGGACTGACATATACATACTACTATATATAAAATAGATAACTAATAAAGACCTACTGTATATCATATGGAACTCTTCTCAGTATTCTTTAATGACCTATATGGGAAAAGGATCTAAAAAAGAGTGGAGGGACTTCCCTGGTGGTCCAGTGGCTAAGACTCCTTGCCCCCAATGCAGGGGGCCTGGGTTCGATCCCTGGTCAGGGAACTAGATCCCACATGATGCAGCTGTAGATCCCTCATACCACAACTAAATATTCTGCATGCTGCAACTAAAATAAAAATGATCCTGCAGGCTGTAACTAAAGATCCCACTTGCCACAACATAAACCCCACACACAGCAATGAAGATCTCATGCACCACAACAAAGACCTGCTGCAGCCAAATAAATAAATTTTTAAAGTAGTTATTTATATAAGTGATTCATTTTGCTGTACATCAGAAATGAACACAACATTGTAAATCAACTATACTCCAATAGAATTTTTTATAAAAGAAAGGAAGTAGGTCTCAAATGCTTTCTATTACTCCTCCATTAATTTATTAACTATTTTTAAAAATCCAGATTTTACTTCTCCCCTTTGTTGGTTGTTATTAAATATATATCTTTCTTTGAACTTGGAATGGATTTCAATAGCCACCTCTAAGATCCATGAAATAGGCCCAGGACCTGAGTGATCATATGAATTTTTATGAAAATTTTACCCAGTGAAGTATGAGATAAAATTTATCCTCACTGAGGCAAAGCAGATGACATCTCTCATCTGGCAGAGTAGAATCTATAAACTGTATACAAGAGGAATGTAGTATGAAATGGTACCAAAAAAGAACTTTCCAGTGTTTAGTATAATCTTTGTTACTATATACACATGTTCTATACAAATCATTTCATGGAATATTTTCTTTATTATATACACTTTAAGTTACTTTAAACCTAAAGTGAAATATAATTTTTAGGAAAATGAACATTTAACATATTATTGTAAGATACTCATTAAAGATAGCATCTTGCCCATAAAATTATGATTTATTAGTATTTTTACAGTATACATACAGAAATGACCTTGTAAATAAGCAGGAAGAAGATAATTGTAGAGAAAAAAAAGGCAATGTGATTTGCTACTAAATTGGTGTAGCAAAGAGGTATGTTATGTAATGTGCATTTTATTGTGGGTTTGCAAAAAAACCTGAGTATTTATTTGAATTGTAATTCATTTTTACCATTAAGGTTTTCTTACAAAGGAGTCTGTGCAAGTAGTCTATTATGAGATATTTTGTCACTAAAGTATTAATATAAAATCTTAGATAAAATTAAGATATTATCAGGTCAACTAGTATATGTTTTATCTATAATAATTTAAAGCAAGTTATTTTTCTTTAAATATTCTTTGAAATTTTACTATGAATTTTATAAAACCCCGATCATTTAATTAATTTATTTATTTAATTATTTTTATTGAAGTGTGGTTAATTTACAATATTATGTTAGTTTCATGTGTGCAACATAGTGATTCAATACTTTTATACATTATAGTCTATTTAAAGTTATTACAAAATAATGGCTATAGTTCCTTGTGCTGTACAATATATTCTTGTTTCTTATTTATTTTATACATAGTAGTTTGTGTGTGATAAAATATAATGATATAATATATCATTACCATGTAGTTGGGGATCTTAAAGGTCTTTATTAAATTCCCTCCTAATACCTAAATCCCACCTAGAGCATCTAAAACATTTCCTAGTGAGGAAGATTTATCTGTGTTTTTCATTTTTTTCATATGCCTTTAAAATTTGACAAGGTAAAATATGTTTTATTTCAAATTATGTTGTCAGTATATTATTTTACTATATTTTTATGAAGAATATATTCACTTATTAACTTCTGTCCCTCAACACTTAGATCTGTTTTGGCTACTCAATATAATTATGATGCATGGATGAAGACATATAAGTATTAGGAGGTATAGAATACTACTTAAAATGGTTAGAATATCTGTAACTGTTATGGTATCCTGTTATTTTGTTGATAAAAATTTATTAATAGTAACTAATAAATTATGCTATATAATTAAGATTGCAGCTATCAATTACTATGGTAGATTTGCAAATATGAATGAGACCATTGCTTTGTTTTGGGCAATATATTATTTAGAGTAACTTGAAATTATCATATGTAATCAGACCATTACTCAGAAAATATTTATGCAGACCCATTATTTGCCTTGCACCTTATAAGTTGCATTCTGAAAATAAAGTGTAAATTACTGATTTGTCTCAACCCTATTGGGGAAATTTTAGAGAAATCATCTATACTAAAACTATCTCAGCTTATTTATGACTTGTCAGAGAAGAAGAAAATTGAAGTGGATTCTCTTTTCAATGATATCCAACATAAATTTGCTAACTTTCAATTAATATTGTACAACATGTAATATTGGAAGATATGTTTGTAGTGATTTACATCATATGACACTTTATAAAATAGTTACTAATACCTCTCTCTACATTCAGTTTACAGTTTTCATTTTATGTGGATTTTCTTGTTCTTTAATAGGCACTTTACTGAGATCTAGGGGATTGATTCAGCACATTTTCAACACAAGTAGTTGTGTCAAAAAATTGAAGAATAATATATAAAGTTATTATATATGTGTATATATATATGTATATATGTGTATATATATATATATACACATATATACATATATATATACACATATGACAAGTCATGAAGTACAGTATACTGAGATGAGGTTTTTTTGGTATACAGCACTCTATTTATACTGGGCCTCTGGGGCATGTTTTTTTTTCTTATCAATGTATAAAAGGAATTTGCTAAAAATATATATTTGTCTTTTTGTTTGTTTTTTCCTTGAAGTTCAGTCCAGCTGCTGGTTTGAAAGAGAGCTAGAGTAGAGACAAATGAAGACTCAGATACTCAAATTAGGGAAATAAAACAGTAATCTATTCAAGAAAATATGATTGCTTGCATTGTTATGGAAGCCATTAATTTTCAGGTAAATGGACAGATTTAAGACATATTTTCAGGTAGGATCAATAGGCATTTAGATTCGTGGACACCGTAATTTATGTAAATTCACACTAATCATTGAATTGCAATGCCTGGAAGTGTGTGTGTATATATGTGTGTGTATGCACGTGTACACATGAAGAATGGAAAGTCTAGACTGTCTTAATGGATATTTTAACTTGCATAAGTCTGTGAGACATCCAACAGGATATGCTAACAATGTAGTTGAAAATATGAATCTGAATTCAAATCAATAGAGATTTGAATTCAAATCAATAGAGAATAAAAACTCATAATTTTCAAAATAGAGATGATATAAAAAGCAGTAAAGATAATAATACCTCTCAAAGAGAAGGTCAGAAAAAAAAGAGATCTCAGGGTATTTAGAGTTGTGTAGAGGTAAAAGATACATAAAGAAAATGTAAATCATCATGAGAGATAAGTGTAAAAACAGTAGATTGGGGCTTCCCTGGTGGCGCAGTGGTTGAGAGTCCGCCTGCTGATGCAGGGGACATGGGTTCGTGCCCCAGTCTGGGAAGATCCCATATGCCATGGAGCAGCTAGGCCCATGAGCCATGGCCGCTGAGCCTGCGCGTCCGGAGCCTGTGCTCCGCAACAGGAGAGGCCAAAACAGTGAGAGGCCCACATACTGCAAACAAAAACCCAAAAAAACAGTAGATTGTACAATTAAAGAATCAAGGGAGGAGAATTAATTAAGATAACAGAAATGTGTCCATGAATTTGGTACAGCAAAAAGAGTGGTACCTTAGAGAAGTGCAATATAGGTGGCATGTCAGAAAAAGTAGTAAATTTATAGTGTGTTGAGGAGTGAGAATTGTAAAAACGGAGGTAATGTGTACAGATATATCTTTCAAGTAGGAGGAAAAAGGAATTTTGTGATAAATGAAACTGAGGAGATAACCAAAGGAGTGACATCCTTGAATAAAGGAGAGAAGATGAGATCTAGGGAAAAGTGAAGATGGTACTTTTGAAGTTGGATGAAAACATTGATGTAATTTTATTATTGGTTGTGATAAGAATGAGTAAAATGTGTTTTTTTTGTAAGTGTGAATATAAATATACATCATTTGCAAGTGGTGATACAGGATTTTGAGTACATGTGAAAAAGAGAAAAGGTGAGCTTCCCTGGTGGCACAGTGGTTGAGAGTCCGCCTGCTGATGCAGGGGACACGGGTTCGTTCCCCAGTCTGGGAAGATCCCACATGCCGCGGAGCGGCTGGGCCCGTGAGCCATGGCTGCTGAGCCTGTGCGTCTGGAGCCTGTGCTCTGCAATGGGAGAGCCCACAACAGTGAGAGACCCGCATACCACAAAAAAAAAAAAAAAAAGAAAAGGTACAAAGTCATTTCAGAAAAAAAAAGTCATTGTGCTTTCCAGAAATGTAAAAGCAGAGTCGTCAGGCAGGTTATGCTTTTTGGTTAAAAACATGTGGAGCAGATGTGTAGATAGGCTCGAGTGGCCCTGAAGATTTTCCAGGTAAGATAATTGGAAGGTGTGGGAGAGAAAGTGAGAAGATAAGATGAGAGGAAAGAAGAGAAGAAAGGGAAGAGGGGAAGGAGGGAAGGAAGAGGAATGGAGGGAAGGGAAGAGAAAGGAAAAGAGAAAATGTGAAGGGAAGGGAGGTGAAAGAAAGGGAAGGAAAGAGAGATTATGAGTTTTGGACCTTTAAAGGTGAAATGTTATGAACAAACCATGTTGGATAAGAAGGAGAGTGAAAACCCACATTGTGTCTGTGGCAGTTTGGAAAGCATTCAATTGAAGTGCTCGAGAAGGTCCTATAGGATTGGTGCACAAAAGTATATGAGGAGAAAGATTGGAATTGGAGGTGTATTCTATAGCAGAATGTGGAAAACAACAAATTAGAGGTTAAACAGTTTGGGTAACAACAAAGTTTAGATAATTGAAGTCCAATAGAAACACAATGTGTACCACATTTGTTATTTTAATTTCTTTTAGTAGCCACATTAAAAAGCAAAAAGAAAAGGTGGAATTAAAATTTAAATGTATTTTAACTAATAGATCAAAAATATTGTTTCAGCATTCAGTCTATATAAAAAACAATGAGACTATATCCTTTATTCAAACTAAGCCTTAAAAATCCATTCTGTTTTTTACATTCACATCATCATTAAATTCAGGTGCTAAAATCTTACCACAAATACATTCCTGTATGTAGATTTTGTAATATTAAAGTTGAAAAAGTAGATTTACATGCCCAAGTTGCTCTTAAAGGTTGAAGCTAGTATGATCACTGAATTGGCTATCAGAAACATTTTACTTTAATATTTATATCCATATCCCATTTTTTCATCTATTTGGAAGAAATGGTTTAACTTTGGGGGAGATGCATACATGTTTCAAAATTATGTTTTATTTTTTCAAATTAATTAAATTCACTATATTTTGTGTAATGTTAATATTATAAACATTAAAATCAAGTATTTCATAAATTAAACATTATAAAAATAAATTATTCAAATTTTTATTGCAGTTTTTGGCAGTCAGTTTAAATAACGTTCTCCATTAAAATTAAAATCTCCTGAATATGGATTCATGCTAGAAACTATGTAAAATTACTAATGATTTTTATAATGGAAGGTTTCGATTTTAACAGAACTTTTAATTTGCTTCCAGCTAGGTCACATATAAAAAAATTATTTTCCTGAAGCTCCAAATATAACACACTTTAATGCAGTATATCAGTTAAGAAAATGTAAATCACACTGACTACTTGTCTTTGATTATTGAATATTTGGCAAGAATTTCTTTTGTTTCAAGAAAAATTTGAATTGGGTTTAGCAGTACATAAATTGTAAAATGCTTCTATAACTCAACCAATGGGGATTAGCAAAGAATACCAAATCATTAAATTCATTTTCTTCCATTTTAATAGTTCCATAAACAGGAAGTAATTTATAGTATTTATGCGAGCATACTGAAAGCTGTAACAATTGTACCCATGATGTTTTTCACTGACGTCACTTCAAAAACCAAAGCAAAAATATTTTCAGGGTGTTTCATAGAGTGTAATGAAGCCATGAGAGAAATATCAAAACACGAGTCACTTGTTTTGAAATCCCACTAAATCTGAATGCTTGACTTACTGTATCTAGAATATACTCCATCAGTATCAAAACCAATTTTTTAGTATATATATATTTAGTATATATATTTAGTATATTTTCTATCTTTGAAAAATGTAGAAGATTAAAAATAAAAATCTATATCATTAGTTTGATTTTTAAGCCACAAAAACACACTTCTTCATGAATTTGGAAGTCCTTTGCTACAAAAATCCCACACACACAAATTATTAATTGTATAATGTATAATTAATTTTAGTATATAATTAATTTAATTGTATAATTGTTATAGTGTATAATAAATTATAATTAATTGTATAGTGTATAATTAATAATAATTGTATAATTTATACCACATGACATCTAAAACTAAAATAATTTGAAATTTTTCAAATTTTAAATTAATTGAACTTTGATGTTATTAGAAAGTTTTGAATTCTGTGAGCAATTGATGACAATTCAAGAGCTTTCATCTTTTGTAAAATACCATTTTATTGTTTGCCATAAATTTCTAACAAAATTTCAGTCACGGAAATTACAATTTACCATGTTTCCAACTAAAAATATGTGTGTGTGTGTGTCTGTGTGTGTGTGTGCATGTGTGTATGAAAGAATCCAAGCTCATTTTATAACTGGACATTTGCAAGTTCAGAGCCTCTTAAAACTGTTTAAAATTATTTTGTTGAACATTTAGTTCTTATTTCAAATGATGAACTTCATTGAATTTTTTTTTAATTTTGAGAAGAAACATCTGATCAAATTCACTATAAATTTACTGTAAATGTTCTTAATGTTGTCTGCTTCATTCTTTTAATATATTTTATAAGATAATAAGTTTTTATTTGCTTTGTTGCAACAGAGTACAGATGTTGTACATTGAGAAATTTGCAAAAAAAAATTATCTTCTATTCTTTTTTTTTTTTCTTTACTGTTATTTATTTATTTATTTTTGGCTGCATTGGGTCTTCATTATTGTGTGTGGACTTTAGTTGTGGCAAGAGGGGATTACTCTTTGTTATGGTGTGCGGGCTTCTCATTGTGGTGGCTTCTTTTGTTGTGGAGCATGGGCTCTAGGCACGCAGGCTTCAATAGTTGTGGTATGCAGGCTCAGTAGTTGTGGCTTGTGGGTTCTAGAGTGCAGGCTCAGTAGTTGTGGTGGATGGGCTTAGTTGCTCTGCAGCATGTGGAATCTTCCCAGACCAGGGCTCAAACCCATGTCCCCTACATTGGCAGGCAGACTCTTAGCTGCTGCACCACCAGGGAAGTCCTTTCTTTACTATTCTATTAGCAGTAGCAGCTTCTGCATCTCCAGTCTACATTATTAGTGTGCTTTGATTTTACACTGAAAAATATCTATAAGATGCCAAAATCACCCAAATGGGGAAAGGACAGTACCTTCAACAAACGATGTTGAGAAAACTAAGTATTATTATACAAAAAGAAAAAAAAATGAACTCTATCCTTATACCACATATAAAAATTACCCCAAATGGATTAATGACTCTAAATAAGACTTAAAACCATAAAACACCTAGCAGAAAACAAGGGAGTAGCTTCATAACATTGGACTTAGTGCTTTATTTGATATGACACCTCAAAGCAACAGACATCAAAAGCAAAAACAGACAAATGGGAATACATAAAATTAAAAAAAAAAAACTTTTGTTCATCAAAGGATACATTTAAGAGAGTGAAAATGTTATCTACAGAACAGGAGAAAATATTTGCAAATCATACATCTGATAAGAGGTCAGGCTCCAGAATATGTAAAGAACTCCTAAAATTCAACAACAAAAAAAATCAAATAAACTAATTTAAAAATAGGCAAAAGACTTGAGCAGACTTTTCTTCAAAGATGATATACAAATAAACAACAAACATGAAAAGATGCTCAACATCACTAATCATCAGAGAAATGTAAACAAAAACCACAATAAGATATCAAATCACAGCCATTAATTAACTCTCAACAAGGAAGAAAAGAAGGAAGGAAGGGGAAAAGGAATAATAAAAGAAAGAATATAGGGCTTCCCTGGTGACACAGTGGTTGAGAAGCTACCTGCCAATGCAGGGGACATGGGTTCGAGCCCTGGTCTGGGAGGATCCCACATGCCATGGAGCAGCTGGGCCCATGAGCCACAACTACTGAGCCTGCGCATATGGAGCTTGTGCTCTGCAACAAGAGAGGCCGCAACAGTGAGAGGACCACACACCACGATGAAGAGTGACCCCCACTTGCCGCAAATAGAGAGGGCCCTCGCACAGAAACAAAGACCCAACACAGCCAAAAATAAATAAATAAATAGAGTTCCCTTAAAAAAGGAAATAATATGTGTTTGCAAGGATGTAGACAAAAGGGAACTCTTGTAGACTGTTGGTAAGATTATAAAATTGTGCAACTGCTGTGGAAAACAGTATGGAGGTTCCCAAAAAAGCAAAAATATAATCCAGCAATCCCACTTCTGGGTATATATCCAGAGGAATTCAAATAGGGCTTTATGATATTTACACAAACACATTCACAGCAATACTATCAACAATATCCAGGTAGACGCAGCCCAAATGTCCATCAATGGATGACTGAATAAATAAAATAGGTTATATATTGTATATACTTGGAATATAATTGTCTTAAAAAGGAAGGAAATTCTGTCACATGTTATTTAGGACATTATGCTAAGTGAAATAAGCCAGTTACAAAAAGAAAATACTGTATGAGTCCACTACTATGAAGTATCTAAAGTGTTATACAAACAACTAACTCATCAGGATTAATATGTAGAGGAGTTAAAAGGCTTTAAGCAGAAATAAATATTTGGGAGGGAAGTTAAAAAATGGATTTTACCCACTGATTTTCTGACATAGATTCTTATAGATAATAAAACATATAATTGGAGAGAGGGGGAAGATGGTGGAAGAGTAAGATGCGGAGATCACCTTCCTCCCCATAGATACATGAGAAATACATCTACATGTGGAACAACTCCAACAGAACACCTACTGAATGCTGGCAAAAGACCTCAGAACTCCCAAAAGGCAAGAAAATCCCCACGTACCTGGGTAGGGCAAAAGAGAAAAGAATAAACAGAGACAAAAGGCTAGGGACGGGACCTGCACCAGTGGGAGAGAGTTATGAAGGAGGAAAGGTTTCCACATACTAGAAAGCCCCGTCGTAGGTGGAGACTGCAGGTGGTGGAGGGGGAAGCTTTGGAGCCAAGGAGAAGAGCACAGCAACAGGGGTGCAGAGGGCAAAGCGGAGAGATTCCTGCACAGAGGATCGGTGCCGACTGGCACTCACAGGCCCGAGAGGCTTGTATGCTCAACCGCCGGGGTGGGCGGGGGCTGAGAGCTGAAGCTCGGGCTTTGGAGCTCGGATGCGAGGGAGAGGACTGGAGTTGGTGGCGTGAACACAGCCTACAGGGGGGTTAGTGCACCACGGCTAGCTGGGAGGGAGTCCGGGGAAATATCTGGACCTGTCGAAGAGGCAAGAGACATTTTCTTCCCTCTTTGTTTCCTGGTGCTTGAGGAGAGGGTATTAAGAGCGCTGCTTAAAGGAACTCCAGAGACGGGTGTGAGCCGTGGCTAACAGTGCAGGTCCCAGAGACGGGAATGAGATGCTAAGGCTGCTGCTGCTGCCAACAAGAAGCCGGTGTGCAAGCACAGGTCACTATCCACACCTCCCTTCTGGGGAGACTGTGCAGCCCGCCACTGCCAGGGTCCCGGGATCCAGGGACAACTTCCCTGGGAGAACCACAGACCGCCTCAGTCTGCTGCAATGTATGCCAGCCTCTGCCACCACAGGCTTGCCCCCCATCTGCATCCTTCCCTCACCCTGGCCTAAGTGAACCAGAGCCCCCGAAGCAGCTGATCCTTTAACCCCATCCTGTCTGAGCGAAGAACAGACGCCCTCTGGAGACCTACATGCAGACGCGGGGCCTAACCCAAAGCTGAGCCCTGGGAGCTGTGCGAACGAAGAAGAGAAAGGGAAATCTCTCCCAGCAGCCTCAGAAGCAGTGGACTAAATCTCCACAATCAACTTGACGTACTCTGTGGAATACATAAATAGACAACGAATCATCACAAATTGAGGAGGTGGACTTTGAGAGCAAGATTTATTATTTTTTCCCCTTTTCTTCTTTTTGTGAGGGTGTATGTGTATGCTTCTGTGTGAGATTTTGTCTGTTTAGCTTTGCTTTCACCATTTATCCTAGGGTTCTACCCATCCGTTTTTTTTTTTAATTTTTTCTTAAAAATTATTTTTTATTTTAATAACTTTATTTTATTTTATCTTATTTTATTTTATTTTAATTTATCCTCTTTCTTTCTTTCTACCTTTCATTCTGAGCCATGTGGATGAAAGGCTCTTGGTGCTGCAGCCAGGAGTCAGTGCTGTGCCTCTCAGGTGGGAGAGCCAACTTCAGGACACTGGACCACAAGAGAACTCCCAGCTCCACATAATATCAAATGGCAAAAATCTCCCAGAGATCGCTATCTCAACACCAGCACCCAGGTTAACTCAACGTCCATCAAGCTACAGTGCTGACTCCATATGCCAAACAACTAGCAAGAAAGGAACACAAACCCACCCATTAGCAGAGAGGCTGCCTAAATCATAATAAGTCCACAGACACCCCAAAACACACCACCAAACATGGACCTGTCCACTAGAAAGAAAAGATACAGCCTCATCCTCCAGAACACAGGCACTAGTCCCCTCCACCAGGAAGCCTACACAACTGACTGAACCAACTTTAGCCACTGGGGACAGACACCAAAAACAATGGGAACTATGAACCTGCAACCTGCAAAAAGGAGACGCCAAACACAGTAAGATAAGCAAAATGAGAAGACAGAAAATCACATCGCAGATGAAGGAGCAAGATGAAAACCCACCAGGCCTAACAAATGAAGAGGAAATAGGCAGTCTACCTGAAAAAGAATTCAGAATAATGATAGTAAAGATGATCCAAAATCTTGGAAATAGAATAGAGAAAATGCAAGAAACATTTAACAAAGACCTAGAAGAACTAAAGATGAAACAAACAATGATGAACAACACAATAAATGAAATTAAAAGTACTCTAGATGGGATCAATAGCAGAATAACTGAGGCAGAACAGATAAGTGACCTGGAAGATAAAATAGTGGAAATAACTACTGCAGAGCAGAATAAAGAAAAAAGAATGAAAAGAACTGAGGACAGTCTCAGAGATCACTGGGACAACATTAAATGCACCAACATTCGAATTATAGGGGTTCCAGAAGAAGAAGATATAAAGAAAGGGACTAAGAAAATATTTGAAGAGATTATAGTTGAAAACTTCCCTAATATGAGAAAGGAAATGCTTAATCAAGTCCAGGAATCACAACGAGTCCCATACAGGATAAATCCAAGGAGAAACATGCCAAGACATATATTCATCAAATTGTCAAAAATTAAATACACAGAACACATATTAAATGCAGCAAAGGAAAAACAACAAATAACACACAAGGGAATCCCCATAAGGTTAACAGCTGATCTTTCAGCAGAAACTCTGCAAGCCAGAAGGGACTAGCAGAACATATTTAAAGTGATGAAGGAGAGAAACCTAAAACCAAGATTACTCTACCCAGGAAGGATCTCATTCAGATTTGATGGAGAAATTAAAAACTTTACAGACAAGCAAAAGCTGAGAGAGTTCAGCACCACAAAACCAGCTTTACAACAAATGCTAAAGGAACTTCTCTAGGCAAGAAACACAGGAGAAGGAAAAGACCTACAAAAACAATCCCAAAACAATTAAGAAAATGGATATAGGAACATACATATCGATAATTACCTTAAATGTAAATGGATTAAATGATCCCACCAAAAGACACAGATTGGCTGAATGGATACAAAAACAAGACCCATATATATTCTGTCTACAAGAGACTCACTTCAGACCTAGAGACACATACAGCCTGAAAGTAAGAGGATGGAAAAAGGCATTTCACACAAATGGAAACCAAAAGAAAGCTGAAGTAGCAATTCTCATATCAGACAAAATAGACTTTAAAATAAAGACTATTAGAAGAGACAAAGGAGGATACTACATAATGATCAAGGGATCAATCCAAGAAGAAGATATAACAATTGTAAATATTTATGCACCCAACATAGGAGCACCTCAATACATAAGGCAAATACTAACAACATAAAAGGGGAAATCGACAGTAACACATTCATAGTAGGGGACTTTAACACCCCACTTTCACCCATGGACAAATCATCCAAAATGAAAATAAATAAGGAAACACAAGCTTTAAATGATACCTTAAACAAGATGGATTTAATTGTTATTTATAGGACATTCCATCCAAAAACAACAGAATACACATTTTTCTCAAGTGCTCATGGAACATTCTCCACGATAGATCATATCTTGGGTCACAAATCAAGCCTTGGTAAATTTAAGAAATTTGAAATTGTATCACGTATCTTTTCTGACCACAATGCTATGAGACTAGCTATCAATTACAGGAAAAGATCTGTAAAAAAATACAAACACATGGAGGCTAAATAATACACTACTTAATAATGAAGTGATCATTGAAGAAATCAAAGAGGAAATCAAAAAAAAACTTAGAAACAAATGACAATGGAGACACGATGACCCAAAACCTATGGGATGCAGCAAAAGCAGTTATAAGAGGGAAGTTTATAGCAATACAATCCTACCTTAAGAAACAGGAAACATCTCGAATAAACAACCTAACCTTGCACCTAAAGCAATTAGAGAAAGGAGAACAAAAAAACCCCAAACTTAGCAGAAGGAATGAAGTCATAAAGATCAGATCAGAAATAAATGAAAAAGCAATGAAGGAAACAATAGCAAAGATCAATAAGACTAAAAGCTGGTTCTTTGAGGAGATAAACAAAATTGATAAACCATTATCCAGACTCATCAAGAAAAAAAGGGACAAGACTGAAATCAATAGAAATGCAAAAAGAGAAGTAACAACTGACACTGCAGAAATACAAAAGATCATGAGAGATTACTAAAAGCAACTCTATGCCAAAAAGTTGGACAAACTGGAAGAAATGGACAAATTCTTAGAAATGTACAACCTGCCAAGACTGAATCAGGAAGAAATAGAAAATATGAACGGACTGAAAACAAGCACAGAAATCGAAACTGATTAAAAATCTTCCAACAAACAAAAGCCCAGGACCAGATGACTTCATAGGCGAATTCTATCAAACATTTAGAGAAGAGCTAACACTTATCCTTATCAAACTCTTCCAAATATAACAGAGGGAGGAACCCTCCTAAACTCATTCTATGAGGCCACCATCACCCTGATACCAAAACCAGACAAGGATGTCACAAAGAAAGAAAACTACCGGCCAATATCACTGATGAACATAGATGCAAAAATCCTTAACAAAATACTAGCAAATAGAATCGAACAGCACATTTAAAGGATCATACACCTTGATCAAGTGGGGTGTATTCAAGGAAAGCAAGGATCCTTCAATATATGCAAATCTATCAATGTGATAAACCATATTAAAAAACTGAAGGAGAAAAAAACATATGATCATCTCATAGATGCAGAGAAAGCTTTTTACAAAATTCAACCCCATTTATGATAAAAACCCTGCAGAAAGTAGGCATAGAGGGAATTTTCCTCAACATAATATAGGCCATATATGACAAACCCACAGCCAACATCGTCCTCAACGGTGAAAAACTGAAAGCATTTCCACTAAGATGAGGAACAAGATAAGGTTGCCCACTATCACCACTCTTATTCAACACAGTTTTGGAAGTTTTAGCCACAGCAATCAGAGAAGAAAAGGGAATGAAAGGAAACCACATCAGAAAAGAAGTAAAGCTGTCAGTGTTTGCAGATGACATAATACTATACATAGAGAATCCTAAAGATGCTACCAGAAAGCTACTAGAGCTAATCAATGAATTTGTTAAAGTAGCAGGACACAAAATTAATTCACAGAAATCTCTGGCATTCCTATACACTAATGATGAAAATTCTAAAAGTGAAATCAAGAAAATACTCCCATTTACCATTGCAAAAACAGAATAAAATATCTAGGAATAAACCTACCTAAGGAGACAAAAACCTGTATGTAGAAAATTTTAAGGCACTGATGAAAGAAATTAAAGATGATACAAATAGATGGAGAGATATACCATGTTCTTGGATTGGAAGAATCAACATTGTGAAAATGACTCTACTACCCAAAGCAATCTACAGATTCAATGCTCCCTATCAAACTACCACTGGCATTTTTCACAGAACTAGAACGAAAAATTTCACAAGTTGTATGGAAACAAAAAAGACCCTGAATAGCCAAAGCAATCTTGAGTACAAAAAACAGAGCTGGAGGAAACAGGCATCTGACTTCAGACTATACTACAAAGCTACAGTAATCAAGACATTATGGTACAGGCACAAAAACAGAAATATAGATAAATGGAACAGGATAGAAAGCCCAGAGATAAACCCACGCACATACGGTCACCTTATCTTTGATAAAGGAGGCAGGAATGTACAGTGGAGAAAGACAGCATCTTCAATAAGTGGTGCTGGGAGAACTGGACAGGTACATATAAAGGTATGAGATTAGAACACTCCCTAACACTATACAAAAAATAAGCTCAAAGTGGGTTAAAGACCTAAATGTAAGGCCAGAAACTATCAAACTCTTAGAGGAAAACATAGGCAGAACACTCTATGACATAAACCACAGCAAGGTCCTGTTTGACCCACCTCCTAGAGAAATGGAAATAAAAACAAAAATAAACAAATGGGACCTAATGAAACTTCAAGGCTTTTGCACAGCAAAGGAAACCATAAACAAAGCCAAAAGACAACTTTCAGAATTGGAGAAAATATTTGCTAATGAAGCAACTGACAAAGGATTAATCCCCAAAATTTAGAAGCAGCTCATGCAGCTCAATAACAAAAAAAAACAAAAAAATAGTCCAAAAATGGGCAGAAGACTTAAATAGACATTTCTCCAAAGAAGATATACAGATTGCCAACAAACACATGAAAGAAAGCTCAACATCATTAATCATTAGGGAAATGCAAATCAAAACTACAATGAGATATCATCTCACACCGGTCAGAATGGCCATCATCAAAAAATCTAGAAACAATAAATGCTGGAGAGGGTGTGGAGAAAAGGGAACACTCTTGCACTGCTGGTGGGAATGTGAATTGGTACAGCCACTGTGGAGAACAGTATGTAGGTTCCTTAAAAACTAAAGATAGAACTACTATATGACCCAGCAATCCCACTACTGGGCATATACCCTGAGAAAACCAAAATTCAAAAAGATTCATGTACCAACATGTTCATTGCAGCTGTATTTACATTAGCCAGGGGACAGAAACGACCTAAGTGTCCATCATCAAATGAATGGATAAAGAAGATTTGGCACATACATTCAATGGAATATTACTCAGCCATAAAGAGAAAGGAAATTGAGTTATTTGTAGTGAGGTGGATGGACCTAGAGTCTGTCACAGAGAGTGAAGTAAGTCAGAAAGAGAAAGACAAATACCGTATGCTAACACATATATATGGAATCTAAGGAAAAAAATGTCATGAAGAACCTGGGGTAAGACGGGAATAAAGACACAAACTTACTAGAGAATTGACTTGAAGATATGGGGAGGGGGAAAGGTAAGCTGTGACAAAGTGAGAGAGTGCCATGGACATATATACACTACAAAACATAAAATAGGTAGTGGATAGCAGCCACATAGCACAGGGAGATCAGCTCGGTGCTTTGTGACCATCTGGATGGGTGGGATAGGGAGGGTGGGAGGAAGGGATACACAAGAGGGAGGAGATATGGGAACATATGTATATGTATAACTGATTCACTTTGTTATAAAGCAGAAACTAACACACCATTGTAAAGCAATTATACTCCAATAAAGGTGTAAGAAAAAAGAAACCTATAACTTATCTAAAATGTGTCCACTTAATTGTTCCTTTTAATGGTATGAATGTCTGCTATAACATTTTCCTTCTCATCATTTATTGAGCAACTATTTACTGACACTATATTCTAGGCTCCAGAGAACAAGAGAGACAAAAAGTGAGAGTGAGAGTGAGAGAAATTGTCCTTATAAAGTTGACATACTACATATGGAAAGACAAAAATTACTGTTATTTTAAAGGTATTTAATATCCATCTTTTATTTTTCCAACAGTGCTACCTGGAAAAATATCCAGTTCCATGTCGTTTAAATAAAGTCTGATACATTCAGTTCTTCTAAACACATCTAATTTATAACTGCTAACAATAAAGAGAAAAGAAAGACATTGCAAATGGAAACATACACACACATTCAATGTGATTTTTTGTTATTTATTGAAATGTGCAGCAAAGATTTTTATAATGCTGATCCATATTGAAAGTAGTTACATTATCAATCTGTTTTTATTTCAATATTTAAAAAATATTGTTACATATAATGCTATCATTTTTGCAGGCTCTTCAACCTGAAAATTTTAACAATGCTATATGCAGCTCTTCAAGTTTTCAGAGTAAAGTCTAATGAAACAGACAAAAAGGGTCAAATATTGCTCCTTAAAGTAATTTTCAGTCAGTGAATTCTCTATTAGGCAGAAGCTATATAAAGAATTAATGAATCAACAAAAAATGTGATGAGTTCAAGTATTTCAGTTCTCATAACGACCAAGCTCTAGAGAATCTGATTTGATCAATGCATAATCACTTTCATTCAGATGACTCTGCCCAAATAACTGGAATGTTCATTTTGTGGTCCAGTAATCTTGGTTGACTTAATGACATAAGTAGAACAACTGTGAGTAACTATGCAGCATCCAACTAATTTCTTGGTGATAGATTTTCAGAGTCAATCCAGTCAACTGCAGAGCATTAGATACTTTCAAATTATCTCACATAATCTAGAGAAATTTATTGCAAGGATCATTTACAGAAGATATCTTGTCTTGTTTGAAGACATATTTATATATGAGCTCCTTGAAATCACCTCTATATAAAACTAAGTAATTTCATTTACATAGTGACATTAATTATGTTTATTTAGGGAGATCAATCCATATTCATATTTTCTGTTGAAAATAACAATGATACAAAAACTGCATGCAAAATAAAGCATGGATAGAACAAGGCTTCAAACTCTGTGGAACAAATCTGTGTAAGCTGACATTCTTATTGTTATTGTTTAACAGGGAGTGAAGTATTTGGCTAAAGACAAATCCTTTCAAACTTTAGACACAATATTTAGAAAGATATCAAATATTACTTATTAACATTACATATTTAGACAAATATGCCTATGAAGGATTCACTACACTAGGCACTAGAGACATAAAAATATAAATGTTAAGTAGTTTACAATCTATGGACTGCAGCACTGACCTGCATTAACATGGTAACAAAGTTAATGATTTCTCACCAATAGAATTACAAAACCTTAACAAAATGGGACATGAAACAGAATACATTTTTAATTTAAGGAAGAGAAATTAGAGGTTGATAAATTTAAGTCCAAACCATAAAGGCAGACTTGGTAGGGGAAGCTACTAGGTAACCGGGATACAGCAAGTTAATACAGGAAATAGATATTGATAGAGAAAAATGAATGAAAACTTGGATGAAGTATATTGTTATAATGGGGGGAGTTATCAAAATAAATTAAGGGTACAATGGACACTAAAAGCAACATGCTTTCACCTAGGATGGATCCTGTTCTTATGAATCTACAATCTTAGTTATTAAATTATTAGAGTGATGTAATATTTTATAATTTTCCTTAATTACACATATTATGTTACTATGAGATTCTGAAAAATTCACAAAATTTATGTTTTTCTTTTTACCAGTAATTTTAAGGGTATGTAATCTTATCTAACATAGTGACAAATTTATTTACATATTAATATATAGGTGTAATATTCCTTTGAAGAATTTTTAGACTCAAAAATATTCATATTATTTTTCTCTTTGATATGTTATGAAACAACAGATAAAAACTAAATAAAAATCTGCTTTTCCCTAAAACTATAAAAATCCATTGGAAAAAAGAGCCAGTATTAATTTGACTTAATATTAGAGATACCATGTTGATGTAATTATATCATTGTAATTGTGTTACATCTAAATTTCCTGTGTTAAAAGTAACAAATAAAATTATTTTATGCAATTTAAATCATACAATTTTAAATTTCAATCTTTATTTTTTCTAAATATAACCATGTTTAAATGTAAAATGAATTAATAACTATTGGAGTGTATGCTTTTAAAACAATTAATTACTGCTTATAAAATATGACATTGAAAAGTTACTCTGTTGATATTTTATCAAAAATCAAGACAGTTCACAATCCATAATTCACTATTTTTACTTTGATCTGCTTAGGAAAGAAAGCAAAAGAAAATAGCTTCAGCTATACTGTACAACTTAGAAATCAATATTAATAAATCAATGTCAATAATATTATATTGCAAACTCTATCATATTACTTAGAAATGTGACCTAAGCATGTGGAGTGTATTTCATTCTTTGTGGTAGAAAACATAAATGAGATTTGTGAGACATGTTTCATTATAGGCCACTGTTTCTAGTCAATCACATTTTTAAAATATATATCTTTTAGAATGAAATTTTTATGCTTAGACTTAGCCTGCAGGTTGACTTTTTTCACAGTTAAAAAACATTTTCCAGCTGTTCTTGAGATATTAAAGAGTAAAAAAGTACCCTTTCCTATTTACAAGCTTGTCAAGATGACAATTTCCATATTCATCTCTCAATCAGAAAGGAAATACCCATCTGTTCAATGCATGGACTAGAGCACATTAGAGATGTGACTTCTATTTTCTAGAATTTTAGAGTCCAAAATTGCCATTAGCATGAACAAATACATCAAGTTGCCAAGATGTAGAGACTGACATTATCACCATTTATTTCTTCAAAGGCAGTTCTGTAGACAATATCTTTGTGGGTCTGAAATGATGAGTCCCTGGCCCCAAACAGCATACTTTTTCTGTTTCTAATCTCTCCCCATGCTCCTACTAAGTAAAAGACAGACTTAGAAAAAAATGAAACATATAGCAGATTTTGATTAGATTTTCATGTTTTACATCCCCACATTTATATTTTAAAAATTCATAGACAAATTACAATGGAGAAAACTGCCAATAACTGGTTTCTATCCCCTATTTTTCTATTAAAAATAGACTTAGGTAGCTTCTAACATATCTTTAAATTTTTTGGTTGAAAGCCAGGTATGATGTAACAAGTAAAAAGAATTGAGGTAAACGAGCCCTTTGTGTGAGGTTGGCTAGGAGTTAGGTTATGTTTACTGTGCGCTGTAGGTGTATGTGTTAATGACTGAAATTCCTTTAGTGTCCTTGTTTTTGTCTCCCTGTTGTCTTTGGGTTTTCTAGAGACTTTTTTTTTTTTTTTTACATCTTTATGGGAGTATAATTGCTTTAAAATGGTGTGTTAGTTTCTGCTTTATAACAAAGTGAATCAGTTATACATATACATATGTTCCCATATCTCCTCCCTCTTGCATCTTCCTTCCTTCCACCCTCCCTATCCCACCCATCCAGATGGTCACAAAGCACCGAGCTGATCTCCCTGTGCTACACAGCTGCTTCCCACTAGCTATCTATTTTATGTTTGGTAGTGTATATATGTCCATGGCACTCTCTCACTTTGTCACAGCTTACCTTTCCCCCTCCCCATATCCTCAAGTCCGTTCTCCAGTAGGTCTGTGTCTTTATTCCTGTCTTACCCCTAGGTTCTTCATGACATTTTTTTTTCTTAAATTCCATATATATGTGTTAGCATACGGCATTTGTCTTTCTCTTTCTGACTTACATCACTCTGTATGGCAGACTCTAGTTCTGTCCACATCATTAGAAATAGCTCAACTTCGTTTCTTTTTATGGCTGAGTAATATTCCATTGAATATATGTGCCACATCTTCTTTATCCATTCATCTGATGATGGACACTTAGGTTGTTTCCATCCCCTGGCTAATGTAAATAGAGCTGCAATGAATATTTTGGTACATGAATCTTTTTGAATTATGGTTTTCTCAGGGTATATGCCCAGTAGTGGGATTGCTGGGTCATATAGTAGTTCTATTTTTAGTTTTTAAGGAACCTCCATACTGTTCTCCATAGTGGCTGTACCAATTCACATTCCCACCAGCAGTGCAAGAGTGTTCCCCTTTCTCCACACCCTCTCCAGCATTTATTGTTTCTAGATTTTTTGATGATGGCCATTCTGACTGGTGTGAGATGATATCTCATTGTAGTTTTGATTTGCATTTCTCTAATGATTAATGATGTTGAGCATTCTTTCATGTGTTTGTTGGCAATCTGTATATCTTCTTTGGAGAAATGTCTATTTAGGTCTTCTGCCCATTTTGGGATTGGGTTGTTTTTTTTTTTTTTTTTTGTTATTGAGCTGCATGAGCTGTTTCTAAATTTTGGAGATTAATCCTTTGTCAGTTGCTTCATTAGTAAATATTTTCTCCCATTCTGAGGGTTGTCTTTTAGTCTTGTTTATGGTTTCCTTTGCTGTGCAAAAGCTTTGAAGTTTCATTAGGTCCCATTTGTTTATTTTTGTTTTTATTTCCATTTCTCTAGGAGGTGGGTCAAAAAGGATCTTGCTGTGATTTATGTCATAGAGTGTCCTGCCTATGTTTTCCTCTAAGAGTTTGATAGTTTCTGGCCTTACATTTAGGTCTTTAATCCATTTTGAGCTTATTTTTGTGTATGGTGTTAGGGAGTGATCTAATCTCATACTTTTATATGTACACTAATGATGAAAATTCTGAAAGTGAAACAAGAAAACACTCCCATTTACCATGGCAACAAAAAGAATAAAATATCTAGGAATAAACCTACCTAAGGAGACAAAAGACCTGTATGCAGAAAATTATAAGACACTGATGAGAGAAATTAAAGATGATACAAATAGATGGAGAGATATACCATGTTCTTGGATTGGAAGAATCAACTTTGTAAAAATGACTCTACTACCCAAAGCAATCTACCGATTCAATGCAATCCCTATCAAACTACCAATGGTATTTTTCACAGATCTAGAGACCTCTTAAGTAGAATAAATAGTCTTACTGTTCTTTTATCTGTAATCTACATTTACACAGGAGCCTGCTTGTTGTGGTGGTAAGGTGTGGGAGAGTGCAATTGTTCTAAACTTGTATAATTACATAAAGATGTTTTAGTGAGCCTTAGCTTCTGAGCTGTGACCTTTCACAAGTGCTTCTGTTTTTCCCCTACATTAGGGGAGACAGGAAGGCTGGAGGGGTTGCAGTTTGGTATCTCCCTTCCCTCAGATCAGTTAGTTTTTAGAAAATTCTTAGTTTGTTAAATTACAATAAGATAGTTTCTTTCAAGAGCAGTGCATGGTTAAGAAGAGCATAATCCCCTGGGCATATTTCAAAATGGTTACTTTTTTCCCTCCCCTTACTGGAAGTACAGGGGGATGTTTTTTCTGATCTTCACCCTGAGACCTTGATGGGACTACTGGTGGTAAAATTAATGCAGTGTGGGAACCCTCTAAATACTGGTCTCTCAGTGTGTTAAATCTCTCAAACTAGTCCACACTGAGGCCTCCAAGTTTGTCAATTATATCTTCAGTTCCCACCAGGACTGACACTAGCAGGTGACCTTCCCTCCCTGAGCTTCTGTTGTAGACAAAGGCAGTCCTTCCAACAATCTAAACATCTGTCTCATTTTGGATTACCTCTTCTGCTTTTGTTTTCCCTATGTTTCTCTTTCAGTACCAATAAAAAACTGTTTTATTAACTGTAACTATGCAATGAATTTTACACAAGCACAAGAAAATTCCCTTCTATTTATTTTTCTGTTTCAAAAACTTAACTAGTTATTTTAGTATATTTTCTCTTAAATTCCATAAAAAACTTATGTTGGGATGTAAACTAAAATTGCATTAAATTTATAGATTACATTATAATATTTAAAAATATGCTAAGAACCCCCATTCAGTAATACCCTATATATGTATATATGTATATTTATATGTATATGTGTATTTTATGTATTTATAGTCTCTTAATTCTTTAGTAATTATTATATGTTCTTTTAATTAAGTTGCCTTCTTCTTTGTGTTAAAGTGTATTATTAGAAGCATTTTCAAAAAATGTTTGTTATTGTGAATAAAACCTTTTCATTACATTTAACAGCTTATTGCTGGTGTGCAGGAAAAAAACATGTATTGATTTTTGTTTGTTGACATTGTATCTGGTTCCCTCGTGGAACTCTCATATTACAACTAATTGCTTTCCAGTTGATTGTCTTGGATCCTCAGGTTAGAAAATCCAAACCTCTGCAAATAATGAAATGCCCCTGCTTACCCATACACAAATACTTCTTTGAAATCTGTGGATTCAACCAGCAAGGAAGCAGGTAGCTACCCTCCAGTAACTGCTTTGCCAAAGGTAACTTCCTTGTACTCTGATGCACATTCATTTGAAGTCTGAGGGGCAAAGCAGTAGGAACAATTGACCACCCATTCTTAATTCACAGGTATTTAATCCTTCCTGCCTCATTTCCATGATGATGTTGGCCCATCGTTTTGATCATCATATTTTAAATCCCTTCTGCTTACCAATTTGCACCAAGATAATATGTTCCTGTGCATCTCATCTCCCAGGACTCCTGCTCAACTAAACATTTGCATTAGGCCTGTTCTTAGTCATGTGCTCCATGATCATCAAATGTTCCTACTTCCTTACCTTATTTTTAGAACATATATTCACCTCCCTGTTTTGCTGGAATGCCGCTAGTCCCTGACAAATTCCCACATTTTCCCTGAACTCATTCTCCAATTCTTAATAAATGAGTTTCTTCTGACTTGAATATTTCCTAATCTAAATTAGGTCTCTTTATTAGTTTCCCTTATATATAGTTTTTCCAGTTTGTGATCACCATTAATATTTGTGATTGTGTTTATCTCACAGATGACTCTCTCCCTACATGAGACCATGAGGTTTAGAATGGTAAGTTGGTTGCTTCATCATTTTATACACAGAGCCTACATATGGAACATAAATTTCATTTATCTTACTTTATAATTTATTTCAAATTTGTTACTAGCACTAAACTTATACTAGTCATGGAAATATTTTCCTATATTAATTTAAACTGCTACTCTAATTTTGGATATCTCAGATTTGTTTGTCATATTATTTTTAATATGTAATTTAAATATTGGTACCCTTAGGCATAGATTAGTTAAAGTTGATTCTCAGAAGTAATGATTATTCTGATATTTGATAGATATCTTTTCCTTATACAGTTTTTCTCCTTATATTACTTGAGTGCATCGCATTATAGAATAATGCTATGTTTTTATACTCTAAATAAATAATATAAAACTGCTTAGTCCCAATAGTTTAGCCCTAATAGTCAGAAACTGGAATACATCTTTATTTCTAAAAATTTGGGTAAGTCTTAGTTCTGAAAAAAATGGTTTAAAAGCAATTTAAATGTGAAAAAAAAATTTACAAACATGGAAATTGAAAAGTAAGTATAATAAATAAAAGCAAGAGAAAAGTTTGTATAATATAACACTGGGTTTATAAATATCAGGAAAATTAGAAAAAATAATCTAGAAGAAACTAGCTGCAATCACCTATTTAAATGTTCATAAGAGGTATGATGAGTCTAGCTATTCTGATTAATAACACCTTGCTTTAACAATGCTTTTGTGTTGAGAAGCTAAAAGGTTACCTTTATACTCTTTATTTTCCTTCTGCTCAAAAGTTTATCCTCAAGCTCATTGCAAATTATTTTTAACTTATCACTTCTTAATATACCAACTTCTACCATTCAAGTTTCTCACCTGGACTTCTGAAACACCCTCCTAAGAGGATTCTCCACTTACCCTTTTGCCTCTAGAGTCAAGTCTCTAAACATCAACCAAAGTTATCCTTTTAAAAAGAAAATCAAATTATCTAGTCCCCTGCTTAAAGCCCACCAGTAGCTACCCATAATAGTTAATATATCAGGTGCTTATAATTGTTTGTAGGACTTTGTATGTTGTCTCTTGAAAAATTTCCCAATTTCTTTTTTCTATTACTCTACTTTATGTTTTCCTGTTTATTCTATTTAAGAAAGCAGCTCCCCCCATCCTCTATATCATTAATGTATTTTACTTTTTCTTAAAAACACTCATCATTGCCTGCCATTACATCAATTATATTTTTTCACTAAATTAAAAGCTTCAGAAGGACTTGACTCAATCTGTAGAATCAATGCTCTAATCCCACTTTTGGATCAGTACCTACAATATAAAGATGTCAATAATTATGGGTTGCATGAATGGATAAACTGTCACAGCTTGTCTCAATAGCAAAACATAGTATGAACTTGTTAGATTCTCTCTGAAATTTTAACTTGATAAAGCTAATCACTGTGGTAAATATTAAGGAGTGAGATTCTAATGTGAAAGTGAAAATCGAGAATAAATAATGAATGATTCAGGGATAGGTGGAGAAAACGGGAAGAGGAGAAAAATAAGTATAACCTTTGACTAATTGTAATTCATAGTAATTTAAAGATCTAAGGAGAGGATATAAGGACTTCATAGGAAAAACGTTGGGGTTTTCATTGCTGTCATAATTTTGTCTTTACTTTTTTTTATTTTTGAATTTCATTTTATATTTTTTTATACAACAGGTTCTTATTAGTCATTAATTTTATACACATCAGTGTATACGTGTCAATCCCAGTTGCCCAATTCATCACACCACCATCCCCACCCCCCCTCCCGCAACTTTCCCCCCTTGGTGTCCATATGTTTGTTTTCTACATCTAAGTCTCAACTTCTACCCTGCAAACTGGTTCATCTGTACCATTTTCTAAGTTCCACATACTTGTGTTAATATACGATCTTTGTTTTTCTCTTTCTGACTTACTTCATTCTGTATGACAATCTCTAGATCCATCCACGTTTCAACAAATGACCCAATTCCATTCATTTTTATGGCTGAGTAATATTCCATTGTATATATGTACCACACCTTCTTTATCCATTCATCTGTCGATGGGCATTTAGGTTGCTTCCATGACCTGGCTAATGTAAATAGTGATGCAATGAACATTGGGGTGCATGTGTCTTTTTGAATTATGGTTTTCTCTGGGTATATGCCCAGTAGTGGGATTGCTGGATCATGTGGTAATTATATTTTTAGTATTTTTAAGGAACCTCCACATTGTTCTCCATAGTGGCGGTATCAATTTACATGCCCACCAACAGTGCAAGAGGGTTCCGTTTTCTCCACATCCTCTCCAGCATTTGTTGTTTGATTTTCTGATGATGCCCATTCTAACTGGTGTGAGGTTATACTTCATTGTAGTTTTGATTTGCATTTCTCTAATAATTAGTGATGCTGTGCAGCTTTTCATATACTTCTTGACCATCTGTATGTCTTCTTTGGGGAAATGTCTATTTAGGTCTTCTGCCCATTTTTAGATGTCTTTACTTTTTTTAATCAAAGCTATTTTGAATGGACATCACAGTTATAACTTAAGAAAATGCCAGATTATATCATGAAGAAATCATGAAAAAATATTTAAAATAACCAGGAAAATATAAAGAACTTTTTATCTAGTAAATTAAGCTTGGCCATATTCATTTTCAGATTATTTTCATTACTTAATGACACATTTATTTAGGTAGCCAAGCTAAATAAATACTTTTTGCAAAGGATTCTGATTAATATCCCTAAATCTTTTCTGCTCCAACACACTTGATAACTAGTTTTGCAATTTAGTGTCTCTCTTGGTTATGTTCCCAGCAGATTATTAACAATTAATTAGCAATACTTCTCAAATGCTATCTGTGTTAGTCTACTAATTGCAGGGCAGGGAAGTAGAATTTCCCTATTGCAGTCATGACCATTTATTTTAGATAAGACAACACAAATTTTCCTTATATTTTTGTTGTTACTTAGATTTAGAGCCAGAAGGCATAAACTGTGTTTATGAGTGTTGGATTAAGTTGTTTATAAGTTACACAACAGATATTAGAATCATTTAGTTTTGGACAGCACCACCTCATTTTTATCTCTGCTTGCATCTTGTTTTTTAGATAAAAGAGTGTGTGTATATCTTGTATGTGTCTGTCTATTTAAAGTGATTACTCTCAAGAGATTCTTGGCAGAACTTGTTTAGATTAGCAATTATAACACTAGAATAAACATAATTTTCACATTTTCTATCAAAAGTCTTACTGGCTTCATTTTAAAAAAAAATCATGTTTTCTTTTTAAACATACTCATGTTTTAAAGATTCTAGGTAAAAATTGTAGTCAATAATTGCATAAATTTTAATATTTTTCTTGATACTTGCTGTGCTTGACTCATCCCGGGCCTACCTATGACCATGTCTTACCATGATTTTTCATACCACTTATATGCATAGAATGCTTCAACTGAAATTAATATTTGGTGTTTTCTAGCCCAGCCACCTAATTTTATACTTGAGAAAGCTTAGGATCAGGAGTAGATAATTCGAATTTTGAAAAGTCACTGTATCAGATACAATAGACTCATTCATATATTCCAATCTCTTTCTAGTATGATTTTATGAAGTGCAGAGGTTAGAAAGCTAAAAATTATTCTCCTTCACTTACAAAATGCTCAGATTCAATGAGATGAGACTTAAATTTGGACCTGGGTAAGGACGGGGGAGGTTTTGCGCAAGCCACCTATTTTAATATTTGAGATTGTATCAGGTAAAATATCACTTGGAGCCAAAATCATAGTGGTGGTTGCTTGTTCTCTACATTGTAGTTATGGGCATTTCATTCTGGAGTGAGAAAATGTGGAAGAAGTGGCAGATCCCTTTCATTATTGGTCACAATGATTCCCAGATGTCTCCACTCCAACACCTGCTTATGCAGAACCCTCAATATTTGGAAGTGAAAACATACTTACTAAATTTTGTCCCACTTAAACTAGATAGAATGTTTTCTGTTATCTGAAGTATAGTTGATTTACAATGTTGTGTTAGTTTCAGGTGTATAGCAAAGTGATTGAGTTATACATACAAATATGTCTTTTTATTTTCAGATTATTTTCCCTTGCAGGTTATTACATAATATTGATTATAGTTCCCTGTGCTATACAGTAGGTCCTTGTTGGTTATACAGTAGTGTGTATGTGAATGCTTATATGTGGAATCTAAAAAAAAAATGATACAAATGAACTTATATGTAAAACAGAACTAGAACCATAGACATAGAAAACAAACATGGTTACCAAAGGGGAAAGATGGGGGATAAATTAGGAGTTTGGGACTAGAGTAAAATTTTTAATATTTAATTATAATAGTAACAAATAAGCAATGGACCTTGCATCACTTAATCATCTTGTGATGTACTTTGTATATTATCAGGAACCATTTTTTTCTAATATCAAGAATAAAGATCAATAAAATAGTCTTCAGTAACAACATCATTTATATAGATATAGATATATATATGATAGACTAATTGATAGATACATATAAATATGGATATAGCAATTGGATATAAATATATATATATACAGATATGTTTTATATGTTCATTTTTATTATTTAAGAACATAATATATAACAAAAATGAAAAAGTGTCTTGTAAAATATATTTGTAAATACTACCAAACAAAAGTAAATTATTAGTTTTAACTGAAATTCAATATTTTTTGCAAAATTACAGAAGAGCTTTCAAAATTGTCTTATTTAGTAACTCATTTTTTATAATTTATTAAGAAATAATATTATTGAATAAAATGTTCAGCATATATTTTCCAGTCCAAATTATGGTGATCTAACCCCAATAAAATTTTTCATTCAAAAATATAACTTATACATGAAAGTATTCAAGTTGCTGTATATTCAATTCTGTGTAAAACTATAATAAATTATATATTAGCTATTTATGCAAATTCAAGTTATATCATATACCCCCATTTAAAATATTAATTCTTTTGTTCATTTTTAATCTCTGGACCAACTTCTAAATTTAAACATTTATGAAAGCACTATAAATAAACTTATTGGAAAATATTTCAATTACAAGATTTTCCTTAAAATCTCTACTATCTACCACCATCAGTTTAAGTTATGACAGACTAAAGCTATACCATCAATAGACTTTTAAAGTTAATTTTTTAGAATAATTTCCAAATTAGCACTAATTTATTATGTTACTTTAAAGTCTATTTTACTGAACTAACTATTTCAAGCCTTTCATGAAAAGTGAATACCTAGTATTTGCATCACAGAAAGGGCACTAAAAAGACATGTGGAAAGTTTATCTAGTTTAAAGTGTTAAAATAAGAGATTAAAAAATGGTACTTTATTGTTATTTTAAGCCCTCACATATAAACATTGTCTTTTAATGAAATGAGGTACTGCAGGGCTTTACCTAGTAAGAGAAAAGTGAAATAAAATTACACAATAAATAGAAAAACTAAGAACACCATCATTTTTTAAGCTATTGAAAAGAATTCCTGCATATACTCTTTGCAAATAAATATCTGTGAAATGTGTTCTATTAGAAAAATAACTCTGAGTTTTCTGAAAAAAATCAAAACAAATATAATAAGGAACATTAACATTGTAATTTAAGAAGTAAGTTGAAATGCATAAATTTTAATCTATGTTTACTTTAGGTGGGTAGAAGGCTATTATATTATCATAGTAATTATATATATATCTGTATATGGAGATATATATATATATATATATCACACACAGACATATGTATATATATTCCAGCCAGGGTTAAGCCAAAACAAAAACCAGAAAAGTAGATGTGTCACTATCTATTATGGTAACTACTATTTTGTGATTTTACATAGCCTTTTTAATTACCTTACCAATAATGTAAAACAAGTGTCATTATTGGCATAATATCCTGTTTACTATTCATAACACTATTGTATTTTTGTAAGTTACAATTTGTACATTATGGTTTGATTTTTTTGTATTAATTGATTATTTTCTACATCTTTATCATTCCATATTGAGTAAAGACTCATTAAAAAATAAATAACTATTTATTATTTTAAAATGCTGCCAATATTTATACCGAATAGCTATAGAATAAGTTAATTTTCAGACAACTGAAGTTGCAGTTAATATTGAATTCATATAAAATTCTCATAAAATTCAAAGTATTCAGCAAAAACCTAGATTTTACACTTCAGTAAAAACATCATGAGTATTTTATTTTTGCAGAATGCAAATGAAAATGATGTTAAAAATTATAATATGTTTATATAAATTGAGGTTGATAATTAAGCATCTAATATTAGGTCTTCAAAATTTTCATTAAGTGGAGGCACAAAATTATGTCAACAGTAGTAAAATTTCATCAAATCTTAACTTAAAAATATATCTCAGGGACTAGTTAATTTGACTAAACCATGGCATTACAACAAGAAAGAGAAAAAAAATCAGAAATAGATATTTTGAATAAAGGATATTTTGTGCTGGTGGTCATCTTCAACACATAGGGTACATCTTATTGTCCTTAACTGTTATGGCTGATGCTAAATGTTGGCTTTGGACCCTGCCACACTGATATAGTAATTATGCTTTGAGGAACAATGATTAAGTGTCAGAGTATGAACTAAACAAGCTATAACTTACTCCCAGTAAGGAGCACTGTTGTCTCTTGGACAACAACTTAAACTTACAAGAGAATCTCAAGACAAGTTTCATCTATTAAACTGCCCAGGAACAGTCTGTGTTGTATAGCAATGCTCATATGTTGCAGAGACAGCAATGACTGTGGTGGAATATCAGAATAAAATTCTCTCTCCTCTTGGATATTTTTTCCAGTTTCACTGAGAAATAAATTGACATACCTCACTGTATAAGTTTAAGCTGTACAGCATGATGGTTTGATTTACATACATTATGATTACCACAGGAGGTTTAATCAACATCAATCATCTCACATAGATGTAATAAAAAGAAAAGAAAAAAAAGAATTTCTCCTTGTGACCTACTCTCTTTACATCTTTCCTATATACCATACAGCAGTGTTAACCATAGTCATCATGTTGTACATTACATCCCTAGTACTTAATTATCTTATACCTGGAAGTTTATACGTTTGACCGTTTTCCTCCAATTTCCCCTCTTTGGATTTCACATGGAGTCTTCTTTCCTTGATTGCAAAAGCACTGAGCATTCTTGTCCAGATCAGAGAAAGTAGAAAGAGAAGTTTCAAGGCTCTAAATATAAGTTAAGATTATCCAATTAGTAGTTCCCTCTAAGCACCTGGCTGAATCAAATAAAAATCCTTCTTGGAGATGGATTATAGCATAATAAGCCTCAAATGATTTCTACCAGGAATTGTTCAAGCATAATGCCTGGCAAAGTATCTAAGATAACTATGTACACAAGGAAGTAAAATAGCATGACAAAATAAGCAGAGAAAACAAAAATAGAAAGAAACCCAGAAAATTCTAAATTTTAGGAAAAAAAATTTTTGGCATAAATGGTTTAAATATATCAATTAAATATATATAATATCTATTTTATATATTATTATGTATGTGTAATTGTCAGAGTATATAAAAATATAAGACCAAACTTTATGAAAACAACTCTTTAAATATATAATGACAGAGAACTTAAAAGTGAAGAGGATGAAAAGAGATATACCAGGCAAACACTAATTAAAAGAATGCTTGGGAAGCCATATTGATAATAAACACATACTTTTAGGGAGAGAGACATTACTGGAGATGAAGAAATATATTTTATAATGAAAAAATATTAAAAGGGTATTAAGAAGACATGACAACACTAAATGTGGATACATTTTAAGACAAATAAGCCTCCATACATTTTGTTTTTTAAAAAAAATGTATGAAGAAAAAGATGATTTAAATAAAAGGAAAGTTGATAAGATTACAATTATTATTGGAGATTTTAATATTCCTCCTTTAGTACATATTAGAACACGTAGACAGAAAATCAGTAAGGATAAAAAAGACATGAATAACACTATACAACAACTTGACCTAATTGATATTTATGGAACACTCCTACCCTCAAAATGCAGAATCTATATATTTTTTAACACACATAAAACATTTGTTATGCGAGATGATATTTTGGAACAAGTCTAAACATATTTAAGGGAATTGGAATTATATAGTTTCTTACCAAACATAAAATTAAATTATAAATCAATAACTGAAAGATATTTGAAAAATCTCCAAATATTTGAAAATAAATAAGCACTGAGTCAATGGATAAAATAAAATAAATATTAAAAAATATATTTAACTAAGTTAAGTAAACATAACAACATGTCAAAATTTATGGGACACAGCTCAAGGGAAATTTATAATATTGCTTATATTAGAAATGAAGTAAAGTTTCAAATCAACAGTTAGGGAATTAAAAGAGTAAAACAAAAGTAAGGAGGGCAGCATAGATTCCATTTTACAGTAAATGTTTATTGGCAGTTCAATTTATATTAAGAAGTAAAAATAATTAAAATAATTTAAGATGAACATATACACAGATGACATAGGAAATTAAAAGGGATATATCTTATGCTTGAAAACAAAATGATATTTTATTTCTACATTAACAATGAATCTCAGATTTTTTCTAATAGGAGATTTTAGGTGGTGTGTCAATAAGTAAGGGAAAAATATGTATGCTACATGAATTAACTAATTTGAAATCTATTAATTTTATCTTCATAAAACCAGATGATTATATTTATAGTAACTGTAATATTGATCTTTAAGCAACCAACCCATTCATTACAAACAATGTAATTAACTAATTTCTAGATTTTCCTCCTATAACCTGTAATTTCTTAGTCATTTTCTTTTTAAATGTCCTGCCTTTTTATAAGTCACCCTCAGTCTAAGAGTCTGGTCTTCCCCTTACTCCAAATTTTACTTGCAAACATTTGATATTGATGTAACAACTACTCAGTATGAGTGTGAATGGAGCAGCTGGCTTCTTTGTCTCATCTGCTTCATGGAAAGGGCAATCCCAACAGTGACTCCCTCCTTTGATGATCAGTGACTGAATTCAAATGCAGGTCCCTGGAATTTAGGATCCCTCATAAATCACCCTATTTCCCACCCCCTCCCCTGCTAGGCTCTCTCTGAGAACCATTGTTTTGTTGTTGTTTTGTTTTGTTTTAATTTTCTGTTTTGATTTTGTTTTATAAAATCAAGGAAATTGGGGCTTCCCTGGTGTGCAGTGGTTGAGAACCTGCCTGCTAATGCAGGGGACACGGGTTCGAGCCCTGGTCTGGGAGGATCCCACATGTCACGGAGCAACTAGGCCCGTGAGCCACAACTACTAAGCCTGTGCATCTGGAGCTTGTGTTCCACAAAGAGAGGCTGCAATACTGAGAGGCCCACGTACCGCAATGAAGAGTGGCCCCCACTTGCCACAACTAGAGAAAGCCCTCGCACAGAAACGAAGACCCAACACAACACTTAATAAACTGCTACCCCCAACATCATCTTTAAAAATAAATAAATAAATAAAAAATCAAGGAAATTGGGGAAGGAGGCAATGCAGGCTCAATCATAATTGCCAAGAAATAAAATTTCTGTTTTACAGATTAGAAAAATGAGTAAAAAGAGGTTTAGTGCCTTGATCAATAAAGACTAAGAATTTGCAAGTTTGTCTCCCCAATTAATCCAAATTAACTAAGATACTAAAATTGTAAGAAGCACCTAATATCTTATATTTCAATCTCTTTTCTTGGTTTTGAAATGTTAGAACATTTTTCCTTCATTGTCTTAAGTAAATTATAAATATGTTAATTTTACACTTTTCATTTTTTTGACAATGAAAATGCAGAAAGCTATAAAGAAAATGCGGAATATATATATAAGTAATATATTTCACTCTTGTGAGTGTTTTAGATGGATCTAAAATAGTATTCTGTTTGCTTTTGATGTATTTTTCTTTATTTTGTCTGGTAAGCTTTTGAAAACACATAAGGTTGGCCTGTTAGCTAGTATTTTTGTACCCATGGAACAATTAGCAACTTTTTCAGTATCACTCAGGAATCAGAAGAAACTTAGGGGTCAAATAATAATTTAAAATAAAAGGAAATCAAATCAGAAAAGAAGAAGTAAAGCTGTCACTGTTTGCAGATGACATGATACTATACATAGAGAATCCTAAAGATGCTACCAGAAAACTGCTAGAGCTAATCAATGAATTTGGTAAAGTAGCAGGATACAAAATTAATGCACAGAAATCTCTGGCATTCATATACACTAATGATGAAAAATCCGAAAGTGAAATCAAGAAAACACTCCCATTTACCATTGCAAAAAAAAGAATAAAATATCTAGGAATAAACCTACCGAAGGAGACAAAAGACCTGTATGCAGAAAATTATAAGACACTGATGAAAGAAATTAAAGATGATACAAATAGATGGAGAGATATACCATGTTCTTAGATTGGAAGAATCAACATTGTGAAAATGACTCTACTACCCAAAGCAATCTACAGATTTAATGCAATCCCTATCAAACTACCACTGCCATTTTTCACAGAACTAGAACAAAAAAATTCACAATTTGTATGGAAACACAAAAGACCCCGAATAGCTAAAGCAATCTTGAGAACGAAAAATGGAGCTGGAAGAATCAGGCTCCCTAACTTCAGACAATACAAAGCTACAGTAATCAAGACAGTATGGTACTGGCACAAAAATGGAAAGATAGATCAATGGAACAGGATAGAAAGCCCAGAGATAAACCCACACACATATGGTCACCTTATCTTTGATAAAGGAGGCAGGAATGTACAGTGGAGAAAGGACAGCCTCTTCAATAAGTGGTGCTGGGAAAACTGGACAGGTACATGTAAAAGTATGAAATTAGATCACTCCCTAACACCATACACAAAAATAAGCTCAAAATGGATTAAAGATCTAAAGGTAAGGACAGAAACTATCAAACTCTTAGAGGAAAACATAGGCAGGACACTCTGTGACATAAATCACAGTAAGATCCTTTTTGACCCACCTCCTAGAGAAATGGAAATAAAAACAAAAATAAACAAATGGGACCTAATGAAACTTCAAAGCTTTTGCACTGCAAAGGAAACCATAAACAAGACCAAAAGACAACCATCAGAATGGGAGAAAATATTTGCAAATGGAGCAACTGACAAAGGATTAATCTCCAAAATTTATAAGCAGCTCATGCAGCTTAATAACCAAAAAACGAAAAACCCAATCCAAAAATGGGCAGAAGACCTAAATAGACGTTTCTCCAAAGAAGATAAACAGACTGCCAGCAAACACATGAAGGAATGCTCAACATCACTAATCATTAGAGAAATGTAAATCAAAACTACAATGAGACATCATCTCACACCGGTCAGAATGGCCATCATCAAAAAATCTAGAAACAATAAATGCTGGAGAGGGTGTGGAGAAAAAGGAACCTCTTGCATTGTTGGTGGGAATGTAAATTGATACAGCCACTGTGGAGAACAGTATGGAGGTTCCTTTGAAAACTACAAATAGAACTACCATATGACCCAGCAATCCCACTACTGGGCATATACTCTGAGAAAACCAAAATTCAAAAAGAGTCGTGTACCAAAATATTCATTGTAGCTCTATTTACAATAGCTCAGAGATGGGAACAATCTAAGTGTCCATCATTGGATGAATGGATAAAGAAGATGTGGCACATATATACAATGGAATATTACTCAGCCATAAAAAGAAACGAAATTGAGCTGTTTGTAATGAGGTGGATAGACCTAGAGTCTGTCATACAGATTGAAGTAAGTCAGAAAGAGAGAGGCAAATACCGTATGCTAACACATATATATGGAATTTAAGAAAAAAAAAGGTCATGAAGAACCTAGGTGTAAGACAGGAATAAAGACACAGACCTACTAGAGAATGGACTTGAGGATATGGGGAGGGGGAAGGGTAAGCTGTGACAAAGCAAGAGAGAGGCATAGACATATATACACTACCAAACTTAAGGTAGATAGCTAGTGGGAAGCAGCCGCATAGCACAGGGAGATCAGCTCCTTGCTTTGTGATCGCCTGGAGGGGTGGAATAGGGAGGGTGGGAGGGAAGGAGACGCAAGAGGGAAGAGATATGGGAACATATGTATATATAAAACTGATTCATTTTGTTGTAAAGCAGAAACTAACACACCATTGTAAAGCAATTATACTCCAATAAAGATGTTAAAAAAATAAATAAATAAAATAAAATATCCAACACACAATAAAATGGAGTCCTTGAATCTGAGAATAGTTAGTAAGAGGCAGTAATGACAAAATGCATCTTACTAAGCCTAAAACGAAGTCAGGAATGGAATGCCTAAATCTCCAAAAGAGCAATTTGGCTTTAACTATTATCAAATAACTCATTTTATTTTTTATTTTATAAAAAGAGGAAGATTGGGCTTCCCTGGTGGCGCAGTGGTTGGGAGTCTGCCTGCCGATGTAGGGGACACGGGTTTGTGCCCCGCTCTGGGAGGATCCCACGTGCCGCGGGGCGGCTGGGCCCTTGGATCATGGCCACTGGGCCTGCGCGTCCGGAGCCTGTGCTACGTGACAGGAGAGGCCATAGCAGTGAGAAGCCCGCATACTGCAAAAAAAAAAAAAAAAAAAAAAAGTGGAAAATCAAAATTAGACTTTAATTACCAATTTAAAATGATAGCATAGCATATTCAGATAAAATATCCAAGCAAATACAATGAAAGAATAGTTCAAATTTGCTGAATCTGATAAAGCATAGATACTTATTGCACTTATTTACAGTAAAAAGGTAATAGATCTCTATTTCTTCTTGAACATGTGTTGTTTAATTGTGGTCAGTTGCTTCCAAACTTTTATTTACCTTTAGCTTATTTTTTCTTAATTTTAATACACAAAAATATGTGGCCATATTATCCATTAATTTTCTCATTTTGTTATATCCTCTAAGATCACCTTCTTGCTTTACTACAGCCTCTAGTTATTCGTTTAAATATGCTATGTGATTGATAAAATTTTTGAGTCCTTGTATCTTTGAAAACTTCTGAACGTACCTCTAGAAACCTCAGTCAAATATTTGTTCTTAAAGCCATTTCTCAATTTTTTTCTGAAATTGTTGGTGCTAGGAAGCATTTGATATCAATCTGATTTTTCTTTCTTTCTGAGAAAATTGATAATTTTTGGATGATCTTTCAAATTGGCTCTTTAAACAAAATGCTGAAGTATTTACTACTGTGTGTTTAGATGTATGCTTTCAAAAAAAAGTATACATCTTGGCAGCTGTTAGTCTTTTATTCTGAAGAATGCTTTTAAATCTTTGTTATGGGAAATATTGGACTAGTTTTCCTTCAAGTAATGTTTCTCTTCTTTCCTCCCATTAGGTCTTTATGTTTTGTTTTTTTTCTCTACTGTGTCTTGGATGGATTTTGGAACTTATAAATTTATTCTAAAATGTTTGGACTTTTATGCTACATTCTGGAAGAATTCCTAGTTAAATATTCATTTATTAATTTACTCTTCAGTTGTTTTCATGTTGCTATTCAATCCAAATATTATTGATACCAATAATTGTATGTTTTTTTTTAATCAGTAAGTTCTCAATATGTGTCCTTTATATAATCATCTTGGGTGACTCTTCCCAATTCTTAGTAGGTAATGGCAGCCATGATATGAATCTTCATGGCAAATTCTCAAACTCTCTAGGTCAAACTGGAAGATGACACTAGAGTTGTTGTTGCTTATCTGAGGAAGACAAAACTTTGAAGCACCTTCTGCTTCCATGGCAGTGCCCCAAACAAACATCCTGTTTTTTGTTGATGTCCTTTCTCTAATTCCTAACTTCCACTAACTGTATGTCCAGAACATGAATATTTAATCTGTTTTGCCAAATCTCTGCAGTTGTGGTTGCCTTCTCAGGTTTATAGACAATCCTTAGGCCCTCTGGAAATATGAGTTACCTGTCTTATATTTTAGAACTAAATATATTTTTGTAATTTTTATTTTTGATAAGATTTTTATGCTATTTCCTATAAATTTGTTGTGGGCACAGAAAGAATGTGTAATACATTTAGCTCACACACTTAAAAATAAGCATTCTGTTAAAATTGTTTAGATACTAAGTTTAATCCATTTTTTTCTAATCATATGAACCCTTTTCACATCAAAAGTATAATTTATATTAAAAGGTAAATATACTGACAGAATTATGAGGGACATTCTCCTATATTTGTGTGGATGTTTTAAACCTATTTATCTTGGTTTACTCTCCCATTTAGCTGGAAAACAATACTCCAGGAAATGAATCAAAAACATTATTACAATGTAATTTTTGCCTGTAACCAGGAAAACTAAAGAGAAAAATAAATTGCAGCAAATGTCAGTATTGGTTTTAGTAAATGAATAGTAAAATCTAAAAGTGTAATTTGATAAAATTGTCACTATAAAATGCAGCTATTTATTCTTTCAAAGGTTTACTTAAATGTAGTATCAAAAAGCTGCAAGATGTAATCATGTTGCCTATGAAACTGAAGTCTGTCAAATCTCAGGCTGTAATGTAATACATTGTGAATAAAAAACTTTTTTTTGCATGAAACTTTGAACAACTCCAAAATTGGATGATTTTCAAAAACATTTATAACACATTTTTAAATAAGCAATTGCACTAAAGTGACCACTTGTAATGTATTAAATGTATGAAATGTATCTTCCATTGTACAAAATAAACATTTTGCAAACAGAAAATACTCAGGAACAAATATTTACTTGAAAACTCAAAACTGCTGTGCTTTATTTTACATTATATTGTCATATTTTCTCATATATATATGGTATTATGTGTCTCTGGATATTTGATTAGAGACTGATTATGTTACATTTATGTCAAGTTTCCTAGATGATCTTAATATTTACACATAGTACTGAACCAGTTATGCATTAGTCAAACTGTCAAAGAAGAATTTAAGAATAAACTTTAATCTATGTTGCATACGGAGTTATTCAAACTAGTATGCTCATCTAGACACATAGGTCAGAAATGGGAGAACCTATATCTAACCACAAGAAGAGCATACAGATATACAGTAATTTATGAAATAAATAAACTTCTGAAAAGCAGAATAAAAAAGAGAGATTTAAAAGCTTATTTTTTTTATTGAATTGCACTTTAAATTTACACATCAAAATCGTGGAACATTTGGAAATAGAAAAAAAAATGTTTGAAACAACAATAAAATAATATAACTCACTAGGCAGAATTAATACTTTTTCAGTTGTCTCCCAATATAATTTCTATTAATTATTTTCATACTTAAAATTATGATTTATATTTATTTAATATGTGACCTGTTCATATTCACTAAATTATGTGTATGTTATATATAATCTGATAAATCATTACACATATATACTTACTCATATTGCTGTCATTAAACTGAACATAAAATAATTTTAATAAAATTATTAATTCGCATGAATATAACATGGTATGCTTAGTCAATTTTAAAGTACTTAGATAGCTAATTTGCTTCTCTTCCAGTATCATTGTTTAAGGTTGTAAGTTTACCTTTAAGGATACTTGAACTGCCTTTTATTCTATCATGCAATTTAAAGACTAACTAATAACACTGAATTTGTGTGAGGTTATTTATTGCTTTGTTAGGGAAGGGTGTATTGAAGCCCCAAATTGTTTGTGAAGCCTCTTTAAAGGTTTAGTATTAAAATTCTTGTGTCTCCTCTGAGACAGGCAGCAGCAGAGACCTCTGTTCAGTTCATTAAGCTTCCAGTTATTGTTTTCCATATGACTCCTTGAATTCAAGGTTGCACATGCATGATTCCTATTTTAGGGATTGGTTTCTGATAACTGGTAATCATTACTGTTTTTTTTTTTTTTTTTTTCCTTTGTCTCTGGCTACTTCTTGCATTCTTTGTCTATCAGGGGAGTTTTGTTTTAGAAATTATTTACATTTTGTGCATAGTGTAAGAAACTTTTGGTGATCTAATTCTGTTAATCTGCTCCAGTCATTTATGCTATTTTTGTCATATAGTTCAGTTTAGCCATTTAAATCTAATGTGCCTATTCTGGCTTTCACTGACTGCTAATTGTAACAGTAAGGAAACTGGAGTGTATTTACATTTTTGTTTTCTGGATTATGGGTCACATTTTTCTATTTCATTACATCTTATATAATTTATACTTACATTGGCCATTTTCATTGTTGTGTTGTATAGATCTGCATTTTTATCTCCTTGGTGACATGTATGATTTTATTAAAGCAGCTAGCAAATTACTAGCTGATGATGTTGATCCTCTCTGGGCTGAGAGTGGAGGTTTAGTGCAGTTTGCCTTGGGTCCAAGGACCCACGCCTCAGTCCAAAGTGCTTTTTCCCTAAGGCATGACCTCTCTATGGTTTCCATGAATAGCTCAGATTGATTACCAAAATTTTCTAAATTGACAGAACCTGGCTCTCTCCACAAACTGCTGAAATCTTAGATCAGTCCTTTCAACCTTTCAGAGATTGCTTTCCCCTAGGATCCTGTGGTCTGCCCCAAGTATGCCCAAAATATGAGCCAGTGAAAGATTGGAGAGAGTATATATTCAGATTTCAGGACTTGGCCTCCATGTTTTTTTTTTTTTCCTTTTCTTCAATTTCCAGCTATTATAGTAGTCACAAACTCTGACCTATGATATTTCTACCCAGTAAGACTATTAACTTCTACTTAGCAGTATGTTCTGTGTGTTAAGCAGACTAGGGAGTACCCTTATGGAAAAGTCAGTTAAACCTAGACATTATCCAGTGGGTTTCCCTTTTCTCTAGGGTCTTATATCCTCCAGTTCAGCCTGATTTGCACACTCTAGAATGTGTTTAAAATGTTAATTGTCATTAGCAAGAGGATTTGTCTGATAAAAGCTACTTAGCAATGATTAGAAACAGGAATGCTATGCTATGTATATGTATTTTTAACTGTACATATATTTCCTTTAATTTCCAGAAAATTTCTAACAGTCCATGTCCATCAACCATATTTAGAAGTATTTTTCCTAAATCCCTAAGATCAAAAGATGTTATAGCATTTCTTAAATTTTTACAGCCATATATAAAACATAAAACGATATGTGTTTGTAACTCTAATTTGTATTTCTTTGGCTACTAATCTATTTGAATATTTCTTCATATGTTTGCTGGAAGTTTTGATTTGCTCTTTTATGTTTTTTCTTATTCATATTTTTCTAAATTTCTAATGAATTGTTTGTCTTTTCCTTGTTAGTATGTGAAAATTATTTTTACCAGTATTAAACTATGATTTTTACCATCAGAATCTGTTGTACAACTTAAGTGATTTTATAATCATAACTATGTTTAATTAAACTTTAGTATTACTAAATATCACAGAAATTACATATATAAGGCCATTTAAATGGAAAATACATACATATAAAGAAAAACTAATATATCTATGCTGCTTACACTATGCTGGGCACAGTGGTAAAATTTTAAATTACGTTTATATATTTAATCCTCATAACAACCCTATGATGCAAGTAATTTTGTTATTCCCATATTAATAAAAGAAACTAAGGCACACTGTTTAGTGTCTTGCCCAGGGACTCAACAATGGCTAAGTGGTGAATTCAAATTTTGAATGTGACCAATCTTGCTCCATTTCCTGTTTCCATAGGTACTATACCATACTGCTTCTTATGTACATCTATAGAGGTACTTGATTGAAAACTTTTCTTGACTATATTTCCTAAAAGCAGATTACTGTTGATCTTGAAAAACCATAAGGATTTTAATTTTAAACCTAATTATCTAACATTATTATTATTATAAATATATCAAAATATAAAAGCATTTTAATGTGCTGACTTTTGAAAGAAAATATAATTTCTTTATTTTGAATTTCATATTAGTCTGAGCAATTTTCATGCATTAGTCATTTTAAAGTTTGAATGTATCTAGAAATAATAGTATACATGATTTTAATTAATTAATTTTCTTATTTTTCATATTTGTTCATTTGATTTGCATTAAAATCAAAGTTCTCACATGTTTTGTTTGGAGTACAACAGGACTAGTCACCAGCAAACGTAATAACACCAATTGTAAAATAGCACTTCATAAATGTTTTAGCATACATTGCTGATACAGAAGGAAAAACAAAAGCAGAAATGAGTCAAATTTAAATGGATCCATGGTAAGATATGTATAAATTTCCTTTTATCACCTATGAAAGGAGTAGAAAGATTTTTGATAAAGAAGAAATATTGATTAAAATGAATAATAGGGTCATAATATAGGTAATAATATATATTTGAAATGTTGAAGTATGCACTTATTTTCATCTTGATGAAGGTAGTGCCTCACACCTACACAGCAAAATCTCTGCATGGTTATAGCAAAGCAAAAAATAATAATAACATGTATGTTGGTGAAAGTTTCTTGGGGTGAGAGTAGGAAATTACACTTTTCCCACAAAATGTATGTGTGAAACAAAAAATTTACAAAGACAGGATATGTTGCTAAACATTGCACATAGAGGTATTCATCCTAAAATTTAACCAAAGTAAATATATCATGCTTCTATTAAAGTCACAAGTATTTTCGAAGTAACCTTTTATAATATTATTTTGGAGAGCTGGAAATCTTTTCATATTTTCACAATATTCTCTAGAAATATAGATGTATAAATTGTTTCTATTTTGGAAATAGCCTTACTCAGTATATCTGGGCATTTTTGTTTTGTAAACCAGAAAGAGATGATAAACACTTTTCAAATTTGTAAAGCAAAAGCAGAAAGAGTAATTCTCCTTAAGAAATGTATACTGTATTACTATTACACTTAGAAAGAATGTTGTCTTGACTAATTTTACTGTCTGTATCAATGACATGCAAACTTTTCTGTAGCAGGAATACAAGCACAGAAAATACAGTTCTGTTAATGACAGATGACTTTGTATTGGAATAATATTCCTGCAGATAAGAATTATGAAGTTTGGAGAAAACATATAAAACAAATATTTGAAGACACTAGGAATAATTAAAATTGGACAGAAACTACAGGAGACTTAAAGAATAAAAGCACACTGAATAACATCCACATTTATAAGCCCTTTCTCCCAAGGACCTGTCCCATGGAACTGTTACAATGAAGAAAGAACCCCTGCAGAAATCTGATGTCAATTTGGGTTAAGGTAGCAGAGGCAAAAGTTCAGTGCTGCTAAAGGGACTGGATATTGTGTAAATAAATGCAAGAAAGGAGGGAATCACAGCTGGTAAGTTTCAATATCTCCATAAAATTCCTATTATGTTCTTGGTTGATACCTGCAATGCGCATGTGTGGAGGAGAATTCAACGAGCCAAATACGATAAAAATACAAAAAAAACCCCAAAATAAACAAATAATGTACTTGAAAGACTAGAAAAATTGATGAGAGATTTTAGCTGTTTTTTTTTTTTTTTTTTTTTACCAAAAGAGAAACAGAGAAGTTTAAAGCCCACCAAGTTAGATGGACTTCATATATATCTCAGATTTCCTAAATGTCATACTCTAACAAAGCATAAAATAAGCCTTTACAATGTAAGGGTATCAGTCCATAATATAATTGCCTGATTAAGTAAAATCAAAACTAGTCAGAGGAGAATAACCCAATTCAAAATCTTTTTGATGTACTTTTAAATATATCCAGTACACAATAATAGACATGCAAAGAATCAGGAAAATGTAGCTATTATCTAGAAAAAATATAGGTAATAGAAACAGACCCTGAGATGATCAATGGTACAGTTAGCAGCCAAGTACTTGGAAGCCACTCTAATACATGTGTTCAAAGACTTTAAAGCAAATAATGGTCATAATGAGTGAACAGATGAGAAATCTCATCATAGGGAAATAAATCTGAATTAATGGAATTTTTAGAATTCAAAAGTACAGTTTCTGGAATAACAATTCTACTCCATGGATTTAAATTTGATACAGTAAATAAGTAATTAGAAATCAATAACAAAATAATACTTTCAAATTCCCTAAATGTGTGAAAATCAAAGAAACAATGTTTAAGCTTAACAGCTAGTCAAAATAAAATTCAATGTTCTCTTAACAAAATGACTCTAAGTCACACTGTAATCAAACTGTGAAAAAACAGTGATAAATTTTTAAAAACACAAAGAAAATCAAAAAGCATATTACATACAAGGGAGAAAACATACAAATCATCCTTGCATTTAAGAAAATACGGGCAAAAAGGCAATAGTATTACATCATAACATGCTGAACATAAAATGAAAAAAATAAAACACAAACAAAACCAAAAAATCTTTGATACAGAATTCTATATGCATGCCAAAACAAAACAAAACAAAAAAATTGAGAAAATTTTGTGTTAGCCAACCTGCACTTGAAGAATTGTTAAAAAAAAGTCTTCTTAAGGAAATTGATACCAGGGAAATCAGGGGTGATTTTAATTTTTCTCTTTTGTATTTAATTTTTCATTTTGTCTCTCTTTGATAGTTTTTCAAAAATTAAACATGTGGGCTTCCCTGGTGGTGCAGTGGTTGAGAGTCCGCCTGCCGATGCAGGGGACACGGGTTCATGCCCCGGTCCGGGAAGATCCCATGTGCCACAGAGTGTCTGGACCCGTGAGTCATGGCTGCTGAGCCTGCACATCCGGAGCCTGTACTCCACAATGGAAGAGGCCACAGCAGTGAGAGGCCCGCATACCACAGGAAAAAAAAAAAAAAAAAAATTAAACGTGCACTTACTATATTGTACATAAATAACATATTAATACATTGGATTAAAATAGAGGCTCCTCTGATGTTTATACTTTACATCAGAAATATTCAATATGTTATTGGACAGACAGTTGCAGGATCAAATTATATATATATATAATGCACAAAAGTAGTAAGATGTGAAATACATATGGGTGAATTGTTAGACAGGAGCATATTTATCCAAGAAATTAAATAAATGTAGTTATGTACCAGACTAAGACAAGGATGAACATGAATCTCCAATACAATAGAAAAAAAGGGAACTAAAAGTAAATTTAGCATTTAGAAAATACACTTTTCATCAGAGTATAGTAGTACCATTTGTCTGACAATAGCATAATGTAAGAATTTTTTAATGGTTTTAGATTTTCAGTTCTGTTATGTATTATAAATAAACATAATTATTTTCTCCACCTTGACTAGCATAGATGGAATGAAAAACATAGGAGATGGAACGATGATAAAATAAACATGGCATCTTTTGCCTCAGATTTTACTAGATTATTTTTGTGTATTCAAAAGAATAACAATTCACTTAAGGTATACAATTCTTAGTAGGTCAGAGTATTGCATAAACTCTGGCCTCTCAGTCATACTTCTTGTCCTATCTGATGAGTAATTGTTTTCTTACTTGGTAAAACTTTTACATATATGTTATGTAGAGAGTTAAATTGCTATCTTTCCTCTTACCTCCTGTTCTATATGAGAATGAGGCTAATAAAAATGCTATATATACACACATATGTGTGTGTGTATATATATATATATATATATATATATATATATAACAAAAAAAGGCAAGGTAACATTTTAATTTGTATAAATTGCCACAGCCAACATCATACTCAACAATGAAAGGCTGAAAGCATTTCCTCTGACATCAGGAACAAGACAAAGATGCCTGCTCACACCAGTTTTATTCAACATAATATTGAAAGTCCTAGCCACAGATATCAGACAAGAAAAATAAATAAAAGAGTTCAAATTGGAAATGAAGAAATAAAACACTCACTGTTTTGTACATGATACTATATACTATATAGTATATGTAGAAAATCCTAAGGACAGCACCAAAAATCTATTAGAACTAATAAATGAATTCCATAAATTTCAACAGGATATAAAATTAATATACAGAAATCTGTTGTGCTTCTATACACTGATCATGCAGTATCAGAAAGAGATATTAAGAAAGCAGTTCCATTTATATTTGCATTTATTTAGAAATAACTCTAACCAAGGAGGTAAAAGATTTGTACTTTGAAACTATAAGATATTGATTAAAGAAATTGAAGACAACACAAACAAATGGAAATATATACAGTGTTCATGGATTGGAAGAATTAATATTGTTAAAATGACATTACTACCCAAGGCAATCTACAGATTGAATGCAAATCTACAGATTGAATTGTATCAAAATACAAATGGCATTTTTCACAGAACTAGAACAAATAATTCTAAAATTTGTTTGGAACCATAAAAGACTCTGAATGTCTAAAACAATCTTGAGAAAGAACAAACCTGGAGGTATCACAATTCCTGATTTCAAACTATACTACAAAGCTACAGTAACCAAAACAGTAAGGCACTGGAACAAAAACAGACACATAAATAAATGGAACAGAGTAGAGAGCCCAGGAATAATTCTATGTTTAAATGGTCAATTAATCTACAACAAAGGAGGCAAAAATACATAATGTGGAAAAGACAGTCTCTTTAATAAATGTTGTTGGGAAACTGGACAGGTACATGCAAAAGAATGAAACTGGACTACTTTCTCACACCATATACAAAAAGAAACTCAACATGGATTAATGACTTAAATGTTAATACCTGAAGCTATAAAACTCCTAGATGAAAATATAAGCTGTATGCTCTTTGACATCAGTCTTAGGAATATTGTTTTTGACCTGTCTCTTTAGGCAAGGGAAACAAAAGCAAAACTAAGCAAATGAGACCACATCAAATTAAAAAGCTTTAAAAAAAATGATCATGAAGAACCTAGGGGGAAGATGGGAATAAAGACACAGACATACTAGAGAATGGACTTGAGGATATGGGGAGGGGGAAGGGTAAGCTGGAACAAAGTGAGAGAGTGGCATGGACATATATACACTACCAAACATAAAATAGATAACTAGTGGGAAGCAGCCACATAGCACAGGGAGATCAGCCTGGTGCCTTGTGACCACCTAGAGGGGTGGGATAGGGAGGGTGGGAGGGAGGAAGACACAAGAGGGAAGAGATATGGGGACATATGTATATGTATAACTGATTCACTTTGTTATAAAGCAGAAACTAACACACCATTGTAAAGCAATTATACTGTGATAAAGATGTTAAAAAAATTTAAAAGCTTTTGCACTGTGAAGGAAACTATTAACAAGATGAAAAGGCAACCTACTGAATAGAAAAAGGTATTTACAAATGATGTGTCTGATAAGGGGTTAATATCTAAAATATACAAAGAGCTTATATAACTCAACATCAAAAAAACAAACAACCTGATTGAAAAATGGACAGAGGACCTGAATAGACATTTTTCCAAAGAAGACATACAGAGGGACAATAAATACATGAAAAGATGCTCAACATCACTAATCATCAGAGAAATACAAATCAAAAGTACAATGAAATACCACTTTACACCTGTCAAAATGGTTACTGTAAAACACAAACAACAAACAGCAAATAAAAAGTGTTGGTGAGCATGTAGAGGGAAGAGAACACTTGTGAACTATTGGTGCAATTGCAAATTGGTGCAACCAGTATGGAAAAGAGTATGGACTTTCCTCAAAAAATTAAAAAAAATAGAACTATCATATGATCCATCAATTCCACTTCCAGGTATATAAAATTAAAAAAAAATAATAAAACAAAAGCCCCCATCCAGGATCCCACCAAGAGTAACCTCATTTGAAGAAAAGATACTGCAATCACCCAGGTAATCCCTGGGGATTTAGGAATTCTGTCTAAGAAACCGGGGTCGAAGATCAAATATATATATATTTTAAAGATGCTTTTAGTGCTCTTATCACTTAGGAAATTACAAGGGTTTTAGTAGCGCTGTGCTACGAACCAGGGACAGAGACTTTTATATATATATATATATATATGTATCTCACAATATTATTATAGAAAAATAAAAAGTGAGGTAAATAGGTAAATACATATATGACAATTAAAGGAAATATTTGGTCTTTGTTTTTCTTAACTACCTCTATATTTCATTGTCATATTCTGTTGGATTCATACACATGTGCAATATGCAAGCTTAAACTAATTTAGATTTGAACCCAATATTTACATTTATTGGTAGAAGGATGTTTCTAATGTCTCATTTTTAAATATTATTAAATATATATTTTTTTATTCTGGGCATTTTTCTACACCTAAAATATATGAATAATAGTATGTATAAAATTATATAAAAAGAGAAGCTGATAACCAAATTTTGTAATCTTTTGAGAAGCATAAGACCAAATACTATTTTACTAAGTCTATATACATGAAGGCACCAAGAGGACAGAATGTTTACATATTTTTAAAAATACCAAACTGAAATTGGAATAATTTAAATTAGAAAAATTTAAATAAATTTATGATATCTGAACATTATTATGTGAATGAAATAATAGCTTTAGCTAAAATGATTTTACAGTATCCAGAAACATTTCTTAGCTAAAAAAGCATGCATAATAGTATTTATTGCTATATAAATGTTAATTATATCCCCATAGTAAAGATAATTTATTGAAACTATTTTAATCTTTAATTTGAGATTTATTCATGGTAATCTTTCCCAGTTCTGAAATCAGAAGATTTTGTTTTTACTTGATGCATTGTCATGAGCTTCCTTTCCCTGAGGTAGAAGTTAGAGGGTTCTAATCAAGGAAACATTTTCCATTGAACAACGCAATCAAATACAAGATTTTATTGCTTGATTTGTGCTTGGATTAAATATTCAGTACAACCAGTTTTCAACCCATATTTTGGACCTGGAGAAAAACCTCTGAAAGAAAAATAACTTCCTTCTCAACTTCAGAGGCTATATGTATATTACTTGACTTTTTAAAAAAATTACAGGTATAAAAAAAAACAAAAGCAAATACATAATTTATGTAGTCTTATTGGTTGTTAAGGAAAATTACCCAAACTTTAGAAATGAAGCAAAACATTGACAGTAAGTCCTTTCAATGTCATTGGGGCACTACAGGCCCACTGGAAGGAAGGATTATCTCAGTCTCTAAGAGACAAGCAACTCTGACACACTATTTGCAATTAAACAGCTTCCAGATATTTTGATATTTTACAGCTCTGGAAAGTTACATATAATGAGCATCAAACTGAAAACAATAGGAAAAACATTTTTAGGCTTTTAAAGATGTAACTAATTTCTATCTAGAAGACAAGACAATCCAAAAAATGATGGGTATATTGTCCTACAGGACATTAGCCAGATAGTATCTAATGTAGCAATCTAATTTAAAGCTTTCTTTTGCATCCTCTTTTGAACTGCCTTATCATTCTGCCAGTCCCTATGCTGAGTTATACAGAATTTTCATATCTTCTTATATCTATTTAAATGAGAACTATGTATTTAACATTTACAGAATTTTGTTCTGATATCAAGAAACAGAGGATCATTTGATTCTTCCCTGAAACAGAGCCATTGGTGTGGTTTAAGTCAACTTTCCAAATCTGATAATAATAAGAATCACCAAGGGAAGTTAATATAGCCAAGAATTCTGCTGTTTGGTGGTAGATATTCAGAATCTCCAAGGAAAACACCTGTGTATCTGTCTTTTTAAAAATAGTCCCAGGTGACTTTATCATCAACTGTCTATGCAGAATACATATCTAGAACACTGGTTCTGAAAATATTTGTAGTCCACAATTACTCTTTTCACTGCTACTCTGAAGGATAATCATTTATGCCATAAAAACAGCAGATTTTGCTAAAATAAAATAGTACATCTACGTGTTGATAATGACTTCAGACAAAAGTCATTTCTTAAGTATTTATAATCTCAAAGGTTAAGTATATATATCAAAATAATCTTTATATGTTTTATATATTCTGCATATCTTTAAATGATACAGCAAAAGGCAAATGCTGTAGCTGAGTACTTGCAACTATATGAGACTTTAACTCACTTCACCTATTTTTATTACTGTGCTTCCAAATTGGGAGAGTCTCATCAGGAAAAAACAAACAAAAAAACACTTCTATATATTATATATATCGCAAAGTGATACTGAGGTCATAGAATAGTATAAATAATAGCAAACAAATACACTGCTAAGTCGTGTCTTAGGTAACTTACATATATTATTCTCATTTAATTCTCACAATCACCCTATACTATAGTTTCTATACATATACTAACTTTTCATTGTTACAGATTTGTAAATTAGGAGTATTCATTCTGTTTATATACAAGAGAACTGCAGTTTATAGTTCAAATAACTTGTTTAATTTACATGGCTAATATATGATGCAGTAGGGAATCCTAACTTCGATACTGAACTCATGCTTTTTTACACTTAATTCAATTATTTCAAAGTAATTCTTCATTGGAATTTTAAAGGTGGGATTTCATGGCCAGGTAGTTCAATTATATATCTGGGTCTTAAATAATCACAAATAGAAGTTATATAAGCCATATATCATAGAAAATAGTAAATTTCAATATAATCCTTTCTATTTTTAAACAACAACTCTCCCCCACCCCTCCAGCCAACACATAGGGAGATCTTCTTTATATTGAGTTGATATGTGTAATAAATTGCATTCCTTTACAAGGATTTGATCTGCCAATGTTTCAGCTTTACACCTCTCCTCATTAATCTTCCAAATCCATTGAAACTGTGCTTCATAAAGGATTTTTAAGTCTCTGAACAGTCTTCAATTTCAACTTTAAATATATTCCATCTATTATACATTATATCTTTATTACCATACTGTTGAAGTTAAAAATATTCCTTATTCATATTATATGGGGAAATTTTTTCTCACATTTTTATTTCTTCATTTTTCAAATAATTTCATTGTCCTTATTAGCATTTTCTCTACTTTCTCTTTTAGCCCCATCTGTGAGTTTCCTGACTTTGCATTTACTCTCTTTAAATAATAGGAGATTAAATAAGATTAAGACAGCACTAATCCTCATTTTTTTCCCAGTTGGTTATTTCCAATTTTTGTACTGTCTTATAGTAACAAATGTTACTGGTTTACTAACAGGCATATTATAAACACATCCTACAATTGAAAATTTTATGGTATAACTTCATCAGTCCTTAAATAATTGTATTCTTTTTGGCTTTACATATTTTTCCATCACTTGTTTATTATCAATATCAGGGAAAATGAGACATGCAAAAGTCTCTTCAATAAGTGGTGCTGGGAAAACTGGACAGCTACATGTAAAAGAATGAAATTATAACACTCCCTAACACCATACAAAAAAAATAAACAAAATGGATTAGAGACCTAAATGTAAGACTGGACACTATAAAACTCTTAGAGGAAAACATAGGCAGAACACTCTATGACATAAAGCACAGCAAGATCTTTATTGATCCACCTCCTAGAGTAATGGAAATAAAATCAAAAATAAACAAATGGGATCTAATGAAACTTAAAAGCTTTTGCAAAGCAAAAGAAACTACAAATAAGATGAAAAGACAACCCTTAGAATGGGAGAAAATATTTGCAAATGAATCAATGGACAAAGGATTAATCTCCAAAATATACAAACAGCTCATGCAGCTCAATATTTAAAAAAAAACCAAACAACCCAATCAAAAAATGGGCAGAATACCTAAATAGACATTTATCCAAAGAAGACATACAGATGGCCAAGAAGCACATGAAAAACTGCTCAACATCACTAATTATTAGAGAAATGCAAATCAAAACTACAATGAGGTATCACCTCACACCAGTTAGAATGGGTATCATCAGAAAATCTACAAACAACAAATGCTGGAGAGGGTGTGGAGAAAAGGGAACCCTCTTGCACTGTTGGTGGGAAGGTAAATTGATACAGCCACTATGGAGAACAGTATGGAAGTTCCTTAAAAAACTGAAAATAGAATAACCATATGACCCACCAATCCCACTACTGGGCATATACCCAGAGAAAACCATAATTCAAAAAGGTACATGCACCCCGATGTTCATTGCAGCATTATTTACAATAGCCAAGTCATGGAAGCAACCTAAATGCCCATCGACAGACAAATGGATAAATAAGTTGTGGTACATATATGCAATGCAATATTACTCAGCCATAAAAAGGAATGGAATTGGGTCATTTGTAGAGATATGAATGGATCTAGAGACTGTCATACAGAGTGAAGTTAGTCAGAAATAGAAAGATAAATATTGTGTATTAATGCATGCATGTGGAACCTAGAAAAATGGTACAGATGAACCGATTTGCAGGGCAGAAATAGAGACACAGATGTAGAGAACAAACGTATGGACACCAAAGGGGGAAAGTGGTGGGGAGGGGGTCGTGGTGTGATGAATTGGGAGATTGGGATTGACATATATAAATACTAATATGTATAAAATGGATAACTAATAAGAACCTACTGTATAAAAAAATAAATAAAACAAAGTTTAAAAAAAAGAACCTGGGCTTCCCTGGTGGCGCAGTGGTTGGGAGTCCGCCTGCTGATGCAGGGGACACGGGTTCTTGCCCTGGTCTGGGAGGATCCCACATGCCGCGGAGCGGCTGGGCCCGTGAGCCATGGCTGCTGCGCCTGCGCGTCCGGAGCCTGTGCTCCGTAATGGGAGAGGCCACAGCAGTGAGAGGCCCACAAACTGCAAAAAAAAAAAAAAAAAAAAGAACCTGCTGTATAAAAAATAAATAAAATAAAATTCAAAAAATATTACTCTTAAAGACCTGTTTTTTTTCTAAGTTCATATTATTTGTCTGAAAAATTGAAATGTTAAATCATATATTAAAACTTGTACCATAAGTTACTAATGAAATAAAATTGCATTGTAATGTATTCTATGAAGTAAATAATTACTTGCTCATAATTATGAAAGGGATGACAAAAACCTCAGGCCACAAGCACTCTGTGTATGGTAGGGTAACGTTTTAAAAATTTAGTCGCAACACAGAGGTTTTCTATTTTCTTCTGTGTAACTGAAAGTGATTTCCTCAGAGTTTCCCAAGGACTTTGTAGGGCATTTGGGCATTATTGATAGAGTCAGAGTACAGTTTGGGAATTTAAAATAATCCATCTATTCTGGTTGAATTCTGTCACCTCCAAATTAACCCACAATTTCAGGAATTTTTTATCCTTGCCACTACTCTTTATATTCTTCCAGTGTGATATTTGAACACAGATATGAACCCAATCTCACATATTGGAATGCTTATTTTGAAACACATTTTTTTTTTTTGACACCTAGTCCCCTTGCTATACCTTTGTTCTCACACACATCCACTTTTGGATGCCATATTTTAAGTTCTTTGAATGTCAGACTCCATTGCCAATGTTTCCACTGTTTATTCTTCCTTTTTTTTCCTTACTTAGGTGATGCAAATCGACTGCTGAAAGTGAATTTTCTTTTAACATTTACTGTCTCCACTGTCCATACCATTCTACTACGACCTCATTTATTTAGATCAAGATAGCTTTCCAATTGAAAAATCCAATAATCTCTAGTTCTTGTGCTGTTGATCTTCAATAATTTGAGTATATATGCAGTATAAATTTTAATTTTATTAAATAATGTTTTTATGAAATGTTTCTAAATTTCAATTTGCAATTCATTACATATTATGGTAATTAAATTAATTTAGTTCTACTACGTACTACCAATAATGTGTTTTTCACATTTTTTTGGGAAAACATTTCCATTATTCAAATGTAAAAGTAATATACATTATAGTCTAAAATGACACAATTCTTTAAAAAAACATCTTTTATGTTTGTTCTTATTGGTTTATTTTTATAGAATATAGAAATTTTAAAGGTAATCACTTTAGGAAAAAATGGGATGTTTAATTTTAAATGAGAAAGGTATAATCTATTCATGTTAAACAAGAATTGGCCTTTAAAATGTCATGAAGGTATTGACTTCTTTAGTTTGCACCTTAGGTGTGAATATATGTGATGGTTAATTTTATGTGTCAACTTAACTAGGCAACAAGGTTCCCAGATAGTTGGTTAAACATTATTCTTGGTGTGTCTGTGAGGAAGTTTCTAGATGAGGTTATCATTGGTATCCATAGACTGAGTAAAGCAGGTTGTTCTCCTCAATGTAGGTGGGCCTCATTCAACCTGTTGAAGGCCCGAATAGAATAAAAGGCTGAGTAAGGAAGAATGCTCTCTCTCTCTACCTGTCTTTGAGCTGAGATAATAGTCATCTGCCTTTAGACTTGGATTTAGATGAAAACTGACACTATTGGATCTCCTGGGTCTTCCACATGCCAAATGCAGATCTTGGCACTTCTCAGCCTCTATTATCACATGAAATCACTCCTTAAATCCCAGACTAATATAAGCTGTAAAAGGAATGTATGTTATAGTTTCTCTATTTTTAACCTGAGCTCACAAGTAAAAATAATTGTTATTCTGGGAAGTGATATATAAAGCAGTTAAATTATAAATATATAGAAATTTTAAAAAAATTAAGGTATTAGCTGCCTAGTTTCATTACAGAATTATATCAATAATTAATTGTGGTTATTTTGTCCTGTATCATGTAGTTTGTAGTGAATCTGGTACTATTTACAATTAAATGTGTTTTTCCAAAAGACATTATTCAAGGGGTAAAGCATCACATAGACACATAATGAGGCAAAGATGGACACAAACCTAAAAATAAAAACAAAATCAATGTTCAGTGTTAGAAGAATCTTTGAGGTAAATTTGAGGTATTGAATATGCCCAGAAGACAGGCTAATAATCAGCCACAGTGTCAGTATTCGAGACAGATTAATAATCTATGTGTTCACTTACAAATATTAATGTAACATTTTATATGCAAAGAATCATTGATTATGAACTCATATAATTTCCAGAGAAAAGTTTAAAAAATATTTTTGGCAATAACATACTTAATGACTTTATTACATTTTTCATTCAATAATTTTGTTTATGATGAATGCAGCCTACTTAAATATAATGGCCACACTTCCCCACTAAGGGATTTGATAAGAAAGATATATAAGGTTAAATTAAAAAACAAATAATAATAAATATGAACAGATAAATTCTATATTGTCTTTCATAAATACATTTTGATGAATGTCACAGATGTGACATATATCTCAATTAAAAAGGGAACTCAATTTGTCACAGCAACTTTTATCTATACATCTGTGAATAAAACATCAAGAAGTAAGATCTAGAAGTGTTAACTGCACTAGTATACTGTCTTATTATTTTTTCTAGAAATAACCCTTAGCCATATTATCCACAAATGATAAATATAAATAATATAACCACAAAATGTCCTTCCAATGTTAACTCTTATTTATTGAATTTTTTCCATTACATATATATGTCACATCCTTTGAAGTTATGACTACAGCTACATAATTAATTTACTAAATAACCAACTTTAAAAGACAAGTGGAGAAATAAACAACGTGGTGTAGAATGAGTGGCACATATATTCTGCACTAACATAGCCAATGAATAATCTGCATCTCTATAGTCAAGTTAAAAGAAAGAAAACTATTAATTTTCTGCAAAATATGCAAAAGGGATATAAAATAATATTCTAAAACCCAATATTGGAAAAACAATGCAATTAAGTGAGTCGTGACATTCAACCAAGAAAAAAAATGGAGTATTTTAAAGTGCTTCTGCAATTTAGATATCTAGATTCAAGAAACAAATTTGTAGTTATAATATCATAGTACACACATACCCATTTCTTTGTTTTGTTTCTTAAACTAGAATGTTGAAAATTATTACCATTTCTTTTTTTTAAATATCTGCAAGGGTAAGCTTTTCCATTATAAAAAAATCTTAATGTATAGCTTACTTTAAAATCTTCTCCATAATATATGCCACTTGAATATGAGTTTTCAAACATTTGCAATGGTGAGATCCAGAATTAACTTCATTCAGTATATGGAAATTACATTATTTTCCATATTACAATTCAGCAAAGCATGGGCAAAATTTTTAAAATATATATCCAATTCTCAATTATTCACACTACTGGAGGGAAAAAATGTGTATGTAGCATTAAAACAAAGGAAAAATCCTAACTCATTTTTATCCATGTAGTATAATTCATCATATCCATACCTTTCTGTTAGCAGCTCACACTTCATATCTTTCCATGCCAGAATCTAAGCTTTAATATTAGAGATTCAGAAGACCTGACCAGAACTTTTTGAGATGCCAAGGGTATAAAGAATAATTCAGAAAACTTACATTTTACTAAATGTAAACTGGAATTATGTCAATGAAACACACATTATTTAGGAGGTTTAGCTTTTCTTATTTTAAGAGGTAATAAACATTCCTTGGTAGTCATATTTATATATATATATATGGGAGTATAGTTGATTTACAATGTATTTTCAAGTGTACAGCAAAGTGAATCAGTTATACATATAAATATATCCATTTTTAAGGCTCTTTTCCCATGTAGGTTATTACAGAATATTGAGTAGAGTTCCTGGTGCTAAAGTTGGTAGAAGGAAAGAAATGATAAAAATCAGAGCAGAAATAAATGGTATAGAGATGAAGAAAACAATAGCAAACATCAATGAAATTCAAAGGTTTTCTTTGAAAAGATAAACAAAATTGATAAACCTTTAGCCAGACTCATCAAAAAAAAAGAGAGAGGGCTCATATCGATAAAATTAGAAATGAAAAAGAAGTTACAACTGACACCACAGAAATACAAAGGATCATAAGAGACCAGTATAGAAAGTATATGCCAATAAAATGGACAACTTAGAAGAAATGGACAAAATTTTAGAAAGGTACAACCTCCCAAGGCTAAACTAGGAAGAATGGAAAATATGAACAGACCAATCACAAATACTAAAATTGATAATGTGATTTAAGAACTTCCAACAAACAAAGGTCCAGGACCAGATGTCTTCACAGGCGAATTCTATCAAACAATTAGAGAAAAGTTAACACCTATCCTTCTAAAACTCTTCCAAAGTATTGCAGAAAAGAAAACACTCCCAAGCTCATTCTATGAGGCCACCATCACCCTGATACCAAAATCAGACAAAGATACCACAAAAAGAGAAAATTACAGACCAATATCACTGATGAATATAGATGCAAAAATCCTCAAAAAAGTACTAGCAAACTGAATCCAACAATATATTAAAAGGACCACATACCATGATCCTGTGAGATTTATCACAGGGATGCAAGGAATCTTCAATACATGCAAATCAGTCAATGTGATACACCACATTAACAAACTGAAGAATAAAAACCATATGACCATCTCAATAGATGCAGAAAAATTACTTGACAAAATTCAACACCCATTTATGATAAAAATTCTCCAGAAAGTGGGCATAGAGGGAACCTGCCTCAACATAATAAAGCCATATATGACAAACCCACAGCTAACATCATTCTCAATGGTGAAAAACTGAAAGCATTTCCTCTAAGGTCAGGAACAAGACAAGGATGTCCACACTCACCATTTTTATTCAACATAGTCTTGGAAGTCCTAGCCATAGCAATCAGAGAAGAAAAAGAAATAAAAGGAATCCAAATTGGAAAAGAAAAAGGATTATATATGCTAGATGCCTATAACATCCTAGATAATTTTCCCTGTGCTTAGAATGCAGCATCGAAGTAAACATAGTTTCTGCTCTCATAAACATTACATTCTAATAGGGAGGATCAGACATTACACAAAAAATAGATACCTACAAGTAGAGTTAAGGGCTAAGAAAAATAAGAGTGATGAGATGCCATTTTAGAGAGGGTTGTCATGAAAAGTTTATTTCTTCTATATTACTTCAGCAGAGATATGACTGACATGGATAGTCACTCAAGCAAATAGCTGGAGAAAGAATGTTGAATACAGAAGACACAAGGGCAATGGGCTTGTGATGAGCTAGTGCTTGCCATGGTTGAGTCCACATGATATCTGAAAATGAGTGGGGGGAGGGTACTGTTGTCTTTGGGTTTTATTCTGAATTATATAGGAAGCATTTGGACGATTTTGAGCAAGAGTATGCAATTTGTTTTATATCTTAACAGAATACCTCATGTGGACATTAAGCTGAAGGGAAAGAGGGTGGATTGTAGTAACCAATTATCATGCTATGAAAACTCATGTGATGGTGGTGGAAGTGGTGAGAAATATTTGTACCATAGATTTAGTAATAGTTGACAATGTTAGTTTTAGTATAATAAAGATATTTTGGACCATTTAAAATCCATTATCCTCGGTGGCTATATTCTTTCGACTATTTCACAAAAATATTACATGAAAAATGGCCTATGATCATTAGTTCAGCTCCCTAGAACCCTACTCACTTCTACTTCAACAGCCCCTCTCAACTTTATTAAAATTGCCCTTCCTGAGAACACTAATGATCAAATTCTGTTAAACCCAGTTTAATCCTGAGCCTACATATTTTTTAACATATTACAACAGTCTTTTTACTTTAACTTCCACATAGATCTCTTTTAGAGAGCATGCACATGGGTATAGTTTTGTTATGCAAACAAAACTCACATTCCTATAGAAGAAATATTATTTCCTTTCATGATGACATGTTCTTTCTCATCTCAATACCTTTGCTCCTACAACCACACCACCTTAAATACTTTCTCACCCCTTTTGAAAACTTCTGACCTCAGATGAAATGTCATTAAATTGAGGAAACTCTCCTTGACCTGAAATGTCAGATCCCCTACTTTTAGTTAGCTGCATTTATCGTATTTGTGATTTCATATTATCCCCTTGGCTATTTGGTTTATATCTGTCTCCTCCCACCTTGTTGGTGTTCATGACTGGACTTGTGCCCAGCACTGGACTTGTCACAAATAGAAGCTCTGAAAATATTTGTTGATAAGAGATTGAAAAGTGGCACAAACCCACTTTCATTTGTGATTCTGTATTTGGCAGTGTTCTCCAGAGAAATAGAAACTATAAGATATATACAGATACATATATAAGAAGAGATTTATTATAGGAATTGGCTCACACAATTATGAAGGCCAAGAAGTCCCATAATCTTCCTTCTGCAAAATGAAGAATCAGGAAAGTTGGCTGCATAATTCAGTCCAAGTTCAAAGGCCTGAGTATCAAGGGGGCTGATGGTTTAACTAGCAGCTAAAAGCCACAGGCCTGAGAATAAGGGGCTGCTGGTGTAAATTTTAGACTCTGAAGGCTCAAAAACCAGGAGATCAGATATCCAATGGCAGGAGAACGTCAGTGTCCGAGCTCTAGAAAAGAGAGTGAGAGTTCACTTTTTCTCTTTCTTATTTTTCTATTTGGGGTCTCAACAGATTGGATGATGCTGCTCACATTGATGACGCTGATCTTTTTTACTCAGTCTGCTGATTCAAATGCTAAACTCTTCTGGAAATACCCTCACAGTCATAAGCAGAAATTATATTTTACAGCTATTTGGACATCCCTTAGCCTAGCCTATTTGTTGTCCAAAATTAACCATCACAGATATCATTCAGCATTCCCAATTCTTGTTTCTGTGATTAATTTATTATGTATATTTTCTTTTATTGTTTTTCTCACTAAGGATTTAAAGAAATATATTCTCATTTTACTTCCACTATTGGTTCTACAAAAAATTAATAAATAGAAAAGTTAATTAGAGTTGGGAGACCAAGATGGTGGAGCTCTCACACCCTGCAACAATACCAGAGCCCCAAAAGAAGAAAGACTCCTCTTCTTTTCTGGCTACAACTCAACCAATGAAATGTCATGGACTCTTTGCTTACTATAGCCCTCCCAGTGAGCTCACAGCTTTTCTTGTCAATCCTGGAGTTTGAAGGTACATCTTTCTCCTATATCTGAGCTCCTGCTCTCTGTGTGTTTGAAGCTCTTCAGACTTTATTTGGGATATATTTTAAACTTTTGTCCTTTCTTAGTAATGTCTTGCTCTGTATGAAAGAATTCATTCAACACTTTGGTCTGATTTTGAGATCAGACTGTTTCAACTGAAACTGACTGAGAAGTCTTCAGCCCTTTCCTTTGGGAGCAGGGGTTGTTTCACTGAAACTGTGCCATTTTTCAGTGTTGAGCCCATTTCTTTGAAATAATGACTATTCTATGGGAACTGGCTGAGAAGCCATTGGCCTGGCTCTGCTAGAACAAAACTGTTAGAACTGTCTAGAATTAGGCCCGCAAGCTGTTTGAGTTGAAAGCTGTTTCAATTGAGCTACTTGAGCTGTAAGCTGTTTAAGCTTTTTGAAAATTATTCTTCTACCCTAGATAAAAACCTCTGAGAAATGGGATCTCAGTTATCTAAAGTTTTTCAGGGCAACCCACTACAGGGACTCCAGCCAATTTATGTTTTAAAATGTGGTTCTTCCTCAGGTGCACTTCTAACTAAATGGATTGACTTGGCCAAAGGAAATTTAGAATATCAATGACTATTATGAGGAACTTTTGAAATCCCCAAACTCAATTTTCTTAGAAACCAATTTGATTACAATAGCTCAAAAATTTCCAGAACTGAATGGTATGCCTATTTCAATTGTTTTTTTTTTTTTTTTTTTGCTTTAAACAATAACTATTTATTATCTCATAACTGTATGTCTGAAATTCAGGAGCAACTTTGCTTAGTGGTTCTGGCTCAGGATCTTTCAAGAAGGCTGCAGTCAGCACTATTTACAATAGCCAGGACATGGAAGCAACCTAAATGTCCATCGACAGAGGAATGGCTAAAGAGGATGTGGCACACACACACAATGGAACATCACTCAGCTATAAAACGGAATGAAACTGTGCCATCTGCAGAGACGAGGACGTTCCTAGAGACCTTCATACAGAGTGAAGCAAGTCAGAGAAATCAAATATCGTATATTAACACATATGTGGGATCTAGAAAAATGGTGTAGATGAACTTATTTGCAAAGCAGAAACAGAGACAGACACATAGAGAACAAACGTATAGATACTAAGGGGAAAGTAGGGGTGAGATGGATTGGGAGATTGGGATTGACACATATACACTACTATGTATAAAACAGATAACTAACGAGAACCTGCTGTATAGTACAGGGAACTCTATACTCAATGCTCTGTGGTGACCTAAATGGGAAGGAAATCCTAGGAAGAGGGGAATATATGTATACGTGTGGCTGATTCACTTTGCTGTACAGCAGAAACAAACAAAACACTGTAAAGCAATTATACTCCAAAAAAAAAAAAAAAAAAGAACGCTGCGGTCAAATGTCAGCCAGCATTGCAGTCATCTGAAGGCTTGACTGGGGCTGGAAGACTGACTTCCAAGATGGCCCATTCATACGGCTGTTGTCAAAAGGCCTCCGATCCTTGTCTCTCTGACTGTCTTCACAATGTGGAAGCTGTCTTCCCACAGAGTAAGGGATCCAAGAGAACAACATGGAAGTCATGACATACCACACAGAAGTCAGCCCTATTCAGTGTGAATGCCAGGAGGTAGCGATGACTGGGGGCTACAAAAGGGAAGCCCAGAAGCTGTGTAGGGGTCTTTGTAGCTGGCCACCATCCTCCTTTCACTTCAGCTATTCCTATTCACCCCAAGAAGAACATCTCATTTCAGAAACCCACAGACAGTGATTTACAAATGATGGGTGGAAGAAGGAGGCGAATATGAAGAAAAAGATGCAAAGCAGGCAGGGTAGAGATCTCCAGTCCAAGGACCAGGTCTGGAGAACTGGAAAAGAGGAAGAGACAACTTTTAGGGAAGGGAGATACAGGCTGCCCCAAGCCCAAGGACAAAGAGTAGTATAAAACATTGTGTTCCCCCTGGGCAGATTTGTGGGTTCTTCCCTTATAAGCCCCAAAGAAAGTCTAACAAGCCAGTTCAGCCCAGTTTGTCAGTCATTGCTCCAGACTCACACTGGGGGCTTCCGTGGTGGTGCAGTGGTTGAGAGTCTGCCTGCCGTTGCAGGGGACACGGGCTTGAGCCCCAGTCCAGGAAGATCCCACATGCCATGGAGCAACCAAGCCCGCATGCCACAACTACTGAGCCCATGCACCACAACCACCAAAGCCTGTGTGCCTAGAGCCCGTGTTCCACAACAAGAGAAGCCACCGCCATGAGAAGCCCGTGCACTGCAACGAAGAGTAGCCCCTGCTCGCTGCAACTAGAGAAAGCCCGTGCGCAGCAACCAAGACCCAACACAGCCAAAAATAAATAAATTAAAAAACAAAACGAAAAAACAAAGTCAAACTGGGCCCGAGAACTGGGACACAGGAGTCCAGGCTGCTACCAAGCTGTTATGCATGGGCTGAGTTGTGTTCCCCTCAAAACTCACATGTGAAGCCCTAACCTCTCCGTACCCTAGAATGTGACCAGATTTGCAGACAGGGCCTTTAAAGAAGTGCTTAAGTTCAAACTGGGCCGTGAGGATGGGCCTTAACCCAATCTGACTGGTGTCCTCTTAAGAGGGCCTTTGGACAAACAGAGATACCGAGGGCACACACAGAGGAAAGGCTATGTGAGGAGAGAGCAAAAAGGCAGGCGTCTGCAAACCAAGGAGCGAGGCCTCAGGAGAAACAAAACCTGCCAACACCTTGATCTTGGACTGCTGGCCTCCACAACTGTGAGAAAATCATTTTCTGTTATTTAAGCCACCATTCTGTGATATTTTTTCATGGCAGCCCGAGCAGACTAAAACATGAGCTGTGACTGTTCAGTGAGCCAGCTCCTAAACTCTGCTGTGTACTGTGGTGTCAGAACCATACGTGAGGCCTTCCTTTCCAGCGTCAGGGAGGTGAGGAGGGCTGGGTGACCCTGGCCAACTGATAAGGATGGGCCTGGCATGGAGTCATAAATGCACCTGTGCACCCAGAGGCTGTGTGTCCATTCTTGGTTCCTTCCACAAGCTTCCGATGGTCCCCAGGCCTCCTGCTCCTCCCCTCTGAGGGCAGGTCCCACGAGTACAATTGGTATTTTAAGGCTTCCCAACATTATCAGGAGTCTAAAATTGCCTGTCTGCAAAATAAGATTTTAAGGTTAACTGAAGCAAACAAATTATTTTAAAAAGATAAAATGACTCCTGAAGCTTCAGGCTCTTTTTCCTTGATTTCTTTGTCTCAAGCTCTGCCTCCAGTGCCATGTTTCACCTTCCTTTCTATACTCCCCACACCTCCTCTATATCCTCAGCTTTGCCATACTAATTCTCTAGCTGAACTTCCCTTTTTTGAAATTCTCCCCACTCCCTTTATCTCTGAACTCATAAGAACCTGTTTCTTTAAAAATAAGTCTTTTAACTATCCAGAGGGTAAACACTTATATTCCCTGGACTAAAGCTGAACTGTGAACCATAGTCAAAGATGTTCCTAAAGTAACTGAAGATCTTCATAGATTTGCTTTGAAATTTAATATAGTCATTCTGACTTATCAACCTGGTTCCTGTGACCTAAACACACTAATTCAAATGCTTTTGGTAAAGGCCATGTCCACCACTGGGTGAAAATGGTTAACTGGGAAAATCCTGAAAGGTCTCTAGAATTACAACCAGGAGACCAGCCCACTAATTCATTATATAATCATCTCAGGCCATCAATGGGTGACTTCTTCAGGCAATTTTTCAGGCTTTCCCAAAGTCTGTTTTTTTTTGAAACAAAATTCAGCCTTTGCACACAAAAATTTGATGAACCTGTTCATGACTATTACAGTTGACTTCAGACTATTTTTAAAGAAAATTCTGGTCTTCCTTCAGATGTTGATTTCACATGGTTAGCTTTTAACTCTATGTTTATTAATGGGCTGAACTGGGATCTTTCTCTTCTAGTAAAAATCACCAGCATAGAATGGGAAGCTATGTCTTCTCCAGATTAAGTTAACTTGGCAAATCAGCTCTCTTGCACTCTAGATGAGCCACCTGAAAGAAAAAGCACCAAAATCCTTAATCTTCAACTCCAGCAAATGAAGGGTCCTGTAGAAAACCAAGACCCTCCTTGTTTCTGCTTCTTATTGCCAAGAGCTAGGACACTGGAAAATAGATTGTTACAAATTTAAGTTCATTAGGTGCTTTCAGCCCTCTAACCATCACCCACTTGCTAAAGCTATTAACTTTATAGGGACAAAGCCTGCCAAAGAAAAGTTGCAGTTTGCCCAAACCCAGGTTTTATATTTAGGGTGTCTGATTTCAGAACAAGGGCTACACTTAGATCCAGAGAGAATTCTTGGTGTCCTAAGTTTCCCAAAACCCCAAATTAAGTGTCAACTGTTATGTTTCCTTGGGCTGGTTGGTATTACCAAAACTGGATTACAAGTTTCTGTTTTATCGCCAAATAAAAATCACCCCTGCCCAATTTTATCAGCATAGATTTCAAGGTCTTAATGGATAGTTGAACCCAACCTGCCCTTGGGCAACCCGATTAACAAATTCCTTTTTTTTTCCTTTTGTATACAAAAAGGAAGAAAATGCCCTTGGAGTACTCACCCAGAAACACTGGGCTCCCATCAACCCATAGCTTTTTATAGCCAGCACCTGGACCCTGTGGTACAGGGACACTCCCCCCCACCCCCTTACATTAGAACCATTACAGCCGTTAACATTTCAATTAAGACCACTGAGAAAATCATTGTGGGATCTTCTTTAACCATTTTTGTATCTCATGCAGTAGAAACCCTCCTGAATTCTCATCACACTCAACATTTCTCAGCCTGCCACCTCACCTCCTATAAAGTCCTTTTGTTAACTGTTCATCACATAATTCTTTTATGTTGTAATAACCTTAATCCTCTTTTTCCCTCCATCAGTGAGGAAGTCCCACTTGACTGCTTAATGCTGGCTGAACTCCTGAATCCTCATGATGACCTGCAGGAAAAGTATTTGGGTAATGCTGACTTCTGGTTCACTGATGGTACTTATTTTAAAAGTGACAATGGCAAATATTGTGCTGAATATGTTATTGCAACTCCTTTTGATGTTGTTGAGGCAGCATCTTTACCTATGGCTACCATGGGCCAACAGGCTGAAATATATGCTCTTACACATGCTTGCTCTTTAGCCAAGGAAAAAACTGCCAAAATGTATGCTGACAGTAGATATATTTGTGAAGTAGCCCATGATTTTGGAATGTTGTGGAAGCAACATGGCTTCCTTACTTCCAGTGGAAATAAAATTAAAAAGGGCCCCTACGTTCAGGAATTATTTGATTCAATAGTTTCACCTGCTGCCTTTAGCTATTAAAATTCTGGGGCATCCTAAACTTGACTCTCTGACCTCTCAGGGAACTTACCTTGCTGACATTTCTGCAAGGAATGCTGCCCTTAAAGAAACCAGCAGCAGACAAATAAACCTCTCTCATGGTCTAAAGGAATATTTTCCCAAATGACAACTTAGAAAAACTGGCTAGGGAAGCACAATAATTGGCTTATAAAAGGAAAAAAAAATTGGAAATTCAACTATTGTTTGTTTGATAAAAAGAGAAAGCTCTATTTTGAACCAAATAACAGTTCAGTCCCAGTGGAGACTCTAAAATTTCCAGTTCGCACCACTGCATGTTCATTAAGCCATTGGTTCACTTACAAAATGATAGCATTCATGGTTCAATACTGGTAGGAAATATTAACAAGGCTGCAAAAAGTGTCTACCTCACTTATTTCATTTGTCTGAAGTACAACCCAGGAAGCCTATTCATACTGTTTCTGGACATTTTAAACTGCCTAATGAACAATTTCAAGGGTGGCAAATAGATTTTATACAACTTTCTCTGTCTTATGGATATAAATATGTTTTAGTCATGGTCTGTATGTTTTCACACTGGACTTAAACCTTCCCTTGCTAACAGGTTACTGCATCTTCTGTAAAGCCTTTTTGGAAAGAAATTACCCTTACCTGGATAACTTATCTCAAACTTCACAGTGGTTGAGAAACCCATTTTACTCACCAGGTCCTCTATGTCTGTGATGTTTTAGCCAGTGTTACAACAGCTTGACTGTGTTACTGCCCTTAATTCTCTGATTTAGTCAAATGCACCAACCACATTATTAAGATTCAACTGGCAAAATATGAAGAGACCCTCCAAACACCTTGGCAAAAACAGTGTTGTAGGTCCTTCTAAATCTCAAATCCACCCTTTTGGAACTCACAATCTCTTACCTTTTGAGATAGCCCCAGGACATCAGATGTACTTGGCTCCTGCTTCTTTTGACCCACAACTGTTAAAAAGAAAGATAGTCCCATATAACAAAGGCCTAATTGCTTCTATTAAAAATAACCTTGTGTTGCTAAAGCAATCTTTTCACAGTGTGCTCTTGGGAAACAAAGACCTTAAGCATCACACCTTGTAACCTGGAGATTTTGTCTACTGACAAAAGACACCTGCAGAACTCTCTTTAATCACACTAGAAAGGCCTCTATCAATCACTATTAACCAAATCTTGTACTGCTGAACTCCAGGGAATAGACTAGGATTCACATAACATACAAAACCCTGACTGGATCTGACATTATCTGGTGATATGAAAGTAAAGAGTTTCTGGAATTGAAGCAGAAAATGTCTGATGAAACAGGTTTTCTAAGATATCAAGATCAAGCCTGTTGGAAGTTTAATGGCAAAACTTTGATGATGATGTAATGCTTCGGATGGTCTCCAATGTCTATGATCTTGATAACATATGGACTTTATTTTTTTTTTATTGGAGTAAATTTGCTTTACAATATTGTGTTAGTTTCTGCTGTATAACAAAGTGAATCAGCTAATATGTATACCTATATCCCCTTCTTTTTGGACCTCTCTCCTCCTTTCCCACCCCTATCTAGGTCATCACAGAGCACTGAGGTGAGCTCCCTGGGCTACACAACAGGCTCCCACTAGCTAGCTATTTTACACATGGTAGTGTATTTATGTAAAACCTAATCTCCCAATTCGTCCCATCCTCCCCTTCCCCTGCTGTGTCCACATGTCCATTTTCTACATCTATATCTCTATTCTGGCCCCAAAAATAGGTTCATCTGTACCATTTTTCTAGATTCCATTTATATGCATTAATATATGATTTTTTTTTCTCTTTCTGGCTTACTTCACTTTGTATGACAGACTCCAGGTCCATCTACATCTCTACAAATGACCCAGTTTCTTTCCTTTTTATGGCTCAGTAATATTCCTTTGTATATATGTACCACATCTTCTTTATCCATTCACCTATCATTGGACATTTAGCTTGACTCCATGTCCTGGCTATTGTAAAAAGTGCTGCAATGAACATTGGGGTACATATGTCCTTGTGAATTATGGTTTTTCAAGATAGATGCCCAGTAGTGGGATTGGTGGGTCATATGGTACTTCTATTTTTAGTTTTTTAAGGAACCTCCATACTGTTCTTCACAATGGCTGTATGAATTTACATTCCCACCAATGGTGCAAGAGGGTTACCTTCTTCCACACACTCTCCAGCATATATTGTTTGTAGATTCTTTGATGATGGCCATTCTGACCGGTGTGAGGTGATACCTCATTGTAGTTTTGATTTATATTTCTCTAATAATTAGTGATGTTGAGCATCTTTTCATGTGCCTGTTGACCATCTGTCTGTCTTCTTTGGTGAAATGTCTATTTAGGTCTTCTGCCATTTTTTAATTGGGCTGTCTGTTTATTTGACATTGAGCTCCATGTGCTGTTTGTATATTTTGGAGAGTAATCCTTTGTCCATTGCTTCATCTGCAAATATTTTCTCCCATTCTGAGGGTTGTCTTTTCAACTTGTTATGGTTTCATTTGCTATGCAAAAGCTTTTAAGTTTAATTAGGTCCCATTTGTTTACTTTTGTTTTTATTTTCATTACTCTAGGAGGTGGGTCAAGAGAGATCTTGCTGTGGTTTATGTCAAAGAGTGTTTTTCCTATGTTTTCCTCTAAGAGTTTTATAGTGTCTGGTCTTACATTTAGGTCTTTAATACACTTGGAGTTTAATTTTGTATATGGTGTTAAGTAGTGTTCAATTTCATTCTTATACATGTAGCTGTCCAGTTTTCCCAGCAACATTTACTGAAGAACCTGTCTTTTCTACATTGTAGGTTCTTGTCTCCTTTGTCATAGATTAGGGGATCATATGTACATGGGTTTATCTGTGGGCTTTCTATCCTGTACCAATGATCTATAGTTCTGTTTTTGTGCCAAAACCATACTGTCTTGATTACTGTAGCTTTGTAGTATACTTTGAAGTCTGGTAGCCTGATTAATCCAGCTCTGTTTTTCTTCCTCAAAATTGCTTTGGCTATTCAGGGTCTTTTGTGTTGCCATAAAAATTGTAAAAATTTTTGTTCTAATTCTGTGAAGAATGCATTGGTAATTTGATAAGGATTGCATTGAATCTGTAGATTGCTTTGGGTAGTATAGTTACTTTCACAATACTGATTCTTCCAATCCAAGTACATGGTATGTTTCTCCATCTGTTTACATCATCTTTGATTTCTTTCATCAGTGTTTTATAGTTTTCTAAGTATAAGTCTTTTTCCTCCTTAGGTAGGTTTATACCTGATATTTTATTCTTTATGTTGCAATGGTAAATGGGATTATTTCCTTGATTTCTCTTTCTGATTTTTCTTTGTTAGTGCATAGGAATGAAAGAGATTCCTGTGCATTCAGAAATTATTATTTGTATCCTGTGACCTTACCAAATTCATTGATTAGCTCTAGTAGTTTTCTGGTGGCATCTTTAGGATTGTCTATATATAGTATTGTGTCATATGCAAACAGTGACAGTTTTACTTCTTCTTTTCCAATTTGTATTCCTTTCATTTTTTTTCTTCTCTGTTTGCTGTGGCTAGGACTTCCAAAACTACTTTGAATAAGAGTGGCAGGAGTGGACATCCTTGTCTTGTTCCTGATCTTAGTGGAAATGCTTTCCGTTTTTCATCATTGAGTATGATGTTTGCTGTGGGTTTGTCAAATATGGCCTTATTATGTTGAGGTATCTTGCCTCTATGCTGACTTTCTGGAGAGATTTTATCATAAATTGGTGTTGAATTTTGTCAAAAGCTTTTTCTACATCTATTGAGATGATCATATGGCTACACTGGAATTGTTATTGAATCAGGTCCTGCTGCTCATCGCTTACAAAATCAATACTCTCAGATGTTGGTAGAAAGGAATTTGTCTTTAATCAGAATGCTGGCAATCTGAGGAGAAGGTAGAATCAACATCCCCCTAAAACCACCTCTGAATACTTTTGTCAGCCATGAAAGCTTTTAAAGAGAAACAGGAAAGTAATCTCAATTAATCATTGAGATAGTGGATCAGAGTCATCACCATCCCCACCGTGTGCAGACTTGTTGACTCCTCATTATATTTCTTTTGATGCTATCTTGTTCACACAGTTTATTCATGAGATTACTGAAGGGGAAGCTACGGAAGAGATCTGGTCATCTGTTAATTATTTATTCTTCATTTCTACTTCTTTGATCTATGGAAAGACCCAACAATTTAGGTAAAGTATTGTGTGATCAAAAAATTTGAAAGGTGTGCTAGGGCTAGAGATGAGTAGACAATGGGGGTTCCTGGTTTAAGGTTAGTGAGAATACAAAGGGGGGCCTCCTGCAGAGAGCTCTCTTCTGCAAAAAACTTCTTTTTTTGCCAAAAGGTGCTTACAGAATTTCCTTATTTGACATGTATGAGTTTTTCTTTTTCATTTTTGTTGTTGTTGTTCTATCTTGGTTTCTCAAGGTATAAGAGTGATTATGTATTTTAGGAAGTATTTAACTAATTTTCAAAAGCAACAATAAGTTGTATTTAATAGGTTTGCCAGATAACATTCAGGGCACCCAGTTAAACTGAATTTCAGATAAACAACAAATAATTTCCTATTTTATGTGTTGTATGTTTTTACAAAGATAACTAGTAAGTAGATATACTTTTCTAATTCAATGATAAACATGGTAATGAGCTTTCTTGGTACAGAAAACCCTTTTCACAGGCCTCTCAGCTACTGCATAAATACATTTTGTCAAATTGCAGACCATTTGGGCAGTATTAAGTTATTTTTTACTTACAAACCTTATTTTTCAGACTTAAATTATTGTATAAGAATGCAAATTTTTATAAACTCAGCATGTCAATCAACTTTTAAATTATAGGTTTTTATTTTGAAATGTAGTTAATTCAATTTCATAATTATTTTTTCAATGCAGTGAGTAACACAATTTATACTTTTTATGGACACTTTTTACTCTTGCTTCTGTTACATTTCTTTTGAGCTCCATACATAATTATTGGTTTTATGGCCTTCATATTTGCATCATTGTGCATGCTTTCTTATTTTTATTTTTCTCCAAATTAAAAAATGATTTTATAGTGGTCATTCCTGTGGTTGTTCCATCTTTGAATGGGATGAATTACATTACTGCATACTATTTTTCATCCGATAATTTTGCTGTCCCCCAAATACAGTTAAAAGTTCCTCTTTTATTTAATCTGCTCTGTTGTTTGATGTAAAGCTACATTAAAAATGGTATTATTTAGCAGATCACAGCCATGCATCACACCAGCACAGCTGTCTGCATGCTGTCAATAAAACCATTTGTCAAGTCCAATTCTAAAGTATGGTATTGTGGGTTATTAAGGGCATTTTCCCCCAATTTATGCATTTTGAGTATATGCTGTTTACATTACTGATGATTTCAGAGGTATATTTGCTTTAGGTTGTTGAGGAGGGGGAAATTTTCTTCCCTACCCCTCTTGAGTTCTTGTGGCTGGACTAATATTGAAAATGACATAAAACAGGTTAACAGGAGAAAGAGAAACAAATTTGAATTCATACACACTCAGGTCCTATAGAAATGAGACCTAAGAACTGACTAAAGGAGATAGTTTTTATACTTTTTAGACAAAAATGCAGTATAATTTTGAAGAATTGACAAGACAAAGAAACTTAGGTTTGCTGGGCCCCATTAGTGATGAATCTAAACAGAGCTTGGGCTTGGGGTAGTAAATTAAAGAAGTGACTATGTTTGTTTATATAGGCTTCTCTGGCCGGAATTCCTTATCTTTGGTGACGAGGTGTCCTTCTACCTCCAGATGCAGGAAATGCACCTTTCACATGAGAGGTTTATTTACTGCTTTCAGGGAGACAGGGAGGAGAGTCAGAGTGTCCCTTTTGCAATGGCCTTTTCTTATGTAAATTTAATTAATTTAATAATCAATATGCCATTGAGGCACATTTTGGGGTGGTTTACCCTGGGCCCCAACAATGCATAGCTGAATCTAAGACTTTAGACTGTCTTCCTCTCTTTACCCTTTTTCTTCTCAGGCTTCCTTCTGTGTAGTTCAGTTTCCTTCTGTGTAGTCATCACATTTTCTTCTATTGAACATAAATATCATTCATATGCCAGAATTGAGGGGCACCAGTAACCTCAGCACAACAGAGGGCTTCTTTCTTGAAAAACTTATACATCATTCAGGAGAAAGGTAACTTAATAGTTCCTTTTGAGTTTAATCTGGAAAACTTGCATAAAAATTGTCAGAAGAAGGGTGTTCTGTGATTCTTGAAGACAATCTCATATATACATATCTATGGCCAGTGTGCGTGGCTTATTGCAATTGTTTTCCCTTTCCTCCCTGCTTTAAAGGAAAGATGTTGGACAAAAAAAAAAACAATGAATACTTGTCTCTTTTATATTTTACCCCCTCTCTTCCTAGCCTTTATATATATACTACTCTTAGCATACATGAAATTCTACGAATTTATACATCTAAAATAATAAAACCATGAGAAATAAAACCAAAAAATTACTCAAAGGCAGGAACCAAAGTTATTCCAAGTTTCCAAAATTGAGTTCCAAATCCAGGATTTTGGGGTGCTACTTAGACCCAAAAATTCAGATCTGGAAGTAAATTCTGATTTAGTTTTTTTTTTCCCCAATAATGTTATCAACAAACACTGATCTTTCTGAAAGCAAAATATTCAGGGCTTGAAGAGAAACAAGTTAAATAGCAATGAAAAAATCTATTTGGAAATAGGAAAAGGGAATAGTGTTAGCCATTAGTGCTGATCACCAAGGCACCTTGTCTCCTTCTTGGCATGAAGAAGGGATTACACCTCACTGTCTTCTTTAAAGGTAGGCATGATGATGTGAATTGTTTTGCCAATGAATTGTAATTTGCAATTGTGGACTAAGAATGCCACCTGTCATTTCAGTAAACAAAGGATGTTGTGGCCATCAAGCCAGCAGCTACTACAGCCACACCCCGATGGCGATGGCGAGCCCTGAGGGAACTCACAATGGAAACAAACAGGATGCCCGCCATCAAGCAGTCAGCCACTGCAGCTGACCCCAACAATGCATCCTGAGGAGATTCGGGATGGGAAAGAACAGGATATTGGTCCTAGATTGCTGAGGTGCATATTAAAGGAATGATTTCAATGAGCCCAGACTCTTACATCTTCCCATACACAGAAAAGTACTAAATTCATTAACTTGAGATATCTGGTTTTCTTTAATTAATAGTAATCTTTTGATGTTCTGACAACCTGGTCTTATTACAAAACTCCTGTATACCCTGGATCCTCCCTTAGCTCTTCAGAGCAGTCCCTCAGAGCTGTTTGAGAGGCTGCCTCTCTTGAATTTCTCAAGTCCACTGAATAAAACATAGTTCTCAACTTGTACGTTGTGCATTTCTTTCAGTTGACAAAATCAAGTATGCAACTTTGGGACAATAGTGTTTTCTAGCCAAGAGGACATTCTCAGTCCACAGTGATTTTGACAGTCCATGTCCATATAGAGGTGAGAGGTTGAGCTATCAGTTGGAAGATTTGCACAAATCTACTGTGGGCTTTATGTGAATGAGAAATGAACTTATTTAGTGAAGCCACTGATATTCCTAGGATGTCTGTGTCTAAATATAACCTAGCTTGAAAAATATAGGAAACAATATATAATTTGCACTAGTTTATGTCACTTATTAAGACTTACCCTGAATTTGGAGAAAGCAACAACTTGCTCCACTGGTCACATAGTAAATTCTCTGTCCATCATTGTAGACAACTCTGGTTCTGCCTGAGAAGAGTTGATCAGCACCACAGGCTTCAGCACATTTTAAGGCTGCATATGGTTGCATACTTATAAGATACTTTATAACAGGGTTGGAATTTCTCTGGCAATAAATTTCCATATAATAATAATCAAATTGTGTTTTAAATTTCTGGGCATAAAATAAATAGCAACCAAAATCAAACATTTTCTGTTGTTGTTCAAGCAGGTAACAAATTTTGAATTTGAATACTGTCTGTGATTTTTGTCTTTCTTGGAAACAAGTCTCTCAACTTTGCCTAAAGCTTAACTGTTTGGATACCTCTATGGCATTTGTTTAGAAATAATAAACTGAGATGAAGATGCAGAGCTAATCTAGTCTCCCCCAAGCTGCCTCCTAATGGAAGATGCTTTGGATAGGGCTGAAAATATAGAGACATATTACTAACACCCAGGAAGAAGAAAGTTTCCTTTATACATGAAGGTTCTTCTGACTATTCTGAGAATTAAATTGACATGAGACAAACTAAGAAGAGAAAAATTTTTTTTAAAGTTTCATAGCATCTATACATGAGAGAGACCCAGGAAAATTGAGTAAATTGTCAAAATGTTAGAAACCTCACTTTAAATGTCATCTTCAGCTGATGACAAAAGATAATGTTGGGGATAGTGGTTTGGGACTTCAAAGGGGAAGAAGGCAATTCATATGGACATGGAAAAGCAAATATTTGGTAAACACGTTTTCTGGTTCATGCAGAGACAGTGGGACACAGAGTGGATTCTGATCATTAGGCTCTGCTGTGTTTCCCCAACCACATCTAGTTCATATTTCTTGCATATATCTCTGGTGATAGCTCAATTCTGGGAACAGACACTATATAATTTTTTTTTAGGCAGTTAGGGGGAAAGTCAAAGTTTCTTCCTGAGTCTTTTGGGACTTGATACTTTTAAGCTCTAAATAATCTGCATGCCAAAGAGATATTTTGCAGTGGCAAATTTTATTCCCTTACTTTAACTTTCTAAGGCAGGGGGTGCAACAGGAGATATTTTAGTTGAGTGATTAATTCAAGTTTCTTCGACTTTGATAAATCCTCCCAGGTGTCTATAGTATCACTTCTTGTTCTTCTGCCTCCCTGAATTTGAGCATTCACTATAGCTTGGTAAAGTTCTGATACTCAGCAATCAAGGATGTTGGCTTTAGATTTAAAAGACTAATAAATACCATGATGTTACTTTTTTCTTTTATCTATGTCAAACTAGAGTTTAAAATCCACAAAAAGTAGCTAAATCCCTCCATGTTACTAATAAATCCTTTAAATCCTCTCTGCCAGCATGTGATCTACACTGTCACTACACAAATACCAAAGATTCAATAGGAAAAGTTTGGAACTGTGACATGTCTCTCTGAATGGAACAAAGCCCATGAGCTTGAACTGGTTGTTGTCATGTATAGCTGCAGGCTCAGTTTTTCAGGTTTTCTGAATTTTCAAGGAGAATCAGGGAATTTAGTTTTTCTGTGAATTTTCCAAATTTTTAATTGAGTCAACTAAAAAAAAGCAAATTTGCATGTCAAATTAAACACATTTGTGAGCCAAATATGATCCATGAGCTACTAAATTGAAACTTCAGAACTACAAGTAAATCCATTCAACTTTCCTGAATGAACCAATGAGCAAATGAATGAATGCATTTCTCAACCAATTTGGCATGAAGAGGAAGGTTGACAGAGACATACGATACTGTGTTCAAAAGCACAATTGGATAATCAAAATGCCTGAGGTTACCTGAAGGGTAGCAGAATATGTCATCCTGCATATGACTGTAGGAGTTCATGACATGTCACACCAAAATATGCTGCTTTGATATACTGATGACTTTGAGCTTTTCAAGTAGGTACTTGAAAAATAGCAAATGCAGGGAGAAGCTTTCTCTGAACTCTCCTTATCTACCTAAAGACTGATCCTCTGAAAGAAACTCAGTTGTCATAAATCCTGTCCCTGGGAGTTTCATCAACCAGGGAAGATTGACTCTCATCACAGTAGAGGAAACTAGAGTGACACCACAAGCAGACAAACTTTGCCATAAACTATCACACCTCCCATTTATAATGCTAAGGAAGGACCCATTTATCTTTCCTAAAAATAATATACCTTCTCTAAGAAGCCTCCATCCTCCCTTCCTTTTTTAAGATGGTATTTAACTCTGAATTCTAAGCCACCTTGGGGAGTTACTTAATTTTCCCTGGGTATTTTTCATATACACATGAAGCATACATGGTAATAAGCCTCTGTTTGTTTTCTCTTGTTAAACTGTCTTTTATTACAGGGATCTTAGTTAAGGACTCAGAAGGATAGAGGGGAAATTATTTTTCCTCCCTGTATAAACTTACTAGATATCTGACCTTAGACAAATTGTAATATATACAATTTCTCTAGCCTTGTTTTCTCATCTGTAAAATGGGAAAACAACTGTACCTCATAAAATTGTTAAAAGGTTTAAGTGATGTAAAATTCAATATTTCAGTGCTAGGCAAAGAAGACCTTATTGAATTTTAGTTATAGAGTAAAGGGTAGAAATTGAAGATTTTCTGAAAGAAGAAAATTACTAAATTTGAAAATTCAATTGTAGAAAGTAAATGATGATTCTAAGATGACATTATGTTTTTAATTGAACTTGAACATTCTACAGCTGTTTAGGACAAATTTCACACAAAAATTTGTGTCAATACTTAACTCTATAATAGCTCAAAATTAGAAGCTAATCTTCAAGATATGTGGGCATTGATATTTTTATTGTCTACCATTTCTCCTGTTTTCACAGTTTACTGGCTAAAAGATCTGTGAAATTTACATTTATGTTCTAATTCTCATTGATTGAATTTTTGATCCTGTTTGTAGGTGACTGAGAGAATCTAAGAAATATTAGAAATGTATTCAGCTACAATAGAAATAGAAAAGAACATAAGAGAAGGAATTACTGGGAGAAAAGACTATAGATTTATCATTGCTTTAAGTGAGTCCTACTGTATATCTTATTTTCAATATATTTTCTTTCAAGAACATTAATTTCCCGTGCATATTCAACAACAACTTTGTGGAATTCTGACACTGTGAGCAATCTCAGCTTTAAAGGGACACTAATGAGCTGAGTATGGAATGTGAAATTCTGACTACTCATTCAAAATGAATTGCTCATGCAAATTGTTTTTAAAAGGCAGTTTCTTTATTTGTTTTTCAATGACAGAACAGTATGAATAGTACCTGAAAGTTCGATGCTGAAAGCTACTGTACATGAGGAAAAAAAAAAGTGCATTAAGTTATAAAAAATTATAACTGTTATTTTATCTTTTTAATATATAACATCATAAGAAGTATTACTTATTTGTTAGAGCACTATTTTCTGTAATTGTCGCTAGCTAAAATCTGAAACTGCATTGGAATATGCATTTGTAAATATATAAAAATATATAGAAGAAAGTAAATATTTTTCTCTGATTTATTAACATAATTTGCATACATTCTTACTCTGTGGTGACTTAAGACTTTAGTAATGTTTACATTTTTAATTATAAATCGTCACTTAATATGATGTTACTATGAATTTAAATGTAAATGATAAACTGTATGTATTTACTTAATAATGCATTAGATAAGCTTGAATTTAAGATTTTCCCCTGTATCTCATTAATTAGGGGACAGTGATTTAGGATACAATGTTAATAGGACTTTCTTGTATTTTTGTATTTATAGTGTTTGATTATAGGTCTAATTTAACATCATTCTATTTAGTAACTGACTACTAAGGTGGGCATTTAAACATTCATGCTTCCAAAAGTCATTATAATTAGTGTCTAATGTTCCACATAAATAAGGTTCTACACAAAATTAGCTAAGATCATGCATGCAAGAAGGGGGTCATTGGTATTTTGGGATTGGCTCCCATCCCCCCTCTTATGGGTAAACCTAGAAAACAAAAAAAAAGAAGACAAGGAAGGAAACAGGTTAACTATTTTATAAAAGTCCAAAACAAATATCCTGGAAGCAATAATAGATTCCAAAACTTTTTCTACTTATGACCATTTATCTGCATTTAAATTGCCTGATATTAATCAATAATGCTGTATTGTGACAGATTTCTCCCCCAATAGACTTTAATTTTGATTATCCTATGTGTCTGCAAATCTCCTCAAATTGTTCCCTGTTATTGACTGTTGAGTATCCCAAACTTGCAGAATATTCTGTGTCTCTTCTTTCTCCAGGCCTCCTAAAAATATTATCTATAGATTTCAACATTTCATCCAAGCTTTTTAAACTCCAGAACACACTGAGGTTTGTCACTTTATCATTCACCCCTACACTGACCTATTCAATCTTGTTAGGTAACGCATGATGGAGGACTGAATAGGCACCACAATAGTGAGTCAGACCTGGAATACAGTGACAAATATTGATAATAGATTCAGTTCCAGATATAATCGGCAAGTTTCTGATGTCCAGAAAAAAGCTGATACTCAGATGTGAGTAGTAGGAAAATCTATGAATCAAAACAGGAATATTTTTTAAAATGATGTATAGGAGGAATATATCTGGGGAGGAAACTGAAGTTCAAGAATAATAATAAAAAAACCAACAACTTCAAAGTGCCAACATAAAGGGAAAAATATCAAGTAACAAATAAGCAAATCAACAAACTCTTCTGGCAACTGGATGTTTAAAAAGCCATGTAATGTGGGCTATCACTGCTTATGGTACCAGAGCTCTTTATCCAGGTCAGAAATTGAAATTATCTAAGAAACTGAATAGTCTAAGAAATTGTTCTATGTCTTTTCTTCTCATTCTACTAACAAAATATTTTCTTGGTATTGACAGCAAGGTGCACATCATTTAATCCTTTGTGACACATTTTAAGTAATTTTATGTTAACTGTTTAAGCAATTCAAAATGTGCTTATGTTACTAGGTAGTAAAAAGTTTTATTAAGTGTACTTGTTTCAAAGGTGGAGAAAAATAATGTTAAAGTTACTTCTTTATATCATTTTAATGTACCCCATCATCAGTTCTACATACACGTAACTCCAGCATTTATTAGAACTCTAATCAGGCATTGTTCATTTTACTCCAGGCAATGTTTTCTCATTCTTTACTCCTGGCCTCTGTACTAGTAAATGAGAATTTTTAAATTTCTTCTCTTTCTTTGTATTAGTTTCCAGAATATTTTACCCTTTGACTATGAGTATGTTTCCAAGAAAATGAAACTATTCTTTGTGTGTTTGTGTGTGTGTATGTTGGGGAGGGAGAATATTCTTATATTTCTCTTTATTCCCTCCTACATTCTCTTCCTTCTATCTTTCCTTCCTCCCTTCTTTCCATCTTTTCTTCCTGACTTCAGAATGAATCTATGGATATTAATTTTACCCTTTGGGTTAATATCTAACAATACTTTATTCTGTTGCTCAAATTGTTCCAGCTTTAACCATTGAGAGCTCATTTAGTTGTCTCCTGTATAACTTTTACATACTTCCATCAGTGTGTGTATGTGTGTGTGTGTGTGTGTGTGTGTGTTTAACAAGCCTCTATTCAATGGCACTAAATCTTCTTAAAACATATATATTTTTTATCCCAGTCACAGAATAAGCCATTTATTCAAGTCACTCTGGTTCCTTTTATTGGAGAATCACATTAGAAATCAAGACAGGTGTGCTTGTTGCTACTGGGATATTGTTGCATCTAGGCCTTCTTAGCTTAGAGACAAAGGAATATATGCGATTATGCTAACTTGTATATATACACATGAATAATTACTTCTCCACTTAATGTCTGTACCTATAGTAAGCCGAACTCAAGTTTACATAGATCTCCAAATCTAAGCCACTACTACATGGATCATTCTAGCCTCCTTCTCTCTTGCTTATCTTCCATTCCAACAATGAGAATCCTGGTTCCCAGCATTTGTCATTCATATGTTTAATTCATTTCCAGTACACCTGTATAGCAGTATCAGAATTGCTAATCTGAATTGTATCCTTGTAAGAAGCAGCTTTATTAACTAGAATGTGGGACCCTGTACAATTCATTTTTTCTAAATCTTCTAGCCTCCATTAATTTCCACAGTTACTTAAGGAAGCATTTCTTTGCCTTTCAGTGAGATCGTTTCATATATTCGTCATACAGTTAGATTGTTTTGTCCTAATCTGCATTCAATCCTGGGATTCCCTCATCTCTTAAAAAAATTTTTAAGTTTTGCATACATTAAGATTCCCTCTCTGTGGTGTGAATTCCCATGGTCTTGACAATTATACAATGTTGTGTATCCACCATTAAAGTAATATAGATAACAGATTTACCACTTAAAAACTCTCTATGGTTTACCTAACCCAAAACTTACCTTCTATCCCACCCATGTCCTCTCTTCTCTGTAAACCACTGATCTCATTACTATTTCTATAATCTTTCAAAAATGTCTGTAATTGGACTCACACAGTATGTCACCTTTTCACACTGGCTTTTTTCACTTAGCAATATACATTTAAGATTTGTCCCTACATTTTTATGACTTGATAGGCCTTTTTAAAATCATTGAATAATATTGCATTGTGTGTAGAATTACCACAGTTTGTTTACCTATTAACCTATGGAAGGACATCTTTGTTGCTTCCAACTGCTGACAGTTATGAATAACCTACTTGAAACTTTTTTTTGAAACATCTTTATTGGAGTATAATTCCAATACTTAGTTTCTGCTGTATAACAAAGTTTAGTTTAGTTTATACAGCATTAGTTTCTGCTATATAACAAAGTGAATCAGATATATGTACACATATATCCCTATATCCCCACCCTCTTGCATCTCCCTCCCACCATCTCTATCCCACCCCTCTAGGTGGTCACACAGCACCGAGCTAATCTCCCTGTGCAATGCAGCTGTTTCCCACTAGCTACCTATTATATATTTGTTAGTGTATACATGTCAATGCTACTCTCTCACTTCATCCCATCTTACACTATCACCTCCCTGTGTCCTCAAGTCCATTCTCTACGTCTGCATCTTTATTCCTGTCCTGCCTCTAGGTTCTTCAGAAACATTATTATTTATTTTTAGATTCCATATATATGTGTTAGCACATGGTATTTGCTTTTCTCTTTCTGGCTTTCTCCACTCTGTATGCAGACTCTAGGTCCATCCACCTCAGTACAAATAGTTCAATTGTGTTTATTTTTATGGCTGAATAATATTCCATTGTATATATGTACCACATCTTCTTTATACATTCATCTATCGATGGACACTTAGATTGCTTCCATGTCTGGGCTATTATAAATAGTACTGCAATGAACATTGTGGTACATGCCTCTTTTTGAAATATGGTTGTATGCTTAGTAGTGGATTGCTGGGTCATATGATAGTTCTATTTATAGTTTTTTAAAGAACCTCCATACTGTTCTCCACAGTGGCTGTATCAATTTATATTCCCAAAAACAGTGCAAGAGAGTTCCCTTTTCTCCACACCCTCTCCAGCATTTACTGTTTGTAGATATTTTGATGATGGCCATTCTGACAAGTGTGAGGTGATACCTCATTGTAGTGTTTTTTTTTTTTTTTTTTTTTTTTTTTTTTTTTTTGCGGTACGCGGGCCTCTCCCTTTGCGGAGCAACAGGCTCCAGACGCACAGCCTCAGCGGCCATGGCTCACCGGCGCAGCCACTCCGCGGCATGTGGGATCTTCCCAGACCAGGGCACGAACCCGTGTCCCCTGCATTGGCAAGCAGACTCTCAACCACTGCGCCACCAGGGAAGCCCCTCACTGTAGTTTTGATTTGTATTTCTCTAATTATTAGTGATATTGAGCATCCTTTCATGTGTTTGTTGGCAATCCATATATCTTCTATGGAGAAATGTCTATTGAGGTCATTAGACCTGCCCATTTTGGACTGGGTTGTTTGTTATTTTGAAATTGAGCTGCATAAGCTGCTTGTATATTTTGGAGATTAATCCTTTGTCAGCTGCTTCATTTGCAAATATTTTCTCCCATTCTGAGAGTTGTCTTTTTGTCTTGTTTATGGTTTCCTTTGCTGTGTAAAACCTTTTAGGTATCATTAGGTACCATTTGTTAATTTTTGGTTTTATTTCCATTTCTCTAGGAGGTGGGCCAAAAAGGATCTTGCTGTGATTTATGTCATAGACTGTTCTGCCTAAGTTTTCCTCTAATAGTTTTATAGTGTTTGTCCTAATATTTAGTTCTTTAATCCATTTTGAGTTTATTTTTGTATATGGTGTTTGGTAGTGTTCTAATTTGATTCTTTTACATGTAGTTATCCAGTTTTCCCAGCTCCACTTATTGCAGAGGCTGTCTTTTCTACATTGTATATTTTTGCCTCCTTTATCAAAGATGAGGTGACCATATGTGCATGGGTTTATCTCTGGGCTATTTATATTGCTACTTTTGTGCCAGTAAGTACCATACTGTCTTGAATACTGTAGCTTTGTAGTATAGTCTGAAGTCAGGGAACCTGATTCCTCCAGCTCCATTTTTCTTTCTCAAGATTGCTTTGGCTACTCAGGGTCTTTTGTGTTTCCATACAAATTGTGAAGTTTTTTATTCTAGTTCTGGGAAAAATGTCAGTGGTAGTTTTATAGGGACTGCATTGAATCTGTAGATTCCAGTAGTAAAGCCACTTTCACAATATTTATTCTTCCAATCCAAGAACATGCTATATGTCTCCATCTGTATCATCTTTATTTTCTTTCATCAGTTTCTTATAGTTTTCTTTATACAGGTCTTTTGTCTCCTCAGGTAGGTTTATTCCTACATATTTCATTCGTTTTGTTGCAATGATAAATGGTAGTGTTGCCTTAATTTCACTTTCAGATTTTTCATCATTTGTGTTTAGGAATGCAAGGGATTTCTTTTTTTTTTTTTTAATTCCTTTACTTTTGGCTGCATTGGGTCTTCGTTGTTGTGTGTGGGCTTTCTCTAATTGCAATGAGACATAGCTACTCTCCATTGCAATGTGTGGGCTTCTCATTGTGGTGGCTTGTCTTGTTGCAGAGCATGGGCTCTAGGCATGCAGACATCAGTAGTGTGGCACATGGGCTTCAGTAGTTGTGGCTCGTGAGCTCCAGAGCACAGGCTCAGTAGTTGTGGTGCATGGGCTTAGTTGCTCTGCAGCATGTGGGATCTTCCCAGACCAGGGCTTGAACACATGTCCCCTGCATTGGCAGGCAGATTCTTAACCACTGCACCACCAGGGAAGTCCCTGCAAGAGATTTCTTTGCACTAATTTTGTATCTTGCTACTTTACCAAATTCATTGATTAGGTCCAGTAGTTTTCTGGTAGCATCTTTAGGATTCTCTATGTACAGTATCATGACATCTGCAAAAAGTGACTGTTTTACTTCTTCTTTTCTGATTTGGATTCCTTTTATTTATTTTTCTTCTCTGATTACTGTGGCTAAAACTTCCAAAACTATGTTGGATGATAGTGGTGAGACTGGGTGTCCTTGTCTTTTTCCTGATCTTAGAGGAGATGCTTTCAGTTTTTCACCATTGAGGATGATGTTGGCTCTGGGTTTATCGTATATGACCTTTATTATGTTGAGGTAAGTTTCCTCTATGCCTGCTTTCTGGAGGGTTTTTATCATAAGTGGGTGTTGAATTTTGTTGAAAGCTTTCTCTGCATCTATTGAGATGATCGTATGGTTTTCATCCTTCAGTGTGTTAATATGGTGTATCACATTGATTGATTTGTGTACATTGAAGAATCATTGCATTCCTGGGATAAACCCAACTTGATCATGGTCTATGATCCTTTTAATCTGCTGTTGGATTCTGTTTGCTTGTATTTTGTTGAGGATTTTTGCATCTATGTTCATCAATGATATTGGCCTACAGTTTTCTTTTTTTGTGACATCTTTGTCTGGTTTTGGTATCAGGGTGATAGTTGTCTCATAGAATGAATTTTGGAGTGTTCCTCCTTCTGCTATATTTTGGAAGAGTTTGCGAGGGATAGGTGAGGTGTTAGCTCTTCTCTAAATGTTTGAGAGAATTCACCTGTGAAGCCATCTGGTCCTGGGCTTTTGTTTTTTGGAAGATTTTTAATCACAGTTTCAATTTCAGTGCTTGTGATTAGTCTGTTTATATTTTCTATTTCTTCCTGGTTCAGTCTCAGAAGGTTTTGCTTTTCTAAGAAGTTGTCCGTTTCTTCCAGGTTGCCCATTTTATTGGCATATAGTTGCTTGTAGTAATCTCTTCTGATTCTTTGTATTTTTGCTGTGTCAGTTGTTACTTCTCCTTTTTCGTTTCTAATTCTGTTGAGTCTTCTCCATTTTTTTCTTGATGTATCTGGCTAATGGTTTATTAATTTTGTTTATCTTCTCAAAGAACCAGCTTTTAGTTTTATTGATCTTTACAACTGTTTCCTTCATTTTTTTTCATGTATTTCTGACATGATAGTTATGATTGCTTCCCTTCTCCTAACTTTGGTTTTCTTTGTCCTTCTTTCTCTAATTGCTTTAGGTGTAAAATTAGGTTATTTGAGATTTTTCTTGTTTCTTCAGGTAGGATTGTATTGTTATAAACTTCCCTCTTAGAACTGCTTTTGTTGCATCTCGTAGGTTTTGTGTCATTGTGTTTTCATTGTTATTTGTTTCTAGGTATTTTTTTGATTTCCTCTTTGAGTTCTTCAATGATCTCTTGGTTATTTAGTAGTATATTGTTTAGCCTCCTGTGTTTGTATTTTTTACAGTTTTTTTTTTCCTGTGATTGATATCTAGCCTCATAGCATTGAGGTTGGAAAAGATACTTGGTATTATTTCAATTTTCTAAAATTTATGAAGGCTTGATTTGTGATCCAAGACATGATCTACCCTGGAAATGTTCCATGAGCACTTGAGAAGAAAGTGTACTCTGTTGTGTTCGGAGGCAATGTCAATGTCCTACAAATATAAGTTAAGTCCATCTTGTTTAATGTGTCATTTAAAGCTTGTGTTTCCTTATTTATTTTCATTTTGGATGATCTGTCCATTTGTAAAAGTGGGGTTCAAAGTTCCCTACTATTATTTTGTTACTGTCAATTTCCCTTTTGCAGCTGCTAAAATTTGCCTTATGTGTTGAGGTGCTCCTATGTTGGGTGCATAGATATTTACAATTGTTATATCTTCTTTGTGGATTGATCCCTTGATCATTATGTAGTGTCCACCTTTGTCTCTTGTAATAATCTTTATTTTAAAGGCCATTTTGTCTGATATGAGAATTGTTACTCCAGCTTTCTTTTGGTTTCCATTTGCATGGAATATCTCTTTCCATCCCCTCACTTTCAGTTTGTATGTATCCCTAGCTCTGAAGTGGGCCTCTTGTAGACAGCATCTTGTTTTTGTATCCATTCAACCAGTCTATGTCTTTTGGTTGGAGCATTTAATCCGTTTACACTTAAGGTAATTATCAATATGTATGTTCCTATTACCATTTTCTTAATTGTTTTGGGTTTGTTTTTGTAGGTCTTTACCTTCTCTTGTGTTTCCTGCCTAGAGAGTTTCCTTTAGCATTTGTTGTAAAGCTGATTTGGTGGTGTTGAATTCTCTTAACTTTTGCTTGTCTATAAAGCTTTTAATTTCTCCATTGAATGTGAATGAGATCCTTCCTGGGTAGAGTAATCTTGACTGTAGGTTTTTCCCTTTCATCACTTTAAATATGTCCTGCCCCTCCCATCTGGCTTGTAGAGTTTCTGCTGAAAGATCAGCTGTTAACCTTATGGGGATTCCCTTGTATGTTATTTGTTGCTTTTCCTTTGCTGCTTTTAATATTTTTTCTTTGTATTTAATTTTTCATTGTCTGATTAATATGTGTCTTGGAGTGTTTCTCCTTGGATTTATCCTGTATGGGTCTCTCTGTGATTCCTGGACTTGATTGACTACTTCCTTTCCCATGTTAGGTAAGTTTTCCACTATAATTTCTTTAAATATTTTCTCAGTCCCTCTCTTTTTCCCTTCTTCTTCTGGGACCCCTATAATTTGTATGTTGGTGTATTTAATATTGTACCAGAAGTCTCTGAGACTGTCTCAATTCTTTTCATTCTTTTTTCTTTATTCTGCCCTGCTGTAGTTATTTGCACTCTTTTATCTTCCAGTTCACTTATCCATTCTTCTGCCTCAGTTATTCTGCTATTGATTCCTTCTAGAGAATTTTAAATTTCATTTATTGTGCTGTTCATCATTGTTTGTTTGCTCTTTAGTTCTTCTAGGTCCTTTTTAAATGTTTCTTTTATTTTGTCCATTCTATTTCCACAATTTTGGATCATCTTTACTATCATTACTCTGAATTCTTTTCCAGGTAGACTGCCTATTTCTTCTTCATTTGTTTGGTCTGGGGGGGTTTTACCTTGCTCCTTCATCTGCTCTGTATTTCTCTGTCTTCTCATTTTGCTTAACTTACTTTGTTTGGGGCACTCTTTTTGTAGGCTGCAGGTTTGTAGTTCCTGTTGTTTTTGGTGTCTGCCCCCATTGGCTAAGGTTGGTTCAGTTGGTTGTGTAGGCTTCCTGGTGGAGGGGACTGGTACTTGTGTTTTGGTAGATGAGGCTGGATCTTGTCTTTCTGGTGGGCAGGACCGTGTCCATTGGTGTATTTTGGGATTTCTGTGACCTTATTATGATTTTAGGCAGCCTCTCTGCTAATGGTTGGTATTGTGCTCCTGTCTTACTAGTTTTTTGGCATGGGGTTTCCAGCCCTGGAATCTGCTGACCATTGGGTGGAGCTGGGTCTTTGCATTGAGATCGAGATCTCTAGGGAAGCACTTGTCAATTGATATTATGTGGTGCCAGGAGGTCTCTGGTTGTCCAATGCCCTGAACTCTGCTCTCCCACCTCACAGGCTCAGGCCAGACACCAGGCCAGAGCACCAAGACCCTGTCATCTGCGCAGCTCAGAAGAAAAGGGAGAAAAAAATAAAGAAAAATATTTTTTAAAATACTAATAATAATAAAAGAAGAGAGCAACCATACCAATAAACAAATCCAGCCATGATAACAAGCTCTAAAAACAATGCTAAGATAAACATAGAAATCAAAAACAAATCAGTCTCAGACAGCAAACCTCAAGTCTACAGTTGCTCCCAAAGTCCACTGGCTCAAGTTTGAGATGATTGGTTGTCTATTCAGTTATTCCACAGATGCAGGGTACATCACGTTTATTGTGAGGATTTAATCTGCTGTTTCTGAGGCTACATAGATAAATTTCCCTTTCTCTTCTTTATTCACACAGTTCCTGGGGTTCAGCTTTGGTTTTGGCTCCACCTTTGAGTGTAGGTTGCCCTCAGGCATCTGTTCCCACCCATACAAGTTGGGGTTAAAGCAGAAGTTGACTAGGGGACTCTGGCTCATTCAGGCTTGGGGGAAGGAGGTGTACGGTAGTTATAATTGGAATACAGGGTGAGTCTACAATGGCAGAGGCCAGCATGACATTGAAACAGCCTGAGGCACTCCGTGTGTTCTCCTGGGGAAATTGTCCCTGAATCCTGGGACACTGGCAGTGGTGGGCTGCACAGGCTCCCCAGGAGCAGGGTGTGGATAGTGGCCTGTGCTTACACACAGGATTCTTGGTGGCTGTGGCAGCAGTGTTAACATTTCATGCCCGTCTCTGGGATCTGAGCTGATAGCGATGGCTCACTCCTGCTCTGGAGCTCGTTTAGGTGGTGCTCTGCCTTCTGTGGGCAGACAGGGAAGGATTCCCCTCTCCTCGCAAATCCTAAAACAATGGTCTCTTGCCTCTTAGGCAAGTCCAGGCAAGTCCAAGTCTTGCCTCTTAGAAAAGACCAGACATTTTCCCTGACTCCCTCCCTCTGTGGTGCACTAGCTCCCTTTTGGCTGTGTTCATGCAGCCAACCCCAGTCCTCTCCCTGGCATCTGAACTCCGAAGCCAGAGCCTCAGCTCCCAGCCCCCACCCACCCCAGTGGGTGAGCAAACAAGCCTCTCAGGCTGGTGAGTGCTGGTTGGCACTGATTCTCTGTGCGGGAATCTTTTTACTTTGTCCTCTGCATCCCTGTTGCTGCACTCTCCTCCATGGCTCTGAAGCTAACCCCCCGCCCATCTGCCATCTCCACCAGGGAAGGGGCTTCCTAGTGTGTGGAAACTTTTCCTCCTTCACAGCTCCCTCTCAGAGATGCAGGTCTCATCCCTATTCTTTTGTCTGTTTTTTTTTTTATTTTTTATTTTGCCCTACCCAGGTACATGGGGATTTTCTTGCACTTTGGGAAGTCTGGGATCTTCCATCATTGCTCAGTAGGTGTTCTGTAGGAGTTGTTCCACATGTAGATATATTGTTGAGGAGAAGGTGATCTCCACTTCTTAATCCTCCACCATCTTGAAGGTCCTCCCAAACCTACTAAAAACTTTTCACATGGTTTTGTGAAAATATGTCCTGGATATATTTTGTTTTGTTAGAATTTTACCTGAGTATTTTTTGGTGCCATTATAAATGGTTTGGTTTTATAAATCTCTAATTCCAAGTGTTCCTTGATGGAATATAGGAAGTCAATCGAGTTTCTATATTTACCTTGTATCCTAAAATCTCACTATATTGCTTATTTATTCCAGTTTGTGTGTGTGTGTGGTGTGTGTGTGTGTGTGTGCATTCTTTGAGATTTTTTAGATAGGCAATCATTTCAATTGAGAACAAAGAGAGCTTTATTTTGTCCTACCCTATATATTTTTTCATTGTTTTCTGTCTTATTGTACTGCCTAGGTCTTCCAGTATGATGTTTAATAAGAGTGTTAAGCAGGAACAATCTTGCCTTAAACTTAGGGAGAAGTTACCCAGTTTCTTGCCATTAAGTACAATGCTAGGTGTAGGACTGTTGAAAATATTTTTACCAAATTAATAAAATTCACCACTATTGCTATTTTGCTGAGAGGTTTTATCATGAATAGGAATGGGTAGTGGAGTTTTTCAGATGATGTTTCTGCCTCTATTTATCTAATGATTTGTTTTTTCTTTTTTCACTAATTAATATGATGAATTTCATTAAGTTATTTTTAAATTCTGAACTAGCCTTCCATACCTGAAAGATATCCTACTTGGCTATAGTGTATAATTAGTTGTATACATTGTTGGAATACATTTCATAATATTTTTTGAGGATTTTTACATCCTGGTTCATGAGGCACATGGCTCTATGCATTTCCTTTCTTATCTTAATCTGGTTTACATAGAAGAGTAATGCTGGACTCATAAAGTGAGCATATTTCCCTCTGCTTTTATTTTCAGTAATAGATTGTGGAGAATAAAATCATTATTTCTTTACCTTAAAAGTTCGGTAGAATTCAACCACCAAAACATTTATGCTGTTTTTTTTAAAAAAATAAATTTATTTATTTATTTGTATTTTGTTTGGGGCAGCTCTGGGTCTTTATTGCTGTGTGCAAGTTTTCTCTCATTGTGGCGAGCAGGGGCTATTCTTCATTGTGGTGTACAGGCTTCTTATTGTTGTTGTTTCTGTTGTTGTGGAGCACAGGCTCTAGGTAGGTGGGCTTCAGTAGTTGTGGCACATGGGCTTAGTTCCTCCACAGCATGTGGGAACTTCCCAGACCAGGGCTTGAACCTGTATCCCCTGCATTAGCAGGTGGATTCTTAACCACTGTGCCACCAGAGACGTTCCTGTGTTTTTTTTTTTGAAGGTCAATAATTATTGGTTTAAATATATACCTTTTTTAGATTATCTATTTTTCCTTATGTGAGCTTTGGAATATTTTTTCTTTCAAGGAATCAGTTCATATTATCTATGTTATCAAATTTGTAGGCACAGAGTTGTTAATATTATTTATAACAATGTTTTAGTATTAACTGAGCATCCATGGGATCAATAGTGTTAAACCCTCATTCACTACTGATCTTGATAATTTTTCTTGCTATTTTTTTCTTGATTAGCCTGGCTAGATTCTTATCAATTTTATTATTCTCATGAAAAAGTCAGGTTTTGATTTTATTGATTGTCTATATTGTTTTCCTATTTTCATTTTCATTGATTTTTGCTGTAATTTGTATTATTTCTTTTCTATTTTTTGTTTTCAGCTCAAATTGCTCTTATTTCTCTAGTTTTATAAGGTGAAGACCTAGATTATTAATTTAAAAACTTGTTTATTTCTTAATGTATTCATTTAAATTAATAAATTTTTCTATATGCACTGTTTTTGTTGAGTACCACAAATTCTCATATAATTATTTTCATTTGCATTTAGTTCAAGTATTTTAAATTTTTTCTTGAGACTTTACCTTTGATGTGTGATCAGTTTAGATGTGTGTTGTTTAATCTTCAAATATTTAAGTATTTTCCAGATCTGTTTCTATTATTTATTTCTAGTGTAATCTCATTGTGGTCAGAGAACATACTTTATATGATTGTTATTCTTTTGTATTAGTTAAGGTGTATTTTATGACCCAGAATGTGGTCTGTCATGGTGAATGTTTCATGTGATCTTAAGAAAAATATGTATTCTGACACTGTCAATGTAGTATTCCTTCCTAAGAGTCAATTAGATCAAGTTTATCAATAGTGCCCTTCAGGTCAACTATGTCTTTACTGATTTTCTGTCGGCTTGGTCTACTAATGTCTAAAAATTGGTTATGGCAGTCTCCAGTTATAATAATGGAGTTGCTTATTTGTCCTTGCAGTTCTATCAATTTTTGCCTCATCTATTTCAATACTCTTTTATTAGGTGCATACATGTTAAAAAATTTTATTTTTTCTTTGACAATTGACCCCTTTACCATCATGTAATGTCTCTTTGTCCTTGATAATTTTCCTTGCATTATAGTCTGTCATGTCTGATATTACTATAGTAACTCCAGATTTCTTTAGGTTAGTGTGAGCAAGGTGCATCTGTCTCTACCCCATATACTTTTAACAAATGTGAATCTTTAAATTTATAGTGAGATTCTTGTAGAAACATATAATTGGGTCTTGCTTTTTAAAATCTTCCCTGGCAATCTCAGTCTTTTAATTGGTATATTTAAACCAATTACCTGAAAGTGATTACTGATATATTTGGATGAATATCTACCATATTCAAAACTTTGTCTCCTAATTGTTTTCTTTACCTCTTTTCCTGATATCTCTGGTTTTAATGGAAATTTTTATAATTTCATTTTCTGTCCCCTCTTAGAATATCAGTTGTATTTTAAAAAATGTTTTGTTGTCCTAGGTTTTGCAATATACGTTTAGAACTAGACTATGTATAGCTAAACCTTTAAATAATAGTAAACTGCTTAACATGTATTGCAAATACTCTATAACATATTTCTATTTCATCACTCGCATCTCGTAACAATAGTGATTCTTTTCACTTTTTCATATGGTATAATCAGAATATATTGTTACTATTATTATTTTAAACACAGCCTTACTGTTTAGCTTAATTAAGAATAAGGGAATTAAATATTTAACTCTACATTTTAAATTCTTTCTTTGAAGTTCTTACTTTAAGTAGATCCCAATTTATGACTATGTTAATTTTCCTTCTTTGTGAAAATTTATTTTATTATTTATTGCAGGCTAGGTTGGTGGCAATGAACTTCTTCTTTTGGTTGGTCTGAGAAATACTTTATTTCTCTTTTACTTTTGAAAGATAATTTTGTTGGATATAGAATTTTAGGTAGATGGTTTTTGTTTCATTCTTAAAATGTTGACACCTTTAGTATTTCACTCCACTTTCTTCCTGTTTGCATGGTTTCTGACTAGAAGTCTGCTGTAATTCTCATTGCCATTCCTTTGTAACTAAGTTGTCCTCATTCTCACTGATTTCTTTTGAAATTTTCACATTGTCTTGGTTTCTGCAGTTTGAGTATGAAGTGTCTACATGTAAATTTTCTTGAGATTACTGTATCTGTGGTTTGTTAATTGTTGTCTGTTATTAATTTTGGAAATACCTTGACCACTATTATTTCAATATATCCTCTGCTCAGTTCTATCTTAGTTATCCTTCTGGTATTCCAATTACTTAGGTTTACTGCTTTTGTAATTATTTCAGACTGATTTACTAGTCAAATAATATTAACACATTGATCATAGTTATTTTAAATTCCTGGTCTCATATTTCCAAAATCTATCATATCAGGGTTTGGTTCTGATGCTTACTGTCTCTTCTGACTGTGTTTTTACCTGTCTATTAGCATGTCTTATCACTTTTGGTTTAATGCTAGACATGTTTTGAGTAACAGGAACTGATGTAAAAAGGCCTTTAGTGTGAGGTTTTATGTTCAATTGACTGGGAGTCGGGCTGTGTTTACTTTTGTATAACAGTGCTTCCCAAGAGATCCTAATTTATTATCATCCTTATTTTTGACTCTTCTGTTGTGCTGGGTTTCCATAACAACTCCTGCCTAGATAGAATCTGTGTATTGCAGATCTTTCATTGTTATCATACTGGAGACTTTTTGATATATGTTAATGTGTTAAAAAGCAGAAATGTTTTATATTATGATGAAATCTCAGTCTTTTCATGGGTATGTGTCCATGGGCTATTATTTTCACAAATGTTTCTTAGCTTTACCTCCCTACCCCCGACCTCCAGTCAGATAGGAAAGAAAGCTGAACAGAGTTTGGTAAATGCCTTTCCCTTTATGTAAGACAAGGTACTGGTAAATTCTTTTTCTGTGGAGAGTAGGCTTTATTAAGGGGAATACTCTGAATGTATTTTTTAAATGGTTCATTTTCCCCTCACTTGCCAGTCAAGTTTTATTTTTTTTTTCTTGGCCTTCACTCTAAGAACATTGAGGAGTTCCCAGAATAAAAACCCAAAAATGTGGTGGGTTATCCTAAGTGTGTTCCCCCTCCCAGGAGTTTTGTATTCTCATACTAATGTAAATCGATCTTCAAAATTTTTTCAAAATTACCAATTAGATGTTTGTAATCATTTATAACTCCAGTGACTATGGCTCCTGGTAAGCAGATCTCAGCTGTGATTCTGTATACATGCCTATCTCCAGATTTGGGGGTGGTGGTTTGCCCTGCAATTTCAATTCTTTGCTGAGGCCAAGAAAAGTCTTTGATTTGCAATTTGTTCATCTTTCTCTTGCTAAAGCGTAGTAAGTTGTCCTCATCCTCACTGGTTTCTTTTGAAACGAATAGCAGTGAGAATTTCCAAGCTCTTTACACATTAAAGCTGAAACTGGAAGTTTAAAACATGTTATGTTTTAAAGCTACAATATGAAATTCAGAGAAACTTCTGATCTACATTGCCATTCTAATGTAGTGTATACATCAGTCAAAATAATCTACACTATGCTCATTTAGATTGAACATGAAATAATTCTCAGAGCTTTATAACAATAATGGTCTGCATCTTGCTTATGTTATAGGCGAGTTAGGTGTGCCTCTAATCTTACATTCCATTATTCAAGAATTCTGGTTAAAGAATAACCCCTCTCTGTAACATGGTTTGTCTTGAAGTAAGAAAGGAAAAAGATAGTGAGGCTACATTATTTTTAAAATATTCTGCTTGGAATTAGAATGTCACTTTTATATTTCATTAGCCTAAATGAGTTACATAGGCAAAGTTGCTCTCAATAGTGAGGGAAATGTCCTACTACCACTACTGAGAGGCCACATAGAGTGGGTTTCTGAACAAAAGTAAAATCTAATACAATTAGTGATACAGATGTTCACTTGCCAAGGAGGAAAGTGAGCATCATTTCTTAAAGCTATGTCATATTTGAATGTTTTTAATCTGCCTTAAATATTATTGTAGTTCATAGTTAACTGAGTACATAATATCTTATTTCTCCTTAATCTTATGGATCTAACCCCTTAATCTTTTGCTTCATGCACTTCCTTACTTTTTGTTCTTTCTTCCTTTTATTTTTTTCTTTCTTTCAATCTTCCATAAACCTATAATTTTTACCACTTACTCAACTAAATTGTTTTTCAAATTATGAACGTCTTTGACCTGGATGATGGCAATAGCCTCTTAAGTGTTTACCACTCATTATGTTACTAATTTCCACCATCATAAGCTATTCTCCACAGTGCAGCAATTATGACCCTTTTAAAATTGGATTTCTTTTTTTTTCTTCAGAAAAATCGTTCTATAGCTTTCTATATTATTTGCAATATTATCCAAAGTCCATATGTGACTTATAGACGCCAACATATCTAGAACTTGGTTGTCTATTAGGTCTCAACACCAATAACTCCTTTCCTTGTATGATTTTCTTCAGTTGTACTGACTCACTTGCTCATCTCAAATGTGACAAGCCTTCTCCTGACTTGGATTCTTAGAACTTTTGTGTTTGATTGCCTGTGATGCTCTTCCTCCAGAGGGCCATTTAGCTGCCATTTGTCACTTTCTTCAAGAATCTGCCTAAGTTCTCCTTTTCATAGGGACTTTTTACTGGCATATGTCACAGCTAGACACATGTATCCTTGTTTAATTTTTTATAAATTGTCTTTAAGTTGAATGTAAGCTCCATGAAAATAAGGATCAAGTCATGCTTCTTTAATGTCCCCAAAAATTCAGAAACATGTTAGGTGGTCAACAGGTATTTATTAAATAAATAAAGGAAAGAAGATATACTTTTCAGTATAATTTCACATATGTGTTATATGTGTGTATGTATATTCTAATTTATTTGCTATTTAAAATAATTAACAGAAAATTCAATTATCTGTTCTCTTAGTTTAGTTAGATTCATTAATGTCTTCATAATGATGATCAACAAAACTGATATGTGATATATGAAAGAATTTCATTATTTTATTCTTAGTCAAAAAGTATGGTGTTTACTATCATCAAGGCAATAGTCTAACTACTGACAATGTAACACCAAAGAAGAAAAAGTCTCTTATCCTTTGAAAGCTACATTTTAGTTGGATGGAGTCAGTAATAAAGAAATAAATGTCACTATACAAAATAATAGTCTCTGATAAGTAAAATACACATAATCAAAATAGGGCAATAAGCTAGAAAATGAGTGGATGAGTAGACTGCTGAAGAAAGAAGTATCAGTTCAAAGACAATAATTATCAAAATGTCTTGGTTATGTCTCCTTTTCTAATATATAGTCACCATAGAAAATGGCTGAATGTTTCTTTGGAGAAGCCTAGAAGGAAGCCCTAAAGGATACATTTTTACAGTGTAGCAGGGTTCTTCCTCACAGAACCCTGTTTCTTTTTCTTATGAAGGGCTTTGGGACTTTGGCTCAAGCTTGGGAGTTACTTTAGGAGTTCTAGCTTTCTATTGTGGTGGCTGAAGTCATACTTCCCACTAATAGAACCTTAAAAAATTCAAAAATTATATTATTTCATGTTTTCTTGAATAGATGTTGGACTTAAAAATTCATTCAATAGAAAACATTAATATTTGATGCATATAGGCAAGGAAAATGTGATAAACTGTTTACTCCTTTACATAAACTGTTTAAATAGGTAACATGGTTAAATTACAATTTTCTATGTATAATTTCTGAATGTGCAATGATTCTGTGGCATTCCCTGTGGGAAAAGGTATCTGATTCAGGTGTTATCCTCAAAGAATGGCTTGTGGTTATTTTTTGTTTTGTTTTGTTTTGTTTTGCGGTATGCAGGCCTCTCACTGTTGTGGCCTCTCATGTTGTGGAGTACAGGCTCCGGACACACAGGCCCAGTGGCCATGGCTCACAGGCCCAGCCACTCCACGGCATGTGGGATCTTCCCAGACTGGGTCACGAACCTGTGTCCCCTGCATTGACAGGCGGACTCTCAACCACTGTGCCACCAGGGAAGCCCAATGGCTTGGTTTTTAAGACTCAATATCTGCAGCAAAATTTTTATTTCTATCATCAAACAAGACCTTTGAAAAGCATGGGAGGAGAAAATAACCTGGCAGAAGACATGAGAAATGATAATAGAAAATCTATCAAATGACCTAAAGAGAATTACATTTTGAATGCAAACTACATACTATAAGAGCGTATGTGGAGTTCAATCATAGGCATGGAAGAATAAGGGGTGGTGTTTATGATTGGTTTCATCTATTCTGGTCTTTTAACTGTCAGCTCATGGCTGACAAGTTGAATAATTGGAGAATGTGTCTGATGGCTAAAAACAGAATGTTTTATTTTATGTGATTTGGAGCCTGGTTTTCACCTGGACTTTTGAACAGTTTCAGAAAGAAAAATAATGGGCATCTATTCTTAGTTTCCCAAAATTGTAAAAGTAAATTAATTTTCCTTGTGACAAATTGTCAAAAAATAAACTGCCTACTCTTCACATAGCATAGAGTTTTGAAAACTGTGTCTGATCTGATAAAAATAAAATACTGATGAGTGGTATTTAGACATTTTATAGTGACATATGTGTTTTTATTTTTTATAAATGTGCTTGCATGTGACATGATAATTTTTTCAGATAATTACTTATTATTGATGAGCAACATAATTATTCTTTGAGCAAATGCATGTATAATTTAGTGCTACTTATGCTACCACAGCTGCTGCTACTGCTATACCATACAAGTTTTTTTTGCTCTTTTAGTACTTCTTTGTCTTATCCATAGATAGGAACATCTATTTTCTTTTTCTCTCCTTCTATCTTTCCTTTTTTTTTTTTTTTAAGAGCACTGCACCACCTTTCCACATAATGAAAAGCTATCCAGTTACCATATGTGTGAGGATAAATTACTCAAGCCTTGCTTTTGATGAGAAAGGATAGATTAGATAGTTATTGTCTCATTCCATAAAATCTTAGCTAAATGACAATTATGAAGTTACACACTGTTTTAGAAAGTTCTGTTAAATTGTGTTAGATATCACTCTTCACCCATATTATGCACTTTTCCATATGAGGAAGAAAGATAGTGATAGAAGAAAGGAGAATGAAAAGGAGGGTGGAAGAAAAAAATGAAGAAAATATGAAGAAAGAATATTAATAATGCAAATAATCATATATGAAATATATTCTTAGTGGAAATAAAGTAATACGTGGCTTCAGTGTGTTAATAGTTTAAAGCAATAATTATTAGAAACAGAGATTATTTTGTCTGATGCTACTTGTATATCTAATCTTTCTTTTTTATATTTTTTAAGGTGGAGTGGTTGGGGTAGGGGAGCAATCATTAAAAAGTGTAAATATTTTTTAGGAAAACAAGAAAAATTAAAACAATAAAATAATCATTTCATAGAATGTATGGATTAATCAGGTCATAGTGAATAATACTAACCCTTTGGAGTAATATATTTTTAGAAAATATATTAAATTCATTTCATCATTGATTCACACAGCATTTATGTTTGTTTTCCCAGTTTTTTAAAGCTAATACTATTCAACACATCTTGGGTCCTGTCCTAAGCTTCTCATGTGTGATATCTCATGTCACCATCGTACCCACCTAAAGAGCTGGGTTCTACAATGCCCTTTTTAAAACAAATGCAACTGATTCTATCCTTGGTTATTACTGGAAATGGAACTCAAATGCAGGTTTATAGAATTCTAAACTTTGACTTTTCAAAATGCATGTTAATACTTCTAATAAGGATTATAACACATTAAATACAAGTCTTGGATTTAAAACATTATTCAAGATTTAAAACTAATATCATCAAAAGAAACAATAACAAAATCTTTTCTATTTTCAGTAATTTGGCAAACAATTTTCACTTTTTGGCATTTCCATCTTTGACCAAATTTATTTAAACTTTTACATTGTGATATAATTATTCACATATAATTTTGCAATGTACATTTAAACATTTTTATCCAACATCACGTTTACACAAGAATGCCTGTGTGAGAATCTAGACATACACTTTAACATTTTATATTTTCTTAAACTGCTATTTACTAATTATTTCTGGTTTATGAATAATTCACATTATTTCTTACCAAGAAGGCATTTATTAATTTCATATAATTGATTCCAATTTAATAAGGGATGCCATTTGGATTATCATTATATTATATTTTAGATATGTATGAAAAACATGGTGAAAGCAATCAATGAGAGAAAATAAACATTTAATTTGAAAGATATTTTCCTTTTCCTTGAAAATTAGAATTATCTTAATACTGTTGAAGAAGGCCCTCCCCCTTTTTTAATACCAAGTCTTGTCTACATTTGAATTGGCTTAAAAAGGCTGTTAATGCACTAATCACAAAGATGTGGTCAGCTATGAGATTTTTAAACTATATTATAATATATATCTAATGAAATATCTGTTAATCACATGTATATGTTCTTAAATAATTTACTTGCTTCATAGGCTATTAAAGTTCTTCACAAATCAAACATTTTTAAGTTTTCTTTTATGAGAATGCCTGATTCTTTCAGCAAATAGCAAGAAAATTCTAATGTTAATCTTGAAAACAATACCTATTTAAATTTAACCACTTGGATTTTAAATGTAGTAATAGAAAATGCCTACATTTTAAATTCCAATATCTATATTATGCATTAAGGAAAAATAAAATTACCTGCTACTGTAATAAATATATACATTGCCACACATTGTTACTGATTTCATTAAACCTTATCAATTAAATTTTTCAGAGGAAGAAATTGATGAGAAAAAGAAATGAAGTCTTGAAAAAGCTTTTGTATTTCCATGCCAAATGTTTCTATATAACATTGATAAGATATTAATATCTGTCTACATTTTAAACAAAGGGTATGGTGTCAATTAAGTTAATACTCCATTTCTGTAGTTATGAAGCCTGATCCCCTGGCTTTTTTGTATTGACCTGATATCTTATTAAACATTACTTCCTATTTAATAGCAAACTGGACCATGAAAATGATTGTTAGATCCTTCTTGTCAGCTAAATTCTCTTTTACTTACATACTATAAATCTTTAACAGGTCACATTTATTACCGCTGATGATTAAAAAATATTTTGCCAGGACAAAATATATATGATATGCTACATTTATTTGATCCATTGCTGTAATCAAAGATAATTCAGATTATAGTTGTACTATCCTAGTGAAACACTGCCTCATTTACTACATTTCTTTGAATGAATTTGTATTAAAATACACACACTGAGTAGAAATTACTATTTCTTTTCATTCTCATATTATTCTGTTTTCTCATAAATTTGGTTGCGAGACCTTGACAAGTTAAAGCACTAAAAGACAGTATACAGCTTTTCTATTAAAAAGGGAAATTTGTACTTCATACAATCGCCCATATTTTATATTTATTGCCATAATTATTTGCATGATTCCTATTTGTGTGTGTATATAACTGTAAGTATTGCCAATATTTGTCCCTTGCATTAATGAACTAGTCTTTTATTGCATTTGTAAATTACAAAGGAAATAGAAAGTAGGAGAACTTTTTTTTTTTCATTTGCATCTAGCTAGTATGCTGAGAAACATTTAGGAAAATATAGTGCAACATTAAAAGTAGTAGACTTTAGTTATAAATCTAATCATTAGTAGGTACAAAGCGTTTTTTGAAGTAATACCTAGTTAAATTATTTTGAAAAATGATCCCTTTAGGATTTATTTTAATATTGTTTTGTAAACTAATCTTTTGATTACGTAAGAGTGGAGTTAATTAAGCAAGTTCTACCTTGTAAAGAGAGCAAGCAAAAGACAATAAAATATTTCCTACTGTGCTGATTAAGACAGAGGGTACTTTTCTTAATATAACTTGTATAAAAGTATAAAGGCATTTGTATAAAAACTTCTTTGCTTGTAACACATAAACTGCAATGAGGAAGCAATTTTTCCATGGGAAGGGCCTTCAATGTCAATGGCAAATGTGATTTTTAAAATTTTATATTACTTAATTTGGTTTAAAGTCTGAATATGGTTAGTGACCTAAAGCTGTCTTGCCAATCTATAGCTTCAAAAGACTTGATTCTTCATTCAAATATTCACTGGCCTTGGCCCATTAATAAGACATATAAAACTGTTTTGAATGTAAAAGTAAATTGAATACCAATGTGTAATAATAATTGATTAACATAAAATAAAAAGTATCAAACTTGCAGACTCCTGGGATGAGGTTCATTCATATCAAAGTCTTCTTAAAATTTTCTGCAACACCTTCATCAGTTGATATTTCTTCTAATATCCTGTACTTCCAGAAATATTACAGTTTTAAGGAGCTAAAAATGAATCTTTAGCTAAATATATAAGTAAGAATATAATTAGATGTATTACTAGAAAAATTGAAATGAAGTGACTCTTGTCTTTATTCTTGCAGTCTTCTCATTCCTGTAATTGTTACATATATCCATAAGTGTATGTATTTGGCATGACTAATAATATATATAGTATAATCTTTCTCTCACAAACACACCACACAACAAAAACACACACACACACACATACACACACCTTACATATTATTTGAAAGTTTTCTCTTAAAATACATAGCAGCTGTATTTTAAAAGTTTTAAATATCACAGGTAAACAGAATCTATGAGATTTCCATACGCTACAAAACTCCACATTGCTACTTCCCACACAGTGGTTTATCTAATAATTAAAGCTGTTCAAAATAAGAATTATAAATAAAAACAAACTAACAAGGAATGCTTAATAGAAAATACAAATGAAAGGAGGAAAACAGTATGAACACAAGACCAACAGTGAAAGAAATTTCCTAAGAAAAAATAAGATTTCAGAATAACACTTCATCACAGTTTCAGAGAAATTTATTCATAAATTATCTCTGAAAAATATTCAAAGAAGAAATGCATGATTTTGGGATGACTATAAAACTATGGAGGAGGTAAATAAAAAAGCCAGTGATCTTGGTAATAATTGGAAGCTAAAATAATTTTAAAACACAGATAAACATATCATGTTAAAAAATTCAGAATATGCTTGAATACACACAAAATCTTGATCAGAGAACAGATTTGAAAATATCAAAAACGGTAAACTAAAATGGTGGAAAATATGAAAATTGTTATATTGTCCACCATTGAAGTGGAAGTTAATGGTGACAGAGCATACGCATTATTGATGTATTGCAATGAGATACAACAAATGGAGCAGAAAAATATTTACTGATACGATAAAAAGAAGCTTTTCTTCATTGAAGGTGATTTTTTTTTTGTTTTGGCTCACGGGTCCAGGCACTCGGCGGCATGTGGGATCTTCCCGGAGTGGGGCACGAACCCGTGTCCCCTGCATCGGCAGGCAGACTCTCAACCACTGTGCCACCAGGGAAGCCCTGAAGGTGGTTTTGAACTTGCAGATTAAAGGGGCAGATCATATTGTAAGAACAATATATAATGTATTTAAATTTCTAAAGATTACCAAGATATCCAGCAGGGGAGGATTGTTATTCCAGAATGGAATGCAGACTGTGGCAAAAGAACCTAACTATACTACAAGTGTATGTAGGTATAATTTCATCTTAAGGGGGAATGGAAACAAAATGTGCTCACCTAAGTAGCTTTGAAAAATGTTATTTTGCCAGGAAACTGCAAAATTTAACATGAAAGTAAGTATATATATATATATATATATATATATATATATATATGGATTAAACAAATAACTAATAAATGGCAGATTATGGGAACCAGAGTTCTTACTGCTTAAGAAGGAGGCTGCAGATAAGCAAGAAAATGATGTGAGGCTACAATCAACCATGTGGTACTGGATTAGAACTTGGGATATCAGTGTGAACTCATGCTTAGCTTGATACAGATAGAAATGGATAAATTCAAAAGTAATTATAGATATCTGTGTACATAAGAGTTAGTACATATATAATAAAAGTATAGTTCTGGCCAGTGAAATAGCCTCACTTCACTGCTCTTAGTGACTTAATTCCAATGAATAGTGTTAGTCAGGAAACTCTAGAGAAACATAACTAAGAAGTATTTTATATATATATATATATATATATATATATATACACATACACACACACACACACACACACACACACACACACATATACATATATAATGAGAAACTGGCTCACTTTGGAAGCTGACAAGTCCCAAGATCTATGGTCAATAAGCTGAAGATCCGAGAGAGCTGATGGTACAGTTCCAGTTCAAGTCTGTAAGCCTGAGAACGAGGAGAGCCAATGCTGTAATTTCCAGTCCAAAAGCTATCAGGGTTGAGACCCAAGAAGATCCAATGTTTCAATTTGAGTACAAAGACAGAAAAAGGCCAGTGTATCAGTTCAAGCAGTCACACAGGAAGAGTCCCCTCTAACTCAGTTTTTTTGTTCTATTTGGGTATTCAGTTGATTGGATGAGTCCCACCCACATTAGAAAGAACAACCTGCTTTACATATCAATTTAAATATTAAGCTCATCCAAACACACCCTCACAGAAGCATTCAGAATAATGTTTGACCAAATATCTGTGCACCCTGTAGCCTAGTCAAGGTGATATATAAAATTAACCATCACAAAGAGAGTATAAAAAAGATGGAGAAAGAGTAACTTTGTATTGGGTGGACCAAAAAGTGTCTTCAGTTTTTTAAGTAAAAATAACAGACAAATTTTTCTTTTTCACCAAGAACTTTATTGAACAACATATTCACCCTTTTGTTCCACTACTGTCTTCCATTTTTCAGGCAACTTCATAATTCCAACTTCCCAAAACTTTTTATCTTTTTGAGCAAAGAACTGTTCCAGGTGCCTTTTACAGTCTGCCAGGGAATTGAAATTTTTTCCATTAAGACAATTTTGTAAAGACCAAAAATATGGAAATCTGAAGGTGCAATGGCTGTTGAATACAGCAGATGAATGAGAACTTCCCAGCCAAGTTGTAGCAGTTTTTGCCTGGTCATCAAAAAAATGCAGTCTTGCGGTATCCTGATGGAAGATTATGCATTTTCTGTTGACTAGTTCTGGATGCTTTTCATCGAGTGCTGCTTTCTGCTGGTCTAATAAGGAGCAGTACTTGTTGGGATTATTGATTTGGTTTTGCGGAAGGAGCTCATAATAGAGGACTCCCTTCCTATCTCACCATGTAAACAATATCACCTTTAGATGAAGACTGGCCTTTCATGTAGTTGGTGGTGGGTCATTTCACTTGCCCCCACGAGCTCTTCCATTCCACATTATTGTACAGTATCCACTTTTCATTGCCTGCCACAATTTGTTTTAAAAACAGAACATTTTTGTTATGTTAAAGTAGAGAAATACATGCAGAAATGCAGTCAAGAAGTTTTTTTTTTTTTTTTTTCGCTTAACTTATGTGGAACCCAAACATCAAAGTGATTCACGTAACCAAGCTGGTGCAAATAATTTTCAACAGTTGATTTGGATATTTTGAGTATATTGGTTATATCTCATGTGGTATAATGTTGATTGTTCTCAATTACTGTTTTTATTTTATTGCTATCAACTTCAACTGGTCTACCTGAATATGGAGCATTGTCCAGTGAGAAATCTCCAGCCTGAAACTTCACAAACCACTTTTGACACGTTCGATCAGGCACAGCACCTTCTCCATACACTGCACAAATCTTTTTTTGTGTTTCAGTTGCACTTTTACTTTTCTTGAAATAATAAAGCATAATATGCCAAAAATGTTGCTTTTTCCCTTCCATCTTCAATATTAAAATGGCTACAACAAAAATTCACCAATTTTGATGTCTTTTTTTAAAATGAATGCTGATATAACAGCTGTTACATACAATCTAACAAAATTGTTTCAAATGAAGTTAAAGACAACTAAGTGCTTCTAGAGCCATCTTATGGAAAAAAATGAACAAACATTTTGGTTCACTTGATAGCAGAGAAATCTGGAAAATTGTACTTAAATCAGGTGATCAAAGTCAACATCAACAGTAATAAGACATTGTGACAGTATGCTCTCTTGATATGAAATGTTAAAAATGTCCCTTCATCTCTAAGGTCATCCTTTCAAAATCCATAACCCAAGTCTAAGAATGGAAAAAAATTAGTCAAACCAAAATTGAGAGACATTATACCAAATATCTGACTAGCACTCCTCAAAGCTTATGGTCATCAATGACAATGAAAGTCTGATAAACTGTCACAGACCAAAGAGGACTAAGAAGAAATGAAGACTAAATGTAAGGTGGTATACATTATGGAATTATAGAATAAAAAAAAGAACATTAGGGAAAAATCTAATAACATATGAACTAAGTATGGAGTTTAATTAATAGTAATATACCAGTATCAGTTCCTTAGTTGTGGCAAGCATATGTGATATAAAATGCTAACAACAGAGAAAAGTGGATGAGGATTTAAGGGAGTCCTCTATATATCTTTGCTTCTTTTTAAAAGAATCTAAACTATTCTAAAATAAAATATCTATTAAAATAGGCAGAATGGAAATTATTAAGATATAGTCTAATAAGTCATTGTATCTTTAGGAAAGATAGATAACCCCACAGATATCCTAGAATTAGGCTCACCTCAAACCTTCTCAAAAATACTCACTGATTTAATGGACTTGAGGACATGGCGGGGGGGGGAGGAGAAGCTAGGATGAAGTGAGAAGGTAGTACTGACATATATACATTACCAAATGTAAAATGGATGGCTAGTGGAAACACAGGGAGATCAGCTTGATAATATGTGATGACCTAGAGGGGTGGGATATGGAGGGTAGGAGGGAGGCTCAAGAGGGATGGGATATAGGGAACAAAAATCCTAAAAAGGATTTCTTAGGTTGAAAAAGTACATATAAGGGATATCAATTCCCTATAGATGATCTTTAGCTGGATAAATATGGGGAAAAAGTCAGATATTCTTCCAAAGTAATAAAATTTTTTGAAAAGAAATACACACTGCTGAAGAAGAGAGGGAAATATGTTCAGAATTTGAGAAAAAATATTTAAACCAAAACATATTGTTCCAGAAAATCTTATTCAATTGTAAGCAGGTCCAGAGACCTACCTAGAGTTATGGGAAGGACTCTGGGGAGGCAGGGGTTGGCCCTGACTCACACTGTGAGCAAGACCACTGACAGAGGATACCCCAGGAAAATATTCTTATTACTATTCTTTTTTGTTTCATTTAACTCAGTTTGTTGGTGGTGTTGTCTTTATTATTTTTAATTCTTAATTTTTTAATTGTTTAATATATTTTTTATTTTTCTATTTTTAATTTACTTTTTGTTGTATTTTTTTCTTTGTTTTATTTTCTTTTGTCTGTCTGCTTCTTTGTTTCTGTTTAATTGTTTTTGTCATTTATCTTGGGTTTGGTTTGCTTATTTTCTTTCTTCCTTTTTTTGTGTGTGTTGCTGTTGTTGCTATTGGTTTGTTTTGGCTACTTGTCTTGGGTTTTGATTGTTTGTTTTCTTTTCCTTTTTTTTCTTTATTTTATCTCTAGCCATGTTATGTGGCTTGTGGGCTCTTAATTCCCCAGCCAGGGGTCGGGCCTGGGCTTTCAGTGTAGGAGCACTGAGTCCAGGAAAATGGACCACCAGAGAATTCCCAGGCCCAAAAATTAATCAGTGTGTGCTCTCCCAGAGGTCTCCATTTTGACAAGAGGACACAGCTCTACCCACCTGCCTGCAGGCTCCAAGCCTGAACACCTCACAGAAAACAATCAGCAAGATAGAAATGCAGTCCCACCCATCAGTGGACAAGCTAAAGAATGTTGTACCAAGCTCACAGACACCCCCAAATTCACTGCTAGACCCGGCCCTGCCCATCAGAGGGAGAAGACTCAGCTCCACCCACTAGAGTGCAGGCACCAGTCCCTCCCTCCAGGAAGCCTAAACAAGCCCCTGGACGAAACACAACCACCAGAGGACAGGCAAAAGAAGCAAGAGGAACTATGAACATGTAGCCTGGAGAAAGGAGACCATAAACACAGTAAGTGAGACAAAATGAGATAACAGAGAAATAAGTTGCAGAAAACGGACCAAGGTTAAAAACCCACAAGACCAAGTAAATGAAGAAGAAATAGGACGTCTATCTGAAAAATAATTCAAAAGAGTAATGATAGTAAAGATGATCAAAGATATCAAAAAAAGAATGGAGGCATGGATTGAGAAGATACAAGAAATGTTTAACAAGGACACAGAAGAATTAAGAAACAAACAATTAGTGATGAACAACACAGTAACTGAAATGAAAAGTACACTAGAAAGAATCAATAGCAGAATAACTGAGACAAAAGAACAGATAAGTGAGATTAAGTGAGTTGGAAGATAAAATGGTGGAAAAAACTGCTGTGGAACAGAACAAAGAATAAACAATGAAAAGAAGTGAAGACAGTCACAGATACTTCTGTGACAATAGTAAATGTACCAACATTTGAATTATAGGGATCCCAGAAGAAAAATAGAAAGAGAAAGGGTTTGAGAAAATATTTGAAGAGACTATAGTCAAAAACTACCTTAACATGGGAAAGGAAATCGTCAACCAAGTCCAGGAAGTGTAGAGAGTCCCATACAGGATAAAACAAAGGAGAAACACACTGAGACAGATTAATCAAACTAACTAAAATTAAATACAGAGAAAAAATATTAAAAGCAGCAAGGGAAAAGCCACAAATAACATACAAGGGAATCCTCATAAGGTTATCAGCTGATTTTTCAGCAGAAGTGTCATGATATATTTAACGTGATGAAAGGGTAATATCTACAACAAAGATTACTCTATTCAGCAAGGATCTCTTTCAGATTTGACAGAGAAATCAAAAGCTTTACAGACAAGCAAAATCTAAGAGAATTCAACACCACAAAACCAGCTTTACTACAAATGCTAAAGGAACTTCCCTGGTGCAAAACACAACAGAAGAAAAATACCTACAAAAACAAACCGAAAACAATTCAGAAAATGGTAATAGGAACATACCTATTGATAGTTACCTTAAATGTAAATGGTTTAAATGCTCCAACCAAAAGACACAGACTGGTGAATGTATACAAAAACAAGACCCATATATATGCTGAGTACAAGAGACACACTTCAAACCTAGGGACACATAATGACCAAAAGTGAGGGGATAGAAAAAGATATTCCATGCAAATGGAAATCAAATGAAAGCTGGAGTACCAATATTCATGTCCAACAAAATAGACTTCAAAATAAAAACTATTGCAAGAGACAAGGAAGGACACTGCATAATGATCAATAGATCAATCCAAGAAGATATAACAATTGTAAATATTTATGCACCCAACATAACAGCACATCAATACATAAGACAAATGTTAACAGCTATAAAAGGGGAAATCAACAGTAACACAATAATAGTGGGGAACTTTAACACTCCACATAAACCAGTGGATAGATCATCCAGACAGAATATTAATAAGGAAACACAAGACTTAAATAACACATTAGAACAGATAAATTTAAATTATATTTATAAGACATTCCATCTGAAAGCAGCAGAATGTACTTTCTTCTCAAGAACACAAGGAACATTCTCCAGGATAGATCACATTTTGGGTCACAAATCAAGCCTCAATAAATTTAAGAAAATGAAATTTTACCAGGCAACTTTCCAACTACAATGCTCTGAGATTAGAAATCAATTACAGTAAAAAAGAATTGGAAGAAACATGAACACATGGAAGCTAAACAATATGCTAAATAACCAAGAGATCACTGAAGAAATCAAAGAGGGAATCAAAAAATAACTAGAAAAAAATGACAATGAAAACATGATGATCCAAAACCTACAAGATGCAATAAAAACAATTCTAAGAAGGAAGTTTACAGCAATACAATCCTACCTCAAGAAACAAGAAAAATCTCCAATAAACAACCTAAACTTACACCTAAAGCAACTAGAGAGAGAAGCACAAACAAAACACAAAGTTAATAGAAGGAAAGAATTCATAAAGATCAGGGAAGAAATAAATGAAATAGAAATGAAGAATAAAATAACAAAGATCAATGAAACTAAAAGCTGCTCTTTAAGAAGATAAACAAAGTTGATAAAACTTTAGCCAGACACATCAAGAAAAAGAGGGAGAGTACTCAAATCAATAAATTTAGAAATGAAAAAGAAGAAGTTATAATGGACACTGCAGAAATACAAAGCATCATAAGAGATTACTACAAGCAACTCTATGACAATATAATGGACAACTTGGAAGAAACTGACAAATTCTTAGAAAGGTATAACCTTCTGAGACTGAACCAGGAAGAAATAGAAAATATGAACAGAGAAATCACAAGTAATGAAATTGAAACTGTGAATAAACATCTTCCAAAAAACAAAAGTCCAGAATCAGATGGCTTCAGAATTGAATTCTGTCAAACATTTAGAGAATAGCTAACAGCCATCCTTCTCAAACTCTTCCAAAAATTTACATAGGTAGGAGCACTCCCAAACTCATTCTACAAGTCTATCATCACCGTGACACTAAAACAATACAAAGATACTACCAAAAAAAGAAAATTACAGACCAATATCACTGATGAATATAGATGCAAAAATCCTCAATAAAATACTAGCAAACAGAATCCAACATATTAAAAGGATCATACACCATGATCAAGTGGTATTTATCCCAGGGATGCACAAGTTCTTCAATATACACAAATCAATCAATGTGATACACCACATTAACACATTGAAGAATAAAAACCATATGATCATCTCAATAGATGCAGAAAGTATCTTTTGACAAAATTCAACACCCATTTATGGTAAAAAAATTCTCCAGAAAATGGGCATAGAGGGAACCTACCTCAAAATAATAAAGGCCATATATGGCAAACCCACAGCAAACATCATTCTAAATGGTGAAAAACTGAAAGAATTTCCTCTAACATCAGGAATAATGCAAGGATGTCCACTCTCGCCATTATTATTCAACATAGTTTTGGAAGTCGTAGCCATGGCAATCAGAGAAGAAAAAGAAAAAAAGGAATCCAAATTGGAAAAGAAGTAAAACTGTCACTGTTTGCAGAAGGCATGATACCATACACAGATAATCCTAAAGATGCCACCAGAAAACTACTAGAGCTAATGAATGAATTTGGTAAAGTTGCAGGATAAAGAATTAATGCACAGAGATATCTTGCAATTGTATACACTAACAATGGAAGATCAGAAACAGAAATTAAGGAAACAATCCCATTTAGCATTGCAACAAAAAGAATAAAATACCTAGGAATAAACCTATGTAAGAAGGCCAAAGACCTTTACTCAGAAAACAATAAGACACTGATGAAAGATGACACAAACAGAGAGAGAGAGATAGCATATTCTTGGATAAGAAGAATCAATATTGTGAAAATGACTATACTACCCAAAGCAATCTACAGAGTCAATACAATCCCTATCAAATTACCAATGGCGTTTTTCACAGAATTAGAACAAAAAATTTTAAAATTTTTATGGTAACACAAAAGACCCTGAATAATCAAAGCAATCTTAAGAAAGAAATCAGAGCTGGAGGTATCAGGCTCCTTGACTTCAGAATATACTACAAAGCTACAGTAATAAAGACAGTATAGTAGTAGCACAAAAACTGAAATATAGATCAAGACAACAGAAAAGAAACCCCAGAGATAAAATCACGCAAATATGGTCACCTAATCTATGACAAAGGAGGCAAGAACATACAATAGAGAAAAGACAGTCTCTTCAATAAGTGGTATTGTGAAAACCAGACAGGTATGTGTAAAAGAATGAAATTAGAACACTCCCTAACACCACCCACAAAGATAAAATCAAAATGGATTAAAGACCTAAATGCAAGGTGAGACACTATAAAACTCTTAGAGGAAAACATAGGCAGAACACTCTTTGACATAAATTGCAGCAAGATCTTTTTTGACCCACCTCCTAGAGTAATGAAAATAAAAATGAAAATTTAAAAATGGAATCTAATTAAACTTAAAAGCTTTTATACAGCAAATGAAACCATAAACAAGATAAAAAGACAACCCGCAGAATGGAAGAAAGCATTTGCAAAAGAAGCAACTGACAAAGATTAATCTCCAAAATATACAAAGAGCTCATGAAGCTCCATATCAAAAAAGAACAAACAACCCAATCAAAAAATAGGTGGAGACCTAAATAGACATTTCTCCAAAGAAGACATACAGATGGCTAACAAACACATGAAAAGAGGTTCAATGTCACTAATTATTAGATAAATTCAAATCAAAACTACAGTGAGGTATTACCTCACACCAGTCAAAATGGCCATCATCAAAAAATCTACAAATAATAAATGCTGGAGAGGGTGTGGAGAAAAGAGAACTCTCTTACCCTGTTGGTGGGAATGTAAATTGACACAGCCACTAGGGAGAACAGTATGGTGGTTCCTTAAAAAACTAAAAATAGAACTACCATACAACCCAGCAATCCCATTACTGGGAATATACCCACAGAAAACCATAATTCAAAAAGATACATGCACCCAAATGTTCTTTGCAGCACTATTTACAATAGTGAGGACATGGAAGCAACCTAAATGTCCATCAACAGAGGAATGGGTAAAGAAGGTATGTTACATATATACAGGGAATATTATTCAGCCGTAAAAAGGAATGAATTTTTTTTCATTTCCAGTGACATGAATGGACTTAGAGACTGTCATACAGAGTGAAGTAAGTCAGAAACAGAAAAACAAGTATTGTATATTAACTCATATATTTGGAGTCTAGAAAAATGGTATAAGTGATCTTACTTACAAAGCAGAAATAGAGACACAGATGTAGAGAAGAAACATTTGGATAACAAGGGGCAAAGATGAGGGATGGATGAATTGGGAGATTGGGATTGACATGTATACACTACTATGTATAAAATAGATGACTAATGAGAACCTATTGTATAGCATACAGAACATTACCTGGTGCTCTGTGGTGACCTAAATGGGAAGGAAATCCAAGAAAGGGGATATATGTGTACCTATGGCTGATTCACTTTGCTGTACAGCAAAAACTGAAACAGCAGTGTAAAGCAACTATGCTCCAAAAAAGTATATATATATATATATATATATATATATATATATATATATATATATATATATATATATATATATATATCTGGCAGCCACTGTTAATATTGGCATATTTCCTTCCTGGTTTTCTTTCATGTATTTTTCATTTCACATTGTTAAAATTATAGTATATATATAATTTGTAGATATAGAATTAGATATAGAATATAGACAAACACCCCATTGATTTATAGAAAGTTCTTATCAATTTTCATTTCCTTTGGAAATATAAGAGCTTATCTCTTTTTCACCTAACTAGCAATGACTGGAGATTCTGTATATATTTGTCTGTGTGTCTACATATATCACATATATACAACAATTTTATTAATTTGATTGGAGAAAAATGTTATCTTGTTTTAAGTTTTGATGTTTGTAGAGCTCAATATTTTCTCAGATGACTTTCTTCTTTTGTGAATTGTCTTAGTTTCCTTTGCTGGTTTAGATTGTATCCTCAATTTGCATCAGCTTTTTATATATTAAAGATACTAACATTTAAAAAACAACAATAAATTCAGAAGAAAGAAGAGAAACTATGGGAGAAGTATATGTATACTTTCTGATCTTCAAATCCCTGACAATAAATTTTAAATTGAGATATATACCTTAAACTGTGTATTAACCAAAACTGCCATTTGTACCCTATTTCTAAAGTCCACCCAGGCCATGACTTATTCAAATATAAATTCATATTAGGTAAAGTGATGCTTTTTGTTGTTGCTGTTGCTATTATTAGTTCAGGTCCAAAGTTTGCCCTATCTCAAAGATACTTGTGCACAAGAAATTACAGAGAAATACAGTGACTATCTGTTTCCCTCACTTGGACAGACACTTCGAAGTGTGGACATCTGGCTAATCATTCTTGCAATCTGCCACTTTACTTCTCTCTTCATAAACTGATCTTTTGATCTCTGCTATCCCTTCAGAGACATGTCCTTATGAGTCTATCCATCAAATGACAAACTCCTGGCCTTACTAATATTTTGTGACAGGCAGGCATTTCCTGACCCTGTGAGCCTACTTAGAATACTGATTTTAAAACTCCTCAGTATTATTTCTTCTTGTGTCTGGTAGATTTATTGTTTTAAACAACAATATATGTTTCACATACACATCCAAACTTCAAATATCTGCTTATTATCAGGCCAAGGAGTATATGTGTAGACACACAAACACACACACACGTGCACATACACATTCATACTCATAACAGGTGCTATACACAGTAAAATTTAGCTGATGTGGGTATATATTTTTCCTATATGTTTTAGTGTTTATAGTAATAATATTAAGGAAAAAAAATCACCAGAGTAAAATAGGCAAGGCAAACTTTATTTAAGACTATTGCAATTGGGTCCACACCATTGCAATAGGAGAGACTGAACTCAACTCTACTGAAAGCAAAGGAAGACCAGAGGAATTTTAAATGCTGAAAATGAGCTAAAGGAAAATATATTAGGGGAGAAGTTTTGTCAAAGTGATTAGGCTACCTGTGTTTGTTAACTGTCGCTGATCCAAGTTAAGCTACTACTCTCCCACAGAAATTGGAAAATAGGGGCACTATCTTTTTTGATGATTACATTTCAAAGGAATGGCTTCCAGGTCTTTGAGAAAGACATAGAAGATTTACACCCAAGGAGTGCAGAAAATTCACAATTACAAGTTTTCTAATGTAAAAATTCTCTAAGAAAAGAGAGGTCAGTGGCTTACAGTCAGGAGAAACTCTGTCTAACATGTAGTGAAGCAGAGGGAAACATTAAAGCTGTTTTGGTCAATAACAAGCCTCCTGCATGATTATATTCCTATTTCTACATCTTACTTCACTTGCCACCATCCTAGCATGCACACTACCCATTGCTTCAGCCAAGCTGAATTACTTGTAGTTCTAGATAAATCATACTTTGTTCATGCTTCTATTCCTTCCACCACTTTTCTTTCTCGTATTATGAACTGTTTCTTTTTATCAAATATTAAGCACATGGTTAGGGCCCTTGGACACTTTCCTTGCTTTAATAATTTGATGCATTTACCTTTTATCTATCTCCCTGTTGCAACTATATCAGTATATTATAATGTTAAGAGTGTGGATTCTAGAGTTATATTAGTCAAGGTTAATGCTGGCCTAACCACTAATCAGTTTCAGAATTTTGGAAGTTACTATTTTGGAAGTTACTACATCTCTTGGAATCTTGGTGTATCATTTGTAAAGTGTAGATAATTATAACACCTATCTTGCATGCTTTTTTTTTTCTTTCTTTTCTTTAATGTTTTGGTTAGGATAAATAAAATTAATGTATGCAAAATGAAGAACAGAGTATTGTTTTTGTCATGCCACTCAAACCTTCCATTGTTGTTAATTTTTATTTGTTTCTCCTTCTAAACTGTAAATTATATTATAATAGGAAGAAATTGTATGTGTTTTGGTGTACCCTGTGCCTTGAATGGTAATTTTTATTTAGTATTTTTTATTATATACTTGCTGATGGCAAGTTCAACTACTGAAATTTTATATTCCAACATATAAAATGTTGTATTTTCAAAATGATATTAAGAGACTTATAGTTTTAATGGATACTAAGATGCATTTTAAACAAAAATATTTTGTGAAAGTAAATGAGTAAATGAAAACTTCTCTTCATTTGTTTAACTGTGCTTAAATGCCTTATTTCGTTTTAAAATCTGAGTTTAGAAAATAATGACTTTTTAATCCTCTAGGAGAAAAATACAGTGAAATAAATAATAATAAAAACATAAATAAAAACTATGTGTGAGTGATTTAAAAGAGCAAAAATGACCAAGCTATATGAACTATTTGTATTTTTTATCATTAATCTGAAGTTTGAGTAGTAAAGGGAAAAAATGACAATGTTTTCCCTCTGTGTATCTTAAATGTCAGTCAATTTGATTACTGTTGACATGTACTTTTCACTGACATAGATTTTTCCCTGAGGACATGAGTTGTTCCCAAGACGTGATAGTCAGTATGACCAAAACATGGGCTGGACAAGCCACAGAGAGAATCTGAAGCAGAAACAGGGCCAAACAGTATCTTGACACTTTGTGAACCATTTCAAAAACTCAGTGAATGCAGAGAATGCAAAGTATATATTCTAGGACTGCCCAAACCTTCAGCATCACTGTAACCATCTCAGGTTGCTAGATTAATTAACCGATAATATAAACTCGAAATTAAAAAATCGTTAAGCTAACACATGAGAAGAATCTTTGGACAGAATCTAGGTATATACTGAGTGAATTTTAACAGAACCATAATATTTCAGAGCAAGTAACTGGAGTAGACTTTTGCTAATTGAAGTTAGAATAAAAACTACTTTAATGTAATATAACTATAAGGGGCAGAAAAAAGTTTTCTTTTATGTATTAGATGTTTATTTAATATTCAGATGGAGATATAGTTGAATATATTGATATTAATTAAATTCATATAGCAGCAAATAAATGCTAAAATTCTACATTTATCCACTAAAAATAGAAACATAAGGAAAAATATAATATGGAAAACTTTCAGAGACTATATATTGGCCAAAAATTTAGCAGACACAATTTAGCTATATGTCATTTTCAAGTCTCATTTAAAAAAAATAGATTTATAAAGAACAATATTAAAAGAGTAAAGTACTCAAATATGAGTTTCTCATTTGTCTTGAGCTCCAGAATTCTGTGTGCCAGGGACAACCACTCTTATTAGCTAACTACATTTCTTTCTGAAGATAATTTATATACATTAAAGCATATATATGAAGGGCAGCATGCCAATTAAAAGAAACACACAAATAAGGTGACAGATATTTAGAAAATAAAAAATGAAAAATAGGTGTAATTTCATTCCTACTTTTAACATGCTAATAAAAAGTGATTAAACATTGGTTATTGTTGGATAAAATAACACAGTAAAATTCATAAATAACATATTCAGATAAAATATATTAAGGAGATCAGCTAATAAACTAATCTCTTATGAGGAAGTATATTGTCTTCAAAACTGTCCCACACAACAAAGTAGTTTTGGTGTAATATTTTTTAAAGTAGCTCTTTTTATTCTGTAAATAGTGTATTAAGATTTTGGCATGTCTGTAAAAGTTGTAGTTAAATTCTAGTATTCTATCTTTGTCAGCTTCTACTGAAAGAGAATTTTAACCTCAAAAAATAATTTAAAATCCTCCATTTGTTCTCTAATATATATATTTGTGTATGGTCAGGCCACTCAACATGGCTGTTCTCTTGCTCTCTGCACATCCCCTGCTTGACAACCAGTGCCTGCTTCACCGACACGCTATTCATATCATATGATTAACCTTCCTGTGTACTTGCCCCAAGCTCCAATTAATGATTGCTTTTATCAAAGGAATAGTGAGGGCCATGCCTCTCTGCTGGTTTTCCTAGTAACTAATGAGCCAAACTGATGTAACTCTCCCTATAAAAGGCATACTCCCATTCCCTCTACTCCCCTAGAGCGAAGTCAGCCACCATCTGCCCTACATGGTGATGTGTCGCTTCAGGATCTTGCTTCAGATGTGTAAGCTCTTCTATCCATTAAACCATTGATGTCTGTGTTGCTGACTCCCAGCTCTTTCTTCTATCTTGAAGCTGGGCAAGCACAGGCCTTGCAGGGCTGTGGGATGCAGCCCAACATTATTAATATCAAATAAGGAATTTTTCTATAAATAAGCAGAAGAATTTACTCTGATATCAGAAAGTACAGGAGTCCAAACCCAGCTAATAATCAACTTGCTTACAGAGTAAAATATTCTAAGGACAATTCAAGAGGTCTCTGCTTAAGGCAGCACAGGAGTGCCCACTCAGTTTTGCTTACCATGCAGAAACAGAAGTGTAGAGGCTCACAAATGAAGCATTTAAATTTTAATCCAGCTTCTCTGTATACATGTCAAATTAGCCTATAAAGGCATAGTTTCTTATTCCCAATTTGTTGTTTTTGGGAAAATACTTTGGTGAATCTCTGGCCAGGGAAACCAGAAAACTGAAACCAGGGAAACTGTAGTTTGCTGAAGAGTGGCAGAATCCAGGAAAGAAAAGAGATAATGAGGGAATCTCTAACTCTGTCTATCCTTAATCCAGACTAACTCCTGAACTATGCGTGTACAGAGCACATTCTAAGGGGCCAAGCTAAAGACAAAGATTCAGGTAAGATCAAAGCTGCTGGTAAAGAAATAGAGTTTCACATTCAAGTCTAGTAAAGATAATTGTCCAATTCAAAATAATCTTCATTAAAAAAAGAACAGAATCTAGAATCTCTGAAAAGTTAAAACTCAGGATACAATTCAAAATTACCCAACACAGGAAGAACCAAGAAAAATGAAACTCATGGCCAAGAAAAAAGAAAAAAAAATTATATAGACCCTGAGATACTGAAATCTTGTAATTGGAGGTCAAAATTTGAAAGTAACTATTATAACTCTCTTCAATAAAGTTAAAAAAATGCTCACTATGGATAAAAATATTAAAAAGATCACAGCAGACAATGAGAAATGATTTTGCAACTAAAAAATACAGTATCTGAACTATCAAATTTACTAAATGGACTGAAAGACTGCATATTACAAAGAGTAAGTGAATTTGACAATAGGTCAGTATACATTATCCCATGTAAAACATACAAAAAAGATTTTTTAAAAAAATTGATGTCAGAGATCTTTGATATAATCAAGTCATTAGACGTGTGCTTAACTGATGTTACTGAGGAAGAGCATAAAGAAACTAGAGCAGAAAAAATTATGGAAGAAAATGGCTGAAATTTTCCCAAATTTGATGAAAGTTAGAAATTTATAATTCCAGTTTAGCTGAATATGCTAATATCTCCACTTAATCCTCAAAAGTGTCCTATATTACATAAAAAATTATATATAGTCACTTAACTATAAGGCAAAATTTGCATGAAGTTAAGCTTACACTTTATTTCTTAAATTGCCCTCAAATTGAAATGTATACAACATAGGACACAATGAATATGAGAATGTAGAATATACAAATTAAGTTAATTTCACACTAACCTACACATTTATTAAACAGAATTGTCTTCTAATCTATACCAACTATAAACTACCACTTGCTGACTTTAAATAAACAGAGATTTGCACATCCTGGGAGAATTTTCTTATGTTATGGTATATTGGAAGACCAGGTTTCATGTTCATTCATATAATCTACCTGTAATATGAATGTTCTTTCTCTCAATAAGTTCAACAAAGCTAATTTTGCTTCTCTTATTGTTAACTTATGTTTTCCTGTGTTGAGCACCAAATGAAATAGGTTAATTAAATTTGGTGTCCATTTTATGTTATTATTTTTTCTTACATGCACAGCTTGTCTTACAGGTATGCGATACATACTCACTGAGATTGGCTGAAGAATAGAGGTGCTACAGTCCTACCTCACATCACATTATTTTAAGGGCATAGGTAAAGTTTACATTGCAATGAAATGTAACAGAAGGTTGTTATGTTTAAGAGAAGATGTAATGTGTAATGTGTTTTAAGGAAATGTGTCCTAGGGAAATGGGATAAGATAAATGTTATAATCAGTAAAACAATTAATAGGATATCTATATATCAATCTGAAAAATAAACTATAAATATTTGCATATATATATTTCAAAAGCAATAAATAGTTATCATTTGCTTGAGAATGGATCTAATAACAGATACACTATACTTTTATGAAAAAAATGCATCATATTGAAAGGTCTAAGTTTTAAAGATATTATTGAAAGAAAAATGTTTAATGTAGTTGGAAAAATCTATGTTTTTGGATGGGAAGATAATATTGAAAAGATAGAAATTATCCCCAAATTATTAATTGAACACAATTCCAATTATATTCTAACCATAGTATTTTATAACTCTTAACAATATACCTTAAAATAATTTGGAAGAAATATAGACAAGATATTTGTGAAGGAGAAAAGTAATAAGGGGACTTACTTATCAGATAGTGAGTCTAATTATAAATTTACAATAATTTTAAAATGTGCTATTGAAGAGATCAATAAGTAAATGAATTGGAATAGTTAGCTCTTATCTGATTTTTATTTAAATCAGCATATAAATTGGAACTTTGTATATGACAGAAGCAGCATTAAAAATTAGTGGGAAAATTAATTAAATATTCAATATATGGTGCTAAGACATTATGGAAGAAAAAATAAAACAAGTTCTCTATATCATAAATATAAATTGTGTATAGAAAATTGACCTAAAATAAAAACAAAGTACAAAATCTCATAAAAATACAGGAGACTATTAATGTGACATCAAGATAAAAAAGATTAAATGAAGTTATAAAATTCACAGCTTTCAAATGTTAGTAAATGAATATTTACATTAAAAAATATCTACATACAGAAACTATAATTTGGGGACAAGTAAAGGGTTTTATGTGTGTCTAATAAAGGAACTATGATTTGGGAGACAAGTAAAGAATGTTTTATCTCTCTAGTTTCTTCTTTGCTTGTTTGTTTCACTTTTGAACTGAAAAGCCTTGAACCTGCTTGTTGATCAAGCCCAGTAGAAAGGTTAAAATAGAAATAATTTGCAAAAGAATGTAAAAAACAAAAAAAGGAGAAAAATTGGTGGAAAATTACAAATATTCAAAATATACATTGATTTCATAGAAATTATTTCAACAGATACAAATATTTTTACACAAAAATTTTAATTTTTTCTTTAAACCTTGTTTTTTAAAACTTTGATAAAAAAAACTATACTGTTCCAATTCTGAGAACTAAACTATTCCAATACAAACACATCTTATAGACCCCTCTTTTGTAAGTTAATTTTTTGGAAGTATTTGTAGTTAGTATAACTGCAAATATCATTGATTCTGATATATCTCTTTGTTCATTTTGGAAACAAAAAAACATATTTCACTTACTAATAAATCCCATCCTCTCTGTAGAGTACACTATGATTTCCATGTTTTATATAAATAAGGTTGTGGAAAATGATTTCACTGAAAATTTTCTCACATTTAACCTTGATGTGGACTGTTATATTTGTGGGAAATAATATGAATAGAAAATAATTTTACCAAAATAAATGCATATAATTATGAATGAGACACTACAGTGTCTTACCTTGAGCTCTCTAGAAAAGAGAGACTGAACTAAAAATTTACCAACAACACTTTATTGATTAGTGCAAACCCTCAGAAACAAGAGAACAAAAAATAGGAGTTAGGTCTAAAATAAGAAGAATATATATAAATTATTTTAATTAAAAATTGCTCAAACTATTTCAGAGAGATTATGGCAATAGAATTCATGGCTGAGGATTTTCCAAAACATTGCTTTTCTTCCTTAATTTGGCCCTTTCTATTTTTTAGTTTTGCTTTGTGAATACTTTAATACAAACATGTTTTTCCATCTTGTCTGTGTACTTGTACTTCCAGATTAGGTGGTACACTTCACATTATTAAAAAATCCTTGCTAATTATTTTTATTTCTACCTTTGGATGTCCCAGATGAATTTCAGTAATGTTCACAACTTTGACTAATTCTTTAAGCAGAAGGATAATGACAGTGCACTAGACAATTCAGAGCCAGTAAATCTCACAGAGGGCAAACAATTTAGGTTCACAAACCATGTGAATTTCAAGAGCTGATAAATGAGATATTAGATTTTGGATAGGAATTCAAAGTAATTTAAAAGCTAAAAACAATGTATTCATTTTGTGATTCATTGTTATTATACCATAGTGTTAAACAATTAATATTAAATACATATTATCTTAAAAAAATATATGCATATGGGCTGTTCAACCAGGAAGTATACAGATTTTTATAACATTAATTATTAGTGAAAAATGACTATATTCACTTGCAAAAGTATTTCAAATATTTATATAAACTACTTACATAACAATAGTCTTCTATTATACTTTCAGTATAGTTAAATTTAAGAGCTGTTGGTAAGTGATTATGTATGTTTAATATATACTAAGTGCTGGGATATTCAATTTGATACTCATGTATGTTAACTCCATTTCACAGATAAGAAATCAGTGGCTCAGAAATATTAGTGTATGCTCACTATCAAAAGTCAGTAACTCAGGATTTAAAGCCAGGTTTTGGGGGGGGTGTACAAATTTAGAATGAACACCATTCCATTACTTTGTTTAGTACAATATATGTTTTCTCTGATACAACTTTAATGTATAAATTTAGTCATATTTGTTCTCTATAATATTGTCTTTAAATATGATTAAGAAAAATATATTTAGTAGGTTATTTCAAAAGAAAACAATTATTTAATTGTAAGTTTCAGGCTAACAATTGCTTATCATAGCATTTAGTCACTACATTCAAGAGAGGCAGCTTCAAGCAGATCTGGATTCCAATTCCAACTTGACCACTTATTGAACAACATGCTGACACTGTGAGTGCCTTGGTTTACTTTCCTGAGACATAACACTTGTTACTGTTATGAACATTAAATAAGATGATGTAGTGTCGAAATTATAATGAAGCTGAATTACAAACTATATTTCTCCAAAGTATAATGAAATGAACAAAATGTTATAAAAACACCAAAAATATGGTGATAACACAATGGAAAGGACATACCTAGTGGCATGATATTTTTGAAAAGTTGCAGTTTAAACTGAGGTGAATCAATTGTGGGGCTAATAACGATTAAAGTAAGCGACACCTCACCTTTATGAGCACCTTCCAAAGCTCTCTATCTAATTAACCATATATAGTTCTGTATTCTGTGTCTTACAGAAGGTTCCCATATTGCATAAAATTCAGAACTGGCAATACCTGGATATCTCCTTTTGCCTAAAATAGAAACAGGAAGTTCTAGAATTGTACTAAGCTCTCCTAATCTCGTTGCCACCAACTCAATCCCTAATTGTGAAACATAAAACAATTCTTATATAACTCTATATAGAAATGCAATAGAAGAGGAAAATTATATTTCCTCCCTTTTGATAGGTTGTTAACTGATAGAGAGATGTAAAAAAGACAGATGTAAAAAAAGAAATGAACAACAAAGACCGACTAATCTTTCTAACAGAATTAAAATTTGCTCCAGGTTGACTTTGGGAATGATCTGAAATCTGAAGGAATTCAGTCTTTGGGATACAGTCCGTGAGTAAATTGAAGTAATCTTAATAGAGTACATTTACCCATTCAGAACTTTGGCCAGAGCTGAGGATAGTTTTCGTGTGTGTGTGTGTGTGTGTGTGTGTGTGTGTGTGTGTGTGTGCGTTTCTCCATCTTCTCCATCTTACTGGGAGTCTGACCATGAGGAGCTGAGGGAAAGAGGACAAAAGATGGTGACAGAGGTGGAGCTTGAGAAAAAGAAGATGTGGAAGAAGAGCCTGAAGCTTCGGGAGCTATTTTATCTTTCTTAATTGTCTCAGTTAATCTTAAAATCTTACTTTGCAGAGAGGCAATTTTAAACTAATAATGTTGGAAAGCCTCAAAATACCAATTGATTCCATTCAGTTCTGGGAATTTTTTGATCCATTTTAATCCAATTCAATTATAAGAAAATTGAGTTTGGGGTTTTCAAAAATTCCCCATAATGGCCATTTATATTCTAAATTACCCTTTGTCAAGTCAATCCAATTACTCATAAATGCACATGAGGAATAACAGTGGTTTCTAAATATAAATTTGGCCAAAGTCCCTGTAGGGGGTATGCCTTCAAAATATTTAGATGACTGAGATCCCATTGCTCAGAAGTTTTCTCTAGAGTAAAAGAGTAATTTTCAAACAGCTTAAACAGCTTACAGCTTAAGCAACTCAATTCAAATGGTTTGCAACTCAAACAGACTGCAGGCTTACCACTAGTCTGTTCTAAGAAAATAGCTCAGTCCTGGAGGGGCCACGCCAAAGACTTTTCAGTCAGTTCCCATGAAATGGCCTCTATTCCAAAGGAATGGACCAATGACTGAAAAACCAGCACAGTTTCAGTGAAACAGCCCCTGTTCCTGAAGAAATGGACTGAAGCTGTCTTACCCAGCTTTGGTCAAAACAGTCTGATCTCAAAAATGAGACCAACGGGAGAGGCCACAGCAGTGAGAGGCCCGCATACCGCAAAAAAAAAAAAAAAAAAAAAGAGACCAAAGTACTAAACAAGTACCTTGTCAGAATAAGGCCTTAATCAGAAAGAATGAAACTTAACATAGGTCCCAAATAAAGCTTGGAGAGCTTTAAACACAAAGAAGGCATGAGCTCAGATCCAGGAGAAAGATATACCTTCAAACTCCAAAATTGGAGAGAAAAGTAGTGAGGAGATAATGGGTACCACACCTGTATGTTCACAAGCCTCAGAGGCTTCGGGGGTCTTCTCTGGTCCCTGTACAGGCCACCAAAATGTGTTATTCCTCCAGCAAAGATGAGTTTATTCAGGATCAGCAGAGAATTGCAATTCAGGGCCTGCAGCCATGGGAAGACAAGTGCAAGTCCCTGCATGATTGGGAAAGGAGAAGTCTTTTACAGAGGGGAAAGGAATTTGGGTAGGTTATAGTAAACAAAGAGTCAATGGCTTTCCATTTGTTGAATTATTTTTTTTTAAGATTTTTTTTTTGATGTGGACCATTTTACAATTCTTTATTGAAATTGTTACAATATTGCTTCTGCTTTATATTTTGTTTTTTTGGCTATGAGACATGTGGGATCTTAGCTCCCCAACCAAGGATCAAACCCACACCCCCTGCATTGGAAGGTGAAGTCTTAACCACTGGACAATCAGGGAATTCCCTCCATTGGTTGAATTATTTCCAAGAAAGAAGAGTCTTTCTTCTTTTTGGTCTCTGCTATCATCACAGGGTGTAAGAGCTCCCCCTGCTGATCTCCAAAATCTATTTAAGTGAAATTTCTGTGTATTAATTTTTTACAGATCAGTAAACCAGTCAAGAGTCCAGTGGATCAGGGCAGATTGTCTCATCCTTGAAGGAGCCTCAAAGAAAGAGTGGAAAAGTACTAAATACTGAGTTGGAGTAGAAAAGTGTCTTAAAGTTTCCCTTTATTTCCTCACCACCACCCCCCGCAACAAACACAGGAACCTCTGCAGAATTGCCTAAACAAGACCTCTGTCCAAAGGGTCAAATAAAAAGACCTTGGAATGAGAGTACTTGGATGTAAATATACAAATGTATATTTTAAAAGTATGACAGGGCAGCGGACCTGAATCTTTGACTGTAACACCTTAGTGTGGTTGAGTCTGAAAGATCACACAAAGTTTTCTAACCAGGAGCTGGACTCTTTATGTACCAAAAAATGTAAGCAAGTGAAAGAGAGACAGGGTGACTAAAATGGAAACATGCTCATAAATATATAGAAATAAAACAAAAGGAAGAAATGTAGTGAGCAAAACAGACAGAAAAATTGGTATAAAAATGAAAAAAATCTGAAGGAAAGAAATTCTGCAAAGCATTTTATGTTATGAAACAGCTTAATACAGGGTTAAAAATCACTGTCAAAGTAGGGGTTAGGTGAAAATTATAAAAAAAATCAAAAGAATATCATAAATATTTTGCTACATAAATTTTCTTTAATTTTAACCCAATTTAAATATACTGAAACTTAAAAATGATAAGGTTTTCTTTACTGAAAGCTGAAATTAAAAATAAAAGGAGATGCAAAATAAGGGTAAAAATTAAGCACCAGTACTTCCCTGGTGGTGCAGTGGTTGAGAATCCGCCTGCCAATGCAGGGGACATGAGTTCAAGCCCTGGTCTGGGAAGATCCCACATGCCGTGGAGCAACTAAGCCTGTGAGCCACAACTACTGAAGCCAGCACACCTAGAGTCTGTGCTCTGCAACAAGAGAAGCCACTGGGATGAGAAGCCCACACACCGCAACAAAAACCCAACACAGCCAAAAATATATAAATAAAATAAATAAATGTTTTAAATAAATAAATAAATAAATAAATAAATAAATAAATAAATAAAATGACATGCTAAACAATATATTTAAAAAAAATTAAGCACCAAAATCATATCTTAATAATAATGGTAAATACATTATAAATGTTGAATAACAGAACTGGAAAAGAAAATATGTTCAGTAAACTACAAATAATCCAAAGTAAAAATAGAGTATCTGGGCTTCCCTGGTGGCACAGTGGTTGAGAGTCCACCTGCCGATGCAGGGGACACGGGTTTGTGCCCCGGTCCAGGAAGATCCCACATGCCGCAGAGCAGCTGGGCCCGAGGCCACAACAGTGAGAGGCCTGCATATTGCAAAAAAAAAAAAAAAAAAAATAGAGTATCTGAGGAAGAGAATACAAAAGTGAAATGGGAAAGGAACTCAGAAGTATAATAAAAGAAAAATATAATAAAAACTGAGTTTCCAGTAGAAAAATTACAGGGTGCTGATGTACATCTGATTACAGAATGACAAATGTCCATACGTAAGTACATAAAATATATAGATTAAGAGAAGTTATTCAAGTATCTAAGGAGAAGAAAAAGAAACAATTCAGTTATAAAATATGGAGGCGGTTACTCAGGTTGACCTCAGGTTCACTCATAATATAAATGAAATCTAAGGAGACAAGATATACCAATGTGTATAAAATGTTGAGAGTTCCTGTGATTCTAGAATATTTTACCCAGCCATAATGCCATTTGATTAGAAATATAACAGATATTAATTTTCAAATATGCAATAACTCAGGGTTTAGAGCACTAATAAACAGTTGTGAGAAAAAGAAATTCATAGCAAAATTCAATTATTTAAGAAGAAAATTAATAAATCACAAAGGGATAAAAAGAGTGTCCATTAAAATTCAGTAGATTGAAATTTGGAACTATTATTAACAGTTAATATAATATTTTAAAATTAGAGAATACATTTTTTTAATAATTTATGATAATTTATGACAGTATAATTTTTCTAAAAGTGAGAGAAGGTACTGGCAAGAATTACAGTGGTAATTTTAACTTTATTATGAATAGAGAATCAGTATACACTATTTTATTATATATTTGTACATTATTATACACACATACACAAAAACTATACATTGCCAGCCTCTTAATATTTTACATAATATACTTTTCCCTAGCCACAAATGCTGTCTTAGGAAATAACATCTTCCTAGAAAAAGGTACACTGAAATATCTATAACTTGATTTTGAAAATATATATAATATAGAAGCCCTTTTTTGTGATTGACATCAGTTCTACTGAGAAAAATTTGTTTTCTAAAGTGCTGAATCAGATATCATAAAAATGACACAATATTATAAATAGTAATCAAATAAGTGAACATTCAACTAGGTATTTGATTTAAAGCTGAGGTTCCTATTTTAATGAGTTCTTTGTTTGTGGACCATCAACAGTTTATTGTATAAAATATGTCCATAACATACAGTCAGGAATTTGTCTCCGTATAGTCAACTTCAAGCAAGAAATTTAAATAAATTTATGAAGCATTCTGAGAAAAAATTATTGCTATTCATTCCAATATTTTACTATTATTTTACCCACATATTCCTTAATAGTGGTGTTTAATTCTATTAATAATACATTTGAAAATTAAGTTTTCTTCACAGAAAAAAAAACTATATTCGCATTGTTTTCACAGAGAAAAACTATGTTCACATCAATATTTTATCAGTTTATATAATATTTGATAAGAATCACAATACATTACAACCCTCACAAACAAGGGAAAAAACACAGTACATCCTTGGGAAAATTCAATTTAATTTACATAACTATAAATTACGGTACATGCTGGTATGCTCTGGCACAAAAGATTTGAAACAAATTAATGTACACTCAAACACAAAATTATGTTATTTGAAATGATAAAAGTTGACTTATTTAGAAATCTAGTTCTGAATATATTTCTATATTATCTTTAAAGAGTTAATATTAGGCAAAAATTATACAATCAATCATGTGTTTAAAATACAAGTTTCACTGTGATTTTAAGTCACTCAAAGGATGAGATCCCCTTTTAAAAGATTAAGGTCTACAGTAGGAACTGAGGTTTTCATCTTTGTTGCTGAATCAGGATTATGCTTTCTTGCTGATTAATGGATTATGTAGGTCAATGACTGATTAGAATAATTATGATGCCATCATTAATGTACCAGACTGGAACACACCCTGGATCTCATTTACTATTTTGTTAGCACTTATGGTGCTAAAAACAAACCAGACTATTCTCAAAAGTACATATGTGCTTAAAGATTTTCTTTTATAAAATAATTAATTTATGTTGGTATTTCTTTTAAAATAATGCAAATTGTATTGGGTACACAATAATGATAACAATATCAATAGTAATAATACAAAATAATCAGGACTTCTTTGAAATATGAAGAAAAACACGTTCCTAAAGACTGGGATGCTATGCAAATATTTTATGACTTGAGTACCAGCCAGAAAATAAGCCTCAGGAGTCAACAGGGATGCTGGCCTCGAAAAACATGCATGGTTTTTCAGGAATATACAGCTGCTCATGTTAATAGCTCTCATATCATATAACAAATTAGTAATATCTCAATTGTAATAAGTATGGCCCATGGCAAATGTAAGACCAAATTTAAAACAGATTAAAGTGGACCAATCTGAAGCATAAAAGAGAAAAGAACATCCTGTGCTCCTGTGATGAAAGAATCAAATGTCTCCATTTTCTTACTCTTATCTCATTCTCCTCCAATGCTTTCTTATCCTTATTTATTTCTTGTCCAATTGTCACTCTCATTCAAGGACAAGCTTTATAAATTTACTTCCTGTTACCTTTTGTTCTCATCTAGGCACCTTTCTCCACACATAACAAATTTCCCCTCTTCATGGCAGAACTTCTTCTCTACCAATATTCTAGACATATGATACCCTCTAGTTAATAAAATTTGATCTTCACAATGTTTTGCTTCCTTCTGTTTTATCTCTATGTTGTCAGTTAGCTTTTCTTGACTCGTGTACTTAATAATGAAACAAGGTGTTTCCAAAATTATAGAAATCAAAAGAAATTTATGTAATGTTTTATAGATTCTTCCCAAGAATGTAATTAAAATATTTTTCCCTTAATCATGAACTCCTTTGTATGTTAACAAATAATTTTTATTCATCTTAGGAATGTCTTTCTATGCAAGTTTAAAATTGAGTTAATATTTCCTAAAAATATATTATTTTATAAGGCTCTTCATTGACAGAATTCTGTGTTTTTCATGTTTTTGTGTGGCAGTTTCATTTTTTTGATTTTTGAAAAATTGACTTAAAAATTGAAGTGTGGAACTAAATTTTTACATCCCTTATTTTATTATATACTCATAATCTAATAGTTTCATAAAAATACACACATATATATTATTGCATACATTCACACATCTTTTTACACACATTCACAAAACAGAAACGTATATATTGCTATATATACATACATAAAATAATATCATGCCAAATAGTCTCACTGCCCTAAAAATCAATGTTATTGAAGCAATCACCTTTTTGATTTCTATTATTGTAGATCCATTTTGCCTACTCTATTTTAGAACTTCAGATAAATGGAATTGTATTACATGTACTCTTTACTTTTTGACTACTTTAACTCAATGAAATGCTTTTGATATGCATCCATGTTGCTGCATTGCATCAGTAATATTTTTGTCTTTATTGTTGACTAATTATTCATTGTATGAAGGTATTGAAACTTTTTATATGTTATGTTATGTGTGGACATTTGTGTTATCTTTGTTTTTCATCATTTTAACTATGACTGATATGAATATTCTCTTCCCAGTTTTTTTGTGGGTGTGTGTTTCATTTCTGTTGTGTAAATGCCTAGGTATAGAATAGCTGGGTCATGATATAGACATATATGTTTAAATTTAAATTTAACTGAACTACCAAACATTTCTCTAAAGTAGTTGTCTAATTTTACGTTCTGAACAGCAAGATATCAATGATCCAAGTTGCTCCAAATCCACACTTACATTTAATAATATTAGTTTTTTAAGGTGTTAACTATTCTGTGGGTATGAAATAGTTGCTATTTCAACTTTCTTCATTACTTTCCTAAATTTCAGAAACTTCTTCCTCATTCATGCTCAGCAAAACACTGACCTTGTAATCTAAAGGAAATAATTCAAAAGGAATTTCTTCTATAAGTATACAAACATCCCTGTATTTACATGCATCTTATTTTTTCCATAGCTTTATTAATGTAAAATTGACAAATAAAAATTGTATATACTTAGGGTGTACAAGGTGATGTTTTGATACAGTATGAAATGATTACCACAATCAAGTTAATTAACATATCCATCACCTTATATAATTACCTTTTATTTTTTAATAAGAACACTTAAGATCTACTCTTTTAGCAAATTTTGTATGCAATACATTATTATTAACTGTAGTCATTAAATCTCTAGAACTTATTCATCTTACAACTGAAAGTTTGTACCGTTTAACCAGGTCTCCATTTTTCATATCCTCCAGCCTTGACAATCACTATTCTACTATCTCCTCCTATGAATTTAACTTTTATAGATTCTACATATAAGAGAGATCATGAAGTACTTGTCTTTCTTTCTGTGACTTACTTAGCATGATGTTCTCAGGTTGATCTATATTGTTACAGATGACAGGATTTCTTTCTTGAGGCTTAAATATATATAAAATATATGTTTATAGGTTTATATTTATAAACATATATTATTTTACCCAGAATATATGTTTTTATTTTATTATATATTTTGTGGCATTTCGTATATTTTGTGGTACTTTGTAAAAATGTGTAATATATGTCATATTTCCACAAAATACTACAAAATATATTTAAAAAACACAAATGTTATATATAGAGATCACATTTTTCTTATATATTCATCTGCTGATGAACACTTAAGTAGTTCCCACATCTCAGCGATTGCAATAATGCTGCAATCAACTTGAGAGTGCAGATATGTCTTCAACATCCTCATTTTATTTCCTTTGGATATATACCTAGAAGTGGAATTTCTGGATTATAAGGTAGTTCTATTTTCAATTTTTTCAGGAATCTTCCTAGAGTTTTCCACAATAGTTGTAGAAATTTATATTCTCATTAAATAGATGCACAAAATTATATTCTCAATAAAATGTAAAGGTTTCCTTTTCTCTACTTCCTTGCTAACACTTGCTATCTTTTGACTCTCTGATAATAACTATTCTACAAAGTGAGAGGTGAAATTTCTTTGTGGTTTTGATTTTTATTTCCCTGATGATTAGGGTTGGTTAGCACATTTTATGCAACTGTTAGCTATTTGCTTGTCTTATTTAGAAAAATGCCTATTTAGGTCTTTGTCCTTTTTTAAATTGGGTTATTTGCTTGGTTTTGGTTTTGTTTTTTGCTTCTCAGTTATAAGAGTTCCTTACATATTTTACAATTATAAATATATGTGCAACCAACATTGGAGCACCTAAATATATAAAACAAATATTAACAGACCTAAGGGATAAATAGATAGCCATATAATAATAGTAGGGAACTTTGATGTCCCAATTTCAAGAATGAATACATGGGGGACCTTCAAGATGGCACAGGAGTAAGATGTAAATATCACTTTCCTCCTCACAAATAAATCAAAAATACATCTAGGGCTTCCCTGGTGACACTGTGGTTGAGTCTGCCTGCCGATGCAGGTGACACAGGTTTGTGCTCTGGTCTGGGAAGATCCCACATGCCGTGGAGCAGCTGGGCCCGTGAGCCATGGCTTCTGAGCCTGCACGTCTGGAGCCTGTGGTCCGCAACGGGAGAGGCCAAAACAGTGAGAGGCCCGTGTACTGCAAAAAAAAATATATATATATAGATATATCTACACGTGGAACAACTCCTACAGAACACCTACTGGCCACTGGCAGGAAACCTCAGCCTTCCCAAAAGGCAAGAAAATCCCCATGTATCTGGCGGTGTGGCTGACAGAGTCTTGGTGCTGTGGCCTGGTGTCAGGCCTGAACCTCTGAGGTGGGAGAGCCGAGTTCAGGATATTGGACCACCAGAGACCTCCCAGCACCATGTAATATCAATTGGTGAGTGCTCTCCCAGAGATCTCCAACTCAATGCTAAGACCCAGCTCTACACAAAGACCAGCAAGCTCCAGTGTTGGATGTCCCATATCAAACAACTAGCAAGACAGGAACACAAGCCCACCTATTAGCAGAGAGGCTGCCTAAAATCTTACTAAGTTCATAGACACCCTAAAACACACTGGTGGACACGGCCCTGGCAACCAGAAAGACAAGATCCAGCCTCACCCACCAGAAGAGAGGTACCACTCCCCTCCACCAGAAAACCTGCACAAGTCACTGAACCAACCCCACCCACAGTCTCACTCATTGGGGCAGACACCAAAAACAATGGGAGCTATGAACCTGCAGCCTGTGAAAAGGAGACCCCAAATAAAGTTAAACAAAATGAGAAGACAGAGAAATATGCAGCAGATGAAGGAGCAAGGTAAAAACTCATCAGACCAAACAAATGAAGAGGAAATAGGCAGTCTACCTGAAAAATAATTCAGAGTAATGACAGTAAAGATGATCCACAATCTTGGAAATAGAATGGAGAAAATACAAGAAACATTTAACAAGGACATAGGAGAACTAAAGAGCAAACAAACAGAGATGAACAACACAATAAATGAAACAAAAAACTCTTTAGAAGGAATCAATAGCAGAATAGCTGAGGCAGAAGAATAGATAAGTGACCTGGGAGATGAAATAGTGGAAATAACTACTGCAGAACAGAATAAAGAAAAAAGAATGGAAAGGATTGAGGACAGTCTCAGAGACTTCTGGGACAACATTAAATGCACCAATATTTGAATCATAGTGGTCCCAGAAGAGGAAGAGAAAAAGAATGGGACTGAGAAAATATTTGAAGAGATCATAGTGGAAAACTTCTTTAACATGGGAAAGGAAATAGTCAATCAAGTCCAGGAAGTTCAGAGAGTCCCATACAGGATAAATCCAAAGAGAAACACACCAAGACATATATTAATCAACCTATCAAAAATTAAAAACAAAGAAAAAATATTAAAAGCAACAAAGGAAAAGCAACAAATAACATACAAGGGAATCTCTATAAGGTTAACAGCTAATCTTTCAGCAGAAACTCTGCAAGCCAGAAGAGAGTGGCAGGACATATTTAGAGGGAAGAAAGGGGAAAATCTACAGCCAAGATTACTCTACTCAGCAAGGATTACGTTCACATTTCATGGAGAAATTAAAACCTTTACAGACAAGCAAAAGTGAAGAGAATTCAGCACCACCAAAGCAGCTTTACAAAGAATGCTAAAGGCACTTCCCTAGGCAGGAAACACAAGAGAAGGAAAAGACCTACAATAAAAAAATGCAAAACAATTAAGAAAATGGTAATAGGAACATACATAGCAATAATTACCTTAAATGTAAATGGATTCAGTGCTCCAACCAAAAGACATAGACTGGCTGATTGGATACTAAAACAAGACCCATATATATGCTGTCTACAAGAGACTCACTTCAGACACACACACAGACTGAAAATGAGGGGATGGAAAGAGATATTACATGCAAATGGAAATCAAAAGAAAGCTGGAGTAGCATTTCTCATATCAGAAGAAATAGACTTTAAAATAAAGACTATTACAAGAGACAAAGGTGGACACTACATAATAATAAAGGGATCAATCCAAGAAGAAGATAGAAAAATTGTATATATTGATGCACCCAAAATAGGAGCACCTCAATAAATAAGGCAAATACTAAGAGCCAAAAAAGGGGAAATCAACAGTAACACAATCATAGTAGGGGACCTTAACACCCCACTTTCACCCATGGACAGATCATCCAAAATGAAAATAAATAAGGAAAAACAAGCTTTAAATGACACATTAGACAAGATGAACTTAATTGATATTCATAGGACATTCCATCCAAAAACAACAGAATATAATTTCTTCTCAAGATCTCATGGAACTTTCTCCAAGACAGATCATATCTTGGATCACAAACCAAGCCCTGGTAAATTTTAGAAAATTGAAATCATATCAAGTATCTTTTCTGAACACAAAGCTATGAGACTAGTATCAATCAGAGGGGGGGAAAAAAACAAAAAACAAAACAAAACAAAAACTAAAAAATACAAACACATGGAAACTAAACAATACACTACTAAATAACCAAGAGATCACTGAAGAAATCAAGAAAGAAAGAAAAAAAAATACCTAGAAACAAATGACAATGAAAACATGATGACACAAAACCTATGACAGGCAGCTAAACAAGTTCTAAGAGGGAAGTTTATAGCAATACAATCCTACCTCAAGAAACAAGAAAAATCTCAAATAAAAACCAAACCTTACACCTAAAGCAATTAGAGAGAGAGGAACAAAAAACAACCAAAGCTAGCAGAAGCAAAGAAATTATAAAAATCAGGTCAGTAATAAATGAAAAAGAAATGAAGGAAACAATAATAAAGGTCAATAACTAAAAGCTGGTTCTTTGAGAAGGTAAACAAAATTAATAAACCTTTAGCCAGACTCATCAAGAAAAAGGGAAGAAGACTCAAATCAATGGAATTAGAAAGGAAAAAAGAAAAGTAACAACTGATACTGCAGAAAGGATCAGGAGAGATTACTACAAGCAGCTATATGCCAATAACATGGACAACCTGGAAGAAATGGACAACTTCTTAGAAAAGCACAACCATCCAAGAATGAACCAGGAAGAAAAAGAAAATACAAACAGACCAATCACAAGCACTGAAATTGTAACTGTGATTAAAAATCTTCCAACAAACAAAAGCTCAGTACCAGACGGCTTCACAGGCCAATTCTACCAAACATTTAGAGAAGAGCTAACACCTATCATTCTCAAATTCTTCCAGAATATAGCAGAAGGAGGAACACTCCTAAACTCATCTACAAGGCCACCATCACACTGATACCAAAACCAGACAAAGAGGTCACAAAAAAAGAAAACCACAGGCCAATATGACTGATGAACAAAGATGTAAAAATTCTCAACAAAATACTAGGAAACAAGATCCAACGGCACATTAACAGGATCATACACCATGATCAAGTGGGGTTCATCCCAGAAATGCAAGAATTCTTCAATGTACACAAATCAATCAATGTGATACACCATATTAACAAATTGCAGGATAAAAACCATATGATAATCTCAATAGATGCATAAAAACCTTTTGACATAATTCAATACCCATTTATGATTAAAAAAAAAAAAATCTCCTGAAAGTGGGCATAGAGGGAACCTACCTCAACATAGTAAAGGCCATATATGACAAACCCACAGCAAACATCATTCTCAATGGTGAAAACTGAAAGCACTTCCTTTAAGACCAGGAACAAGACAAGGTTGCCCACTCTCACCACTATTATTCAAAATAGTTTTGGAAGTTTTAGCCATGGCAATCAGAGAAGAAAAAGAAATAAAAAGAATACATATCAGAAAAGAAGAATTAAAACTGTCACTCTTTGCAGATGACATGGCACTATACATAGAGTATCCTAAAAATGTTACCAGAAAACTACTAGAGCTAATCAATGAATTTGGTAAAGTAGCAGGATACAAAATTAATGCACAGGGATCTCTTGCATTCCTATACACTAAAGATGAAAAGTCTGAAAGAGAATTTAAGGAAACACTCCCATTTACCATTGCAAGAAAAAGAATAAAATACATAGGAAGAAACCTACCTAAGGAGATAAAAGAACTGTATGCAGAAAACTATAAGACACTGATGAAAGAAATTAAAGATGATACAAACAGATGGAGAGATATACGACTTTCTTGGATGGGAAGAATCAATATTGTGAAAATGTCTATACTACCCAAAGCAATCTACAGATTCAGTGCAATCGCTAACAAACTACCAATGGCATTTTTCACAGAACTACAACAATAAATTTCACAATTCATATGGAAACACAAAAGACCCCAAATAGTCAAAGCAATCTTGAGAAAGATAAATGGAGCTGGAGGAATCAGGCTCCCTGACTTCAGACTAAACTACAAAGCTATAGTAATCAAGACAGTATGGTACTGGCACAAAAACAGATATATAGATCAAGGGAACAGGATAGAAAGCCCAGGATTAGCCCACACACATATGGAGGCAAGAATATACAATGTAGAAAAGACAGCCTCTTCAATGAGTGGTGCTGGGAAAACTGGACAGCTCCATATAAAAGAATGAAATTAGAACACTTCCAAACCCCATACACAAAAATAAACTCAAAATGTATTAAATACCTAAATGTAAGGACAGACACTATAAAATCTTAGAGAGAAACATAGGCAGAACACTCTATGACATAAATCACTCAACATTCTTTTTGACCCACCTCCTACAGAAATGGAAATTAAAACAAAAATAAACAAATGGGACATAATGAAACTTAAAATCTTTTGCATAGCAAAGGAAACCATAAATAAGATGAACAGATAACCCTCAGAATGGGAGAAAATATTTGCAAATGAAGCAACTGACAAAGGATTAATCTCCAAAATATACAAGCAGCTCATGCAGCTCAATATCAAAAAAACAAAAAACCCAATCCAAAAATGGGCAGAAGACCTCAATAGACATTTATCCAAAGAAGATACACAGATTGCCAACAAACACATGAAAAGATGCTCAACATCACTAATCATTATAGAAATGCACATCAAAACTACAATGAGGTATCACCTCACACCGGTCAAAACAGCCATCATCAAAAACTCTATAAACAGTAAATTCTGGAAAGGGTGTGGAGAAAAGGGAACCCTCTTGCACTGTTAGTGGGAATGTAAATTGATACAGCC